>NC_135572.1:137813626-138414407 GCF_965152235.1 Eretmochelys imbricata
CTCTTCTCTTTCAGTCTGACATCAATATTTATGAAATCATGCACATCATACTACCTGAATGCATTTGGCTGGGCTGTCGTTACATGGCAGCTTTATCCAGACATTGAAGTCTCTAAGCGCTGAGGAAAAATGTAAACACAAGTGTTCCTATGTTTGGTACTGCAGGTAATAATAGTGCAGAAATTGCATGTAAAAAAATGTGCAATTTGTAGACTGACTGCCACTCTGCCCTCTCTCTTCCTTATGCTGTCTTGTTTTGCTGCTTTCTTTTTATAGGTATTGTACAGACAGTCCAAAAGTGGGGAAAAAATGTCCAGATGAGAAATTGACATGTTTTCGAGAATGTTCCTTGCAACATTCCCTTCCCTGCAAATTCACAGAGCATGGACACTTTTTACCATTGAGTGGTACAGAAACATCAGGGCTACTATGAAGCCACTTTCTGAGAGAGAAGATCTCACTTTTCAACCCATTAAAGCAGCTGGATACGTAGTTATAAACTCATCTCCTGTAGTAGGTTCTTTCCCTCTGAAAGTGCTAGACAGCAACTGATGAGGAGCAATAATTTTTTCAAAAGGGGAAAACACAGCCAGGCAGAACCCAATACTCCCAGGATTCAAAGTCCACCGGGCAAATTGCCTGCTATATAGTAAAAGAGAGAATTAATCATTTTACTTTGTCTTAATCCCAAACACAGCTTTAGGAGTGAATTCAGTGATTATTGCCAAAGGTGATAAAAACAGGAGTGGAGTTTAAAAGGTTTGTGACAGTCACCAGAACCCCGGGCCAGTTCCATGATCAGGTTGTCCCTGAGCTACTGGGGAGGGTGATCAGGTTGTGAATTGCCTTCCCCTCTGGGCCTGCTGCCAAAGACAAAGATAACGGGTCAGGTTGTGAATAACAAAGTCCATAACAACACCCTGAAAGGGTCCCCAGCAGTTGGTAACAACAGGGTGAGCCTTAAGCACCACCCCTCAATGAATACAGCTTTATAAAGAACACATGGCTAGACATCTTCTTCTTGAGTAACAACCAAACCAGGGACACCTATGGTAAACTTTAACTTGCACATCACTTTCAGGCCTTTCTGAATGTACTTGCCTACTTTTACGGCAGGTTACTCAGCTTATCTGGTTAAAAGACACTGTGCTGCTCAATAATTAGCTACTGTTTCAAACGTTCAGGATAAAATCCGGCCATAGTTCTCCCTCAGCTTGGGAGGACAAGGAGAAGCAGTGGCAGCTGGGTGGAATGCCCAGAGCCCATCCCACTTGTTCAGGGCAAGATGGTTGAGGATAACATGCTCCACAGCACTGCTTATCTCTGTTCCAAAATGGTGCGGCATGCTCCGCTGTAGCATCTGCTGCTTGACTCCACAGCATACATGTGGTGTTATGGCATGCCTCTAAGACAGCTGAGCCTGCACTCACGTGACTATGGAGTGCTGGCAGATGGGCAAGCCTGGCCCTTTTCCTGGTACTCCAGAGAAAAAAAGAATTGTTAGAAAATTCCCAGTCAGCTTTACCAATGAGTGACAAGTTTATTCCTTTTTTGGACAACAGTGAGACATTATGCCCTGCTAGCCCTCTTGTTCTTAGTGTATTAATCTGAGGATATCTTTGCTTTGTTGTTCTTTTGAGATCTCTGCATCTGTGGCATGCATAGGTTCATTTAGCTGCCATCCTTCCAGATATTGTGATACATTTTGTAATGATACATCTTCCATGTTTTGCTCCAATCTGGGATTTAACACACACAGATTGCTTTGGTCTCAATGGAGTTGGCTGAAAATCCCCATCACTTTCATCAAAAATATTCAGGGGGAGTTGTCAAATAACACTTTTGATTTAAAAAATAGTGAAATTTGACCGGCTCTAATTCACAATGACAGGGTATGTTTGTCTCCATTCTGTCTCTAGTTTAGATTGGTATAGTTATTTTTCTCCTAATGATGCTCTTTCGAACAGTAGAGTGGAGGTCTGCCCCAGAATTGCATTTATGTTTGATCACAGTGATTGCACCAGGCTAAAAAAGAATCTAATGTAAGACATGGCCTGTTCTAACTCCTTGTGTGGGGTTTCTTAGTCTTTTCACTTATCTGTTTCAAATCGAAAGGTTTAAAATAATGTGGTGAATCAGCACTGTCTAAACTGAGGGTGACAGAATTAAAGATGAATCCACTAATTTCACACATGAGGATTACAAAACAAAATTGTAAATTATTGGTCAACTGGATTATTTGGATTAACTGAGTTTGGAATGGGGAGAGTGAGATTTTTTTCCCTTTGGGAAAGTATTCTGCCAATGTAATTGAGCCACTTAAAAATTATTTCTATTAGGCATTTCTTGTTAGTCATTGGAAGATATTGTCTTCTGAATTGTGGCGTCGTCGGAGTTGATCCTATGGAGCATTATCAAGATAGGGATTTTTTTTTTAAATACTTGGAACTTTTAATGTTTTTCCCTTTACCTCCTGCAAACTTGGTTAGAACTTTTTCTGGTCAAATTAGTGTCCATTAAATGAATTTTTTATCACTTTGGTTTTC
This sequence comes from Eretmochelys imbricata, assembly GCF_965152235.1. Taxonomy (NCBI): domain Eukaryota; kingdom Metazoa; phylum Chordata; order Testudines; family Cheloniidae; genus Eretmochelys; species Eretmochelys imbricata. Next base: position 137,816,173 of record NC_135572.1, read on the forward strand.
GGTTTGCAATCCCTTTTTCACTAGATAAACTGATTGTAGGAATTAATTTCCAACAGAAGGAATGAGGATTTACAGAGAAGTATGGAGAATTAACTATTTGAATTGGAATTATTTTTTTTTTTTTGCTGAATCAGAATACCAGACAGTTTGAGAACTTCTTTTCCTTATAGTATGTGAAATATAGCAGTGTCTTTTGTGTTTGAATCAGTTGTCCAAGTGAGCTACGGAGAGTGTCTGACTGGAAAATGATTTTATAATGCAGACAAAAGCTTCTTTGGGGAAGTTATGAGAAATAGTAAGGGAGTCACAAGTGAGGTGCCAGAACTGGGATTAAGACTGAGCACCAGCTCACCCCACTTCGGGGGGAAGCTGGGGTTGCCAGGCCATTAAAAATCTGGTCGGCTCCGTGCAGCTCCCGGAAGCGACTGACATGTCCCTGTGGCCCATAGGAGAGAGGCAATCAGAGAAGCTCTTCACACTGCTCCAGCTCCCAGCCCCGGCTCCACAGCTCCCATTGGCCAGGAACCATGGTTAAGGGGAGCTGCATGGGCGGTGCCTGCGGGCACAGGCAGCACACACTTCACAGATCCCCCTGGCCTCTCCGGCTAGGGGCCAGACATGGCGGCTGCTTCCAGGAGCAGCGCAGAGCCTGGGCTGGCAGGGAGCCTGCCTTAGCCCCGCTGAGCCTCTGACTGGGAACCACCTGAGGTAAGTGCCGCCCAGCCAGAGACCACAACTGGAACCCCCTCCTGCTCCCTAACTCCCTCACAGACTCATCCCTGAGCCCCATCCCTGAGCCCCCTCTCAGACCCTGCACCCACACCCTACGCCCCCACCCGCAGCCCAACTCCCTGTCCCAGGTCGGAACCCCCTCCCGCACCCTAACTCCCTCCAAGACCCCGCACCTCCATTCGCACCCTCACCCCTGTTCCAGCCGTGATCCCCCTCCCACACCCCAACCCCCTGCCCCAGCCCTGAGCCTGCTTTTGCACTCCAAACCAAGTGGCCCCAGCTTGGAGACCCCTCCTGCACCCCAAACCTCTCATCCTCAGCCCCACCCCAGAGCCTGCATGCCCAGCCAGAGCCCCCTCCCACACCCTGAACCCTTCATTTATGGCCCCACCCTAGAGCTAGGGGAAGCCCAAGCCTCCTCCCCCACCCCTGCAAGGGGCTGTGTGTAGCCTGTGACTAATTTTTCCTGTGGGTCAGTAGCCCATGGTAGAGAAAAGGTTCCCCATCCCCACATTAGATCATAGAGCCTGTCAGATAACCCCCCACCCCTTCCAGCTAGGAATGCATGTATGCATATTAGATTATATTTACTAGACAGACAATATCCCCTCAGTTTTCAAATTTTTTTCAGCTGTGCAACTTCCACTAAAATGACTGGAAGTTACACCACTAGGAAGGCAGTACTATACTCTGAAGATTTAGGGATGGATGAATCTGCCCACCGTAATCTGATCTCTCATTATGTGTTAGGCAACAGCAGAGAAATTTAAGATCCAAGGCTCAAACACCTACCTTTGTTTTTTATCTCCATGATCCAAAATACTATACTTTTTCTTTCTGAACAACATTTTACCACTTGTGACTTGTTGCTTGAAATATTCCCTATTCTAGCTCTCACTGAGTCTTTGTTAATATTTGTGCACTGATTATATAATAAACCTTTGATAAATTGTTTATGATCAAAAGCTTATGTCAATTTTTATAGTGCTGAATGATACAATACATAAGTAATGTGAGGAAAGGAAGGGGACAAGGCCACCACCTGACCAGCACCTCTTGGTACCCATCTCCAACCGGACCTGAAACCGATGCCAGTAGATAACCTCCAACTGCCATGTGACCCCAGAGGGAAAAGAGTGCTGTCGTTGCCATGGGCTGTGTTTCTACCTGGAGGATCCGGCCATACTCTCACCAAATGCCTGTCAGGAAATCTAGCATGACCCAGCTCAGGAGACCGCCTTGCTCAGGCCCAGTAGAGGGCATTGGCCTGGGTGAGCTGCAACGTAATGCCCCTCCCACTCCTCACTGAGATATGCCCCAGGCATGGCAAAAACTCCCCCACCCCACAAAGTACAAGTCTGCTTCCATATCCCAGGTGAGCCATACCGAATTCCTCCAAAGTAGGTATTCCAGTACAACCAAAGATAGTCTCCAATCTAGTGGAAACTATACATGGCTCATTCTGTCATCAGGGCCAGTGACGCAGGAGACAGTGCCTCTGGAAGGTGCCATTTGGGACCTTGGGAAGTGCTTCAGTTTTGCCACACTTCCCCATAATCTTTGGCTTTTTGTGGCTGGTGGCTCATGATCTGTACATCCTTCAGTATGAGTGCCAGGTTGGCTTCTGCTCTGAGTTCTGCCAGCTAGTCTGCCCATGCATACTGCCTGATGAATCCTAGCACCAAGACACTCCCCACACCTGGCACCCTGACTGTGGGTCAGGTGGGACCACCACCAGACTTGACTTTGGTACCGCCTGCCAAGTACAATAACTACAGTGATCTCTTTGAGAAGAACACCACCACCCTGCCACCACACCGGGATTATGACTGCCTGATCAAGCTGAAACCAGGGGCCAACATGCTATTTGGTCCTCTATATTCAGCGCTGCCCTGTGTTCCTATCCTAGGCCTCCAAACAGATCCCAAGAAGGTGGAGATGGTATGGACTTGCACACCCCCTGAAACATCAAGGAGCTACAATTCTTCCTGAGGTTTGCAACTTCTATAGGTGCTTCATCTCCCAGGTTTTCAGGTCAAACTGCCCAACTGACCACACTTCTCCACAGAAACGTTACCATCACCTAGTCTCCAGAGGCTCAATGACCATTCCACAGGCTCTGTATGAAGTTTACCAACGCCCTAGCTCTGCATGACTCTTTGCCATTGAGACTGACACCTCCAGTGTGGCAACAGGGGCCATGCTCTTCCAAAAACAGGGGCTATACTCTTCCAAACTGATCCCCAAGCATCCTCCTTTGCACCTACTATTTCTGGCTCCTTCTGGTGGCCGTAAAATGCATGTGACAAGCCACTCACACATTGATTCCTGTGAGATATGCACCCACACGAAGACATTACACACAAAACCCCTGAGCATCCTAATGCCTTCTGAGACCCAGTCCAGACCCTGAATGCCATTACCCTGGACTTTATAGTTGAGAGTATACTGATGGGCATACTGTAGTCCTCACTGTAGTTGACCAATTGACAAAAATGGCCCACTTCATCCCCATTGCACTCCTGCCCTCCACAGAAGAAATGACCCAACTCCTGCTGTCTCACGTCATTTGTCACCATGGCATCCCGGAGTGAGTCACAACTGACCAGGGTCTGTGGTTTGCGTTACAGTTTTTGTGCAAAACCCTATATCTGCTCAGGGGCCGTGCGTACACATCCATTGTCTAACACCCACAAACAGACAGCAAGTATGAGCGAGTGAATCAAGTGTTAGAACAATACTTGCACTGCTTCCACCAGAACAATCGGTTGAGTCTCCTAGTGCAGGAGGAGCTGGCTTAAAACAATACTAATCATGTCTCCACCAGACAGAGTCCAGTCTATGCAAACTCTGGCTTCCTCGCTTGTCTCCACCCATCCTTATCTGTCACCTCCACCAATCCCATGACTGCTGACTGGATCCGTGAGGTCCAAGAAGAACTCAAGGCACATTTGGGCAAGGCCAAAGATTACAACCAATATGCTGATCACCAGCACCGGGAAGGCTCAGCATTCATCATCGGCCAAGAAGTATGGATCTCAGCCCAAAACCTCCACACCAACAGGACTTGTCATAAACTGGATTACTGATACCTTGAGCCACATTCCATCAGTCATATAATCAGTCCAGTGACTATGAGGCTTCAGTTACTTAGATCCCTCAAAATCCACCTGATGTTCCAAGTATCCTTGCTAAAACCACATGTCAATAATCCCTTCTCTCACCAGACCCAGCCACCTGACTCGGACTCTGATCTTTGGTACTGACACCAGCCTGGAACTTGATTACAAACTCCTGTGCTCTCTCAGCCTCCGGGTTGCCCCTGCTTTAACCATTGGTCCTGACTGCCCTTGTCTGGATCCTGACATCGCGCCCTGCTACAGGTACACACAGTCTCCCCTCACAATTAATTGTACAATAGAAATGGTAATATATTAAGAAAAGCTTGTTTAAGACAACTGTGTTAATCATTCAGGATCAAGAGACTTTCAGGTAGCACCTTGCGGTTAGCGTGTGGAATACTTCATGCATAGATGAAACTAGAGCGCATCATCCATGCCTCCTAGAAAACAGTCACCATGTTTATTCAACTCAGGAAACATCTTAAATTAGGGAAGAGTGCAGAGGTCCCCTTCGTGCAGTTGTGACAAAAATTCCTGAGTCTCTCCCAGGCTTGGCACTAACAATACTTGCTCACCCATTACCATAATGATAAGTCTAATGTAAAAATGTATCAAAGGGGTCTAGTACATGCAAATCATTACCATAATAAAAAGAAGTGGCACAAACTACTTATTTTTAGGGCTGTCGATTAATCACATGGTTAACTCACGTGATTACCTCAAAAAATTAATCGTGATTAAAACAATCACAATTAATCACAGCTTTAATCACACTGCTAAACAATAGACTACCAATTGAAATGTATTAAATATTTTGGGATGTTTTTTTACATTTAAATATATTGATTTCAATTACAACACAGAATACAGAGTGTACAGTGCTCACTTTATATTATTATTTTTATTAGAAATGTTTGCACTGTAAAAATGATAAAAGAAATAGTATTTTTCAATTCACCCCATACAAGTACTGTAGTGCAATCTCTTTATCAAGAAAATGCAACTTACAAATGTAGATTTTTTTTGTTACATAGCTGCACTCAAAAACAAAACAATATAAAACTTCAGAGCCTACAAGTCCACTCAGTCCTACTTCTTGTTTAGCCAATTGCTACGACAAACAAGTTTGTTTACATTTATGTAAATAATGCTGCCCACTTCTAATTTACAATGTCACCTGAAAGTGAGAACAGGAGTTCACATGGCACTTTTGTAGCTGGCATTGCAAGGTATTTACATGCCAGATGTGCTAAACATTTGTATGTTCCTTCATGCTTCAGCCACAATTCCAGAGGACATGCTTCCATTGTTTTGTTTTTCAATGCAGTTATTTTTGTACATAATTCTACATTTGTAAGTTCAACTTTCATGATAAAGAGATTGCACTACAGTACTTGTAATTGGGGAATTGAAAAAAATACTATTTCTTTTGTTTTTTACAGTGCAAATATTTGTAATAAAAATAAATATAAAGTGAGCACTGTACATTTTGTATTCTGTGTTGTAATTGAAATCAATATATTTGAAAATGTAGAAAATATCCAAAAATATTTAAATAAATGGTGTTCTATTATTAACAGCGCGATTAATCACGATTAATTTTTTTAAATGTGAAATTAATCATGATTAATTTGTTTAATCACTTGACAACCCTAGTTATTTTATATTCCTGTTACCATTCTTATTCTTATATTGTATATATGCAAATGCCATGATCCACCCCAGATACCAGACCTGATTAGTTCTGGTTCTACCTGTAAGCTCCTGTTTATTGCCTACAACTAAACCAGGATCTGACACCACTTATATGAGCTGTATTTCCCAGTGGTCTCCATTCAAGATGACTTGACCTCAGAGTTGCTGAGGCTTGTCCTTAGGCATGGTATCAAGTTGAGTCCAATTATCTGTCTCTATCTTTCTTTTCCCTAGGAGCCTTTCTTTTTTTCGTACGCCAGTGTTTGGCTGACAGTCATTTCTGACATTGATTGTCAGGTTGATTTTGTCTTTATTGGATCAGAAGGAGAGTTCTCTTAGACAGTTCCCTTTGGGATGTATCACTGACTTGTACAACAACAACTGTTATCATTTTTAGGAGCTGCTTTCAGAAGGCCAACAACAGGGATGGTAAAGGACAATGACTACACACTCTAATGCCTGTGTCTGACCTGCAGTTTTTTATTACAGAGACTCTCTCAATCTATACTTGGGGCAATCCTTTATGATCTCCGTGTGAACACCTTCTAGCAACTTTGTCCAATTCTAAGGTTAAAGAGAGATGGAGAGAAGTGCAAACTTTATGAAAGACGCAACATTGTAAGTTACTTTATTTTTTCTCAACAACATAGCCAAGCGTTAATTTCCATTTTAATATCAAGTACTCAAAAGATGTATCTCTCATCACATTATATAGCTCTGAATTTACAACTAACTATCAATGTTTAAATGTTTGAATGCTGATCTTTCTTTAACAATCCAAACAATGAACATATAATTTGGGCATGTAGAGCCAGATCCCAGACCCGATTCTTGCTGCTTAAAATCCTTATAAGAGAGATTAATCAGTGGTTCCCGAACTGTGGGACATGCCCCGGTAGGGGGTGTGGATGAACATCAGGGGGACATGGCGGGGCCTGGGCCAGGCCCCACAAGAGGGCGGTAGGGAGTGCCAGCTAGCCCTGCTCTGCTTCCAGCTTCCCTCAGGCCCCACCCCTGGCCACAGCCGCTGGCCGCAGCCGCGGCGCTGGCTCTGCCCCCAACCCCTGGCCACAGCCCTGCTCATGGTCATGGCTTGCACCCACTCTCGGCTGCCAGCCCCCGCTCTTGGCACTTGCTTTCAGCTCCCTGCCCCTGCTCCTAATTGTGACTCTGCTTCTGGCCCCGGGCAGGGGAGAGCTAGACACATTCTATTATTTGTGGCGGTGGGGTGCGAGAGGAAAAGTTTGGGAACCACTGGATTAGATATTACATAAACTCAAAGAATTATTGTAAGATCTTTCCGGATGGATCACACAGCTATCGTACACTGGCAATATGTTGTAAGTATTTTATGTCTTGTGGCTGTAATATCTCTATATACTTTCACTAGCACCAGGTGAGTCATAAAAAGTCCATTAATATAGAATCTCATATCCAAGCACTATGCAGATCCAATATGATTCTAATATACGTATATAATATATAAAGGTGGGAACTACTGGACCTGGTACAGTGTCAATGGAAACTTTTTAAAATGGAAGACCCATATAAAATCATTAAATTACAAGGCAGCTCACCTATGATAAAGAGGTCTTGTATTTAAGGTTTGAACAAATGTAGTCGAATGATCTTTGGTCAATGTTCATGTCGTTGCACTGTAATAATGACACTTCATTATTTTTATTCATTTTGGAAGAGAATGTAGCACTTGTGAAAGGTGCCAGGTTAACCATTCCAGAGAGCCCTTAGGCTCAGAATGCTTCAGAACTGGCAGTAGCAGAGCAAGCTTCCCCATGCTGTCTTGCCTTTGGGTGTATGTAGACTGCAATCACATGGTGTGATTGCAGCTTGAACAGTTTATCTGCGCTAGCTTTGATCTCGCCAACTAGGTCTTTGAGCCGTGAAGCTGGGACTGCACACATTGCAGCACGGGCAGTGTGAGCCCACCCAGAACCCAAGGTAATTACTTGTGGGGCTAACCCAGTTTGAAGTGTGTCCGTCCTGCCATGACTTCACTGCTCTGGTACCCTAGCTAGACTGAAGGTAGCTTGGGTATGTCTACACGAGCTGTGATTGCAGTATAGATAATCCCATTGTCCCTCAAGCTAGACCCACACAGACAACTTCTAAGGGTATGTGTGGGTAGTTTAGTTTCCATTCCATTCAGTCCTTGACCTCTGTGGTTGGAATACTCACAAGCCTGCAGAAAAGCAAGTGCCCCGAGTCCCCGCAGCAGGCTGGCCAGTCCCAGCCAGCTTGAGCCAGGGCAGAGCACCAAGAATAGCAGGAGGAGGACTGGGGGCAGAGGACAGGCAGGGCCACTCGAGGCTGTTTGGGGAGGCACAGCCTCTTCCAGCCTATGCTACCCATCGCCCATGCCACTGGCATCATTTTGCACCAGCAGCCAAATGTCCATCGGACGATAGCAGATTGCTGATTTCCAGGAGGTCAGACTAGATGATCTGGTGGTCCCTTCTGGCCTTAAACTGTAATATTCTATGGCAGGCCAGGGTTAGATTTGAACAGCTAGACTGCAGCATATGTGAAAAGAGCTTTGTCCAGTTACCAGCCTACTGACTCACTGGGTCCCCCTTGGTATGGGGAAAAAAATGCTTTTACAATTACGAGAACTATCCCTTCCCACTCACATTCACTAGCACTCTGAGGCCAGTTTTGTAGGGGCACACGCTGTACCATAAAAGAGGAGGTGAAAGTGTTGCATCTGGGAGTACTGTCCTCTACAGGAATTTTTTCTGCCTCCTCTGTCTGCAAGCAGAATGCCTTTTGTTTCCACACACATAGAGTAAAACACGTCTCTTCCAGTCTATGTGGCTTTCATTTCAGAATAAGAAACAGTAAATAAAGAACAAAACACAAAGCGCCTTAGGTAGGGTTGCCAATTTTGGTTGGACATATTCCTAGAGATTTAATCACATGACATAATCTTTAATTAAAGATTAATCTTTAATTCCTGGAGACTTCAGGCCAATCCTGGAGGGTTGTCAACCGCATCTTTAGGGGGAAAGAGCAGTAATCTGCTCTGTAACATTCTGTATATGACCTGAAGTACAAAATGGCAGTTGCCTTGCAGCAGGCAGTGAAAGTCTTTACACTTGGAAAGTACAGTGCACAGTTGTGTAGGTAAATACACCACATTTCCATGCAATTTGCTCCAAGTGCTACTCCCTTAGTGTGTTTCTGGTCCTCAAAACCAGAAACAGCCACTTTGTAACTTTATCAGTATATTTATAAAAAGTGATATACTAATCCATGGGTATAGTACTAAGTGACTTGCATATTGTATTGTAAGCATTAGCTACTCAGTATTCATTTGTCCTGGACACTGTGGGAAGAAAAGACACTAGAAATGTGGATTAACTAGGCCACAAGTTTATTAATTGCACATATCTGGGAACTATCCAGCAATAAGTCATCAAGTGCAGCTCATCCTTCCTTCTGTAATCCATACTGCCTGGTGAAGGGCTGACATTGCCTCCCTCCTCTCTCCCATACACATCTTTCACCTGGTCCCAGCACCATTGCTGGGACCCCATGGCCCGCCCCTTATCTGAGGGTTGAGGGTTTGTGGAAAACAGATTGGCCTCTCATTGTAGCAGACATCCAGAGCTCCCCTCTTGTTCCCCACCTTTTTTAGGGGATGCCTTCTCCGAACTTTATTCCAGTTCTGGTGTATCAGTGAACCAAACCCCATATTGAACAAATACCTGCACTGAGCACCACGAAGTTGCACCAATATGAATACATTGCAACCTAACCTATCCACTGGGTGCCTGGGCTGCTTCCCAGTCTGGTAGTGAAGGGAAAATTCCTTCCCAGCCTGCAAAAGGTGACTGGTATGATGTGCACAGCAAGGCCCCAAAACCCAGTCCTAATCCCAGAGTTGGGAAATGGGAAAGTTGTTCCCAGGTACAGGATGACACCTACGGCAAGGGAAAGTCTGATAAGCTATCCCCTCAGATGCATGGGAGACAATGGACTTCCGCTGCACCCTTCTATCTTGACAATCACCCGTGGAGCTTTTGTCCTCCCTTCCCGAAACTCAGAAAGAGGTTGAGTGTTCATTTATTTTTAGCAGTATAATTATCATTATGGCAAACCTCAAAGGGACGTGGCCTGCTTGCGGATCGCATACCACCTGGATCAGTCTCTGGCTATATCCTTAAGGTGGTCTGGGCTGATATTCAGATGGTGCCCATCCATGATGATCTTAATGCACCACTAAAGCTTTGGGTGACCACATGATCACTGGCTGTGTAGGAGCATTCCTTGATAAACATGCTTCAGAATTCACTGGTCTTTCATCCTAATAATATGACCATGACAAGAAAGTCTTGTGAAGAGCCATTCCAGTACAGTACTTCATAGTATACTACCAAATAGGAAACTATATTTTGTAGGCCAAATTCTCAGGTCCATACTCAGTTTATACTCAGGCACTCCTCAGGTAGAGCTCCCACTGACTTCTATAAGTATTGAACTAAAAAACTGCGTGAGGACTGCAGGATTTCCTATAAACATAATGCATTCTTAGTAATAGAAATACCTCACACAGTGCTCTGTTACTCTATCTTTGCTGGGAAAGTGGGTGAGACTGGTGGTTTAGGTTTTTGGTGCGTCTTGATGTATTTGCAGATTAGTGAAGTAAGATTTATTTATTTATTTATGTTTTCAAGCAGAAAGGAGCCAGTAGCTAAGAGGACTTTGGAGGGATCAAGTGTCCTTAAAGTGGCAAGGGTGCAGCTGGACAGTAGGATTCCATTCAGTGTTTTATTTATTTTAAAGGCCTTTGGACCTTAAATATAAATGTTTATTGGGGCTTCACCTTGTATGAAAATGAATGAACCTGGCAGTTATCTCTTTAATTTGATGTTCACCATTTGCTATGTTTAATCAAACCTCTGCTTAATGCCCATGCTTCACTAGGCTTGAAATAATTCATGCATATAAGTACTATGCAACCACCTGTACCCACCTAATTCTAGCCAAAATAATACCTCTAACCAGATTGTGTAGATTCTTATCATCATAGAATCACAGAATCATAGAACTGGAAGGGACTTCAAAACGTCATCTAGTCCAGTCCCCTGCACTCATGGCAGGACTAAGTATTATCTCGACCATCCCTGACAGGTGTTCGTCCAACCTGCTCTTAAAAATCCCCAATGATGGAGATTCCACAACCTCCCTAGGCAATTTATTCCAGTGCTTAACCACTCTGACAGTTAGGAAGTTTTTCCTAAAGTCCAACCTAAACCGCCCTTGGTGCAATTTAAGCCCATTGATTCTTGTCCTATCCTCAGAGGTTAAGAAGAACAATTTTTCTCCGTCCACCTTGTAACAACTTTTTATGTACTCAAAAACTGTTATCATGTCCCCCCCAGTCTTCTCTTCTCCAGGCTAAACAAACCCAATTTTTTCAACCTTCCCCCACTGGTCATGTTTTCTAGACCTTTAATAATTTTTATTGCTCTTCTCTGGATTTTCTCCAATTTGTCCACATCTTTCCTGAAATGTGGCACCCAGAACTGGACACAATAATCTGGTTGAGGCCTAATCAGCGTGGAGTAGAGAAGAAGAATTACTTCTCGTGTCTTGCTTACAACACTCCTGCTAATACATCACAGAATGATGTTTACTTTTTTTTGCAACAGCGTTACACTGTTGACTCATATTTAGTTTGTGATCCACTGTGACCCCCAGATCCCTTTCCGCAGTACTCCTTCCTCAGCAGTCATTTCCCATTTTGTATGTGTGCAACTGATTGTTCCTTCCGAAGTGGAGTACTTTGCATTTGTCCTTATTGAATTTCATCCTATTTACTTCAGACCATTTGTCCAGTTTGTCCAGATCATGTTGAATTTTAATCCTATCCTCCAAAGCACTCGCAATCCCTCCCAGCTTTGTATCATCTGCAAACTTTATAAGTGTACTCTCTATGCCATTATCTAAATCACTGATGAAGCATTATGTACCTTATCTTTCTTCTTTACTTCATGGATTGGGAATAGTGGACCAAATCTTGCATCCTTTGCACACTTGACACTCCCATTGACTTTAGTCCATGTTTTGGGTACAAAAGGAATACAAGATCAGATCTAAACATCCAACACACTTTTACAGGACACAAAGACAGTCAAGTTACAGAAGCTTATCAGAGGGTTCATGGGAGGTGGAGAAGGCATGGGAGGTGAGCCAGGGGGCCAGATTTAGTTGTTTTGCCTGGGGTTTTATGCTTTCATTGGAATTTCTGTTGCGTGAATTTTAAACTGTATGGCTTTAATAGATGAACTGTTTGGGCAGTGTCTGACTTTTTATACAATGTTTATACAGCTCCTAGCCCAACGATGTCCTGGTCCATTACTAGGGCTTCAAGGTGCCATGGTAATACAAATAATAAATAATAATAATAATAACAACAAACTAATACCAGATTTACAGCTACAGGGAAAAAATCTTTTGGTCAGATTTGTGAATGTCTGTCCCAAACCCAAACCGACACGTTTTATCTGCATCTGACCTTTCCTGAATTTGATTTTGCGTTAGTACTGTATATTTGAACTCCAGCCTCTTTGTATGTGGAATTCACTGTCCTGTTGGTAGTATTGAGCCTAAATTTATTACTTTGTGAGAGCAATGTCTTTTCTTGGTGTCAGTGTTTGTGTTCCTCTCGAATGACATGTAGTTTTATCTGCCCACTGTCTTGCCACTTTGTGTTTTTTACACGTGTATTTCTTCCTTTTCTTTCTTTCTTTTTTTTTTTTTAAAGTATAGCAGCTTTGCTTTCTATATGCCAACTGTCGGTATGGATAAAAAGCATCCCTGGAAGGATGTGTATTTGAACTGGCAGAGTGCATAACTGACATTGAGCACAAGTTATTTTTGTGTCATGGCTTTGGCATGTTGATCATCAGGAAAACTTCTCTAATGAAAGCCATCCACACTTGCCAGCTGTGCCCTTGAGGCACATGCCAGATTCTTTTATGAATGCAGCTTGATGATAAAGTGCCAATGATTGGTGGGAGAAGAATGGCTATTTTAATATTTGTGAACAAGGCAACTGACCTGATCCAACTCTCAATGAAGTCACTGGGAGTCTTTCTGTTGATCTCAATGGAATCTGACTTGGACCCAATGCTATTATCTTAAAAACAAGTGTTTCCTTCCATCCCTTTCTAAAATTAAATTTCAGTAACAAATATGTGATACCAAAATAGCGCTGAGGAAATATGGCCAATCAGTCTTGGTGACAGCTGGTAGCTGTTGGTGTGCTAACGAGATATTTGCCAGTCAGAAGTGGGTTCCTCTCCTTTCATTATCACATTTCCTTCTGGTTCTGAGGAACAGATCTATTTTTTTCTTTGATGCAATAGCAATGAAAGTAAAGACTAAACAAAAATGAAATCCAGGAAAACACAGCTGGCATGCTAAATTCCTTTTTCAAACGAAAGCCTATGCAAACCAGGGCTTTATGGAAGTACCAGGGAGAGAAAAGAAAGTAAATTTGCTCTCATCTGCACTTTTGGTGTTTGCTGTTTCTGTGCCCACCAGCAGCCATAGAATGGGAAGGCAACATTTTAACTAACAAGAAGGCCCCCGATTTCTCCTCCTCATTTTTATCTAGTTAGTTAGCATCTCTGTATATGTAACATAATGGCATCTTACAAACCTAGGGCCCAGTGCAATCATTGCATCACATCCCTAATGTGATTAAGAAGGTACAGTTTACGCCAATCAACACTTCACTCTGTATTCTGTCCAACAGTAAACAGTTGCTAGAACTGCTATGTTGAAGACAATTCACCCAGAAGGGAGATAGAAAGAGAGAGAGAGAGGGCTTTTTTACAATGTATGCATCCTGGCAAGCTGCCACACCTCCATCTTCTTACTGAATTTATGCTGCAATAGCTGAAAGTAACCTGTAAACAGATTTAAAAAAGAAAAAAAAAGTCAAAGCTTAGAGAATCAGAGAGGAAAACAGGGAAAGAATCCAACAGCAAAACAAGAATAGAGAAAAAGAAACATGGAGAATAATGTGGTGCATGGGAAACTGACCAATGATCTAAAAAAGCTACAGTAAATTTAGCTGCATTCTGCTTGCAGGTTTAAAGTGCAGTATGATAGGAGAAACTAAAACTTTGTGAAACTAGTTGATAGTCACATTCACATTCTGCAGACAGGCCCCATGCCGCAAAATTCATTACCAAAGCCAACAATGAAATTTTTGGGGCCATGTCAGCAGAGAAAGTAGAATAAATGAATGGTCATGAAAATGACCTCTATTTTACATTGTGACACAATGTGGAGAAGCTTCCTCTGCACACATTGTACCTCTGAGCCCAATCTTGCTCTTCTGGAATATTTTGGGGCTGATATGTATTTGTATATCTGACTCCGATGGGCCTTCCCAGGCAGCGGGAGGTGCACATTCACCAGGTGGCTGCTGCATTTTGCACCTACTGCCAGCCCCAAGTCTGGAGCTCTGTATAATTTAATGATCTAAATGTTTGATATACATAGACATTTCCATTATATTCGTCTACTGTGAAAACTTAAAAAAAACTTTTGTCAAAGAAATGACTCTACTTTGAAAGCTAGACCTACATATTTTACAAAGGATGATCTGTTAATGGCACCTCTTAATGCTAATGTTAATGGCCAAGACTTTAACAGGGTTCAAAAAAGAACTAGATAAATTCATGGAGGATAGGTCCATCAATGGCTATTAGGCAGGATAGGCAGGGATGGTGTCCCTAGCCTCTGTTTGCCAGAAGCTGGGAATGGGCGACAGGGGATGGATCACTTGATGATTACCTGTTCTGTTCATTCCCTCTGGGGCACCTGGCATTGGCCAATGTCAGAAGACAGGATACTGGGTTACACGGATCTTTGGTCTGACCCAGTCAGGCTGTTCTTATGTTCTCCTGTCTGATTAAACTGACCTCACATATTTCAGGCATATATTATGTGCAGGGATCACAGCTGCCACTTTGATTTTTTCATACTCGATGCACACAAGAAATCAAGTCATCATGACAAAACTTCAGATGTGTTTGAATTCTGGATGCCTTCTTTTTTGACACAGAACTTTGGGAATACAGCAGGTCAAAAAATTCTATATATTTTCTGCAAGAAAACAAACTAATTACATTTTTTTGTTTCACTTGACAGGAGGAGAAAATAAGTGGGCGGAACAATTACAAAAACTCCAAACTTTTCAGTTTTTCAATGGTAAAACTACAAAATTTTAACCAACAAATTTTGTGTGAGCCTCTTCATTTTGATTAGAAAGTCATTTTTGTCAATAATTTTACAATGAAATATTTCAACCAGTTCTACTTAGAACACATAGGCCTCATTTTCAGATATGTTGAGCACCCCCAGCACTCACTGGGAATCTGTGAAAACCAGTCCTGGGTGTTTCAATTTGGGCACCTCAAAGTAGTAGACATACTTGATAGTTCTGGCCTCAACAGCATTCATGGTGCCTGCACAAAACTGCATTCACAACAATAAGGTCATACTAAGGGGTGGTCATAGCTGAAAGTGTGATAGCTGCAAAGGGCTGCTATACTCTAAGATGGTTGTAATATCTTTATATTTTGCTTGAGAAATATGCTTGGCAAGAAGTGAGTGCTTCAGGTATATAGTTGGGATCAGTGGTGATTGGCTGGCCTAGATAAAATAATTTATAAGTTAAATATAATGAACCTGCATGGCTCAATATAACTTATTTGCTACTAGTAGTTCTCAATCAGCGTTCTGGCACTAAACACCTACTACCAATCCAGTATGTGAATCTGTGTATCATTCCTGACAGTTAATCCTGACAATATGAAGTGCACATCTTTAGATTTAGTATCGTGCTCATTTCCATCCTTTTCTGTCAAAAAGCATTAAATCTTTGCTCATCCATTCATTTTGCATGTAGAAAGACAGATGGCTGTTTTGGATCACTGTATAGCACAACAGATGTCAGAATTGAGGACCAGAGAACTCTGCCAAATTAATTAAGATTCTTCCACCAGTCTGGATTGGAAGAGTAGTGTATTACCATTTCATAGGGTCTCTATTATAAATTTTGTCATTTTGTGAGCTTATCTTCTTTGAATTACAGATTTTCTTGTGAGCTCTTCTGGTGTGATGGTTACAGGACTTTGAAACAGAGTGTAGAGGTAATAGCCAGATACTGAATGGTGAATGAATAATCCTAAAATCAAATAGAAATAACAACTTTGGAGCACTAATGTAGGTATACATGTGATATATAGGCATCAGCATCCAACTGGAGCAAAAGTTCTTATGGGGTCCAGCAGGCTATTTTAATTCTTCATCCATTGATCTTATTTATATTTATTAATTAAATACCAGATTACTTATTAAACAACCATTTTTAGAGAACCTGTATTCATCAGGCTACCCACTATCACATTGGTATATACTTCTCTTTAATTGTATCTGCATCAGTGAACATGGGATCCGATCCTGCAAGGTGCTGAGCAGATGTCACTGACTTAATGGAAGTTAAGGGTGCGCACAAGGATGAGCCCCATGCATTAGCCTTGGAATACTGTGAGGGATGAGGGACAGGACCAATGGCTTGGTGTCTATGGATTAGATGCTATGGTGCAATGTGTCTGCTTTGTGAAACATCCTCAATAGACTGTGGTTGCAAAATCTCTCATCTGCCATCAGGAGGATTTTGGCTGAGTTTGGCTGTGAGTTAGGTTGAAAGCATAACTCATCATTTGCACACCCATATGAAAAGAAACCTAAGGATTCGTATGGTTAGATATTGGTCCCATTAGAGAGGCTATCTAGATATTGATTTTTTTTCCCCACTACAATGACACAGAGAACCTTCCTTTCCAGAATTGGGCTGTCATGTCTTTTATAGATTCATAGATTATAAAACCCAGAAGGGACCATTGTGATCATCTAATCTAGCCTCCAGTATAATACAAGCTATAGGGCTTCCCTGAATTAATTCCTGTTTGAGCTACAGCATATCTTTTAGAAAAACATCCAACTTGATTTAAAAACTTCCAGTGTCAGAGAATCCACCATGGCCCTTAACTTGTTCCATTGGTTAATTACCCTCACTGTTAAAAATATGCACCCTATTTCTAGTTTAAATTTGTCTAGATTCAATTTACAGCCATTGGATCATATTATATCTCTGTCTGCTAAACTGAAGAGCTCTGTATTATCACATTTCTGTTTCCCATATAGGTACTTAAACTTTGATCAAGTCATCCTTTATCATTCTCTTTGTTCAGCTAAACAGATTGAGCTCTGTAGGGAGGAGGCGTGGCCTCCCTCTGAGATTGACAAGGAGGGACCACAACCCACCACCTGCTGGGCAGAGCCAGGAAGGCCATGCCCCGCCTGCCGGAACTGGAAGGGCGGGACAAGAAGAGGAAATATAAAAGGCTGGCCTTGCTACTCAGTTGGGCTGGAACTACCAAGGGAGATAGATGCATCCTGCTTGCTTCTGGATCCTGAAGAGGCTTGCAGCTATACCAAGGACTGGTGAGCACTCCAAGGTCACCGGCTGATGGAGACACTGAGGAGCTGCTGGGGCTGCTCCTGGAAGACTGGCCAGAGCTGCCAGCTGACTGAGACACTGATGAGCTGCTGGGGCTGTTGCTGGCTACCTACCCTGGGGAAACTGAGGACAACTACAACATAGAGGTACCAAACCCAGGGATTTAGGAAGTAGCCCAGAGAAACTCTACAACAGTCTGTTGAGTGTTGGCCTGTTACAAGGTCAGCATGTTATGGGTGCATCCCTGCTGACCCGGTGGTGGACCACTCTGCCACTGTAAGGTCCCTGGGCTGGGACGGGTGGAGTCAGGAGGGCCCGTGTCCCATATCCCCTTATCTTTTGGATCAAGTAGCGGGGGAGCCTGTACTTTTGGAACAGAAATGTGCCAGTTCATTGTCTGCTGTTGCTGTCATGAAGTGCTGACTACCTACCCTGTGAAGAATAGTGACAAAAGTGAAGTTTGAGGTGAGCACCTCAAGAGATTTGTTACAATATTTTGAGATTTGTTACAATATTTTGTCATATGCTCGGGGGGCTGATTGACTAGACAAACATGCCTTCCTTTTCATTGCTCATTATTGCTTATTCTATCAGAGGCTTTAGTCCGTAGACTGACATCAACATACATGTGTTCTCTATAGTTCTTTGCATAAGGCAGGTACATCCACTGACCATTATTCAGCAAACAGAATAAAAAAGTGATTGTAATAAAAGTTGTGAAGACATTGATTTAAATAACCTTTTCTGAAGTTTGAGATGACTTTCCACAGAAGAGCTAGTACAATCAGCTGTTACAGGAGACACACTCAATGCCCGAATTTGTTGCCTTAATGACTCTTCATTTAAGGATCTTGAGTGGGGAATTTAGCAGATTATCACATCAATTTGCTGAGTGGGCCATATTCTGATTTTATACTGGTTAACTCCATGGAATCAGATTGGGCAAAAGACAGCATAAATGAAATCAGAATTAGGCCCATTGTCTCAAAAAGCAGAAGTATGATAAAAATTGCTACCCTGCATAACTGTGCGAGATCTAAATCTTGTCCAAAAGTCTGAGGTGATTTTGAAGTCAGACATCCCCTCTGACTGGCTGGAGATGGGGCACTGGAACAGTTTATTGGAAAGATTGCTGAAAGCCATTGAACAAAACTGTAAACCGTGCATACTATGGAAACCATTTGTTCGGTTGCTATTACTTCAAGTCAGAGGGCACCTCCGGCACCTGTAGTTCCAGCACGCAAGGGGCTGGAGGAACAGAGGGTGACATTTGTTTGGAAGAACTAACACAAAGGATACTAAGGAGTCTTGAATGAAGATTAGCAGAACAGCTGTTGTGCTAGAGATAGGAAAGTGAAGCTACATCTGAGAGTCATAAGCAGCAATTTGTTTTTGTCATTACTGTGCATAAGAAAATAAAGTATCTTTTTTCTCCCCAACAAGGAAATGACCTACTCCTCAACAGAGTTGGTTGGAAAATACTGGTACATTGAAACCAAAATTTTATGGAAAATCTCGGATCCAGGATGGAATTGTTGGTGAAATGAAACTGAGCCTCCAGAATAGCCAATAACCCAATGGTTAGGGCAATCTGTGCTGAGTCAGGCAGGATAGGAACTTGAACTAGGGCTTCCCACATGAGTGCCCTACCAGGGGCACCAGAACAGGGTGGGTCAGGGGACCACCGCCCATCACTTTTAAAAGTGGGAGGTCTATGCTCTCCCAGTTTTTACCATCCATAAGGGTGGGGGGCAGGGAGCAGGGTATTGTGGGGAAGAGGTGGTGCGGGGGCAGGGCCTTGGAAGGAGGGGTGTGAGGGCGGCAGTCAGGGAGAAGAGGCGGTGCAAGAGAGTGGTCTCAGGGAAGGGGTGCCACAGGAGTCAGGGGCTCGGAGGCGGGGGAAGGGACAGCACTGGGGGCAGGGCCACAGTCCAGGCACCTGTGACCCTGCACTTTTAAGGGGTTTCTGCTGCTCCTGGCCCTATCCCCACTCCCCAGACTAGCATGGGGTGTGTTTCTCTCTGGAAAATTTTTGAACCTCAGTGCACAACTAGAATTTGTTAAAATGTCTCAAGTTTTCACAGGATGGGAAAAACATTTCACACCCCAGCTCTACTCCATGAGTCCAAATCATATCTGCCTGCTTGAAATTCAGCAGGACTCAGCTGCTGAGAGGCTCAGTGTAATCTGGATACAGATTTTTAACTATAGAGTCAGCTCCGGGTCAGTTTTACACTATATGAAAGAAGCTGCACATCACACCTTTGCAATATACCAGGATATTATTACGATAGTCAAGAAGCAAAGAAGCAGACACTGCTTTCATCAACACTTGGATCACCCACATTTGGCATCATAATGTAGACAGCAAATTGACCTCAATGAAGTCTGCTCATGCCAGTGATCTTTCTCATCTGCTTTCCTTTATATCCTCTGCTGCTG
The DNA here is from genome assembly GCF_965152235.1 of Eretmochelys imbricata. Classification (NCBI taxonomy): domain Eukaryota; kingdom Metazoa; phylum Chordata; order Testudines; family Cheloniidae; genus Eretmochelys; species Eretmochelys imbricata. Next base: position 137,835,730 of record NC_135572.1, read on the forward strand.
TATTTACATCTGCTATTGCTTATGCCATGAATAAGGCTATGACTAATACTACCGCGGTAAGTTGACCTATGCTACACAACTCCAGCTACGTGAATAATGTAACTGGAGTCGACGTACCTTAGGTAGAGTTACTGCAGGGTCTACTCCTGTCAACTTACCTTACTCTTCTCATTGGGGGTACAGTACAGGGGTCGACTGGAGAGCGATCTGCAGTCGATTTGGCGGGTCTTTAGAAGACCCGCTAAATCCACCGCTGGTGGATCGATCTCCAAGTGTGGATCTGGCTGTAGTGTAGGCCTGGCCTGAGATTTGGCAGACACCGTAATGGAGTGGCTTTAGATCTTCATGTAGAAGGATAAGTAATATTAGGGCCAGAGCTTTAGTTTGTGTAAATCAACATAATTCTGTTGAAGTCAATGGAGTTCTATTGATTTACTTGCATCTGATGAAGTGAGCTGTAGCTCACGAAAGCTTATGCTCAAATAAATTGGTTAGTCTCTAAGGTGCCACAAGTACTCCTTTTCTTTTTGTGTAGTTGTAGCTGCAACAATAGGAAGCCACCACATGGAATAGCAGAGTCTGTTAAACAGTGTGGTCTGAGGGGCTTCCCTGGGACTGCTGCAAATACAGGGGCTAGAGGATTGCTTGCTTTCAGATGTGTGTGCCTATGTGTCAGAGGCAGAAAGCCAGTACACATCAAGAGCAGTCATGAACATGGCTTGGACATGGAGCAAAGAGAAAGCTCCTTGGGGCACTAAAGGCAGGCTTGGAAATGGTGAACAAAGAAACTGCCTACTGCAGTTTGTTTATACTGCTTTCAGGAAATATATTCTTGGTGCATAAATAGAATTACACCGAAGAAATACCTGATTTATATACTCAGTTTCTTTTTTTGCAAAAGGAACAACCCAGCAAGGCCTCAAATATTGGTTAACTGCTCAGGCCAAAAAGGGGCAACAGTATATAATAGTGCTGCTGATGCAGAAGGCTGCCCTACACTAACTTTCTCTATCACTGTAAAGTCATATTAAGAACTGTTTTGAAGGGGGGAATAGCAAATATGATTGAGAATAAAATCTCATTCCATCCTTCATTCAGTCTATATGCTAGTATTAGAGACTAAAACATTACTGAACAATGTCATTGTCTCTGCATTGACCCTACTAAACAATTATTCTCAAGGAAGACAAATCCATTAAGAAAGAAGACTCAAAATACACAAGTTTACAGGAAAAATTCAAGGAGTTTGTAGGGGAGCGTGGCCATCCCTCCTTGTCAATCTCAGAGGGAGGCCATGCCTCCTCGCTGGCACACACCAGTGAGGGTGATCTCTAAAGAGGAATTAGCTGCTCCTAGTGTTCAGATCCTCAGGCCAGGCAGAGCAGTTTCTACAGGTATGTTAGCAACAAGATGGTCAGGGAAAGTGCCTTCCTTTGGCCACCTCAGGGCTAGCTTAGGCCCTGCGAGTCCTGTAGGGGCACTCCCTCCTTATGTGTCTGGGTTCCTTACAGGCCCAACAAGCTTGTGGCCCTGCTGTTGACCTCACAGGGGGTGTGTTTTCTGGGTGGGGCCTCCTTGATCCATCCCAGTAGGGGCACTCCCTTCTCAAGTGTCCCTGTCACTCACAGGGGAAATGGTCTTTAGGCCCCAGCACCGGCCTCCAGCCCCAGGTGCCTGGCCTCTAACGAGGTCCATGTGCCCTCCCACATAGCAGCTGAAGGAGTCCCGCTTGCTGCTCGGTGAGCTGGGCCACTCAGGCCCTCCAGTACCAGTCCAGCATTTTCTCCACCTTCAGTTTCTCAACTCTCAGATCCAGGCAATAGTCCCACAGTCCTTGCCCTGCCCCTTGTATCAGGGGTGACCATCTATGCCTGTTTTCTACACTACGTGTAGTGAAGCGAAGACTCGCTGCTGCAGCGCCTCCTGCTGGTTGTGTGGGAATTAGCTCTTTCCAGCCTCTGAGCACCCTCTGCTGGCCAGTGTCTCGCCTGCCTCAGGCCCCCATGTCTCTCCCGGACCCCGGTGTCCTTTACCTCAGGGTTCTGCCCCAGAGGTACCCTCTTACTCTGGGTTTCCCCTTCCAGGGGAATCCCCAACCCTCTAAACCCACCTTCCCTCAGTGGCTACTGCCAGTCATCATCTAGCCCCCACTCACTGGGGCAGACTGCAGTCTGTAATGGCCACTCATTATTGGCAAGGGGTTAGGACCTGCTGCCTCTGCCTAACCCCAGGCTGTATCTCTGCAGCCCAGTTTACCAGGCTGGAGCTCTGCTCCGCTCTGCTCCAGGTACCTTGCTCCCAGGCAGCTAGGTCCTTCTCTCTCTACAGCTAGAGAGAGACTCCCCCAGCCCTCTCATCAAGGCCAGCTGGGCCCTAATTGAGCTGACCACACCTGTGGCTGCTTCCCCAATCAATCAGCCACCCCACTACAGTACATACAAGATTGTTATAAGGAGGAAAGAGAAAATTGTTCTCTTTAACCTCTGCAGATAGAACACAAAGCAATAGGCTTAAATTGCAGCCAGGGCAGTTTTAGGTTGGACATTAGGAAAAATTTCCTGTCAGGGTGGTTAAGCACTGGAATAAATTGCCTAGGGAGGTTGTGGAATCTCCATCGTTGGAGATTTTTAAGAGCCGGTTAGACAAACACCTGTCAGGGATGGTCTATTATCTACTCCTGACACAAGTACAGTGGGCTGGACTAGATAACCTCTTGAGGTCTCTTCCAGACCTGCGATCCTATGATTCTATGAAACTGGCCTATTGAATAAGGAGCTGTCTGCTTTCTCACCTTGTCTTAAGGATACGTTTATTTTGCTTTTCTCTTCCTTAAATTGTAAGGGAATAAAAAAATACAATGCTAACAATATAGAGGATGGATCAGATCATCCTGAAAAGGTAACACCTATTTGAGAAATCTATTGAAACAGTCATTTTTATAAAATAAAATCTGCAATGAAGCCCCAATGAGGTAAGGAAATATTATTCTTATTTCAGACTTTCTAGCTTCCCAGATCAGAGGAACATTCCAGCAGACCAGTACAAATGCCCTAAAGGAACAGCAAGTAAATATTCTTATAACTCCTTCTGGATTAATGATAAGAAAGAAAAGATGTTGAGCCCTGAGTCCATGTTGAGAGAAGCTTGCTTTATCTTACATGCTTTTGCTAGCCATTACTCCTGAAACACACTCCACCTCTCTTTGCTAATAATACACCAGTTTTGCACGCTGTGCTTGATTTGCTTACACTGGTTTTACACCAGTGTAATTCCATTGACTTCAACAGAGTTACTCCTGAAGCTAACAGGAAGTAAGAACAGGCCTTCTCCTTCAAGGTGAAGAGTCATATGGATTCTCACCCCAGTGATGAGCTGGCCCCAACAACGTCTTGGCTGTGACATCAGTGACTAGTGTCTGTGTTTGGTGTCTCTAGTGCCTAGGGAAAAGGCACAACCCAGAGGTGACCTGTATACCTTGCTTTCTTCAGTTAAACCTGCAAGAATTGGGAAGCTGCCTCAAATTCCTATTCATGGAGGAGGCTCTTAAGGTCCAATCAACTGAGTCTAGGACAGAACATTCATTATGTTTGGGGTAAAAGGCCATCTCCATTGCTATGATCTCTCTCTAAAAGCAGCTTCTTCAGACCTGGCAATGGCAATGTTGAGGTGTGTGACCTTGCCCACATGAAAGAGGCTCAAGACAGTCCATACCAGAAGCATCTCAGTGTCAAGCACCGCTAAATGGACTCTGCAAGCTGACTTGGCTTTGTCTCCTGGCTAGACAGACAGGTCTACCACTTCCATTCTATGTCTGTTTAGGGAGCAAGGCATGGGGCTGAGACCCAATCTTCCTCCTGTAATATCTTGTTCCAGAGGGAAGTCAGCACAGGTGAGGCTGTGACATCGGCTCCCTCACAGCTGATTTCCATGGTACTGAAGAATATGGATGTTTTTCTTGTTTTTTGTGTTTACTGTATCTCATCATCCAGATACTATTGGTCATTTGCTGTTGACATTATGGCAGCACTTAGAGGACCCTGAAGTTGAAAACCTTATTGTGCTATGCTCTGCACATATATGTAAGAGAAAGTCCTTGCCCTGAAGAGCTTCCAATTAGAGCTGAACAGAACACTGACAAGGGGAGTGGAAATAGAGGCACAAAGAGGTGAAGTGACTTATCCAAGGCTACCGGGCAAATCAGTGGCAGAGCATGTGTCATAAATATAAAGGGAAGGGTAAACCCCTTTGAAATCCCTCCTGGCCAGTGGAAAGCTCCTCTCACCTGTAAAGGGTTAAGAAGCTAAAGGTAACCTCGCTGGCACCTGACCAAAATGACCAATGAGGAGACAAGATACTTTCAAAAGCTGGGAGGAGGGAGAGAAACAAAGGGTCTGTATGTCTGTCTGTATGCTGGGTCTTGGCTGGGGATAGACCAGGAATGGAGTCTTAGAACTTTTAGTAAGTAATCTAGCTAGGTATGTGTTAGATTATGATTTCTTTAAATGGCTGAGAAAAGAATTGTGCTGAATAGAATAACTATTTCTGTCTGTGTATCTTTTTTGTAACTTAAGGTTTTGCCTAGAGGGGTTCTCTATGTTTTTGAATCTAATTACCCTGTAAGATATCTACCATCCTGATTTTACAGGGGGATTTCTTTATTTCTATTTACTTCTATTTTTTATTAAAAGTCTTCTTGTAAAAAACTGAATGCTTTTTCATTGTTCTCAGATCCAAGGGTTTGGGTCTGTGGTCACCTATGCAAATTGGTGAGGCTTTTTATCCAACATTTCCCAGGAAAGGGGGGGTGCAAGTGTTGGGAGGATTGTTCATTGTTCTTAAGATCCAAGGGTCTGGGTCTGTAGTCACCTAGGCAAATTGGTGAGGCTTTTTACCAAACCTTGTCCAGGAAGTGGGGTGCAGGGTTTTGGGAAGTATTTTGGGGGGAAAGACGCGTCCAAACAGCTCTTCCCCAGTAACCAGTATTAGTTTGGTGGTGGTAGCGGCCAGTCCAAGGACAACGGGTGGAATATTTTGTACCTTGGGGAAGTTTTGACCTAAGCTGGTAAAGATAATCTTAGGAGGTTTTTCATGCAGGTCCCCACATCTGTACCCTAGAGTTCAGAGTGGGGGAGGAACCTTGACAGCATGGAATTAAACTTCAGTTTTCTGACAACACCCAGCGTGGTATCCTAGCCACTAGGCAACACTGTCTCCTCTGATTGGTGTTCTACACATCCCTCCTACAGACAAATGAGGTCAGCGTGCCATTCATATTTAAAAAGTCCTTTTATCTAAACTACCAGATCACTTTTCACACCAAGTCAAAAATACTGGATATGCTTAATAGCAAAGGACACACTGTCAGAAAAATTAGATGCTGTGTTAAAATCAAAGAAGAGCTCCTCTGTTATACCAGCCAGACCTGTGAACTGACATGCCGCTCTTCTGCAAGAAGAGTGCAGTCAAGTTATTATAGTACTTACCATTTCAAAGGAAGCTTCAAAACAAGTTTTTTTTCCTTGAGCTCTTTCATAGGTCTGAGAAATGCTTGAAGTACTTGGTCAAAAGTGTCCTATATAATTTGTGAGGCATTCTGCCAAAAGGAAAGAGAAAACATGTCAATATTGTCTATTCATTGGTAACTTAACCCTTGATTTATTTCATGAATATTTAAAAAGTGGCTGATATAAATACTCTTCCCTCCCCACGTGTGTGTGTGTGTATCTATATATATATCCTATATATAATCTCCAGGGCAAGATCATGACCTATCTGGGAGAAAACCCTTGGAAAGGCCAGCAGACTTCACAAGTTTCAAATGTGGAATTAACTTGGAATCATCCCATCAAAAAATGTCCATACTTGTCCCTTTGCAGTGTTCAGTGGGCCCATGGAAATCTGTGAGGGAAATTCCAGAAGTCTCGAGGCATTCACTGAGGGCAGACACATGTCTCTGGAGTACTCCCACACCAAAATGAAGTCATTAGCTCCTGGAAGCAAGCCATGGAAACAGGCAAGGTTTACCTGTTTAATAAGGTCAGCATTAATTTCCACTGGTATTTACCCATATGTGTGAAGAAATATGACTCCACCGAGCACCCATCCAGATTAGCTCTTCCCCACTTTGAGCCACTTCTTTCTTTTCCCCCATTCCTTTTGCCCAGAGGCCCAGTACACAGAGACCACAAGCAGAAGTTTCCACAGAATCAGAAGAAAGGGAATGATGCCACTTAACCCCTTTCTGATCCAAATCCCAGGCTATTTCTATAGGTGTTCATCCTTTTCCTATGGGAACAGAGGAAAGGGATTGTCTGTTCCCAATAGTTTTCCAATTAGGCTCCATCAGGACTTAATTTCGTTTGACACCAAGTTAATTCCCTTCTCAGTTTCTCTCAGTGCATCTTGTCTTCTCTGTGTCACATCTCTTGCACTGTAAGCTGTTCACTGCTGATCTCATATTCATTTAGGCTGAAATATTGACTCCACTGAAGTTAATAGTAAAACTCCCAATGACATTAATGGAGCCAGAATTTTACCCTTTGTGTCCAGTACAGCACCACACACATTTTACCTGCTTACTGAATAACAGTAACTATATTCATCAAATTGTCCAGTTTAACACACAACAATAATACACCAGTATCTTTATGCTTGGTGGCTCTTTAAATCTTGCATCAGATTCTGAGGCTCTGGAATATATTAATGTGTAACAAATCTCTTCATTTGTGAGGCAACAAAGTACGTAACCCATTTATTAATTTATTCGTTCTCCAAATAGGATGAGAGACAAAATTCAAGGTTGTCCTGTAGGCAACTAATGTTGAGGTTAGAGAAAGTTAGTAATGCAAGTCGGATATTATTCTGCCATGCTTCTCCTTGTGGTTGGAATACCTTTGATCATATCATAAAGCAAGATCCTTGAAGATCAGAGGTCTTTATTGCTAGGCTTCTTATTAAATTAGGATGGAGCCTGAGCATACAAAAGTTGGCATGAATGAATAAAGAAATCATTCTAAAACCTTAGACAACAGCCTCTCATGATTCTGTGAATTCTAGGAGGGAAGAACTTTGACAAGATTAAGTCAAGTTGGTACAAAAGGCACATAGGAAAGGAAAAAAAAAAAACCTCAGAAAACCAACATCTGCCCTTGTCCCTAACTCAAGCTATGTCTATACTATGCACCTTTTAGTGACACAGCTGTGCTGCTACAGCCATGTCTCTAAACGTGCAGTGTAGCTGCTGTTTGTCTGCAGGAGAGCGCTCTCCCGCCAACAAAACTTCCACCCCCAACAAAAAGCTGTAGCTTTGTCGGCAGGAGAGCTCTCCTGATGACAAAGCACTGTTCACACCGGTGCTTTTTGTTGGCCAAATTTTTGTCATTCAGGGGGTGTGTGTGTGTGTGTGTGTGTGTGTGAGAGTGAGTGGTGGGGTGGTTGTTTTGTTTTTTTTTCCACATCCCTGAACGACAAAAGTTTGTCCGGAGAACATCCAGTGTAGACAAAGCCTCAGTGTCACTTAAGAGTCAGTGGTACACTACAGGTTTTGTATGGATAATTTATATTTTCAAACACTTGTCGGATGTTTGCAGTATATGAATGGTCAAATATTCCCAGGTAAGTTAGGAGATAGAAAATTCATGTGGATTCCACAAAGGAGACTAGGAAACTTCATCTGTTTGGATATGTGAAGTTTCTGCCTGATCATTCTTTTGGATGGACTGGAAGGGTTTGCCCTTCTGCAGAAATGTTAAGGTGGTTAAACCCTGAAACCTCTAGATCTGTTGGAGGCTCAGCCATCTGTGAAGCAGCTCTGTTACTTTATGCTTCTACCTGGTTACCCTCTTCTCCCTCAATGCCATCCCACAGTGCACCTTAACTGTTACACCCCCAAGCCCCTTTACTGTTCCTGTGTTTGCTGAGAGACATAGGGAACTGTGATGGATTAATATTGACAGGGTGTGACTGAATGAACCACTGTATTTGCACCTTACACACCATTGTAACAATCTTTGTACAAAACATGCCTTGTGAGGTATCATTTCAAAACTAATAACTCACTGGTCAATAACGTCATGATGAAATGTGTGTTGCAACATTATATGTAAAGTTATAAACATAAGCTGAAATTAGAACTGAAATGTGTTTGCCAGACATGTCTCAAAGGACAAGCTGTCACCTCTAAGTAGGTGTCCTCAAAGCTGATGGGCAATCACCTATCAAGCGGCCATTTTTTAGCAAGGAATGGGGGCAGGAACAAACAGTTCTGCATCTTAGCAAACAACAGCATGGAATCTTTCTCCACCAGTCTCCTTATCTCCAGCCTCCTGGCAGGAATTTATGAATGTATAGTAAGGGCAAATTCAGTGTTGATTTACACCCCAGGCAACTCAGATGACCTCCGTGCATGATCCAGGGCAAAGTTTGGTGGTCGTTCTGAGGAAAGCAGTACTGAATATCAGACAGTATTATTTTGCTGATCTACACAAGACTATGCAGTTTCTGTAAGGCAGGCACCTACTATTTCTATGTCCAAGACTCTCACACATGGAAATGAACCCTTTTCCACTTACAAGGGGGTTAAATATTAATGTGATTAAATTGCTTATAAAATATAAGTTGACTAGCATTAATTATAAACCACAGTTCAAACTGCTGCTGCAAATGTAATAGTGTAAACTATTTGGACTCATGGCTCATATTCAGATTTTTAATTATTCTACAACCACTAATTTGGTCTACAGAACTCTGTGCATTGGATACTAAGGAGCTGCTCTTGCGAATGACTCCTTGAATGGTTTCTAATTAGAAAAATCTTTTACATTAAAATAGTCTGTGTCTCTCAAGGATTCATCTCTCTCCCACCTTGCTTATTTCTCACCTGTAGTCCATAACGTGTTATTTATGACATAATTATTCCCTAAGAGATGTAGCACAGCACTTGCAACCCAGGGGGCAGGGGAAAGATGGGTTTAAATCCCCTTTGTACCTTCCTGATCCCAGGATGCCCCTAGCCCTTGGCCCAATTTCAATAGCCCAAGGAGATCTCTCAAAATTACAGCAAGAAGAAAAGGAGTACTTGTGGCACCTTAGAGACTAACCAGTTTATTTGAGCATGAGCTTTCGTGAGCTACAGCTCACTTCATCAGATACATATATCTGATGTATCTGATGAAGTGAGCTGTAGCTCACGAAAGCTCATGCTCAAATAAACTGGTTAGTCTCTAAGGTGCCACAAGTACTCCTTTTCTTCTTGCGAATACAGACTAACACGGCTGTTACTCTGAAACAAAATTACAGCATATTCCTCAATCTGCCATGGCCCTGCCCTTGCTTCTCTTGCCTCCAACTCTGTCCCCTGTATGATCCTATGCCAGGGCTACAAGGGGGTCCTCAGAGGGCAGCTTTCTGGGTGTCTTCTGCAGTTTCTGCACCAGAGGAATCCTCCCCTGGACAGATCTGGGGCTTTCAAGAGTTTTAATACCCCTCCAGCCCATTTACTCATCTTAAAAGGGCTGGAGTGGGTCTGAGGATTATGGACTTCAGATGGGGCATGGGAAGTAGCAACAAAGTAATTTTTTAAAAACTAAAATTCTCTTGTTCTGCAAATGTTCTTGTTGATAAATAATAAGGAAAGAGATATGTAGAAATTCCTGTTTATTGATATATGCCAGCATGTGCCAGCAATGCCCCTCTGCAATGTACATTGGTCAAACCTGACAGTCTCTATGTAAAAGAATAAATGGACACAAATCAGATGTCAAGAATTATAACATTCATAAACCAGTCGGAGAACACTTCAATCTCTCTGGTCACTCGATTTCTGATCTAAAAGTGACTATTCTTCAACAAAAAAACTTCGAAAACAGACTCCAATGAGAGACTGCTGAATTGGAATTAATTTGCAAATTGGATACAATTAACTTAGGCTTGAATAGAGACTGGGAGTGGTTGAGTCATTATACAAAGTAAAACTATTTCCCCTTGTTTATTCCTCTCTCTTCCCCCCCCCCACCCCCCCACCCCACTGTTCCTCAGAAGTTCTTGTTAACTCCTGGAAATGTGCTGGAAATGGCCCACCTTGATTATCACTTCAAAAGGTTTTCTCTACCTCCACCCCACTCTCCTGCTGGTAATAGCTCATCTTAAGTGATCACTCTCCTTACAACCATATATTTTTCATGGTCTGTGTGTATATATAAAATCTCCTCACTGTACTTTCCACTTTATGCATCCGATGAAGTGAGCTGTAGCTCATGAAAGCTCATGCTCAAATAAATTGGTTAGTCTCTAAGGTGCCACAAGTCCTCCTTTTCTTTTTGTGAATACAGACTAACACGGCTGCTACTCTGAAACCTATTTATACAGAGGCTCTTTTGGGCAGTGGGAGGGTAAGAAGAAGCCCAAATTTCCCCCACATGTGGTCCTATCCTCAAAAGCCATGTATTGCTTCTCCTTCCATGAGCCAGAGAAGATCACTGAGTGGCATTCCAGCCCTCCAGCTAGAAGCTGCATATACCGCAGGGTTTCCCAGGCCTACCAGTACAGAACAGCTCCGACTCAAACTCTGCTAACATGTGTCAATGTGTTGCACTGCCACGAGGGAATTGGCAGTTTCACATAAGCTATCACCACCAGGTGCTTTTAAATATTGATTCTCCTCCCCCCGCCCTGCCCCCCCTTCTTTATTTTCAGGCAACTCCAGCAGTGCCTGGGACAATTTGTGTAGTGGGGGTACTGAGAGCCATTGATTCAAACTGTAAACGCTGTATTTAATGGAAACCACTTCAGCACCCCTAGTTCTAGCACCTATGGGCAACTCCTCCCCCCCCGCCCCCAGAACCCCCCCCCCACATCAGGAGTCTCTCTACATTCACTTATTTATCATTCTTGCTCCTGAGTTGTTAAAGATGACTCCACAAATCTGATCTTCCACAGACATGAAACAGGTCACGGAATGCATCTGGGAGTACTTCACCTAGCCGAGTTCAATCAGGATGTTTTATTCATATCTAGTACATGAGAAGGATGATTAGCCAAGCTTTGCAGTGCATTAAAAAGAAAAGCTGTAAAAATATACATTGGTCTACGCAGGCTACATTGGCTGTAGCTACTTTGTATTTTTCCAGACTCTGGCTAATATGAACGACTCTGACTGAAGTCAGAACTAGTGATACTCTTGAGGTCTCTTTGAAACAGGGAGACTGACAACCAGAGACAGAGTCCTCACACATAACAAAAAAGTCTAAAGAGAATTGGGCAGGAGTGCCCACAGTTGCCTAAAGGTATTAAATTTTAAATGAAGTGTAAATAAAGTTAAATGTAAAGGATTAAAAAAGGTCAAGAACTGTCAAAGCAATATGGGCAATTCAACAGCAATGTTCAGGCAGCGTCAGGCTCCAAAGACATCTATTAGGATCAGGAACCGAGGAAAAATCCACACCGGTGACATGGCTGTTTTTCTCTTCTCTCTGGCTTTCAACATTGATTCCTGCTATACATGGCTGAGTTTTCTTGGTTTCTCTGGCAAACTTGCATCGAAAGAGAAGTCAGACTTCTGGGAAACTCACTCTTTCAGGACCTGGTCCTGTGAGGAGTTTTATTGTGTTGCAAAAATCAACAAAATGGCTTTTGCATGAAAACCATGTTGACCATGCAGACTCTGCCTGTCAGCTTTCAAATTTCAAAGTCCCATTTCTCTCAGAAATGGTTTCTAAACATCTGATTCTTTACAATGACTCTAGCTTCCAGCATCACGTCTGATCTTTATGTATCCTTTACTCCTATTTCTCTTCAAACTGGATGATCATGTAAGGATAACTAAATGAATGGATGATGTTAGGGGAACTCTACTGAGATCAAGCCAATTGTCAAATAAATAGAAGGTGAAACCTCCACTGAAGTCCATAGCAAAGCTCCCCATTGAGTTCAATGGAACTAGGATTTCACCCAAAGATTTGAAAGGTTACCTTCAGCAGCAGCGCCACCTAATCTCAGGCAAGGTTGTAGCCACTGTTCCCCCTCCCTTCAAACATTCTAGTCCATCCCTTTTGGGCAATACAGAAAGAAAAGTCCGATAACAGATGTCTTTTGGTGCCCATAAGGTTTTGGGGATTCTCTCCTTAGCTCTGGGACTTGGGGTCTGGACCCTTGTGTATTCAGGAACTTCCCCAGCTGGATCCCCATAGAGACATCAACTCCTATTGTCCCTTCAGTGCGGCTGAAGGCACACCTGCTCCACTGGGCTCTAATCCAGGGCCCAATGGTAGGCCGCTAAGTTCTGCACACTGGGGTGCTAAATAGCTGATTCCTTGGATCACTTCTTGTCTGAGTTCCCCCTTTTTTCCCTCACAGGTAAATTAAAGAGCTGAACTGAAAACAAAGTTGCTGACCTTCCCAAACAGTCACCAGCTCTCCTTTGCAGGCTTGTCCAGATCAGTGTGGCCAAGTGTCAGGCAACCAGAGCTCCTTTATTTCCACAGAGACCTGTTCCCGCCCACTGCTTACCTCCTTCTGAGCTGCTCTGTTTCCCTTCTTAAATTCTGCCTCCAGCTTGTGCAGGCTTTGCATGTGTGACTGGGTGGGGCTCCCCGGGCCCAGAGCTGCTCCTTAACCCCTTGTTCTCCAGCGTGGAGTCTGTATGCTCCATCACATAGCATCGTCTTTAAGAATGTCAAAAAAGAAAGATCGGACTAATCAAGAGCTTTTCTAGCCTTTGCCTGGAAAGAGCCAGTCCTCTTAGAGTATGTCTACCGTGCAAAAACCACCCATAGCAGTGAGTCTGAGCCCGGATCTGCAGACTTGGGCTTTCAGAGCTCACACTATGCAATGTGGACATTCCTGCTTGGGCTGTGAAACCCAGTGAGAGGCATAGGTCTAAAAAAACCCCAAACCAAATGGTCCAACTAACTCCTGCCAGCTAGAGCCATGAGGCTGGCTTGCATCCTGAGACTACTGAGTCAAGATAATGTAGAAGTTAGCATTTTCTAAAGTGACTGTGTGGTTTAAAAGCCAAAATCCAATGTTCAAAAGTGAATTAGCCTTTAGGGAAAGATTTTAAAGGTGTTTAGATGCCTAAAGACAAATAGCCACCTACTGGGATATTAAATAAATCTTAGGTGCCTATCTGCATCTTTAGGCACCTAAAAATCTGGCTCTTGGGGAAACTGGCCCAGTCTCATTGAAAATCAATAGAACTTAGGTTCTGAAGTGCTTAAGTCACTTCTGAAAATGGAACATATGCTCTAAGTCACTTAAGTACTTATGAAAAATTTCCCCTAAATGCCTTGTGCTCTACAAGGGCAGAGAAACGCTACAAATGCTTTCGGGGTCAATCAACTGCTAATCAGTGGTCTGGGGCCAGTGATCACAATGAAAAATATTTGAACCCAGAGTCCCAGAACCACCACGCGTCAGGATCACTTGCCAACCCCCACTGCTGGCTCTCAGGCTAGATGTCTTCTTGCTATTGCAAGGGATGGGGATGATGGAAGGTAGTTGGCTTAATGCACTTGAGAGGAGGCATGTCCATTGTTGCCTTTGTTAGTTGTGTTGGATCCTGTCCAATGCCTCAGCCAGTTCTCCTCAGCTATGCCAGGTATAACAATAGCTAGACCCAAATTGTGGCAGAGCAGTGCAATGATGAAAGCTGTGATATTTTTTTTTAAAGTGACTTCAAGTTCTCCTCTGTAAGAAAGATTGCAGCAAGGCTTCACACACACTTCACCCTTTAAATCTCATATTCATTATAGCATTAGGTCTACAGTCAAATGCTGAAAGGTTAAAGTGATTGATGAAGGAGGTGATTATGTATTCAGGTTTTTGGGGGAAAATCAGACTCCAAGATCTGAGGATGCATTAACCTTTGAGGTCTTTAAATACTGTACTGCTGGCTGTCCGGAATTCGCTCATGAAAATGTCAGCACAACACACAGCCTCACTTGGTTGTTAATTTACTTGATGGGAATTCAGTAATGAACATTGGCTGGCCATAAAGATGAAAACATCCTGAAATCAATCTCTCTCGGCTTAGATTAAGATCCTCAAGTCTCCTAGTGAAAGCAGTTGGTCAAAAGGCACTTCCAGTCTAAAAATGCAACGAAACATGATTTAGCACCCCCCAACCATTTCATCTCAAAATATTAGCATTTTGCAAACCGTCAGTAGCTTTGTGAGTGCTAAGGGGCTGTTGTACATAGAGGGCTGAGAAGCTCCGGTGGCCCAGTTACTGGCTGAATAGAGGTGCTCTAAGGCAATAGGCCTACCATGGCAAATGCAGACAGTACTTCTGCAAGAGCACACTGGATAGTGCTCCGTACACCTGAGACTGAAAGGAGAAGCATGTACTCTCCACATCCCTGCAAAGCAACTGTTGCCAAGTGCCTGGAAGGGGGAAAGGCCCTGCTCATGCTTCTTTGGGGCATCACCTGATCTCTGAGCATCTTAATTTCTGAATTAAGTTGTTGCTGTTAAAAGGAAGCTCTCCAGTTGAAAGCAGTGTTGTAAACGCCTGTCCTCCCTGCCACCATTTATAAATGCCCATAAAAGGGACCTTTATGCTTTATCAATGTTAAATGTCAAGCTTTATCTATGTTAAATACAATGGGCTTCCCGGGGTGCAATAGGAGAGGAAATGTTCACATATACCCTGCTTGGGATTCCCCCCAGCATGGGAGAGTCCCACGTGGGTGAAGAACTGCCATAGCTGGCTTCTATGCCAGATCCTTGTGTTTCCCCATCTGCAGCCCTCACCACGAGGGCAGGGCTGAGACATGCCATGTGAGTGCTCTAAACTCCACAAAGGGCCAACGTAAAATCACCATGAGAATCAGGAAGCTGTAATCTGCTCCCTGATGTCTCCCTCTCTGCACATGGTGCCCAGCAGAAAATCTAGCCAGTGTGAGTAATGTGTGTTCATTATCTGGCCAATGTGTTTTAATAAACATGTGGAAGTTAGCCCTGTATTTGCTGGAGCTCTAATATAGCCCCATTTCCCAAAGCAGCACTGAATATATTTGTACATATTTCCAACTACTGATGTGAATGCACATTGATATAGTAGAACTTCATTTATTCAGACAAAGCCCAGCTATTTTTTACATTCACTTCGAAAACATGTAGATCTAAGTTATAACCACTTGGACAGATTTTTGGCCTGAAGATGTTGCCTTGATTTAGAACCTGACTAAAAATGGCTTGTGGGTTCAATGACAGCTGGATAGTCCTTTTTAATGTATACCTGCTTTTCTGCTTGCTTGGTTGGTTTTTGACTATGCTGAATCATTTCTGCTTCCTTTACATCCTTGGGAGTCCTATCCATTGACTGCAATGACCTCTAGTTTAAATGAGGGCATGGCAGAGCAGAATACACAGCTGCTGAAAGGAATGGTGGGTTACTGTACACAGCTGCTGAATACAGCCAACAAGCTACCGCCACGGAAGATGCTGATTTGAAGCTAGTGGGAACCTTAAGGAATAATTTCTCATTGCATTAACTCCTCCAGCAATGATGAGGCCATGAATCTTCTTTTTGAGGAACGAAGTGGAAGAGCCTCCTCCTACTAAAACTGTGCTGGAATAACATCATCTCGTGTAAGACTTCCAGGGAACACTGAAAGGATTTTTACAGTGACTGACTGACTGGATTTTAAACCTAGGGAGGGGGAACATGTTCTGCAAGGTGGCCTTAGCATGCTGACACTTATGGGACATGAACTGCAGCTTGAAGGTTCTTGGAACTTATACCAAAACAAAGCCTGTTGGGAATGTAAGAACTCCCCTTCTGGTACAGAACATTCAGAGCTGAGGTTACAAAAAAGGCCGTGTATTGCCCAGTTGACTGTTTGTTCCTTCCCACAGCTTGCTGAGAACACAGGGACCTTTATTCCATGCTCTGCCAATGTTGTTTTTAGATTAGTTCCCTTTTCCGTGTTTAGTATAGTTTGACTCTGTGTGTGTGTGTGTGTGTGTGTGTGTAGACTTTGATAGTGTTGTCATATTTTGTGTGTGTGTGTTTAAACTGCTATAGCAAAGATTTGTGTATATTGTGCATGTGTTATCAGCACACTTTTGTATGGGAGAGGGGCACGGACCTTATACTCTCCTCAGGAAAAGAGGCTCAACAGCTTTCATATGCGTTGTCTTTCTCAAATCTTTGGAATCTCCTGGAGGGACAGAGTCACCAACACAGAGGTGCTTAAGTGGGCCAGCTTACCTAGCATGCAAACGTTCCTCAAACAGAGACGCCTCCACTGGCTTGGACATGTGTGTCAAATGAATGATGGGCGCATCCCCAAAGGACATCTTCTACAGTGAATTGGCATCTGGAAAAAGACCCAAAGAATGCCCCAAATTGCATTTCAATGATGTATGCAAGCAAGACGTCAAAGAAATGGGCATGGATGTGGACAACTGGAAAGATTGCATTCAGGACCACAGCCTTTGGAAACAAGAGCTTAACAAAGGTCTCCGGAGTTCTGAGAGGAAGCCGTCCAGCTTAGCAGAGGAGAAAAGAGCTCACAGAAGGCAGAGCCCCAAGGGTTGAAACATCACCTTTAAATGTGACAGATGCAGCAGAGATTCTCTCTCCAGTGCATCTCTTCAGCCACATTCACAGCTGCCATAAAACCAACTGAGTAAATTCTTTACCTCTCAGGGGCGCAACCCATGATCTCTCGAGACTGAAGGATGTCTACTACTATAGCATTGTCATGTTGATAAAGTTTGGGTGTTAACCGATTTAAGTTGTTTCAAAACTCTTGTTTTACTAGGGCTGGCTGGAAACCAACTATTCTGTTTCATGAAAGATGTGGTTTCAACATTTGTTTTCATTCCAGTATGGAACAAAAACTTTCATGAAATAACACTCAAAATGGATAACCATATGTCTAGGTTGGGACTGATGTGATTCTATACTGCAAAAGAGTCACATAAACCTGCCAGAATGGCCAATGGTGGCCATATGCAGCTATGATCATACATGTAATGGGATATTTGCTCATCTAAGTTGACCACATTCAACAGCACACACTCTTACACTTGCACATCTGAAAATGTGGTCCCATCCATGGATATGGAGAGAACTACCATTCTGACATGGCATCTGTGGCATTGATACCATGGCATAGAATGCCAGAGTGAGCAACAAAAGCTCTACAAAGCATTATCTCTGGATTCAGCACCTCTGAAAATGGGGATCACCATCAACAGGCACCTATACTGTTAAGTCATTTAAATCCCTCGAGGGACAGGGAACGCAAACAAGAAAAGATAACAGCATCTCACTGCAATCTGCCTGGCACCCTCTTCCTGATTCTTAGAAAAACAAAAGGAGCTAGTCCAAGGAGAAGGTAGGTTTTCTCATCCACAATAAATCTTTTATGCTTTTCATGTGACAGATTTTACTTTCATCCATCTGCTACTTAAACTAGTCGAAAAATAGGAGCTTTTATTTACTGAGGCTAGATTCTGCCCTAATGTGCCTTAGGAACTTGACAAGTTAATTAATTTAGTAGACTTCATGATTTTTAAAATCAAATGCTACTAGTCACGCACACATAGTTAGCAAATCTTTGGTATTAGCACACCTTTCTGCATAATGGCTTTCTTGAGAATGCTAAGATTTTGCATTTTATACTGAGCAGGTCTTGAAAAGTAATCTTTAGATAGCAAAGTAATCTTGTACTGAAGGAATGGCTTAAGGTGAGGCAGAATAAGGAGGGTATTATTTAAACCTGATTGTGAAAGATTTATATAACTTAAGCCACAGAGCTCAGGAGATCATTTAAGCTTCTAAAGGGTTACTATTGGCAGAAATAACTTGCAGAACCAAAGAGTTATGCGCATGGTCAGTATTGTATGGAACATATTGCATACAGTCTTTGGAAAGTCATAGTTGCCTCCCTGTATTCTGTTCATTCGTGAGATATGCCTCATTAATATTTACATCAATGTCTAAGACCTCCAAATATTTAGGATCTAATTAGGAAAAGTTTTAACTAAGAAAATGTTTAATTGTTAGTGAGTTCAGCTGGCACAGGTTGACTATGGCTGACATTTCCAATTCTTTAGGCTGAATAAACTCAGCAGTGCACAGGTAATCTCACTAAGGAGAGTGCAGTGTTTTGTTTATAAGCCTGGCTTATTACTGACAAATGCCATAAAATGAATATAGCCCAAGAATCTCATCTAAAATGTTCTTGACTGCTGGACTTTGTGGTTGTCTGGGTTATAGATGAACAAGGCAAAGGGACATGTGCGGAGGAAGGGAGGTGAAATTCATTCTTCTTGCAGCACTGGCCAATCAGGCTTTACAGCTCCATCACAGCATTCTGGGAAGACAACACTTCCCAAGTGATATCTTAATGCACAACTTCAAACTCAACAGTTAAAAGCAACAGGGTACCAAACTACCCATCTTTCAGGCCTCTTTTGAGGCACTGCTGTTACCTGAACAGTCCCCTATTGTGTGGGCTTCCCAACAGTGACCAGCTGTCCTCCGGACTATCCTTCGTTATACTTTATGAACTTTGGGAACCAATGGCAGCCCCTGGACTTGGGTCCATGAGGGATGGTGGTGGAGCACTGGGAAGGGAAGGGTATAACTCCTTGATGTAAGAGGGGACATGCTAAGCTGCTACAATCTCAAGGGGTTTCTCATTCTAGGCCCCTCAATGTTGGGCTGCTTAGCTGGAGATAGCTATAGATACTGAGGACCCACAGCTGAAGGCAATTAAAATAGCAATAGAGAATTTTGTGCTTATATCTTCTACTATTTCTCAAGGTAAACACATACCCAACATTATATTGTCAGTCTCCATCTAGAAAGCTCATTGTACCCTCCTATAGTTTTTCATTCACAATGAAGAACCCATAAAGTACCATTATGTCTGTAACATTCTCAGACTGCCACTGAAGCAATTAAGGACGTGTGCCAGGTGCTCAAGAATTGCAGCCACTTACACCCTTGCTGAATGTAGCCCTCCATCTCTCTCTTTTCTCCCCTCCCCCTTTAAATGTCAGAATTGTTCAGCCAATTGAATGAGCCAGCCAACTAAGTGTTTTATAGAACACAACCCACAGGCTCCTAGCTCGAGTCCAGAAATAGAGCTTAGATGCGTGTCATGAAATATAAAATACCACAAGTGCCTATTTTAGAGAAAAAAGAAAAGGAGTCCTTGTGGCACCTTAGAGACTAACCAATTTATTTGAGCATGAGCTCATCATCAGATGAAGTGAGCTGTAGCTCACGAAAGCTCATGCTCAAATAAATTGGTTAGTCTCTAAGGTGCCACAAGGACTCCTTTTCTTTTTGCGAATACAGACTAACACGGCTGTTACTCTGAAACCTATTTTAGAGAAGACTCTCTCAGATCTACGTTTATGAGTGTGAGATGAGGTTTACTGCTGATGATGATAAAGGAGAAGGCAACATGGTGGTGCATTTACATATCTATTCACTATTATAAAATAGCTTTTTTTTAAAAAAAAAAAAGCGTATATGATCATTTGACAGAAGAACTTGGCTTTAAAAAATTTGGGGAAATAACTAAAGCATTTATTCTTCTAGCACTTCAGTCTTTAAAAGTCAAATGAAAAGGACCAGGAAATTGTATTTTGACTAACAGTACAAAAATCCTGTCAACCTTGCTCTAAAGCAGGAGTTCTCAAACTGGGGGTCAGGACCCCTCGGGGAGTTGTGAGGTTATTACATCGGGGCTCGCGAGCTGTCAGCCTCAACCCCAAACCCCACTTTGCATCCAGCACTGACGATGGTGTTAAATATATAAGTGTTTTGAATTTATAAGGGCGGAGGGGTCACACTCAAAGGCTTCCTATGTTGAAGGGGTCACCAGTACAAAAGTTTGAGAACTACTGCTCTAAAGGACATATGCTGGCAATTACATTAGTAAAAAGAAAGACTCTGGAAGTCATTTAATGGAAGTCACGGCCTCTTTTAATGCCACGTGAGTTTTCTCATTGACTTCCACTGGAGCAGGAACAGGAGGTAACAGCTTGTCTACGCTTGTAGCACTGCAGCGGCACAGCTGCACTGGTGCTGTAGCAATAGTGAAGACCCTACATATGCCAACGGGAAAGCTCTGTCCTTTAGCATAGATCCATGCTAACTAGAATACACATGTGGAAGACTTAAGACCTGCCTTGTATAAAGACTCAGGCTTGGTCTACACTACCAACCTACGATGGTATAACTGTTGTTTAGGGGTGTGGATTTTCCAAACCCCTGAGTGATGGAATTATACCGACATGACATAAACTGGGAGTGTTGATGAAGCCTATACAAGGCAGGTTTTAAGTCTTCCACATGTGTACTCTTGTCAGTATGATTCAGTCATCATTCATTCAGGTCTTGAGATTTTATAGGCTTTTTCTACTATCTTTGACTTAAGCGACTTGGCTTTGTTTTTGAACACACAGCAAAAGCCCAAGTGACAGAGCAGTGCTCAGCTCATCTGGTGAAGAGAGTGCAAGAGTGCATAGGTGGCTTATCTCACATTTTGTGGGCACTATCAGTGGTTAAAT
The DNA here is from genome assembly GCF_965152235.1 of Eretmochelys imbricata. Lineage (NCBI taxonomy): Eukaryota > Metazoa > Chordata > Testudines > Cheloniidae > Eretmochelys > Eretmochelys imbricata. The sequence continues at coordinate 137,856,268 of NC_135572.1, forward strand.
GGGCTCCTGGTGCAAATTAGGGCAGCCCTAAGACTACTCAGACTTTTTTATTAGTTGATAAAGGCCCTCAAGGAGCTATTCCAATGGCCAGACTTAGAATTCAGTGTAGTCTGACCCGACCCCCTCTTGCCCCATATACTGAGGGGGGAAGGAGGTGGGGAAAAAGGAGGGCAGTTCAGGATTACACTATGTTCAGGAAATCCCCAGATGCTACTTTAAGGTAGTGTTAAGTACCCATGAAACCACTTGACGGTCTGGTCACTGTGATGGAGCAGAGAACCTCACACCAGCAGTGAGGGCATTAAGGAGGATGACAGGCTCTCCATTGGCAATGAAAGGGTTATGGAGAGCCTATGGGCCCAGCGGACCCTACCCTGCTACGCCTGCAGCCAATGTCTGGCATGATGAGGGGAGCTAAAAGGAGGAGAATTAGCCCAGAAAGGAGGACCGAGCTCTGCCTCTCTTGATGGGTGAGAGCCTGGTTGCAGCCCTGAAATGGAGTGCACATGCCCTCTGGACCTGCCCTTCCAGCAAGGCCACCCAGACCCGGTGGGGAGTCAGTGGAAGCAGAGAGTTTGGCAGACCAGCCCTGAGCAGAAAGTGCTGGACCCCACAGAAGGCTCATTGGATGACCCTGTTCTGAGTTGTTTGTTTTTGTTCCAGATTGCCTTTGAACCTTACTGCCTCAAAAGGGGTGGTACAAAGGGGATTTTGGCTGGAGGGCTAGAGCACCACTAGATTGGGCCTCATAGAGAGGAAGACTTACCAGCAGAGGCCTACAGTGGCAAGGAGGTTACACACACCTTAATATATATATATATATAAATGAGAATTGTAAACCTTTAACTTGCTCCTTGCCAGCGATGCTGTTTGCGTCTCTCTCAGTTTGGCCAATGCTGTAGGTCAGGCTGTCTCCCGCAGAGAGAAAGCACCTCATGCTCTCCCTGGCCTGGGTGTGAGCAGCATCCCTCTGCTGTTCCTGCTCTTCCTGTTCTAGTGCTGCCCTCCTGTTTCAATCTTCCCCAGCCACTAACTGCATCTACCTACTGCTCCTATGGAGTGCATGGCAGGAAGGGGCATTACCTTCAAAACTTGTTCTGGGCTGATGGCCGCAGGAGTGCAGGATGGAGACTTCACTGATTTCAGGCTCTTGAGGGAGATCTTTTCTCTGCTCCATGTCCCAAGAGCCATGGCAGCACAGCCCTGTGACGTTTCAATGGTGCCTCTCTAGAGTTACTGCTTTTGAGTGAAGCATTAACTGACAAATGAAATTGCATCATAAATGCTGCTACTGTGCCACATAGGTAGTGGGGAGCAGATTGTCATTGTCACCGTACAGTACAGCCCACCAGCAAACCTCCTGTTGGAGGAGAGAAGCTGTTCCAGGAAAGATGCATAAGCATGATGGAGACGAATCGCTAAAGAAAATGTATAGTTCCTACTTGTACCATAAATTATTGGAGGAAAATCTCCTGGCTGGCAAGCGTGACGCATGTAGTTCTGTGACTGTTAGCATCTTGTTTTCTGCGCACTGCACCTTTACATTTATAGGGGTCTGTTGTCTGCAAAGGCAGTTCTCATTCTGTGAGGCTGCGCTGACTCAACATGCTGCAGAGAAATCAGACACTGTGCTCGCACAGAGACTTGCCCCCCTCCCCTTCTTTTTTTTTTTGTTTCCCTTAATCTAAAATAAATCATTCAGGCTTATCTGGTTGCTTTTTGTGCACGGAAAAACATAATAGCAGGAAAGAATGTTCTTACCAGGGTCACACATTTAATTTATCCTGATTGCACACTGACTGTGATAAAGAACAAGGAGGAACATGTGAACACAAAGGAGGAACTCAAGGAATTAGCTTTAGTTCTTTGAAAATCAGAGACTATGTTCTGGAGGTCATTCCAATATATTCACCTTCACTGGGGACACAAGTATCTTTATTAATTCCCCTAGTACAGAAGCTGAAATGAAGATAATTTATGGTAATGCACAGTTATCGCAGAGATATAGATTACTTGAACTCTCATTCACCTTCAGTAGAGAATTAGTAGTATATTTCAGTTTACCACATTTGTGTTTTATACATATTCACAGGTTTCAGAGTAACAGCCGTGTTAGTCTGTATTCGCAAAAAGAAAAGGAGTACTTGTGGCACCTTAGAGACTAACCAATTTATTTGAGCATGAGCTTTCGTGAGCTACAGCTCACTTCATCGGATGCATCCGATGAAGTGAGCTGTAGCTCACGAAAGCTCATACATATTCAGTAGCCCTCTTGATTTGGAGTTAATATGCATAATCCATAGTTCCTCCTGTTCTATGACTTTTCTGACTACTGGTAGGATTTAAAGTGATAGGATTCTCCATTAAAATAACAGAAGACCGAAAAACAAGATTTTTTTTTTTTAAAAAGGGTATCACAAGCAGGAATCCTGCAAGAGAATCCAGGAGTAAGGAGAGCAATTACAGAGGATAAGGACATTGCAGAGAAGCTGAATTACTTGATTTGGATAGCTCTTCTTCACAGAGAACTTCAGGGAGAGTTCTAACTTTTCAGATAATAAAGAGGAGGTACTAACAGAAATTGAGGTATCAGTAGGAGAGCTGCTGGGACAACCCGCTAAATTAAGGAGCAACAAGTCATCAGAATCCTATAGTATTCAGACCAGAGTTCTGAAGAAATTTAGGAACTGCACTACTTAAAAATCAACTACCTTACTGGAAGACAGCAAATGTGTTGATCTTTTTAAAAGTCTCTAGGATAGATCCTGGATATTACAGACCAGTAAGCCTTATTTCAGTACCAGAAATAATTGAAAAGTTGGATCTATAATAAAAGTAGAACTATAAAATACTTACATGATCAGGCTACAAGGGCAAACCAGTACAACTTCCATAAAGGAAAAAACAAGCTTCTCTGGTCTATTAGAATTTTTTCCACTCAAAGAATTCTAATAGCAAACAAAATAAAACTGTCAACAAAATTGTGAATAAAGGAGAACTGGTTACATAATTTACTTGGACTTTCCAAAAATCTTTGACAAGTCTCTTCCAATCAATCATGAGGAGAGATGTGAATTTCTGTCATGGATTAGTGGTAAAGAGACAGAAAAGAAAGATTAAGGACAAGCAGCCAGTTTTTAACATGGAAAGAGGTTAACTGTGGAATGCTTCCAGATTCTGTACCAGGACTGCCATAGCTTAATTTGTTAATGATCTGAGAAAGAGGATGATGGTGTCGAGCCATGAGCAACTTCAGATATATACCTAACAAAGTGATCGGACAGAATGATGACAGATGAAATTCGCTATAGGCAATTGCAAGAGAATACAAATTCAAAGGACTATTTTCACTATTGTGCTGGGCTCTAAATTTACTGAATCAGGTTCTGAGCTGGGGTAAATTGGCATAGCTTCATGCAGTTCAGTTGAACTATACACATTTACACAAGCTGAGGATTTGATCTATTCAGGAAAAAAACCCAGGCATTATTGTGAGTGTCTTGGTGAAAACATCTGACAAAAATGCATTGGTGACTGAAAAACCACCACAAAAAACATTAGGATGGCATTATAGGAAGGGTTTATTGGACCCTGCTTTCAGCTGCTTACAATGTTGTCAAACTTTAACTATTTAGGCTGAAATTTTCCATGTTTTGTGTCTGCCTCAGGCTGAATATTTTGGAAAGTTTCTGCAAAAATTGTTGTGCTGTTCCTAAGAATCAAGTCAGGAAAAAATACATTGTTTGCCCACGTTAAAAAATTTCACTGAGAAGCTCTAGTGCCCCCCCTCCATGCTTTGGAGCAGGAACTTAATATTCAGCAGGGGCATGACCTTTGCATTTTTTTACAGTAACTAGCACAATGGGGCCCCAATTGTGGTTGGGTCCTCTAGATGATACATCATATCCTATTCTGTTCTATATAGATTTTTATGCCATATCAATTCTGTACTATGTATGTTAATAAATAGCAAAACTATCATTCTAATTGACTACAGTATACTGAAGGACTTTTATTAGGGTATCTCGTTGCCTGAGAGAGTAGTTCTTACTCCATGAGCTGGGCAGATAAGAACACGTTTGAAACAGAGACCTAGCCATAGGGGAATTGTCTTATTTCAAGGTGAGCCAGCGAGATGGTAACACAGTTGCATCTTGAAAATTTGGATGACTCTTAAAGCAGCAGGCTGCAGGCAAATGCAAGCAGTTCGTAGGCATAGTATCCAGGTGTCTGTGAGAGATGTGATATCTAAGCATAAACTTGCATTAACAGCAATGTGCTGAATTAAGATAACTGTTCATGATCTTGACTGTTCTATTCTAATGATACTCTAGCTGTAGGTATACTGGTATGTTACACACTGCAAGGTCACAGGCTCTGCTCATAAACACAAACAGAGAATCTAAACATGTCATTTTAGGTTAGACAGACACCTGTCAGGGATGAACTATATAATACATAGTCCTGCCATGAGTGCAGGGGACTGGACTAGACGACCTCTCGAGGTCCTTTCCAGTCCTATGATTCTATTTTTTTAAGATTGTAGCTATGAAATGATCTGATCATAGCCAATTCTACTACATTTGCAGTCTTCTGGCCAACATATAAGGTTAGCTGGGTCATTAAAATCAGGCTTATGTGATAGATTCCATGTGTTATCAAGAAAGGAAAATTGACTAAATTTAACTATTATTACAACAGGAGAAAAAGCAACAAAGTGCGAAGTCACATGTGTGCATCTTGTAGGAGACTAAAAGCCCTGGTTTTAAAGAAAACCTAACATCTCATTGTGTGCATGCAAAGTTGTAGAGGTCCCATGGTGTGTACTGTAATAAAAAAGTAACTTTCATATGGACTCTAACTTGAGAAAGTCAGAGTGCAATGTGTATTAACTTTTCTTAACAGTCACCCTTTGTACATTAGATTTCAGAGCTGCAACAGTGGATGGCATTGACTAATGTTGTTTTGGACAATATGTTGCCATGGAAACAATTCAAATTTACCATGCTGCAAATCAGCTTTATAAGTGGTTTAAGGAGGCATTTGAGAGCTGTTTTCTCCTATTTTCCTACCTGCTTGTCGAATAATCTGGCTAGTGAGAACTGAGGAATATCTATGGTGATTTTAAGTAGATCATTGGTAAAGTATCACAATATGTAAAGATGTATTAGACCTAAATTAAATCTGATACTAGCTGGGGTCTAGGGAAAATGTCCAATTTTTCCAATGATTCCACATGCTCTGAGTGATAAAATGCATGTAGCAAAGAGTTCAGAGAACTTACTTCACAGTAAGGGACTCTGATTCATTTAATTCTCACAAGCTACCTCTGCTTCTGAAAACTGATTTAGAAAAAAGTAATAGTAATTGCAATTAGAGATGAAACTAATAACATTTAAGCATCTGAGAATAATCAGATTTTTCCAGATAAAAGTGCAGTTAGAATCATGTACCATTTCCAATAAATTAAGTAGATATTATTTTTCCTAACACATTGCCCTCACCCATATCATGCCCTCACTACCCACCGGCACCCTTAATGAACGCAGCTTTCATCAAATGGCACTGATCACCATGGGAAGTAGTTTTTTAAAAGAATGTCTTACTGTTGTGTGACATGTCATCTTAAACTAGTAGCTTCAGTTATAGAGAGAGACCTAAATGCAAAGGGAGACTTGGATCCATCCACTTCCAGACCTTGAAGTTCAGCTATAGCTCCAAACTTCAACATTTGAGTCAGTGTGAGACAGGGATGCACTAGATAATGATTTTCCATCTTCTGGTAACTCTGTCTTTGCATTTCATATCACACTTTGTATGAAAGGGATATTTAAAATGGCTTATAAAAGATTAACAAATGTTATAAGCGTGTTTTAGACACAAATTGATAGATCTATGCCCAACAGGTGTTAGATGGTTATCCGCCTTGACTTTCAGCAGCCTATTGAGCTGGTGTACATTCTCCAGCAAGCCAAAACAACCGATTTAACCATTTAGTTAACATAATTAATCATCTATACCTAAATAAATTATTTATTAATGTAAAATGTGGCCATTTTCATTTCAGTAATTCTATTTGTATAATGTGGGCGGAAGTAGAACGTATTGTTTCTGCAGCATGCATATTGTAAGAAAAAAGTGTCAGCTGCAGTTGTTAGACATGGTGCTTTTCAGTTTTTTGCCCTAAGTGCCATAGGGTGTGCCTACACAGCAAAGAAAAATCCGTGGCTGGCCTGTACCAGCTGACTTGGGCTTGCGGGGCTGTTTCATTGCTGTGTAGGCTGCCGGGGGCTCCTGCCCACGCCTGGAAGCCTACACCATAATGAAACAGCCCCTCAGCCTCAGGAGGCTAGCACAGGTCAGCCACAGGTTTTTCTTTGCTGTGCAGACATTTCCTTAGGAGGACAAGTATCACTTTCAAAAGTGATTTAGGCAGCTAAACCCGGAACCTGAAAGGTAATTCCTCCCAGAGGCAAGATGGAAGCCTCAGCACCTTTGAGGAGCTCAACTACATCCTATTGACTTTCAGTGACCCCTTGCTTGAATTGTCTGCAGAGACTGAACCCAGGAATTAAGGAATTAATTCTCTGGAATTAAGTGGGAGCCCGAGCTGAAGAACCAAATCCAGTAGATTGGAAACAGTAAGACTCATACATCTCTATACATGATCTAATCTCTAGAGGGGGGACAAAGATCTACATGGTGCCAATTGGGCTACATACTGTCACTGGCCAGAAAAGCTCATCCTAAACTTCAGAGACTGATGATCGTTCAAATTTCTGTAAAGTCCAACAGTAATGATGCCCTTGGATAGGTCATCTGCTGGGATTGAACTTGGAGTTAAAAGCATGAACTTCTATTGCGTGAAGTGAAGGACCAGCTGCCTTGGCTAAAAAGTGGTAGTTGAGTCACAAACCTCTACAAAAAAGAAAAGGAGGACTTGTGGCACCTTAGAGACTAACCAATTTATTTGAGCATAAGCTTTCGTGAGCTACAGCTCACTTCATCGGATGCAGTCTAGCCAACACAGGGAGACAGAACCACACTGTGTTAGTGTGGGTTACAGTTATGGCTCCAAAACACCACCATCCAGTATCCTAGTTCTTTGTCCTTCCATCAAAACTAAGGAGACAAATTTAGAAGCTTTTTTCCTAGCTGAACAAAGAATGGTGGGGAAAATACATTTTTAAATGATCAAGTAGTTTTGCAATTTTGCAGCAATATTTTTCTGAATACTTCAGAAAAGGCAATCTTGTGAGGTCTATCCATGAAATTAACCTTCCATCTATTCACAGTGAGCCTGCGCATTGCTTTTGCGAGCTGGCATGCTGCTACTGGTTCACGGGGAATCCCATTAAACGTTAAATGCCGGTTAGAATTTCCAAGAGAACTCTAGTTTTCACATGGGTTGTGGTTTGCAGGTTTCTCTTTCACCAATTTCACAATAATTCTTCAAATTATAAAGTATCTTGCCTGGGGGAGGATTTATTCTTTTGATAAACCACCTGAAACCAAAAATCCTGAATTTTCCTACAATGGATGTGTATGAGGTTTTGGACCGCTTCCTCAAAGGTGCACGGTGAACTTTCTTTTGATCTTCTCCAAGCACTTCAGAGAAGGGAGAGTTGAGAGTCCATGTTTCTCAGTTAGAAACTAGTCAAAGCATTTTATTGTGTGGAGAGTAAAAACAAATCAAGAACACAATGGGCAAAATTCTCCTCCTAGACCCCAACCTGCCTACTCCTTACCCACCCCTCTGACCTCTATTGCTTATTCTTCACTTGTTATATGCACAGAACTCTCTGTGGTATCTGTGAAAGTTCCACACATCGAATGTGTTCAGAGTATGCAATGGAGATCCACAGTGGAGATTGGAGAAGAGCACGATCTCCCATTAATAGAGGAATAATAACTAAGGGGTGGGGAATAAATAGAACAAAAAACCCTTGTTTCAAGTGTAAAAGGAAGATTCCCGATATTTCAAAATTGGACAATAGACAATTGAACACTCAAGCAGCACACTCTAGAAAAACACACACAAATTGCTATGCCAACCTAAACAGCAGGGTAGATACTATTAGAAAGAAGATGTAACTGGTAAGAAGTTTCAATAGAAAACAAATGTAGTTTACAAATGCAATAGAAAGACTATTTTTTTTTTAATAGCAGCAGGTATTTTTGATCTGTTTATTATACATACAATCTTGCATCACCAGGCTCCACACATACATACTTATTTTTTATTATATATTTGTCTTTGCATGGGAGTGTGTATGTGTGTGTCTGTGAGTGTGGAGTGCTTGTAGGATCTGACCAAACACAGCAACGTAATGAAAGTTACCGTGCTAGTAAAAACGTGTCAGAGGAAGTGTCAGAAGAGAGAGATTGTGGGAGGGAAATACAGGTTGAAATAAAAACCTATCCCAACAAAATACAAGATAGTTACAGTGAGCCCAATTTTGATCTCGCGGATACCAGTGTAAATCTGAAGTAATGTCACTGACATCAGAAATAAATCATAATGCTGATTTTTATGGGAGTTTCTCTGGATTTACTCCAGTGTGACTGAGATCACAAAGTGGCCACTGGTGTAGAAATCTCCTTTTTGAAATAGGAGAATGGTTTGTTTGCCATCATGGTAAGTGTCCTACACAAACATGAGGTATCAATTAATGAGGAGAACCCTCCTGATTGTTCTCAAGTGTGCAGCACCAAGGTGATCAGACAGACTGATCTTCTGTGAAGAGATGCCTTTTGCTCTTTGCCAGAATACACTAATCTGTCCATAAATAGTGTCTGCCTCCTCTTCAGAGAACAATAAAATACCTAGGCCCATCTTGTTAAGATGGTCTCTAAGGGCAACCAATGGAACATTCTAATGTCTGAATAATTGTCTGATAAGAGAGTAGATCTTCAGGGAGTGGCTAGTGTATCTAGGCCCAGCTTGTATAATTAGCATTTAAGCCGGCAGTTGGCCAGGGTGGAGCTAGTGATGTCATCGGGAAATCACACATAAAATTTCTATGCTTCAAGAAAAAAGCTGAAATGATGAGATTTGCTCTGTACTTCATAAATATTCTAGATTTAGACCAGTTTAGCTGAACAGAATTCGATCCTGTATATATTTGGGTGTATATGGGCCTTTGACGTCAATGTAACTACCTGGGTTTACACCAACCAATAATCTGGCTCATATTTACTACCGTATGTATAAGAATGGAATTTGTATGCATGTTTTTATCATCCAGATTATCAGACTTTACTTTTCTTTAATTTATATTTCTTTTTAATATCTTTGTATCAAGCAAATTTAATGTCCTTTGATCCTACCATCATATTTGTGTTTAAGTGATGTTTTTATTATGGTTATGTTTAGTTAAGCCATAGGCTTTAATTCTACTCATTTCTCCACTGAGCTGAATGCCTCTTTTCTGATTGCTTACTTAAATTAACAATGTAGGTGCTTTTGAAAATTTCACCCTAAGTCCCATTTTCAAAAGGGACTTAGGCAGTTAGGAGCCTAAATCCCATTGGCTTTCAATTACAATTTTCAAAAGCACCTGTCTTTAATCATTCTAGCTGATTGGTTCTGCCCTGCGGTCTATGGACCACCTCCACAGGCTCCCTGAACTACAGGTGGTGCAGAGAACTAGACATTCAGGAATTGGGAAATTGAAAGAGGAGGTGGTCCATGGGAGGATTTCTCTGTTACAAAATGGCTCATATAATGAAAGAGCTGGAGAAGCGTTGTTCTAGCTCACCTACACCATCTAGTGTGTGAATATCATCACGGTGAGCTCTGAACATTAACTACTATAATTCAATAATGTTGGTTTTGAGAAATATCTCATTCCAGTTGCATGTTATAACTCTTACATATTGGGAAATGAAACATATTGCAATTTTATATTCCGGGGAACTAAAAATAATTCTTTTTGCTGACAGTAATTTCTGCATGCATTAGGATTGAATTAAAGCTGGGCTTCAGGGATCAGAACAGCTTTGCTCAGATAGAGTTATCAGCTCCCGGGAGTTGTGTGAAATGTTTGCAGTGATAGAAATTAATCTGAATTGAGATTTTGTTATCAATCAAAATTAAGACCACATCCATCAAATGTTTGCTCACCTTTGTGTGCCTGCTTCTGAGTAAAGCTGTGACAATTTACAGCTTGCAGTAGGTTCCTAAAATTGAACACCCCGGGATTATGGGGGATGTTTCAAAATCCAGACTCAGATTTGTATTCAAATTTTGTGGTGATGGCTTCTCTGTCTCTTGGTAATGGACCTCACCTGAACTCTGCAGTTGAACATCCCTGAAAATTGGCTAGAGAGCCAGGTTTTGTGGGTTGGATCTATCTCTTGATACTATATGAAATTCATGGTTTTGGCATGAAACCATTTGAAAACGGGAGTTTTGAAGTGATTGACTGAGCAACTACCAAGTTAAAGGAAAATTTGGGGTGAGAACTCTCACAAGTTGAAACAGAAGAAAATATTTGCTCATATTTCTGCAAAGAGGAAGGTACTGGAAGACAGAGGCAGTTATCCCTTCTCTCCATAATGCAGTCACTAAGGGTGAGATCCACAAATGTACTTAGACACCTAAGTCCCATTTCTAAGCACCACTATGATCCCCAAAACTCCTACTTGGCTGCTACCTAACACTCTAGGTGCCTATTCTCACTTGGCACCTAATTTTTTGCCTCTTGCAAACTTCAGCTTCACTCTAGGTGTCCAGGCCCCTATCTCCTACCTAAACCCCACAGCAATTCATAAATTGGGGAAGACAGGTGTCTGGCTGCCTAAGTTGTATGGGGGGCCATCCATTTGGTATGCTCAGAGACTATCTAGCAGATTGGGCCCCTCAGGTGAGTTAACACAAGGAGACCTTCTTCCTGCATAATCTTTACCCTAGTGCATAGGGTACTCACCCAAAATGTGGGAGACCCCTGGTTCATCTCTCTCCTCCTGAGGAAAAGAAGATCTACCACCTCTCATGTGGGTGCCCTAACTAGGTGGCTATAGAGTCATTCTAACTCCTTCACTGGCCTAATTAATATTCAATTAAAGTGCAACAACTTCAGCAGGCATGACTGTGGAAGCCCCATTTCATTCTATTCCATAGCCTTGGGGTTAGAGCACACAACTGAGATGTGACAGATTTCTTACCATCAGGAGGAGGGGAAATTGAAGGGGGGTGGGAATCTCATAAATCCTGGATGAGTTCCCTATCCACTGGGCAAAAGGTTCTAAGGCAGGTGGCCTGCCTCTGCCCACCCCTCCCCCTGCTGTTTTGTGGAGTTAAGCAGCCGCTGAACACACCTATCAGATCAGGCCTCTCACATGACTAAGGCAGCTGAAGACCTATCGTCCTCCAGTTAATGGATCATACGCAGAGATAGGTGCTTCCCTGCAGCCTGGTTCCTAAGTGCCCATTTCTGTGATGGGTTGATGCTTAGCACACAGCATTCTCATCAGCATCTCCTATTGGCTGTGTGCTCACTTTGTGGATTGCATTCTAAGGAACCTGTCTCTACCCATTCATTGCACAGGGAGCCTAGGCACCTAACTTAGGCATTGCAGATTGCCGTGTTGTTCCTGTGACTTCCTCGGTGTCTGAAAAGTTAGGCATCATAACACTGAGTTTTGCAATGCCTAGCTGCCCTAGCACTTACTCTTTCCATGCAAAGAGGAATTGCTTACACAAAACATTACTTAAGGGATTGTTTACAACAGCTGTTTCCCTACGTTGTATCCCTACAACAGCTGCACCAATGTAACATGTCTAGTGAAGACATGCTATGTCAATGGGAGAGCGCTCTCCCATCGATGTAATTACTCCACCTCAATGAGAGGGGGAAGCTATGTTGTCTGGAGAGCATCTCCTGCTGACATAGCATGATGTAGACAGCACTTTAAGTTGATGTAACTTATGTCGCTCGGGGGGGTGGTTTTTTCACAGCCCAGAGCAATGTAAATTACATCAACTTAAGCGATAGTGTAGACAACCCCTTATTCTATAAGGTTCAGCCTCAGCAGTTAAAGAGATATTAGAGTAAGCCACGTATTGTATTTGTCTATGGTTCCCTTGTGAGCTAGTACTGTTCTGAATAATGTTACTTTGAGAAAAACAATTTAATTTACATTTTATTCATGTGAGCTCATGCTCAACATTCATTAAATGGTTGATTTTCTATAGTGAGACAATTCTATCTAAAAGAGGTTTTGATGTCTTTGAAATCGTTCTGTCTGATTCACATAGCACCGTATACTCTACGTATGTGTTAGCATCACCTGCCTGGCCTGTAACAGTTCTAAAGAGTAGAGTGGTTCTTATTAAATCAGGGTTTGCTAACAGTTACCAAACTTCCTCCTTTACACTTAGAATATAAAATAAAAATGTGGTATGTTCTGTAAACTGTTAAACTTTTTTTCATGGTAGGGACCTTGTTTAATTCATTTATTGTTCATCATAACACACCATGCATCTCTATAGTGCCTTCAAACAAAAAGTCTCTAAGGCCCAGATCCTCAAAGCTATTTAAGCATCTAACTCCTATTGATTTCAAAGAATTAAATCTTACAAATATCATTTTTCCTGCTCAGATGTGGAAACTCAGATTTCAGAGAAATCTCTGTGCCAGAGCCAGGAATAGAACCCCCAGTCTTCTGGTGTCTAGCCCCAACTTTAACAACACAAGGCTCCTCTAACTTACTGGTGGCTTCTGCTGTAATGCCGTTCATGCCTTTTTGTGCCAAGGGTTCATCATGTTTTACCAAACATTTACGGCTGCTGTTTAAGTGCTTTAGAGGAGCACTGCTATTAAGCCTACAGTAATTTGTTAAACTAACAACCAGCCTCAGCCAGAGGTAGATTAGACAGTGTAGCTTAGAGTTTAGCTAATGAAAGGGACAATTAGCTGCCAACATTTCTGTCAGCAAATTCAAGCTAATTAGATCCAGAAGCACTCTTGAATTAGTCTGTTTTTGTCCTTCCTATTATGAAATAAACTCATTAGTGTTATCACTTTAAAGCATATAAAGCAGACACTTACTATGAAGGGAACTAATGAAATTAAGTCTGTGCTCTTCATTGAGGAGGTAGGCATCTATGGGCAGGCCTAGACCACAGAATTACTTCAGTATATCTATGTTGCTTGGGGTGTGAAAAGTCCGCACCCCTGAGTGACAGTTACACCCACCTAAGCGCCAGTGTAGACAGCGCTATGTCAATGGGAGAGCTTCTCCCGCCAAATTAGCTACCGCCTCTCACAGAGGTGGATTAACTACGCCAACAGGAGAGCTTTCTCCCATCAGCACAGAGTGTCTTCATTAAAGCATTATAGCAGCACAGCTGCATCCGTATAGCTGCACCCATGCAGTGTTTTAAGTGCAGACCTGCCGTATGTCTGAACTCAAAATACCTGTCACTTCCAAGGCCAGGCAGGTTGATGCAGTGAATTCACAAATGATATCTCCTTTTGCATTACTGTGACTTCCATCTCTCTTCCTTCCTGAGTTCCACTGTAGGCTAGAGTTGAAAATGGGCACTTGGTTGTCAGTGACAGGTTTAATTTACTAGACTTTTCGTATTGATACTGAAGACTTTTGACATTATAGATAAAATCATTGACATTGTTTCTCCAATTAAAAATAGCCCTGATACCAAGAAAGCTTGTGAATATTTGTTTCTGCTTTATCACACAGATGCCCAATGTATAATATTTACTCATGTCTCTCAGCATTTGAATCTGAATTACGCTTCCTAAGCAGCAGGGAGTGAGCAGTTCTCTGTCTGGGCATTTTGGAAACTGGAGTTACCTGCTATAGTTAGAAGTTGCTAAAAAGGCAGCTGTAGAAGGTGGTCTTTGGGAATTATTTTAGGAGAGCTGGCAGACAGGTGGCAATGTTACATGGGAGTGGAGTCTGTGTCTCCCGTGTGATTTGACATAGTCATGAGGCTATTGAGGCAGTTCTCTGGCTCACTGAATAGTTGTATTTACACAAAGTGGAGCTGCTTCAACAGGAGACATGGAGGGAGCCCTTCATCAAAATAACCTATTGCTGAGGGGTTAATGTGCTCTCCTGAGGGGTGGGAGGCCCTTGCTGAAATCCTTTCTTCTCCTCCGAGAGAGGTAGGGAATTGACCCCGGGTCTCCCACATCCTGCAAGAGTGTGCTAACTCCTGGGCTAAAACTTATAGAGTGAGTTCAAGCTGCAACCAGATCGTGAAAGGGATCTGATTTCAGTTTGTGTCTGCCTACCAGATCCAGCCCCATGGATGAGATAGGGGTTCCTCCTCCTATCTTCCCCTGATTCATGGACTGCACTGAGCTTAGCTGGGAGATAGGCATCCAGATGCCTATAGTAAGACAGCAGTGCACATGCCCAGAGGCAGAAAGGTAGGTGCCTAGGGAACTTTTACAGGGATAATTTAGGCACTGAGTTTAGGTGCCTATAGAGTTAGGCAGTAGCCAAGTGGGGATTTTGGGGGATTGCAGTGGTGCCTAAAACATGGACTTAGGTACCTAAGTACCTTTGTGGATCTGGGCCTGAGTCATCACTGATACAATCCTCATTTCTGTTAATGGAGTCCTTGCTTGTATGTTTTTCCCAAATATTTGGATGAACAGTTGTCATCCTTAGGGGCATTTGTGAACTGTTTGCTTTGGCTATTGTCTACTTTTATGCTGCATGATATTGTTTCTGCTCCCTAACTGGATGGCTGAAGCCTTTCTAAGCAGTGATAGATTTCTGGTTTAAATTGTCAGATGAATAATCTTTCATTCAACTTCTGGTGTTTCTGCACAAATTCCTGATCACTCACAAGTCATGAGTGCCATGACACCATAGACTGCTGTGAAGCAAACTCTGGATTCTAATATATTCCTAATTAGTTGTAACTATCTTTTTGATATTTGGAGGAAAGGGTAAGGATTAGGTCTGCTGCTCTATGAAATAGGCAGAGGGTTTAGCTAATGGATTTATCATGGTTTGAACCACGCCCACAGAAACCCAGGACTCCATGTTTTATCTCAGCCGTCCTCATCCTCTTTGCAACATTCCTTTGACTATAATGTGGTAGGATGTATAAACTGCACCCCGGCAGTGACAGGGCTAAGGGGAGCTGGTGAGTGCAACTAGCTTGTTCTGACACATGGAGCTAAGTAATTAAGGATTAGACCCAAGTGGGGAGAATCAGACTGGGTGAGTCCTACAGAGGAAGGACTGCAGGGTAATAGGGGAGGACTGAGATGAGAGAGTTACAGTAGGGAATCCATACCGTGGGACTGAAGGTAGAGGGCAGTGGGTTGAAGAGGTTCCAGGGAACTGCCAAGGAGAGGCTGGCAAATAGCTGCATCAGGAGTCAGAGTTCCTGAGAGAGATGCCTGGAAGGTGCAGTCCTCGGAAAGTTGTCTGTGGAAAGGTGAAGGTAGGAACCAGCCCAGGGAAGCAGGAAAGGCTTATAAGAAGCAGGTCTTAGCTGCTTAAACACAGGGTCCCAAAAGAGAGGACAGGCCTGGATTTCCCTACTGTCCCCAGGAAATGGGGGGGGGGTTGGTAGGAAACCCTCCCTGAAGAAGAGGGTGCAAGGACTATTGAGTCTGAGTTTAAGCTGCGGCCAATGACCTGATTCAGGGTCATGGGACCTTTGACTTGTGGGACTTTTTTTACCCCTTCCGGGGTAATAATTATGGAGGGCTAGAGTAATGAGGCAAGACTGACTGTCACAGTGCCAAAGAGCTATCTGGTGGGGGAAACTGAGGTGGATTCACTGCTGTGCCATGCCTGGCCATGGCCATGACAGGACGCTCTGGCTGGTGAGTTTACTCAGTTACATACAGCCATGCTGCTATGAGTGCCTTCATTTTCACTTTCTTGTGTCCTAGCACAATGTTCCACAACGTGTGTGTGTGTGTGTTTATTTGTTAGAACTGTTTCAGGTGGAGACATGTTAGGTTTTGGCAAAGCCATTTAAAAAACACAAATAGCACCCCCTCCTCAAAAAAGAAAAACACACCCCAAATTTTGGTCAAATCTGACCTGTGTTCTTTTAGTCTAAACATTAGACTGGTCTTTAATCTCTCTGTGTTGGAACTATCTTCTGCTCATACTCAGTGAGCAAGGTTTTAATTGCCAAATTCACAACGGCATTAAAGACTTATCCCTTAGCTGGGATTATTTTTTTAAACTCAATCTTGTTTTTAATTAGAACTTGTTCTGCCTTGACTCTTTAAAGGAATTATTGAAAGATGCTTGGAGACAAAGTTCAACGTTATGTGTGTTGTTTATAGTGTAGCTTATAGTCTCCACACAGAGAAATACCTGGAACTTGATTAGTTTGCTGTATATTGAAAAGACCTTACCCTTCCGTGAGCTACATACAGGTGGACCCCAGTGCCTGTGTGGTGCCACTGAATTCAATGGGCCTCCACACTGGTGCTGGAGTCTCACTGCATGAGTGAGATGTAAATATGCAGTGTTTCTGCTGCTAAACATTATAGGATATGTTTAAAAAAACCCAGGCACCAATAGGTGACTGATGTCTAAAACTCTCACAAACTGAATCCAAATCCTGGAAAAATCAGATACTAGCCTGAGTGAAGGGGTTGTTCTCTGAGGACTATGCTAAAACACCACAAGGCAGAGGGAAGCTTTAAGGGTATTTAACCCATGTAGCTAACACACAGCTTGTTACTCCAGAGTATAACCCTTATGGACTTATACTGTGCATGTCCCAGTTGGCCATGCCTGTTCTCCCTCACTTTAAGAAATATCCCCATCTGTCCAGGCTTCAACATGGGTGTCTTTTTTTTCACTCCCCTCTCTGCTTTGCCTTCCACAAAATCTGTCCTTGCCTTACCTGTAAAATGCTTATCTGTGTCAAGGGCTGCAGCCTACGCCTCTTTGGTTTTCCCTGCTTCTCACTTTCTTTCCCTTCCATCTATGTGAAATAGTGGTGTTACATGTGTGATGCTGGCAGGCCAGGTGCCAACTCGTGCCAAAGCTCCAGGCCTCCCTGAACACTGAAAAATGCGTAGCTGGAAGCCAAGCCAATTCGCTTGTGTATTAGCATAGATCAAAGTGATTGTTAAAGATCTAAGTGTTTGTTTGGTTTTAAACTTTATGAAAAGTAATGAGATGCTACATGCATTGTTTTCACTTACCCATATCCTGTTATAATGTAGCTGCAAACCTTTACCTTGTATATACCCTTGTAACTAATAACCCATCAAATGAGACAGAAGTCTTGTGTAAAGCAAATGCAGAACCTTAATAGGAAAGTTCTAGTTCTTAACCATTTGAAGGCAAGTGGTCATTGTGTGTGATGATCAGAGATCAAAGACTCTAAATGTACCCCTTTCTCCTCAGCAATCAAAGAATGAGCCCATGTGAGGAGTGACTCTGTCACCCTGTTTTCTGTGAGAAGAAGCTATAAGTATGGATACCAGGGGAAAGATCTTTCATCTCTGGACTGTTTAGATCCTAACTGGGCAGAATAACTAACTGAGAAGATGGAGTTCCCCTGAGTTATTCTGGGGTAGCCCTGAGAGACTTTTGGGAAACTGACAGATGACTATATCTCTGCCACCATTTGGAATTAGAGACTGTGACTCACCTGTATAGATATTTTACCTGCTTTAACCTCTCAATAACTCTCATTCCTTTTTCTTAGCTAATAAACCTTTAGTTAGCTTACCATAACATTGGCTCCCAGAGTTGTCTTTGGTGTGAGAGCTTGGCTGCAAATCAGTATGGGTGAGTGAGTGATCTCTCAGGACTGGGAGGAACCTGGAACATTTGTGATTTTTGGTGTAAGTGACCATTTATCACATAGTCCAGCTTGCCTGAGTGGCGAGATAGACTGGAGCGTCTAAAGGGAATCTCTGTGACTTCATTATAACACAATTGTAGTACTTTGGGAGTTCACACTTGTTACTGGGTTGGTGAAATCTAATTATAGAACATACCACCAGTTTGGGGTGCTTGCTCTGCTTTTGACAGTCTGCCCTGAGGAAGGCAATCATGGTCATGAGCCACTCCAGACAGCATGACAATGTGGTCCTGACTTTTTTTCATGGTACTATTGCCTCCCTTGTAATCACTTGCACTCTGTTCCACATTATGTTCAAAATATTCCATCTTAGGTGTCTAAAGAAAAACAAGGGTTTAGGTACCTAAAGTAAAAGTGGTCTGAGTTTTCAGAGGTGCTTAGTACCCACAATTCCTTTTTAAGCCAATGGTATCTGCAGGTGCTCAGCCCCTCTGAAAATCAGGCTCCTTATTTAAGATTTCTAATAAAGATGCTGAATTTTAAGGCAACCCTATGTGAAAATTTTGGCTTAAGTTCAAGGTGCCTCCCTTCTCTATCAAGCCCCTGATCCACTGCTCCCTTTGCATACATGTCAGCTATCACTTCCCTTCTCACCTCCTTCCAAGTATTCCTTCCATCTGCCCCTTTGAATCCTTCTCTCACTCTTTCATGCACCCCTTGCCCTCTCTCTCTTCATGTGTCAAAAAAACCTACTTCTTCTCCTTCAAACTGCATCGCAATGCACACGTCATCTGCAAAGCTTGACATGCTTGTCTCTTCTAAAACATGCTAACAGAACATGTACCACTAGAATCTGACCTAAAAACTCTCAGAGATAGCACTACACAATGGGAACTGTTTGACCCAAGTCACAGCAAAAGAGCTTTCCAGCAAGTGGGGAGAAGATATAAAAGGGGGAAAATGACACTATGGGGCGACCTCACTCTCCCTACAACACCACACCTGGAAACACCTCAGGAGCAAAGACTAAACTGTGGGAAGTGATGGTCCCAGGCTAGACAGATTTTTAGCCTCTGTATGAAGACCTGGGAAAGCCAAGGCAGCCTGTTTATCACTCAGGATGAGAATGAGAAACAGGATGAGAATGAGAAAGCCTTAAGAATCTGCCAGCCTGTTTATCACTCAGGATGAGAATTTGCTAATTTATATCTTACCTTTCTAGTTTGTTAGGCTCAGTTTGCGGTTTTTGTTAATTTACTAAGGTAATCTGCTTTGATCTGTTTGTTATCCCTTATCACTTACAATTTACCCTTTGTAGTTTATAAACTTATTTCTTGTTTATAACATAACCCAGAGTCTTGTGCAATTCATATCGGGGGGAGACAAGAAACTGTCCATATCTCTCTCCACATTGAGGGAGAGGGTGAATTTTATGAGCTGGCATTGTGCAGATCTTTCTATACAGTGCAAGACAATATTACTTTGGGTTTACTCCCCAAAGGGGGCGTGCAGTGGGTGTTGGGTGAATCTCTGAGCTGAACCCTCTCTCACAGAGCTGACTTCAGTCTGTGTCTGCAGCTGTGTGTGGCCTTACCTACATACATACGTGTGTGTGTGTGTGTGTGTGTGTGTGTGTCAGGGATCAGCAACCTTTGGCACATGGCCCATCAGGGAAATCTGCTGGTGAGCTAGGACAGTTTGTTTACCTGCAGCGTCCACAGGTTCAGCTGATCACAGCTCCTACTGGCTGCAGTTCGCAGTTGCAGGCCAATGGGGCCTGCGGGAAGTGGCGTGGGCCGAGGAATGTGCTGGCTGCCACTTCCCGCAGCCTCCATTGGCCTGGAACGGTGAACTGCGGCCAGTGGGAGCAGCAGTCGGCCGAACCTGTGGACACTGCAGGTAAACAAACCGTCCCGGCCCTCCAGTGGCTTTCCCTGACGAGCGACGTACTAAAGGTTGCCAATCCCTGGTGTATGTGCTAGCGAAGGCTTGAGGGCCTGGCACAGCATAAACAGGGTGAGGAAGCCCAGGCTGGTGGAATGGGCAAGCTCAGTGAGACCCCAGCACATCAGGTGGCATCTCAGATGGGGGGATCCATCCCGTCACACATACATTAAATGAATTAAAAGCTGACTAAATGATAGGTCTCAAAATGTAAATGGGAAATCATCATTGACTGGCTGCACTCTACTGGGGTTCCACAGAGATCAGTTCTTGGCACTTTGATATTTAACATTTTATTAGTGGCCTGAAGAAAATATAAAATCATCACTGAAAGTTATATAATGAAAATGACAGGTTATTGATTCAGAGTGATCTAGAACACTTGCTAAGTGGGGTGCGAGCAAACAATGTGTTTTAATATGGCTAAATGTAAATGTATTAATCTAAGAACAAAGAATGTAGGCCATACTTATGTGATGGGGAAACTATCCTAGAAAGCAGTGACTCTGAAAAAGATTTGGGGGTCATGGTGAATAATCAGCTGAACATGAGCTCCTGATGCAACATTCTGGCCAAAAGGGTTAATGCAATCCTGGGATGTATAAAGAAGGGAATCTAGAGTAGGAATAAAGAGCTTATTTTACCTCTGTCACTGGTGTGAGTGCTGCTGAAATAGTGTGTCCACAATTCAAGAAGGATGTTGATGAATTGGAGAGGGTTTGGAGAAAAGCCATGGGAATGATTCAATGATTAGAAAACTTGCCTTATAGTGATCAATCTCTTTAGTTTAACAAAGAGAAGGATAAGGGATGATTTGTTAGTCTCCAAGTACGTACACCAGAAACAAATATTTATAATGGGCTCTTCAATCTATCAGAGAGAGGTATAATATGATCCAATGGTTAGAAGCTGAAGCTAGACAAATGCAGACGAGAAATAAGGTATTCATTTTAACTGTGAGTAATTAACTATTGGAACAACTTACCAATGGTTGTGGTAGATTCTCCATCACTGGCAACTTTTAAATCAAGGTTGGATGTTTTTCTAAAAGCTGCACTCTAGGAATTATTTTGGGGAAGTTTTAAGGCCTGTGTTAGAGAGGAGATCAATCTAGATGATCACAATGATTCATTCTGACCTTAGAATCTATTACTGTACCATCTAGGAGCCCCAGTCATGAACCAGGACATCATTGCACTAGGAACTGTGCAAACACAGAACAAAGATAGCCCCTGTTCCAAAGAGTTTGCTCAATTAGTATATTATGGCTGCATCTCTCACTCTCTATCCCCATGGAATGAAGAGGAATTGCCACCCCTGTAACTTTCTCCCTTCCTCCAAGCAGCTTGTAGATCCTCTTTCAGGTAGTCTGCACAGAAGAAGTCCTGCAGGGTTTAGGGGGCAGAGGATATTCTCCACAGCACCATTCCTGGCAGACCCACCATATTCCAGCAGAGATTTAATACAGCCTAGCTTTTAAACACAACATAGGCTCCCTCTCAGCTAGAAAATGTGGAAGAGGTGGTGGTGGTGGTTATAACTGAATCATAGTAGAGGAATAGAAAATAACTAAGGCTGTCAAACAATTAAAAAAAATAATCCCAATTAATTGTGAGATTAAAATAATTGTGATTAATCACAGTTTTAATCACACTGTTAAATAACAGAACACCAATTGAAATTTATTATAAATATTTTTGGATGTTTTTCTACATTTTCAAATATATTGATTTCAATTACAACACAGAATACAAAGCTTACTTTATATTATTTTTATTACAAATATTTGCATTGTGAAAGAGAAAAAGAAGAAATAGTATTTTTCAATTCACCTCCTACAAGTACTTTAGTGCAATCTCTTTATCATGAAAGTGCAACTGATAAATGTAGAATTATTTTCTTTACAGAACTGCACTCAAAAGCAAAACAATATAACACTTTAGAGCCTCCAAGTAGAAGCATGACGGGGCATACAAATGTTTAGCGTATCTGGCATGTAAATATCTTGCAATGCCAGCTACCCCAGTGCCATCCAAACACCTATGCTCACTTTCAGGTGACATTGTAAATAAGAATTGGGCAACATTATCTCCCATAGACAAACTTGTTTGTCTTAGCGATTGGCTGAATGCGAAGTAGGACTGAGTGGACTTATAAGCTCTAAAGTTTTACACTGTTTTGTTTTTGAGTGCAGTTATGTAAAAAAAAAATTCTACATTTGTAAGTTGCACTTTCATGACAAAGATTGCACTACTGTACAAGCCAACAAATACTGTGCTGTACTGTCCCTGTATTACATCTTAAAGTTAAGCACAGCTGGGCTGCCTGTCCCCAACCCCAACCCCTACTCACCACAGTGCAGGGCAGCCACTTACAGGTAGGAGATGGTGAATGGTGTTTTCCCCTTTCCTTGCCCCGGGGCTGGGAGGGGGACAAGCTTAGAGCCGGGGAAAGAAATGTCTCATGCTCCTACTGAAACCTGGCCTGGAGTGTAAGCTGCTGGAGCCAAAGCCCTAGCTCCTGCCTACATGCTGCACTCTGGAAGAGCAGCTGAGTTTTAAAGGGCCACAGACTGTACCACGCACCCACTGGCACTGTGGTGCCTCACTCACCACCCTTGCAGCCAGAGAGCTAGAACCAGTTGCCCGATCCCACCCCCGCTTGCCAGGCAGCCACAGCAGAGCTGTAAGCCCCCACTCTGAGCAGTCTGCCCTGAGGAGCACCCCATAATGGCTTGTTCAGAGTTATGAATATTTCAGAGTTACGAACAACCTCCATTCCCGAGGTTTCCATCCCGAGGTCTGAGGTCCCGAGACTGAGGCTCTGCTGTGTATACAGAGTGGAGCCTAACCAACACACACTGTTGAACGTCTACCTTAGTTACAGCTGTGTGTGGCATCTTAATTGAGCTGTGTTTGGAAAAGTCATCTGTAGATCAGTGGTTCTCAAACTAGGGCCACCGCCTGTTCAGGGAAAAGCCCCTGGCGGGCCAGGCCGGTTTGTTTACCTGCCGCTTCTGCAGGTTCAGCCAATCACAGCTCCCACTGGCCGCGGTTTGCTGCTCCAGGCCAATGGAGGCTGTGGGAAGTGGCGCGGGCCGAGGGATGTGCTGGCCACTGTTCCCGCAGCCCCCATTGGCCTGGGACGGTGAACCGCAGCCAGTGGGAGCTGCGATCGGCCGAACCTGTGGACGTGGTAGGTAAACAAACTGGCCCAGCCCGCCAGGGGCTTTCCCTTGCACAAGCGGTGGCCCTAGTTTGAGAACCACTGCTGTAGAGCCTACTTTTTTAATAATGAAAAAGCTTCAAGTTCATGAGTTTGGGGAGACTATAATTAAAGTCAAGAACAGCCCTGGAAAATGATAGGTAAGACTAATTATGTCTATTGCTGATTATTCATTTTAGTCTGTTGCATTAATTTAGCAGGGAAATGTTGCCTGGTTACACACAGTTGTATCTATAGTTATTACAATGGTCCAATTTCATAGGTAGCCTTATTCTCAAATGAAAAATATTCTTGCACTGCATTCATTCGTTTACTTACTGGCTCTAATTTTAAGTACAGCGGCCGGATTCTGATCTCATTGAAATTGATGTAAATTAGAGGTAACACCGCTGGAAGAAATGGCGTTTCACCCATGTATTAGATCCAACATTTCTTTTTAAGGTTTTGCATGTCATCTTCAAATCCAGTTAAATGTTCATAGTGTTTGAAATATTTAAGGCAGAACCAGGCCATTAGACAAAACCAGAAAGAAATAAAAGAGCCATTTTAACCATATCTGCGTTCAAATAAGTTTGACTCAAGACCGTTTCCAAATTGCTACAGTTAATATAAGCTGTTCATAGACTTCAATAGTCACAACATAATGAGTCTTATAGCAGCTACTTGGTTGGTGTCCCTTAGCTAATTGCCCTTTATTAGCATAGTACTGAAATTACTTATCACTGTAATGCCAAGATATCTAGGTTGGCATGAGTTCTTCGCTGCATGTACAGATTTAAGCTGATCCATTAAATATGCTCCAAAGAATGTAGCAACTGCCTTCAGGTTACTTTAATGTCCATGTCTTTGTATGTGTGTGAAATGTACCATACCTAAGGCCCTACTTAAATCACAGGATGATGTTAAAAAATTGCTGCTGAGTTGCGGACAACCCATGGAAAATTGCGGAAAAGTAACAAGGGACCGTATTATTTGCGGTAATAAACTGCATTATTACTGATCTGCAATTTTCTGCTGTCAGCCACCTGGGGCTGAGAGTGGGAAGACGGGGCTGACAGAGGCTACCCGAGGCTGAGAGCAGGAACTCCCACGCTTAGGCCCAGAGCAGCCAGGGCTCCCACTGTCAGCCCTGTGCACGGCAGGGCTCCTGCTCTCAAAATTGCGATGGAAATCTAATATTGCAGAATCTGCAATTTCGGCAATATTGCAAGTTAAGTGGGGCCTTAGCCATAACTATACTCCCAGTTTTATCTTGTGAAATTTTTTAGTCAACTCAGTCTCAAAGTAACTTGAGTGACATTGTTTGCCTATACACCTCTGGGTCCGGTGGAGTACCAGAGTCGATGGGAGAGCGCTCTGTGGTTGATTTAGTGGGTCTTTACTAGACCCACTAAATTGACCCCCGGTGGATCTATCGCCACATATCAATCCCCTGGTAAGTGGAGACAAGCCCTCAGTCAGACAGCTAGAGTGATGACTATATTTCAGTATGACAACAAGTGTGTTTATAGTTCATTTACCTCTACAGTGGGTATTATCCTAATTTTGTGATCTCATAGCACACCACTGCCTCAGTGGGGATGCCTTGTGCTAGGCATTGTTCAAATTAGTAAAGTAGTCCATGCCCTGGAGAACTTACAATCTATTGTAAGATAAAATGCATCAAGTCCATACTTGACTGTACATTTTCAAGGAGTTTGTCTGCTGTGAGGTCCTCTGTTTTGGGCAATAGTTTAATTTCAAGATGGGAGCATATTATAAAGGAGACACACTAAGCTCTCTCCTGGAGTCTCTACTTTTCATTGTCTTGTTTTTCATTCATCTAAAAATGGAAAGTATATGGCTCCTTTTTGCACTTTAAAAACAGAACAGAAGAAAACACTCTTGAAATGTGAAACTTTCTATTCATGCTATCTGTGTTTTCTAGACTCCAACTGCAGACCTGTGGCATTGTTTTAAACCAAAAGCATCAAGAGACCACCTATAAAAGGGACTGTTCTAAAATAAAACTGAACACTTAGGAAGCAAAAAAATACATGTTACTTGTGTAGCTAAAACTAAAGGGGCATATTTGACCTTTAGTCTTTAAATGTTAACACAGTTGAAATTATTTTTTTAATGCACAGCAGTTTGCTGAATCATCACTCCTGTGAAGTGACTGAAGCAGAAACTGTTAACGGAATCTTTATGTCCAGGGTCGGCTATAAAGTAAGAACATTATTAGATGCTGCTTACTAGGCAACTGGCTTTAGTATCTTACATCTACATAAGTGATGCTCAGTCTGAGCTTCTTTAGCCACATGTGATTTTAATAACCCTTCACTCTGAACTCTTCTAGAATTAGATGCTACGTGACATTCTGATGCCAATGCACTGGTTTCACCAGGTGGGAAGGAGAGGTGGGTAAGGCAATTTAAATGTAAGAAAACTAGACTGTCTAGTCCAGGGGTGCCCATCCTACAGCCTGCGGGCCATACACGGCCCACCAGAGCACTTCATAACGCCCCTGGCCTGCTTAAACACAATATACTAACAGATGATTCACTAGCATTTTGTTGTCATGTTTACATCATTTTAGTTTACACAAGGAAGCATCAGAAAAATGTGATAAAGAATAGGTTTAATTAAAAAAAAGCGTTGTCACGTTTCATATAAGTGCAAGACTGTAAATAATAACTCTCTGCATTCACAGGTCAGCTGTAGGCTAACCAGACCAATGAAACGTGCTTCCTTAGCGATTGTTATAAACATTCAGGACGACACCTTTGGACATGCGCAGATCGGCTGTACTCTGTCCCAGATGCAATGCTTTGGTAAGAGCAGATGACTCATGAAAATGCCTCCAACGAAAAAATGGAAAGTGGATGCTGAATGTCATGTTTTTCAAGACAAGTGAACCTATCAATTATTTTGTGTGCCCCATCAAGACAAATCATTATGTCTCATTTGTAAAGAAACCAGTGTGGAAGGAATATAACATCAAGAGACACTGTGACATGAAACACAGAGAAAAGTATAATGAACAGAAGGTTGCACCCCGAACTGCAAAGATCCCATATTTGAAAAAAAAGGTCAGAAGTTTACAGTAAATGCTAAGAATACGTCAAGAATAAAATGCAGCAGTAGTGAAAGCAAGCTACCGTGTTGTGTATGTACTAAGTGTAAATCGTTTTCTGATGGGGAGTTCATAAAAAAATATGAATGTGATTATGGAGGAGATGTGTCCTGACAAAAGGAACCTTATTGAAGCAGTAGGTAGTCTCGCCATACCTTACTTGAAGAATAGATGATATTGGTGCATATTTAAAATCCAAAATTCTGAGATTTTTTCAGTGGCTTTGGTTGAAAGCACCGACATTACTGGCAGTGCTCAGCTGCTAAATTTTCATTTGTGGAATAGATGAGGCATTATCAAATCGCTGGTGAGCATGCGGCGCTCCAGACCCTTCACAGGAAATCAACAGCGGAAGACTTGTTTTGGAGATTTGCTGACACTATTAGAGAACTCTGTCTGTCTTGGAATCAGCTTGCCGGGCGGTGCTAAGAACACGGTAGGCCATGAGACTGGACTGATTGGACTGAGGCATAAAGGGCTTGATTTGTGTAATGCTGAAAGGCCAATGGCGTTGCATTGTATTACTCACCAATATGCTCTGAGTGGCAAAGTTCTAAACTTGGAAAATGTAATGAAAACCGTGGTGGCCACTGTAAACTCGATCAGGGCATGTGGGTTGAATCACTGCTCATTTAAACCATTCCTGGAAGAAATGGATTCAGAATTTGAGGATGTGATGTACTATAGTGAGCGACGTTGGCTTAGTTGCGGAAATGTGCCCAACCATTTGAATGAATTCAATATTTTCATGAATGAAAACTCTAAAAATGTATCGAACTCTCAGAGCCCATGTGGTTGTGGGGTTTAGCAACTCTAACAGATTTAACAAGCCAGTTGAATGATCTCAATTTGAAGTTGCAAGGTAAAGAAAGGCTTGTTTCTCAGTTATACTCAGATATGAAAACTTTTCAAGCAAAACTGAAACTCTTGCGACAACACTCAGAGAGGGGAACACCATTTCACTTTCCTTCCTGTGAAGAACTCAGTCAGGATGAAAAGGTCAGTGTGCTGGTTCCATGTACCTGAATGGTAAAATTACTGGACCTCTTTGATGAGAATTTTGAGGCCAGATTTTCTGACTTCAAGACACAAGCAAGTGATGTCTGTCTGTTGGAAAACCCTTTTGTTGCTAATGTGGAAAATGTCCCGGCCTCTCTGCAAATGGAACTGATTTAACTCAAATTTAACAGAAATGTTTCATGAAAAGAAAGTGGTGGAGTTTTACTCACTGTTGCCCAACTATCAGTTTCAAAATCTGTGCAAATTTGCTTGTCGAATGCGCACAATTTTTGGCAGCACATACATCTGTGAACAAACTTTCTCAGTTATGAAGCCGGATAAGTCTAAGCTGTGTTACTGCCTAACAGACCACCACCTGCCCGCTGTACTTTGGATGAGTGTCTCTCACTTTAAGCCAAACTTCAACAAACTGGTTGCTGAGAAACCACTTCAGACTTCTCACTAACTCAAAGTGCATTCTTTGTTTGTGCTTAGGGAGGGGGTTATGTGTTGTTTACTGTTTTTTCTCTCTGTTTTCTATCATTCTGATATGTTTTATGCACTGATTTCTTTATTTGTTTTTAAATAGATAATACTGTACACAGGTTGTTTCTATCTAAATACCTACAAAACAAGCTGAACTTAAAATATAGGTGACTTCAAATCTTATTAGAATATGTAGAATCTGTTTGGCCCACCCAAGGTTGTGCTTTGGTTTATGTGGCCCTCCTGTGTAATAAGGCTGGGTACCACTGGTTTTCTCTGCTGGAGTTGAAATCCTCAGAAATGGTGACAGGACTTCAAATTCTAAACATCCCAAAGTCCTCAACAAATTGTATTTCAGACTTTCTTTTGTGGTTTTGATTGATGTATTAAGTGCCTGACTACTATACATGCTGTGTTCAAAATACTCTTGAGGATCTCTGGGAGATGTAAAAGCAATTCTTCAGCTGTTAGACTGAATTCTACTGGTCATATGTCAAAATTCAGATTTTTCGAAGTTTGTGCATCAGCATGCTTATTTATGGGCTCAGTTACTGAGATGTCATGTGCAATAATGGTAAAGACATGCAATTGCCCAGTGTGCATGTACATTTTAGAAAATCTGGGCCTAATGGTCTAACTGTTTCTTATTGGCATCACCTATTAGTAAAATATCTCCATCTCGAATGCTAATCTTGGATATCTCAAATTCTACACCATGAAAACTTTTGATTCATAGTGGAAAAATGTGATGTGATATAGTGCTAATAAATTAGTACTTGCTAGATTATTTTGTTACCAGCCCTTATCACAGATACCTGAATATAATGTCTGATCAGCCTGATTATAACAATTTTTTTTCCTGTAGATAGCCAGGTCACATCAGTTTTTAATCACTTGGCTTGGAGGCCAAGACTTTTTAATACACTGTATGGCTCTGGGTTGTAAACACTCCCCTGTTTAGCTAACTAACGAGGATGGGAGGCAAGAGATGCACCTTTACAGTACAGGTTGTCCTGAGGATATTCCGTAAGCACTTTAGCTGAATATCCTCAAGACAACCTGTGAATCATAATTAAATTAATTTGCTGAATCATAATTAAATTACAATAGGCCTTGGTCCTGCACTTTTTTGAGCAATGTAGGAAAGGGTGCGTAGCTGCTGTTCTTCAGTGCATATGTTTACAGAATCAGTGCATGAGTGTAAATATAAACACTAGGCACTGTCCCCTCACTGAGTAAGAGTAAGTCTCCTGTCCACTTTCATCTTCCCAGCAGCTATCCTGAGACGATACTTAGTTCATTAATTACATTTCTCCCTTTTTTTGCAGGAGATTACCACATGAACCCATGCAGCCAGGGACAATGTGTGATTTAAAGTGTGGCATCTCAATTATTTACTCATAGACTTTAAGGTCAGAAGGGACCGTTATGATCATCCAGTCTGACCACCTACACATTGCAGATCTACTGCATTTCCTTTCCAATCCCGCCATCCCACACAATTCTGCCCTCAATATGCATGAATAGTTTTCATTGGGCCAAATTCTCTTTTCAGCTATATGACGCTAACCCTACTGAAAGTTTGCAGTGGTATAGCAGAAAGAAGAATTTGGCCCACTGACTTCAATGGGAACATATCGAAAGGCAGAATTTGGTCCCTTTAATTCCTACCTGGCTACTTATATTTCCTCCTGTACACATGCCTGAATTATTGTGCAGGAAAAGAATCCACTGATGTTATTGAACCTTCAATGAGGAAATAGCTTTAGTCCTGTGGTTGTTTCAATACACCAGTTTCCATTTTTCTCAGTTTGTCGGCATTGATTTTTAGACTTGCATTATTTTATTTCTTGTGGAATATCAGTTATAACACAAACTTCTCAAGCTATTTGGTCTATTGGGTTTAGCAATTATTCTGTTAGTAGCTTTGACACCGATTCTGGATCAGAGTCCCTGGCCCTGTTAAGGCCACTTCACATTTCTCAAGTGATGCAAAGTGACTTAAAGGCAGTCTAACCAGCCAGTGGAGGACTTCTCCTGTTCTGAGATCCTCTGGTGGCCTAAGGCTGCTGAAAGGGCTCCTACCCCAGAGCCCATCCTAGTTGGCCAGAAACTATTATTCCATCCCTTCAAGAAGTGGTTAATGTCAAGGTTTCCTTATACATGGGTTAAAATCCTAAAGACCATGGACAAGAGCCAAGAGGAAGGGCAGAAGTAACATTGCTGTGGGAGTGCAACAGATTACAGCCCCAACTTGTAAGATACTTAAGCCCATGCATAACTTCAAGCACCTAAATAGTCTCATTGATTTCAATAGGACTATTCACAGATTTAAAGTTATGCATATGCTTCTGTCATTTGATGGACTTGGGCCTATATTATATATATGGTCATTAGAGAGAGAGGATGCTTTGGAGGGTTAAGGCACTGGACTGGGCCTCAAGATACTTGAGTCAAAGTCCTAGCTCTGCCAAAGATGCCCTGTGTGACTTCAGGCAAATCACTTAATCACCACATGCTTCAATTCCAATCTGTAAAATGGGGACAGTAGTACATTTCTCCCACTCTGTGTGTCTTGTGTGACAGAAAGTTCATTGGGGTAGTCTGTCTCGGACTAGGGGTATGTGCACTTGGGTTCCTGGACGTACTGGCCGTAACCAGGAAGGAAACTTCCTTTTTTGCTTTTTAAATGAATTATTTTAAAAAGCTATAAGAAAGGGCTGTGCTTGGTAGGATATTCTATACAATCAATTATATTCACACACCTGACAATAACACACACAGGCCTCAGTGCACTCATTCTTCACCTAACCATAGTTTCAGCATGCCTAAAACATGAAATTAAAGTGCATTTTTCAGAGTTGTCCCTCCAGCAAGGCATTTGTCTTTGTGTTTTGTTTGTTCTTTCCCCGCATTTTGCTCGGGCCCCAGATTTCACTTCAAGATCACTTTCTGTTGAATTAGCCTTCATTTCAGGTCAACAGACAGCTAACAAATATTAGCACAGATTTTTGCCCTGATTTCCTATTCAATTTGATGTTTAATGCCATTTTCCACAATGATTTGTCTTCTCTAGTGTAGTTAGCCCTCTCCTGCACATAAGTGTACATTCATGCAACCTGGCAGTTTATATTTCTCAGATCCTAAAGCGTGTATAAATGGTGACTCCTCAGGAGATTCCATTCCAGCGAAGTCCAATCATTTGTCGTCAGTTTTTCAGCAGTAAATAGTGAAAGACATAGGTTAATGTGACCTCAGTTTATTTATTAATACAGAGTCAGCTCTTTCTGAGAGAAATGGAAAGCAAACTGCTTTATGTGTGAAAAGCATTACTCTCATGGATCCAATCAGAACACTTGTGGGAGTTTCACAAACAAAATAAGCTACCCTGGAGCGATGATTGTCAGTTTTCTTCTTTGGGACAATTTTCCCGGCCTTCCATTAAAACAAAGAGCAACAATTGTCTAATTACAAATAAGTCTTAAGCAACAAACTCCGAGTTGAAGTAATGTATATGCTTCCAAAGAGAGAAAAAAGTACAATAAAAATGGTGAGTTACAGCCTGAAAGAAGTGTACAGATTAAAGACTAAAAGCCTTCAGAGTCTGAGTGTTCGGAGACAGATACAAATGGGTGGCCAGGGGGGAATTATGAGAAGACTAAATTCTCTGAGACGGGGACCTAGTATAATGGTGTCCTGGTCAATGACTGGGGCTCCTAGATACTTTCTTAGTGGAGAGCTATTTCTATTGTGGTTGTACCCAAGTCTAAGAACTGCCAATGCTATGTTTAATGAGAAATAGTGAACATTTTAGAACATTAGAGAAAGTTGCCTTTGAACTGTATAGTTACTGCAAATCTACTAATGATGAGCATGTAAACCAGATAAGCAGGACAAAAGGAAATATCAGCCCATGAAAGATAGACAGCATGGCTGACACCTGCCAGTATTTCCAGACTGTCTTCCGTAATGGAATTATGAGACATGCACATGCTTAAGTAATATTCCCAAGGTGAAATTCTATCCTGGATATGGATGAACCACACTGAATATTGGAGAGCAGGATTTGGCCCCTACCTGTGGAGGAAAAACCCAGCATTTTAATATGTAATTCCCAATTAGGTAGTCAGACAGTCTCTGACACACAGAAGCTGACAGCTGATGAGCTATGTTCTGCAGCAGAAGAGAGGAAGCTACATATTGAAATTTACAAAGCCATCATATAAAGGAGATCGTAACATTAAGTATGAATAAATGACTTATCTAAATCACTCTCCCCAAACCTTACACTTGACTAATCTTGTCAAAACGCCAAGTGCCATAATGAGTAACACTAAAATTGCTGTTCTGTTGCTTATTGTATGATACGTTGGGCTGAAATAAGAAATTTGTGAAGAAGTTACAGAACGTTCACACCTTGATGACCCATCTCCTAAGTGGGGCAAGCAACTAAAGAAACCACATTATGACAGTGTTCAGTAATCTGCACCAGGTCTCCTTTTATTAGCTGAATTGCTTCAACGTGCTGGTTCACTAGGCCCTTAATGGAACGGGCTTCAGAGTCTCAGAGATTGCCTCTGAGCAATCTCTTCTGGGACCCATCACAGGAGCTGTGAGTGTCTGGCATCCATTTAATAGAGCCCAGGTTTTGACTCAGTTAGAGGAAGAACCATTTCAGTAGCAGGCGCCGGGTTCCATAATAACTCCCAAACGAGACCAAGAGGAGTCACTGGTTGAAAACACCTATGTGATTTAGGAGACTAAATCCTATTAGACTCCTACTTCATTCCAGCACTTTGAAAATGTCACTTACCGTTTCACTCACCAAGTTGTGCTGTAATTCATCTCTCCCCCATACTGTTCCTCAAAGAACCAGGGTATAGCCATAGTGTTCATACAGGAACTGGTTTAAATTAAGCAGAACAGGTTTAAAATATGAATAGGATAGAAAATGTCCTGCCATTCATGACAGCACTCACTCACTTCTATGATCCATGCACAGTGCTTAGAAACCAAAGTGAGAGATGCTTTAGAAATGGGTGTAGAGAAAAACTTGAGAAATGTATTCGACTGAACTGATTTTTGTATGCAGCAAATTCTTCTGACTTTTCTTACTTGCAGGAATAAAGTGGGGAGTGTAGTTCAGAAGACATGCATAACTGTTCAAAGTGGGTGTACAATGCTACTGTCCTGACTTTGCTCTCTCTTTGCACAGCTGTAAATAAAGATGGAAGATACAAGGCAGTGAGAATGAAGCCCATAGACTCCAGAATGTCTCTTCCTCCTTGAAAGAGTCTAGGTTTGCCACCTAGGTAATATCATTAAGGCAGACTTCTGATACATTTAGTTCACTCCTTTATCCAATTGAATCTGAAGCAGACCCATTGCCACTACAATACTTCCTCTGCTGCAATCTAAGTCATATTTTTTTGGAGGGTGACAAATATATGAAACAATTGTTAAGGCCAATTCTTTCATACTTTGAGTTGTAAAGGCAGGGTTACTCCAAATTAGGATTACAGGTGAATGAAGGTATTATTTATAAATGATTTATAGTACTGAGTAAGATTGAGGATTAATGAGGGGAAAGTCTGATTCAGACACCCCTTCTGTGAGTCACTGTCAGTGACAGTGATGGGCAATTAGGCCTAGTGGTTGGAGCAGGAGACAGAACCCAGGGTCAGAGCTGGAGTCGGAGGCCAGGAATGAGAGCCCAGAGTCAGAATCAGGTTACCAGGAGTGATGCAGGGCTGGAACAGGATAGGAGCTGGACTGGAAACAACCAGGCATAGGAGCTATCAAAGCCATGGGCAAATGCTTTGAGCAGCTGGACCCTGCTGCTTGTCTGCTGATCTCCTTTGGCCAATCAGGCAGCTCAATTAGGGCCCAGCTGCACTTGTTAGATTACCTGGGGGTTAACTTGGTAGGTAATCAGGCTAGCTGCAAATCCTTACTCCTGCCAGTGCTCCCTCCTCCAAGGGTGCTGATGAGGGGCTTCTAGGCTGGGATAGATTTCATGAAACTCCTGCAGCAGGTTCAGGGTATGAATATTTTCCACTGGTTCCCAGTGCACTAAATATTGGCGTTTCCCCCTAATGCATCAGGAGTCAAGAAATTGCTAAGCCAAATACTCCTCCTGGTTCTCTGTGTAAGGTTTCAGGAGGGGTATCTGAAAAAATATTGATATTGGGTACTTGAGGAAGGGGACTGTGATGGGTTGCCCCCACCACTTTGGGGAGCCACCTGATGTACTGGGGTACCATCAAGCCCACCTGTTCCACCAGCCTGGGCTCCCCTACACTGTCCTGCTGAGCCAGGCCCTCAAGCCTACACCCTCCCCCCCCATCTATCTACCTACCTCTGCATGGGAAGACTCAGCTAGGGAATTGCCCAGCACTCAAGTTCATAGAAGGTTAGGGTTGGAAGAAGAAAAGGAGTACTTGTGGCACCTTAGAGACTAAACAAATTTATTAGAGCATAAGCTTTCGTAAGCTACAGCTCACTTCATCGGATGCATTCATAAAAATCTGCCCCCCTGCAATGTGGGGGAAGATATGCACAGCTTTTTGCCCCCCCAGTTATGAATTCCACAAACTGGTTTTAGAGAAAACAAAATCAGGTTTATTAACTACAAAAGATAGATTTTAAGTGATTATAACAGATAACAAACAGATCAAAGCAGATTACTGAGCATATAAAACAAACACACAAACTAAGCTTAATACACTAAATAAACTGGTTAAGTAATAATTTCTCACCCTAAATGTTGTTTTAGGCAAATTGCAGAGTTTCACAGGCCAGACACCCTCCCAGCCTGGGCTCAGCTCTTCACCCCCTTCCCCTACTTTGTCTTTGTTTCTTAGATGTTTCCAGCAATCATCCTGCGTGGGGAATTCAATGAAGAACGAACCCTGATTAAGTCACTCCCTGGCCTTAAAGAGGTTTTTACATATGATAGGAACCCACTGTTTTCCAGTGTGCCCCCCTTCCCTCCCAGTGGAAAAATACTTGTATTCTATCATGAAGTCCAGTACCAGGTGACATGATCACATGACTCTGCAGTGTCAAAGCAGCCATGAGTCAAAGGTCATTTGTAGCATCCAGGAAGGTGGGAGATTAGCATCTTCAAAGACCTATTGTTCTCCCTATTGGTTTATTGACTTGTCAGCCAGACTGATTGCATGTTGTCTGGTGGGGATTCCCCAGGTGTAAACACTTTTGTAGTACAGATGTAAAATCAATATTCCTAACTTTAGCTACAAAAACAATACATGCATACAAATAGAATAATCAAATTCAATCAATCATAACCTGTCCTATGATACCTCATATGATCCATCTTGCATAAAATACATCTTCATTATGTTACACTCATATTATAATAATATTTTAATGAAGAATATGGAGTGTAGCGTCACACAGAGGAATACCAACTCATCCTGTACCCCTCTATTGGGGATGAGACTTGACATTTCTCATCCATGACACGGGTCAGACCTTTGTGCAGCACAGAAGGCTGAGCTTTGCTCTTGGCAGTGCTCCATCACAGTTATCGCTCTTTATGCAGAATTCAATTAGATTGTCTGGACAAGGACTTAACTCAAGCCAGCTCATCTCTGATTTCGTTGAGGCCGAGCCATAAGTGGTAATGCCATGCAAGCTCCTTGCACTCGGTGGCCACCACCAGGTATGGAAATCTCATGGCAAATTTGGCAACTGATCGTCACTCCGACGCCATGCTTGGAGCACAGCTTCTGCTGTGAGTGTGCAGCTCAAGTAGTCAAAGGTTACCACCATGGCTTGCACAAAGTTTTCAAACTGGCCCAGGAGCAGGCTAGATTTCTCCAAGAGAAAGGAAGCCTAGGCCAGGGCCTCCCCAGTCAGCAAGATGATAAATCCTCTTTGTGTGTGGTTGGTGGGGAATACTCACAGTCACAACAGACATAGAAGCTGATACCTCCTCTAATCACTCCTCTATTCCCAGCCAGGAACTGCCTTCCTACTGCCAGGCAGCTCCTTTTATCTGAGGCTGCTGGCCTCAGATTGGCTGCTTCTGTGAGGCCTCTTTAGGCAGGCCTGGAGGACCCACCTGTGCTGCTCCTACCCTGTCACATCTCTGCTTCCTGCTGGGGTGCAGTAGGATTGCAAAGCCAGGGAACTGCAAAGGCCAGGTACACCCCATCACAGGAAGGAAAGAAACAAGTCAGACATTTTCTAAAGAAAGTCCACACATTTTCTGTTTGCTCCCTTTACGCCAAAGGGCCTCAACAAGTAGCCAGAGTTTGTGGCTGGCTGAATTTACACTGGGATTGCAGAGAGAGAGGACCCTGAGGACTCTGAACCTGAAATAGGGCTGGAGAAAAACCGGCTCAGTAGGAAGAGGCCTAGGGAACTTGCAGTGACGGATTGCAGGCGGAAGGCATGTTTGCTGTATGCAGGGTCCCTGGGTTGGAACCTTGACTGGTGGGCAGGCCGGGGTTCCCCCAATGGCCACAGGTAAAATGGCATAAACACCAAGAAGGGCATAGGCTTTATCTGGGAGCCAGAACAAAGGGCCGAACTTAAAGGGCCCAGAGCTGAGGCGGTTAGTTATTGGACTCCTTAATACCCTGGAAGGGGTACATTTTGACTTTGTGACTTGGCCAGAGGACCAAACCACTGAAGACCCACAAAGTTTAGCCAGCAGGCTGCAGAGGGTGCCCGGAGTGATAAAAGAACTGCAGCACACCCAGCCTCTGGGAGGTGCTCAAGAGGTGAGTGCTGTCTCCACCCATCCTCAAAAGGGTCGCTAATGAAGATGATGAACTTAAAACAATGTCCAAAGGGCTCATAGAGGAGTGTTTGGATGATTTTGTATTCAGGCTGCATCCTCTTAGCTAACCCTTCATTTTGTATTTCACTTGGTGTCATTCCCATTTGTTTATTGGTCATGACAGCCCTGGAGACTTTACTAAGGCACTGCTGGGTAAAAGTCACATCAAACAAACTCAAAACCAGAATGGATCAGGCTTACTGTACCTGGACATACACCAGAGTGTACATCTGTCTCATGGTGTTAAAATGTCATTAAAACTAATTGTATTCTCTTAGCTTCCGTCAGATACACGGCTGAAAGCTACTCTGAAATGGGAGGGTGTGTGTGGTGGCTTGAGGGGGCGGGCGAGCGGCTCAGGATCAGACTGTGTTCTGACGATAAGAATACTTGATTTTTTCCTCTGATCTATTTTTGATACCAGAAGCAGATGGCTCAACAACAACTACAAAACAGTTGAGTAGCTTTAACAATGAACACAGCAATGGGACTTTCAAATGCCTGTATGCAGGGCACATAAATACTTTCTACTGCTATTAAGTTCAGATCAGTTCCCTGGTTGTAAGAGAAGCTGATGTGTGTTTTCTGACCTTTCCTGCAGGTGTGGTGTGAACAAAAGGCAGCAGTCACCCCCAGGTCATTCGTTTCAGAAGTCTGCTGGAGAACATCTCTCTCTCCTGTCGCTTTTGTTCACTTTTTCCCTTTCAGCTGGTAAAATTGCAGTATCACTGTTGCCCAAGGCTTGAGAGCTGCCGGGAATGGCCAGGCCATCCCAGATATGGATCAATGTAACCTAGCAGGAGTCGCTCCTTTACCCATGAGAGCA
The DNA here is from genome assembly GCF_965152235.1 of Eretmochelys imbricata. NCBI lineage: Eukaryota > Metazoa > Chordata > Testudines > Cheloniidae > Eretmochelys > Eretmochelys imbricata. The sequence continues at coordinate 137,893,451 of NC_135572.1, forward strand.
ATTTGCCCAAAAAGTTGTCAAGTGTGAGGCAAGAGGCTCTTTTAGAAGCCCACGCAGTGATGAAGCAGATATGGATTGACTTTGTTTCCATGGCAACACCTGCTGGTCCTCTGCTGTGCATGAAAAGTGATTTCATTCATTTCAAGTGATTGTCTCTTCTTTAATCTTTATCACAGTGGTGTTATACCAAAATGAATAAGCTTTGCCTTTGATTGGGGTTTTTCAAACCTCACCTCAGTACAGCTGTTTAAAAAAAGTAAAGAAAATGATACAGTATGTGGTCAAAGACTTGTCTGAGAGGTTATAACTGACTTCCTATTTAACCAGGCCTAATTGTTATTATTACATATGGATAGATATTAAGCTGAGTACCCGGAATTGTTTTAGGAAGACTATACTATATAATTACACAAACTTATGCAAAATTGCTGGCACTTTCAGAAAAAATAGAATGCAATCTTAATAACATCTCCAGTGAATCAGCATTCTATAATATTGGATTTCATAAGGGAGGACATAATTGTAAGGTGCAATGTTTTGAGACCATTGCTTTAGGTTCTGTCATATTATAAAATCTAGATCACAGGAATCTCAGGGGAATTGGAATTCTTGACTCTTCTTTGTACTTTTTTTTTTAAAGTAGGAGTTGGAATTAGTTTCCATCTACACATTATATTGTTTTGATTATACCTCATCATAAATACAGACCACTTGCCACTGAAGGAATAATTGCTGCAATTTTAAACTGCTGGGAAAAATGTAAATGGTTTTTCGTGCATACTGCTATTAGATATTCACTGTATCCCCTGCACTTATCTCCCTCCTTTCAATTTCTTTTATTTTCACATTTTCCCACCCTTAGTTAAACTATCCACTAGCGGGTATGTAAACTTCTTGTATCCAAGGTGCCTTAAAACAACTCAGTTCAATTTTATTTTTCAGGTTTGGTGTTAGTAGACTACCTTAAACTTACAGCTCAGATCCAGGGCCGACTCAGTCATTCATCTTTCCATGAAGATAAATGGAGTTCCATGTTGTTCATTCTGTGTATAGGGGGTGAGAGATGGAGTTCTTTCAGATGAGACTCAAAAAACTGACAGTGTGTCTGTTCTGAATTGCCATTAAGTAGCTAATATTTAAAGGTGTGCGCGTGTGTGTGCCTGTGCATGCAACTCCATGCTTAATTTGGGTGAATAATTGCAGGTACTTCACATACAAATCACGAGATCACATGGAAATAGCCAACGATGCAGCCAACTGGCCATGTCACTGTGCTTTTATATGCAGTCATAATAACTTCACACAGATGAGGTGTGCAGTACTGAAAATGATTTTGCTTTTATTTTGTAAAACTCTAATTGAAATGACAAAAAAACAAACATAGAATATAAGTTTTGAGTCCTATTTGAGTTTTTCCTGGCAGTTTCATTGTCACCCACTTTGGCCATTCTCCTCCCTACCCCCAATTGTCTCACTTTGTATTCCTTTTGCAAGAAATGTAAAACATTTTGGGACCTGTCCTTTGGCCACACTGTTGCTCCTCATGTGCCAGTTTCAAGAATACCAGTTATACATAAGGAGTGTTTTCCAATAGAGCATTTTATAACTTCCTAGCCATAACAAAAATTGCCAAGGCAAACCTTACAAATTGTAGTTTGACAATGAATTTGCTATGGGACTAACATTACCCATCATTTGCAGGAGAAGGTAAAAAATGAGAAGCCATCACCAAATGGCCCTGGAGCCTAGAGGCAAGCATCTTCAGCTAAAAGAGAGGTGATGAGGATTTCAAAGCTCACTTTTAATGCAAATGAACAATGACAGCCACGACAATTGCATAAGAACATAAGAACGGCCATACTGGGTCAGACCAAAGGTCCATCTAGCACAGTATCCTGTCTTCTGACAATGGCCAATGCCAGGTGCCCCAGAGAGAATGAACAGAACAGGTAATCACCAAGTGATCCATCCCCTGTTGCCCATTCCCAGCTTCTCGCAAACAGAGACTAGGGACACCATACTGGCTATCTTCCATGAACTTATCTAGCTCTTTTTTGAACCCTGTTATAGTCTTGGCCTTCACAACATCCTCTAGCAAGGAGTTCCACAGACTGACTGTGTGTTGTGTGAAAAAATACTTCTTTTGTTTTTTTTTTAAACCTGCTGCCTATTAATTTCATTTGGTGACCTCTAGTTCTTGTGTTATGAGACAGTAAATAACACTTCCTTATTTACTTTCTCTACAGCAGTCATGATTTTATAGACCTCTATCATATCCCCCTCTTAGTCATCTCTTTCCCAAGCTGAATAGTCCCAGTCTTATTAATCTCTCCTCATATGGCAGCCATTCCATACCCCTAATCATTTTTGTTGCTCTTTTCTGAACCTTTTCCAATTCCAATATATCTTTTTTGAGATGGGGCGACCACATCTGCATGCAGTATTCAAGTTGTGGGAGTACCATGGATTTATATAGAGGCAATATGATATTTTCTGTCTTATTAGGATCCCTTTCCCAATATTCCCAACATTCTATTGACTTTTTTGACTGCGACTGCACACTGAGTGGATGTTTTCAGAGAACTATCCATAATGACTCCAAGATCTTTTTCTTGAGTGATAACAGCTAATTTTTTCCATCCAATGAACTGAGCTGTAGCTCACGAAAGCTTATGCTCAAATAAATTCGTTAGTCTCTAAGGTGCCACAAGTACTCCTTTTCTTTTTGCAGATACAGACTAACACGGATACTACTCTGAAACTAGCTAATTTAGACTCCATCATATTATATGTACAGTTGGGATTATGTTTTCCAATGTGCATTACTTTGCATTTATCAACATTGAATTTCATCTTTTGTTCCATTTTGTTGCCCAGTCACCCAGTTTTGAGAGATGCTTTTGTAGCTCTTCACAGTCTGCTTGGGACTTAACTATCTTGAATAGTTTTGTATCAACTGCAAATTTTGCCACTGCACTATTTACCCCTTTTTCCAGATCATTTATGAATATGTTGAATAGGACTGCTCCCAGTACAGACCCCTGGGGGACTCCACTATTTACTTCTCTCCATTCTGAAAACTGACCATTTATTTCTACCCTTTGTTTCCTATCTTTTAACCGGTTATCAATCCATGAGAGGACCTTCCCTTCCATGCCAGCTTACTTTACTTAAGAGCCTTTGGTGAGGGACCTTGCCCAAGGCTTTCTGAAAATCTAAGTACACTATACCCACTGGATCCCCCTTGATCACATGCTTGTTGACCCCCACAAAGTATTCTAGTAGATTGGTGAGGCATGATTTCCCTTTACAAAAACTATGTTGACTCTTCCCCAACAAATGATGTTCATCTATGTGTCTGACAATTTTGTTCTTTACTATAGTTTCAACCAGTTTGCCTGGTACTGAAGTTAGGCTTACCAGCTTGTAACTGCCTCTGGAGCCCTTTTTAAAAATTGGCATCACATTAGCTATTCTCCAGTCATTTGGTATAGAAGTTGATTTAAATGATAGGTTACAGACTATGGATAGTAGTTCTGCAATTTCACATTTGAGCTCCTTTAGAACTCTTGGGTGAATACCATCTGGTCCTGGTCACTTATTACTGTTTATTTTATCAATTTGTTCCAAAACCTCCTCTAATGACATCCCAATCTGGAACAGTTCCTCAGATTTGTTTCCTAAAAAGAATTGTAAGGCAAAATAGTTTCCTGAATGATAAAAGGTCACACCTGATTGCCAAATTAATATAAAAGCATATCAGTCACTGCTTAGTACAAATCCTTCAGTAGTAGTTTGAAGTTGGGGTATTTATTGTTGTTGGAGATGGAAGTAAGAGACATATGGAGCAGTGAGTGTGTTTCTTGACAGTGCTGTTGGCAATATGAACCTGGGAAGAAATGTACAAGACTCTTCCCTTAACATCTTATGTCTTTAAGGCTTTGGGTGGATAAGGTGTGTCCTGCAGCCTTCATTGTCACTAGACGTAGTTTTTGTTCACTAATATATACAGCATGTAACTTTCCCAAAGATCTTTTGGCGTTAAAGGTGTTGTTTTGACATAATGGACCTGATCCTCCCCTACCTTGCACGTTGTGCTGTCACTTACACCTGTACAAAGTGTGTGAGAGTGGTAGCATTTTACATCACACTTGCTCTGCTTAGGTATAAATGACTATACAAGGTGGGAATCATATTTTGTTATCTGTATTGTAATCCATGTTTTGTAACTGAAACCTCTTAAAAATCATTTCATTCCAAGACCCTTTTTAACTGTAACTTTATTTTAGCTGTAGACAAGGAGGTCAGGTGGGAATGGAGAAGCAGGTAGCAGAAAGCAATAATAGTTTTGTGCTAATGAAGACCTAACTGGGTTTCTTCCCCTCAAATATTCACACTCTACCCACACCTGCTACACCAGTTAATCCAGCAGCATTATGCTGAACATTTGAAAATACAAAGCCACCTTATATAGCAGCATGAGGATCAGTTGTGTAACATGTGCCACGCTGAATCATAAGGTTAACACAATGGAAAATTACTACCAGTGCTGCAGCCAACATAAAGCGCACTGTGGAAATCATTATACTGCAACCTTAAGGACTCATGAAAGTTAGTTCTGTTATTTCGCAGTAATTCCTTAGGTGTATGTTATTGCCACAGTAAATGTTAAAATTGAATCAGTGAATTGTTGACAGAGTAGTTCCTATTGTAGCTCCATTTAAGTACACCAGAAACATTAACACAGTCAAACCATGAGGGGTATATAAAATAAACAGATCATAGAATATCATAGAATATCAGGGTTGGAAGGGACCCCAAAGGTCATCTAGTCCAACCCCCTGCTCGAAGCAGGACCAATTCCCAGTTAAATCATCCCAGCCAGGGCTTTGTCAAGCCTGACCTTAAAAACTTCCAAGGAAGGAGATTCTACCACCTCCCTAGGTAACGCATTCCAGTGTTCACCACCCTCCTAGTGAAAAAGTTTTTCCTAATATCCAACCTAAACCTCCCCCACTGCAACTTGAGACCATTACTCCTTGTTCTGTCATCTGCTACCATTGAGAACAGTCTAGAGCCATCCTCTTTCGAACCCCCTTTCAGGTAGTTGAAAGCAGCTATCAAATCCCCCCTCATTCTTCTCTTCTGCAGGCTAAACAATCCCAGCTCCCTCAGCCTCTCCTCATAAGTCATGTGTTCCAGACCCCTAATCATTTTTGTTGCCCTTCGCTGGACTCTCTCCAATTTATCCACATCCTTCTTGTAGTGTGGGGCCCAAAACTGGACACAGTACTCCAGATGAGGCCTCACCAATGTCGAATAGAGGGGGACGATCACGTCCCTCGATCTGCTGGTAATGCCCCTACTTATACATCCCAAAATGCCATTGGCCTTCTTGGCAACAAGGGCACACTGCTGACTCATATCCAGCTTCTCGTCCACTGTCACCCCTAGGTCCTTTTCCGCAGAACTGCTGCCTAGCCATTCGGTCCCTAGTCTGTAGCGGTGCATTGGATTCTTCCGGCCTAAGTGCAGGACCCTGCACTTATCCTTATTGAACCTCATCAGATTTCTTTTGGCCCAATCCTCCAATTTGTCTAGGTCCTTCTGTATCCTATCCCTCCCCTCCAGCATATCTACCACTCCTCCCAGCTTAGTATCGTCCGCAAATTTGCTGAGAGTGCAATCCACACCATCCTCCAGATCATTTATGAAGATATTGAACAAAACCGGCCCCAGGACCGACCCCTGGGGCAATCCACTTGACACCGGCTGCCAACTAGACATGGAGCCATTGATCACTACCCGTTGAGCCCGACAATCTAGCCAGCTTTCTACCCACCTTATAGTGCATTCATCCAGCCCATACTTCCTTAACTTGCTGACAAGAATACTGTGGGAGACCGTGTCAAAAGCTTTGCTAAAGTCAAGAAACAATACATCCACTGCTTTCCCTTCATCCACAGAACCAGTAATCTCATGATAAAAGGCGATTAGATTAGTCAGGCATGACCTTCCCTTGGTGAATCCATGCTGGCTGTTCCTGATCACTTTCCTCTCATGCAAGTACTTCAAGATTGATTCTTTGAGGACCTGCTCCATGATTTTTCCAGGGACTGAGGTGAGGCTGACTGGCCTGTAGTTCCCAGGATCCTCCTTCTTCCCTTTTTTAAAGATTGGCACTACATTAGCCTTTTTCCAGTCATCCGGGACTTCCCCGGTTCGCCACGAGTTTTCAAAGATAATGGCCAATGGCTCTGCAATCACAGCCGCCAATTCCTTCAGCACTCTTGGATGCAACTCGTCCGGCCCCATGGACTTGTGCACGTCCAGCTTTTCTAAATAGTCCCTAACCACCTCTATCTCCACAGAGGGCTGGCCATCTCTTCCCCATTTTGTGATGCCCAGCGCAGCAGTCTGGGAGCTGACCTTGTTAGTGAAAACAGAGGCAAAAAAAGCATTGAGTACATTAGCTTTTTCCACATCCTCTGTCACTAGGTTGCCTCCCTCATTCAGTAAGGGGCCCACACTTTCCTTGGCTTTCTTCTTGTTGCCAACATACCTGAAGAAACCCTTCTTGTTATTCTTGACATCTCTCGCTAGCTGCAGCTCCAGGTGCGATTTGGCCCTCCTGATTTCATTCCTACATGCCCGAGCAATATTTTTATACTCTTCCCTGGTCATATGTCCAACCTTCCACTTCTTGTAAGCTTCTTTTTTATGTTTAAGATCCGCTAGGATTTCACTGTTAAGCCAAGCTGGTCGCCTGCCATATTTACTATTTTTTCGACTCATTGGGATGGTTTGTCCCTGTAACCTCAACAGGGATTCCTTGAAATACAGCCAGCTCTCCTGGACTCCTTTCCCCTTCAAGTTAGTCCCCCAGGGGATCCTGGCCATCCGTTCCCTGAGGGAGTCGAAGTCTGCTTTCCTGAAGTCCAGGGTCACCTGGAGATACTTTTCTGCCCTGCCTGTCCTTCCTGAACAGTTTATAACCATCCATGACAGTACTCCAGTCATGTGAGTTATCCCACCAAGTCTCTGTGATTCCAATCACATCACATCACATCATAGTTCCTTGACATCACCAGGACCTCCAGTTCTCCCTGCTTGTTTCCAAGGCTTTGTGCATTCGTATATAAGCACTTGAGATAACCTGTTGATCGCCCCTCATTCCCAGTATGAGGCAGGAGCCCTCCCCTTAATTCTCCTCCGGCCACCAGGTCAACCCTATACTTTCAACGGGTTTACCTGGTGGCCGGTTCGTTATCCGGCCACCAGGTCAACCCGGTTCCTGCCCCCGCGGGCTGGGGCCGGCGGACCCCGCTCCGTCCCGGGTGCCTATGCAAGACAAACAAATGAAAAGGGAGTGTACGTACACTTTTTTGTAACACTATTCACAACACCTGGAATTTGAACTAGGAGAACAACTTAAAACAGCTGGTGAGCTAGTCTAATTCATCTCCTGCTCTATCTGCCTGGAAAATACCTGATACTCATACAAATTGATGAGCAGCTTCCTCATTGTGTGGCAGTAATTATAATCTACCATGTTGGTATTTGAGTAAAGGGTCCTTAATGCTTAGAAAAATCTGTAGAAAGATACTCAGGAGGTTTTCAAATACAATTATTTCTGCATATAATCACATACCTGCCATGGCAAATTCAGAAATGTTGTTGCCTCAAACAAAAGATCTCTGTTCCTTGGTATATGTAGCCTCATTGCCATGCTATCTTATTACCCCTAGTGTATTTCAACATAGAAAGCACAGTCTGACGCTGGTGCCCTATTCCTAGGAAGAGATGGGTTTTGTTATTTTTTACACCAGTTCTGTAAGGGAAGTGTTAGGACCAGTTTATCTCTGGTTATCTGAGGTTCTTGTACTTGTCTCAGGCAAGTAGATAAAGTGTTTAGTTTGTTAGATTGTATAATATTGTTACCCCTTCTTCTGACAGTCATGTCCTATTATGACACTTGCATTTCCCCTCTGTGTGTTAGCAGTTTGTTTGGGGCCATTTATCTAGCTTTCTAATGGAAGAGAAATAAATTATACAAATCTGGTTTAGTGAGGGGCGCACACAAGGAGGGGGGCAAGCAGGGGCATGGGCCCTCCCAGTAATCGGCAGGGGCACAGAACGCCCCCGGGGCCATGGCAGGGGTATAGAGTTCCTTGGGCCCCGGGGGCGTGGTGGGAAGCCTGATCTCCTCTGGCCCCAGAACATGCTGCTCTGAACGCCGTCAGTTTTTATTCCTGCACACACCCCGGTATAGTCTAAGTGTAACTTGTTTTATTTATGCACACATCGCTACCCCCAATCCTAGAACAGAGTAAGGCAAACTGCATTCAGAGCAATCCCTTCTTTCAGTAATCTGAGCTCAACACTAATGTCTAGTTCCTAGACAGCACTAATTGACTCTAAGAAGAGACTAAGGCAGAGCTCAAACTGCCCTGCACCCACACCTTTCTCTAAAGGACCACTGCCTCCTCACAGAACAATGCATAAACAAAGAACACCACACAACATGTCTTCCCAAGAAATAGAACTTGAAAGGCTATGAGTAATGGTACCACCTGGTGATACCTACCATACCATAACAATATGCTTAATGCTCTGCTAGGTGTGGTTAGTGTTCTGTTGTGGGTTAAGAATTATGCCTTTTCCAGCTGGAATGCAACAAGGCAGCAAAATTGTAGAGCTGTCATACAGGCAGAGCAAGACCGCCTCTCTCTTTGCAAAGTTGGATCTGATCCAAGTTGACTTACTAATGCAAAGTCGATGTTTTTGTTGGGTTTTTCTTTGCGTTGTTGTTTTCCTTTGGAGCTTCTGGAGATTTGAGGACGGTAGATGAAAAGCTTCTGGAACAGATGTAGTAAGCAGGGTAGAGTGATCAATTAGATGAATATAGGTGCCCCTGAGTGAAAAGTGTAGGTCTTGCCATTGCCTCACCTCACTGAGCCTGAAAAAACAGATGACATCCAATTTTTAAATCGGATTAGATAATGTGTTCTCCCATCTGTAGTGTAAAGGGGACCCAAAGGTACAGGCAAAGTCCTGGGAGCCTGTATAGAGGGAACGACAGCTCTGCAGATTCCCCCTCTCTGCTCCCATTCGCCTGTATGGGACTGCTTCAAATCACCTCCACAAAATATCCCCTGGGTTGGGTGGGGAAAGGATGTGGGGCTGAAGTGAGAGCCTCACTAAGTGGCATGTTCCCACTACACCATGGTGTAAAATCCACAGAGGAAAATGAAAGCCAGAATAGAGAATGCATGAGCAGCCCTAACTGGTCAATCTGATTCTTCTTTAAGGTGTAGCACCGAGGCTGACCCTGTGGCCAATGGCAGCACTTCAGAGTTGTTCTTCGGTGATTCCAAACTTAGGGATATGGATTCCCATAGAATCCATGTTTTGCCTTCCCTGGTCCCACCTCCTGCCTGTCTTGCCGGCCTAAAGAATTCAGGATGGAGGGGAAAATGTACTTAAAGGATGGCTCTGTAAGAGCCTCTGAGCCTGATTGGCCATTGCCTTGCGCCTTGTGTAGTCACTTACATTTCTGCCAGGCAAAGTGGGTGTCAAATGTACTCAGATCGGAGTAGCAGCTTTTTACATCCATTTTGCTCAGCCCAGGTGTTTGACTACACAAGGGCAAGGCAGTGGTGAATCAGGCCGATTGTTTTAGTATATCCTTTTCCTTCTGTGCATTTCTATTTAGTTGGCATTGAGAATGGCCTTAAGCATGAGTGAAAAGAGAGAATTAAAAGAACATGAGGAAAATAAAGAGAGTTACATTAGAAAATTTATCGTCAAAAGAGTCAGACACTGGAAGTGACTTCTTAAATAATATCTCTGAGAGCAAGAAATCTTAAACACTTAGGCTCATGTCTAAGGGTATTCCCTCCCTACATCAAAGATTGAATTATCAGTAAAATAAAAAAATGCCAGCAGCCTAAAGGTTAATTGCAGCATGATCCTTGATTTGCTAATAGGTGTGTAATCAGGAGTCTTTCTGGCACACTACTCAATCAACAGTGTGCTTCCAACAGGAAGCTTTCACCAGAGATGAAACTCTGTGTCCGTCACCACATTTCTGCAGACTTACCAAACTGAAATGAGAAAAGAAAGCTGCAGTAAACAAATGGAGAAGTCCCTCCTAGCAAAAGCAGAATAGAAGGGGCATTTATCACATGTCAGACACAGGTATCAGCTGGACTTCTGTGTTCTCACAAGCTATGTGGGTCAAAAAAAAGAGTGTAGCACAATACAAAATCCTCACTACTTTCATAATGCCTACAGAGAGCAACATCAACTAACAACAACACAAAAGAGCCCCAAGATACTTCCTCCTGCGGGTAGCTCAGCATGTCCAAGAACACTGAATTTCTCATACCAAATATCAAGCCGGTGGTCCAACTAGACCAGCATAACAACTTGTCTGTGTACCTAACAGCCATCAACCTGCACCATTCACCCAGCTCTGCTTTTAGAACAAACTGAGCCACTGACCCATACATTTACCCTAGCAAAATGTACTTTTCCTTCTAAGGGGAGGGGGGAAATGCCAGAAAACAGTCAACATAAGAATTTTCCACATATGGAAGGTGACAAATTTAAATTCAAAAGTCAATGAGATTTATAATACATACTATTTTAATATTTATATCTAAGAGTCTAAATGAACTGAAATGATAGTCAAAACAAACTGTTCTTACCTTATTGAAACAAAATGTTTTGACACTATCAAAATGAAACAAGAAAGCTGGAACATTTTGTTCTGACACTTTCCCATCAAAAAACTTCATCTTAACTGACATTTCCTGAGAAATGTTTTGACTATGATGAAACTGCATTTTCCAGTGGAAAACTGTTCTCTTGAAAAATATTCGAGATAGGCTTCTGTGCCACTTAGATAAGTTTGAAATTTTCACCCCAGCTTTCTTTTCTCAAGGAACTATAGAAATATGAAATCCCTCAGTATGTTTCCTGAAACAAAATCTCACAAATCTATAGTGGGAAATTATTTTAAATGTAAGGCAGGGACAGTAATATAGCTGTATCATTATATGGAGCACATGCATACTCTGCTATCACTAACACGATGACACAGAAATTGTTACCTAACAGAAAAACAAAAATCAAATGGGGATTTCTGTTGGGCCTTTGCCAGTGGTGCCTTCCAGATAGAAGAGTTTGTTCTGTTCAGGTCACCTGTTCAGAACTTCAGAGTTTACTATGCTTAATCCGTTTATCATTTAGTAGTTGAGAACCTCAAAACGTGTGTGACACAATATCATCTGTTAGTGTCACACAGTCGGACACTAATGAAACAAGAGCTCATTTATTTTAGTTCTGAATCCTGAGGTGTGTAGTCCCAAAAGAAACTAGAAAGCTTCATAAGTATTGTGTGAGTAGTACAGTTAATTGCATTATTTGACTGTCTGACTTAATTATCTTTAAACGTGAAATAAACATATTTAATAACAACTGTGCAATGGAAAAAAAATCTCCCCTATCTTCATAGTGTAATCTACTCTTCAGTGGCTACACCATCTGCTCTGGCAGAAAACCTGTGGAAAGACACATTTGGGATGGGGAGGTAAAAATCTCCATGAGATTCTACACGTGGAATATTCCCGGCCACTGTCCTCCTGAGTCCCTAGGGGTATGGAGGGTAGTGCAGGGTAGGAGGCAAGCTCTTTCCCAAACTCATAGATCTCGAGATCTTCATGGATATGGAAACAGTCTGCTTCCTGTATAGCCAGCACTAAGACTGGGCATGTGCTTGAAAGGTACCAGATGGATGTCAGGGAAATCTGGAGTGGAGGTGCAGTGTTCAGGCAAGTAGCAAAAGAAAATAAGAGCCAGTTGATGCCATTGAATTCATTGCTTGCCATGATTGTTATGGGGTTTGTTTTTTTAGCTTCTGCTGATTGTTGTCCAGTGATTGGTTAAGAGAAATGAATGACTAGCAGAGGGAGAACAGTGAACAGGGAGCTGTGAAAGAGGGACCTAATTTAGCTTCAACAGCATGCCTAACTTTCATGCAAATTGGATGTTGGTTCACATGTCCAATTAGCTGTGCCATCTGTGTACTTGTGGGAGTCGCACATGCAAACTCAGAATTTTTGCATATGGAATTATGCATGTCTATGTTTGATAATCATGAACTAAATAACCAAATGATTTTTTAAAATCAATCCAGTACATTTTCAGAAAATATGATGGAAATCCTATAAATGTTGCATCATATATTAAAGGCACATTTTCAAAAAGGATCGGGACCCAAATTTGAGATACTTTTACTTACTTCTGTGGCAAAAGCCATTACATTTTTGTATCCATTTCTTTTTAATTCTTCTGTTCAAGAATAGTTTCAATTCTCCTATTTCTTGAAGGAAACATCAGTGCCAGCAGCTCTGTACTCATGAGCAATCCCAGAATAACAAACCAATGTGTGCACGCAACGGAAGGGAAAAAGCAGTTCTGAAACAATTTTCATTTTTAAGCTTCTGGAGGGATCATTGAGGGGGAAAAAATTATTCCCTATACTTCTCTGCCAGATTAGTTAGCTGGAAGTCAAACAGTTCATAACCTCTGATGATTTCCTTTCCTAAAATTTCTTCATTTGGTCACATTTCAATTACTCTATTAAAAATGTGCTTATTAACAAGATAGATAACCGTGTATGAATGGTATAGAACTTGTAAATACAGAATGCTGCACTGTGTATGTACATCAATGCAAGCAACTTGTTTGATTTTAAAACTGAATGACACCTATAGAAGGGACCTTAGGAGCTTTTCATTCTTTAAACATCACCATACTAACTGGTGTTGAAATAAATGGGCTTTTGTTGCAATAGAGTTTGTTCTCACAATAGTCTTTGTGCATTATCATGCAGTGTGAGTTTTAGGGCAAATGCGACTTTCAGATTGACATGCAAATGAAAATGCATTTAATACATCAGAATTACATTCAGAATTTATTTTAAATTAATATAAAAATTAGAGACAACACATACAGTAAAAGTGTTTAGCCTACGTTGAACAAGTGTACATTGTATTATTAATTTATATTATTGTAATGCCTACCAGTCCCAGTCATGGACCAAGATCCCATTGTGTTAGGTGCCGTACAAACACTGCACAAAAAGATGGTCCCGGCCCCCAAAAACCTTACAATGCTAAGCATAAGACAAGAGACAGGTGGATACAGACATAGTACAAAGAAACAATGAGACAATACTGATCCCCATGGCTGTGGTCACAGCACACCAGCATGATGTAATATCACATTTATATTAAGGTACCTCCCTCTTCAGAGTTACAGGAGGATTGGGCCCATGTCACTGCCTTTGTCTGAAGTTGAGGAGATGTCAGTGCCGGGCTATCATTCAATTTTCAAATATGTCACCTAAATGTAAGGAATAAAATAGAACATCTCACGCACATGTCTGAATTGTTCAGCAGCAGCTTGCGTGACAGGCCACTTTTAGTGATGATATAACTTTTAATTCAATTCTACACGTGCTTCATGTCAATATCTCTATAGCTGATCTCAAGCCTTCCTGAGAAAAAAGGGAAGAGAGTATATAAACAGCATCCTGCCATGCAGCAGAAAAATGTAACTGCTATTGGAAACAGGAGTAGTTTGGAGGTTGAGAGAGAGATTAGAAATGTGCTATTTGAAGGCTTGTGTGTGAGGTGTTTGCCATCTTACAAGAGTAAAATGTATAAAATGGATTAAGAACTTTTAAGGGGTTAATGTCACAGCCCTGGTTCAGTTTCTGCTGCCGAATCCTTACCAGGCTGTTGTGCTTGGATCTGTATGCTTTTAGGCTCTCCACGAACTGGGTAGGCTCCAGTCATTGTCTGTGTCCTGGACCTTGGGCACACTTACCAAGCACGAGCTCTGCCTGGTGCCATTTTGAGGGAAGGGCGTCACAGTCTAGCTGCCCGAGGCCCTGAGATTAGTGCTGAACCCCACAAGTTTTCTAAGTGCTTTAAGCACATCCCTCCCAGAGCTTAACCCTCATTGGGTATTCTGTTTTACTGTTTGTCCCTTCAGGGACATAGTTGAAGCAAATCAGACAGACATTGCAGAGGTATTTTTAAACCATTCACTATTTACTTTAGACAACACAAGAGATACACAGACCTATGCAAAATCAGAAACATCTGTATACAATTCCCTGCCTCGGTTTCCTCACCAATCCTTTTTCAGTGTCTTTTCAGGGTTCCAGGTACCCTCTCCCTGGCCCTCACTTCTCTGATTCATGGAGTCTTCTCTCTAACGCCTACAGTCACCGTCCTTTAGCTTTGGCTGCCACTGCAGTCAAACAGTTTCCTCTTGCTTAGGAAGCATGCCCCTTTGTTCCTCTCCCTGAACTTCTCAGCATCTGTGTTCTTAAATGCCTACACTAACAACTCTGCCTCTCCCTTCCCCTTTTGGGGATTTTTTCCACTTAAGAACATAAGAACGGCCATACTGGGTCAGAGCAAAGGTCCATCTAGCCCAGTGTCCAGTCTTCCAAGAGTGGCCAATGCCAGGTGCCCCAGAGGGAATGAACAGAACAGGTAATCAAGTGATCTATTCCCTGTCGCTCATTCCCAGCTTCTGGCAAACAGAGGCTAGGGACACCATCCCTGCCCATTCTGGCTAATAGCCATTGATGGACCTATCCTCCATGAATGAATCTAATTCTTTTTTGAACTTCCCTCTCTGGAGAGAACCGGTTTTAACTAGGTTGCAGCTACCCTGTTTTTCTGCTAGGACAAAGTTGATTCAGTTGTCAACGGTCCTTAACATCCTAGTCAGAAGCTACCCAGGTACCAGTCCCCCTTTCCTCAGAACAATAAATATGATGCAAAACTACTGTGAAGACAACTTATAGGATATAAACATAATATCAAACCATATTCATATGTTGTATAAGGACAGAATTCCCCCAAACTGTCACAGTTAGCATGTCTTTATCTTCTTCCTCCGTGTCTTTTCCCCTTCCCCAGCATTATTGAAAGGCTAGTTGGGGTGGGCTTAAAATTAATTGACCTATTAATTATTTTATTGTGGACCCCAGTGTCATGAGCAGGATTGTGCTAGGCACAAATATAGAACAAAAAAGATGGTCTTTGCCCCAAAAGCTTACAATCCAAGCAATCTGTGCCTGGAATTCAATGAGAACAATTTGTGATGTTTTAAGGAAAGGTTGAAGAAGTTTTTTGGTCTGGTTTGGCTTTTGTACACACTCTGGTTTCATGTAGAAGTACCATAATACAGTGAAAGATACTATTTGGCATCTTCTTCTCAGAGGAAATGAAATACTATTGTCCATTTAGAAAGATTCACAAGTATGTCAGCTTGATTTCCAGAATAGAGGTTTAGAAATGTTTGGATAAACTTTGGAGAAATATCAAATCTTCTGAAAGCTTGTGTAAAGCGAACGTTTGAACTTTTTGTGGTTTGCCCATCAAAAGCATTTGGCAGATTGAATTATCTGTGGGCTAGTTATTTCATGATTCACATCTCTGCAAGACAGCAACCTCCATGCATTTCCACTAACGTAAAGTGAAGATATGTTGCCATGTTTGTTACAACATAAATATCTGACCTTTAAATTTAGAAAGAAAATAATACTAGTTGTCTGGATAGGCGACTCCAGGAAGGGACACAAAGGGGGCATCAGCTAAAGGGGAGGACACTTGACCTCCCTATGTGACTCCTCCCTGCCCCGCCCCAAGCCCAGGACCCTTGTGCTCTCCCCGGGGCCCTCCCAATCCCACATTACCTGGGTGGCGGGACTTTGCCCTCCAGCTGCACCCGTTCTGCCTGGCACGTTCAGCTGCTCTTCCTGGCAGCCAGGCCCCAGAGGCACGGCCAGATGCTGCCCAGTGCAGCGCAGCAGCTGCCTGGGAGAGCACCTGGCTGTGGCAGCAGCAGGCTGCCCACCACCCAGGCTCAGCTTCAGGGGACAGGAGCCGATTCTGAGCATGCTGGAGGTGAGGGGGCTCCAGTTCGCTCAGTCACGTCCCCAGAAGCCGAGCCCGGGCAGGGGACAGCCCAGCGCTGCTGCAGCCAGGCGCTCTCCCAGGCAGCCGCTGCGCTGCACCAGGCAGCATCCCAGGCAATGTGGCCGGAACAGGAGAGGCCCTGGCCCGCCTCATCCCTCCCAGCTCTGGCCCCGCCCCTTCCTCTCCCCACCCAGGCCGGCTGCTGGAGGGGCACTTGACCCTTTGTGATCTGTGCCTATGGCAGCTCCTCAGCCAGCATTCATTTGCAAGCTAGCCTGTTTTCATCTAATTTGAACTGGGAGGTTTGTCCCCACTGATTGTCTGCAGCTCTCCCAGTCATTTCCACTGAAACTATAAAGCCCTGAATACGTGCTTAAAGAGTTGAGGAAGGGTGGGTGACGCTTGGCTCGGCTCCTCATATGCATACCGGCCAGGTTAGTCAGTATTTGGCCTCTTTTTATCCCCTCTATCTCGGAAAGCGGAGGAGAGTATCTGGTTCTAATCTTCTACAGTGCTTTCCATTCTGTGACAAATCTCCACAACATTCCTGTGAAGATGGAAGGTAACATTATCTACGTCTTACAGACAGGGAAACTCCAGTGCAAGGGAGGATACAGATGTGTGGATGGATGCAATGGCATAGCCAGGAAGAGAACCATATCATTACTCTGAGGCCTGGGCTTTAGCCATATACCATGCTCCTTCCCTAGTAAGGTACTTAGGCAAGTCTGTCTTTTGTTTTAAGTTAAACACAGACCTTTTCCACTTTTGTTGGCAGGCATTTTGACTTTTATTTTAACATCACTTTTCTGGGATTAAGTCTGTCCATCAGCATTTGGCAATTCTCACTTCAGGATAAACACGACTCCTCTAAAAAAGGAGTCCCCATTCTGAGCCTCAGAAGGAATCTGCTTTTCTAGGGTCAGATCTTACATGACGTGCTCAAGGGAATTTACTTGTCAAATGCTTTTCCATGAGACATATGCCATGGAATCATAAACAGCTTCAAATAGCTATCAAAGTGCATTTCTTGTCAGGGCGTACACTATTGAATATATTTAGTTATTAACCAGCAGTAGTTTTATTTATTAGTGACCATTGCTGTCCCGAGGGTTTGTCTTCGCAGAGTTAGAACACCTTGAGAAGTCATGTTAACCAACATGTTGCTAAACAGAACTTCGCTGTAAGTGTACACATGGACCAGATGTGCTTACCACCCTATTATCTGACCGTCAGTAAACCTCAAGCCCTATAAATGCATGTTTAACATCTTATTAGCTAACATGACTTCTCTGAGGTCAGTTTGAGCAGGGGGTTGGACTAGATGACCTCCTGAGGTCCCTTTCAACCCTGATATTCTATGATTCTATGACTTAGCTGCTCAGTGAAATCAAAGGAAGTGTAATGATTTACTGTACTATTGTAAAACTCTAAGGGCCAGATTCTTTCCCCAATGACCACTGAAGTTGACAGGAACTAAGGGTAAAATCTTGACCATAGCTACATTCTCACACAAGGGAGTAAGTAGATGAACAGCATCTCCTTGCTTCCTTAGCAATGGTAGTAATATGGGAGAGACCAGCTTTCACAAGTCTGCTACTCCTCATCCTCCACAGTGCGAAGAGGCAAGGAGTGGGTGGAGCCTTGACTCCATCCCACCCCTCAACAAGCAATATTATGCTCATGTAGATAGAGAAATATCTTTGACTTCTGCCAATACTGCAGATGTACACTGGTGTTTCAGAGCAGAACTAGGTCCATCACTCCCAAGTGTTCTGGTACACAAATAATCTAACTGAAAATATTTGCCACATACAGGACTTGATCTTGCAAGCACATGATTGCTGCAGTCTAGCTCAAGGGTAGATGGAGGCTATACTTGGGACACAAGTCGTGTTAATCAATACAGTGGGGATTTTCAAAGCTACCTAAGGGATTTGGCCTCCAAATTCCAGAGTTAAAATGATGGACTTACGGGTCTAAATTCCTTAGGCAGCTCTGAAAATCACAGTCTAGGTCTAATTCCCTACACTGACACGTAGTTAAGTCTCAAGTCCCCGGCATGTCTGCTTGCTTACTCACAATTACATAAGGTTAAGGGAGAGGGGTCTTTGAGGATTGTACTTAAGACCTTGTCTCCTCAATCATACTAATGGGGCAGGTAGCTACACATTCTTCATTCTATGCTTCTGCTTCTAGACAAGGAACGCACTGGTGCTCTTATGAATATAAAATAGAGTTCCCCTGCACTCTCTCTCCTGCTCGTTACTTTTTACCTTGCACTTATGTGGGCAACACTCAGTACCTGAGCTGTTCAGGATTATGCCCCTCAGGGTATCTGCACTAAGGATACTATTGAACGGCTTAACCATGAGTCAGAGGGCACCTGCTTTAGTAACACAGAGGACATGAATAGTATTATGAAGCTCTTACTTTGCAAACTTACTATAACATCAGGGACATGTACTAGGAGCACCAAGAGAGAAGCAACTGAACTAAGAAATGTCAATGAGCACCAGAGACTCTTGTCCTTGTCCTGTGAATTAACCTTTCCCCGCTCCACTTTCCATCAGTACGCAATTAGATTTAATAGGTTCAGGTTCATATTTTCACGAGTGGACAGTTCCTGTCAAAGCTCATCTGCAGTCAGCTCCAAATTAATATTTTATTGGAGGAAATTAGCAAAATGAAACCAAGCCTGGCTACTCACCACCAGTGACATTTCTATGAACCATATGATGGTTGGTCAGCTTGCTATGGATAGCGCACATATTACGAGCAGTACTGAGGCCTGTTTTGCCCCAGGGATTTTTAAGGCAGAATATCTCTTCATATCACTCTGTCATGGAAGCTCTGAGTAAGGGGCAGCATGTAGTTGTGCTGTCCTGGGAGCAGACCAGGGACCAGATAATGACTCTGAGTTGCAAAGTGGTCCTGGATTCCTTCCTTTATGCAGGGTAGAACTAATCAGCACTAGCTCTACGGCTGGCTGTGATTGTTCCCACCTCTGTGCTAGCTCAGCTGTGCTGGACTTCGTTTTGTCTGGGAAGAGAGTGTGTCAAAGCTGTGCTATTCCCTGCCCCTGCCCGCCCCTCTGTGGAAAAAGAGGAGTAGCAGCCATGCTCTGTTGTGGGGCAATAATGGTAATCAATCCCACGTTGCTGCCAACAATAAGGGTAACCAAGAGGTGACTTATACACCTTCTGTGTGGGTAGCCAGGGTCAAGTTTTCGCTTATAGCTCCTTTTAACTTCATTGGCAGAACAATTTGTATAGTGGGGGTGCTGAGAGCCATTGAACCAAACATAAACCCTGTATATGATCGAAACCACTTCAATCCAGGGGATGCAGCAGCACCCCCAGCACCCCTAGTTCCAGCACCTATGTTGCTAGATGGGGAAAGAATCTGTTCCTAAGATTTTTACTTTAGTGTAGCAAATTACCATCATGGCACCTATAGGTCTCCTGCAGCATTAACATTTTCTCTTTCCATCTTTATTCCTCACACATGTAAATCTTCATCTTTCAAAGTGAATCTCATTTTGTTCTTTTCTGCCCATGTTTCTAATCTCTCTAGTTTCCTTTTTATTATTTCTGGGTTCTGACGGTGTCGCACCCTTCTCTGGTTGATACTATCTGTGAATTTCATTAGTGCGCTGTTTGCTCCATCTTTAGATTAGCAGGAACAAAAATGGACCTTTCAGTTGCCGACTAACCAGTTCCGTCAACCTGACACTGTATCATTGATCATTATAAGGCTGAGCCAGTTCTCCATTCCCACAACAAGCCCATTTCAACGCAAGGTTTCAAGTAAGATTTTGAGAGGCACTGTATTGGATTCTTTACTAAAATCTAAATATATTCCATTGACTATGCTCCCCTTATCCACTATTTCTGTAATTTCGCTCACATTTAGCTTAATCAATTCGATACGGCTAGGCATGCAATAAGAAGTGGCAATGTGACTTAGGGTGTTCAAGAGCTAATTAATTTCATTTGTGTAGGCTGAAAAATCAAGTGGGTTCTATAATGTGGCAAATCAAGTTGATTACAAGGTTGCAGTGACAACAGATATAGTTTGACAGTCACAGCAGTTCTGGACAAAGTCAGTTTGCCAGTCACATGTGCCGAGAGTGGCACGAAGGAGACAGAGCTATGTGCACCTCTGATAAAATGACTTTTAAAACCAACAGGAAGTGACTGCACTAAATGCAAGCACGATTTTCCATTTTTAGGGCAGCCGAGACAGGCACCCTGATGTGTTGAAATCAACATCACGATGTCTCCTTTATTTATTTTAACATGAGCGTTGCTTGTTATTTTAAGCTACGTGACAGTGACAGGCTCCTAATCAGTCATCTCACACTCACCAAGGGGTTAAAGTTGTCTTTCTAGCGGATAGCAGGGGTTTGAAATGAACCTCAGAGACTTCCCCACAGATGTCAAAAGAGAAACAACAGTAGTGGGGAAGAAAGTTGAGAGATAGTGGCTCACTCCTCCCCTGCTCAAATAGCCAATGTATCCTAGGTTATAAATATGTTACAGTTGCTGTAGTAAAACCTAAAAAAGAGGTTTGCCTTTCTTTAGCTTTTTCTGACTCTCTGACGGGGAGACAAGAGGTGAGGAAACACAGGCTGACAAAGAGCATTATTCCTTTCTGACCTGTGAGGCAGGCATAGCTACTTAGCATTGTAAAATGAATGGGCACAGCTACTTTCCTGGTTCTTCTGCTTATGCATCTGGAAGCTGTACTGGCTACAGCTTGTGACCTTGGCCGCAGCACTTTAATGCAAGTGCTGAGGGGCCACTTGTCAACCTTCCCTTTGTTGGAAAGGTTGCAAACATCCAAGTCCCATTACAGCATTGTACACACTGCTGGAAGAAGGGAGATAGGTCTTGACAGGGTAGCCTGTAGGGACAGTGGCTTCACCAGCCATCACTACCAGTGATCGCATTGCTGCAGGTATGTGAGCAATAACTTTGGTAAGTGAAAATCCACAATCTGCTTAAATGCTAATCAAAACAAACTGCAATTAGAGGAACAGCTAAACATAGTCCATGTCTGCAGCCCTGTGCATTTGATTTGTTAGGTATATGAACTCAGAAGTACATACCTTTTTAAACTCTTTGCGTGAAGGGACTTTGTCTTTCATAAGCTGCTTAAGCTTCGTTTACACTTACGGTACTGTATAAATAATAAAAAACTGAGGCTTATCATCAAATGTTACAATAAGCTCTTATCTGATCTATTTTTACAGTAGCTACTGGAGTGAGTGGTAACTGACCCATCACGTGACAGAGGCATTAAACATTTGTAGCCCTAATCTATATCAGGTGACTGGTATTAGGAAATAAAGTCCATCTGCTTACAATTCTCCTGTGTGTGTCACATTTTAGCTGAGATCTTTACAAGAATGAAAGATACTAGCAAGGGGTGTGTTGGGAACACTGGGGCATGGCCACTAGGTAACTCGAGGGGATGGAAGACCACGAGTGTCGATGAAGCCCCCTCGCGCTAGGCCCCGGTGTCCTTGGCCCCCCTCCCACCTGGAGGCACTCGCAGCAGCTCTGCGTGCTAGGCCCAAGTGTCCTTGGCCCCCCCGCCTGGAGGCACACACAGCAGTTATGCTGAGAATCTGCAACAGTATGTTGCAGAGTCAGACTGCCTGAAACTAAGCAAGGCCAAACAGGGGAGATATGGAAGAACAATGCTGAATAAAGCAGCTTATGTATAGTTTAACAAATGATACAGAGAATCAGGGAACTAGCTGGGAACTGGATTGGCTGGCTATATGGATACTTGGAGCAGCTTACTATTGGATAAGTATGCTGGGAAAAAGGATGTATAAAAGCCTGTGTAACTTCCTGCTTTGTTGTGCAGGATTTGAGATTTTATTCTCCCTGTACCTTTTTGCAGCTGCAAATAAACTTTTCTGCTTCTCCACCCCGTTGTGATTATTGGGTGCAGCACACCGGGTAACGAACCAACTCAAGCTGTTGTTCAGCCTCTCGGCACTGGGTGCCGGCAACAGCTTTTGGCGTCCCTGGGTGGGCGACGAGGCTGCAATTTAGCCTTGCCTGGACCCCTCCTGGAGGTCAAAGATTGCGGCGAGAACCGACGCCCAGCGCGCACCGGTGAGTTCATCGGGGGCCTCGGAGGAGACGCGATTTGATCGACCCCGGAGGGCACAACGGTGCAACGCACTCATAGAGTGGAGAAGCAGTTGTGGACGGCGGTGAAGAACCGGTCCCTTAGACGTGGGGGAGGAGCAGCTGCAGGCCACGGTGAAGAACCGGTCCCTTGGATAAGGTAGGAACCTTTTGAAATCCGGATTATATGCTCTGTTGGAACCTGGGGACGCCCAGAGTTACCCTGTAGGTATGGGACAGGGACAGAGCTCAGAGGTTAGGGCACGGTGTACGCCCCTAGAGTGCATTCTAGCAAACTGGAAGGTATTTGGTGCGGATCCGATGACTAAGAGCCAATTAAAACGATTCTGTACAGTTGACTGGCCTCAATATCAACTAGAGGACCAGGAGTGGTGGCCACCAGGAGGGTCAATTAATTACAACACGATCCTTCAGTTACTCCTGTTCTGTCAGAGAACAAGGAAATGGAATGAACATATATATGCGCATTTGTTTCTGACTTTATGTACTCGACCAGATATTTTACAGCGCTGTAATCTGACTCCGACTGGTTCGGTAGCAGCTAATGTTAGTCCCCAGACCCCCACCCCCACTGTAATGGCAGAGCCGGTGTCCCCTTCGGCCCCTACACCCACACCTTGTAAGTCCCCAATGGTTGGCCTATACCCCTTAATCACCGAAACTAAAGTCGCCCGGTCTGGATCAGACAGGCGTCCTGCCACAACTGTGCAGGTTTATACTCATGTGCCCTTTAATCCTGTGGATTTGGCTGCTTTCAAAGCACAGGCAGGAGAGTTTTCCACCAACCCAAGCAGATTTATATCAGTCTTTGAGGGGTGCCTCAGTAGTCACAAGCCGGACTGGGATGATTGTAACGTCCTCCTGCGAACCCTATTGTCTGAGGTTGAAAGACAACAGGTTGTGTCCAAGGCAAGGGAGGAGGCGCAGAGACGGTACGACCGGGATCGTATTAATGTCCCTGACCCGGATGCACAAGTCCCCCGAGCAGACCCCAGGTGGGATCCAAATGATCATGGGGATATGACCCGCCTTACCTCCTATAAGGAGTTGCTTTTACATGGACTCCGTCACTCGGCTGTCCGACATAATAATTGGGCAATGCCATATGAAGTAATGCAGGATTTAAAAGAAAGCCCAGGGGCCTTTCTACAGCGTATTCGGGACACCATTCGACAGAACACTAATGCAGACCCCGATGATCAGGCAACTGAGTCAATTATTAAGGGAATTTTTACGAGCAGAGCAGCCCCTGATATTAAGAGAAAGTTACAAAAAAAGGAGGATTTAATGGGTATGACCATGGCACAAATTTTAGAAACTGCAAACCGAGCTTATAGTCTGAGAGAGACAGAGAAGGAGAGAAAGCAAGTGAGATTGATGGTAACAGCGGTACAGGCCGGCACTAAGAGAAGTGGCCGGGGAGGAAGGGGCCGTGGACGCGACCGTCCGGGCCTGCAGGAGAGACGACTGGGTCGCAACCAGTGTGCCCTGTGTCAACAGGAGGGACACTGGAAAAATGAGTGCCCAAAGAGGAAAGAAAAGGGAGGTGCCCCTATGATGGCGATGGTGGAGCAGGAATAGGGGTGTCAGGGGAGACGGACCACCCTACCCCCGGAACCCCGAGTAAAGATGCGGGTGGGAAGCTCAGAAATAGATTTTTTAGTGGACTCTGGAGCGGCCCGAACTGCCGTAAATCAGCCTCTTCAGTTGCCAGTAGCAGATTCCCTTACCGTGGTGGGAGCCACAGGCAGGGACACCAAGTGCCCAGTGTATGCCCCAGCGGAATGTGCTTTGGGAGACAGGACTATATCCCACAAGCTGGTATACCTCCCTGAGTGTCCAACACCTCTGCTGGGACGGGATCTACTTTGTCGCCTCGGTGCCACCCTGCATTTTACTGAGGACGAAATAACCCTTACCTTACCCCCTGAGAATGCCTGGATCATGACCCTTGCAGTTGAGCCCTCAGCCATGCAAGCCCCAGAATGGAGTCCGTGGGAAGACCAGGTGTACCCCCTCGTGTGGGCATCAGGGATTCCAGGAAAGGCCACCCACCAGACCCCTATTACTATTCAGCTCATACCAGGGAAAGGCCCAGTGCAAGTAAAACAGTATCCAATCAAGAGGGAAGCCAGAGAAGGTTTACAGGAAACTATAGATCAATTCCTAATGTATGGTATTCTCCGGGAATGTCAGTCAGCCTGGAACACTCCCATTCTACCCGTGCAGAAGCCTGATGGCACGTATCGGCTGGTACAGGACCTAAGGGCAGTCAATGAACGGGTTAAGACTCTGCACCCTCTTGTCCCTAACCCGTACACCTTATTGGCTTCTATAGGGGGACAGTATACCCATTTTTCAGTCCTTGATCTGAAAGATGCTTTCTTTACCATCCCAGTTGCCACCCCATCACAGGAGATCTTCTCCTTCGAGTGGGAGGACCGAAAAAGAGTTAAAAAGCAACTTTGCTGGACAGTGTTGGCCCAGGGATTTAAAAACTCTCCCACCCTTTTTGGCCAGGCTCTGGCCAGGGACCTACAGGAGTGGGATAATGAGGAGGCTCTCCTTCTGCAGTATGTAGATGATTTGTTAATTGCCACTGTGGGCCAAAAACCCTGCCTTAAAGCCACCGTGAGCCTCCTGAATTTTATTGGACTCCGGGGATATTGTGTAGCACGGAGTAAGGCTCAAATTGCCCTCCCAGAGGTACGGTACCTCGGGTTTCACATACGGCAAGGGGAGCGTCAGCTTTCAAGCGAAAGAAAGGAAGCTATCTGTCAAGTTCCTACCCCAAGTAACCGTAAGCAGCTCAGGGCATTTCTGGGTATGGCAGGCTTTTGCAGGATATGGATCCCAGAGTTTGGACTGTGGGCTAAACCCCTGTACGACTGTATAAAAGGAGCAGATCATGACCCCTTCTATTGGACCCCAGAGGCTGACAGGGCATTTAAAATCCTGAAAAGAAAATTGATGGAAGCCCCGGCTCTGGGCCTGCCAGATCTCTCTAAGCCGTTTCAGTTGTATGTACATGAACGAAGGGGGGTGGCCCTAGGAGTGCTTACACAGCTGTTAGGAGCATGGAAGCGTCCTGTGGCTTATTTTTCTAAGCAATTGGATCAGGTTGCAAAGGGTTGGCCGGCATGTTTACGGGCGGTCGCAGCTACTGCCCTATTGCTTGAGGAAGCGGAGAAGCTAACATTGGGAGGGGTTATGCAAATCTATACTCCCCATATGGTCCGAGCCTTATTGGATGCAAAGGGAGGGCTTTGGCTCACCCAGGCTCGGATTGCTCGGTACCAGGCTAAGCTGTTAGAGAACTCTGAAGTCACCTTACAGCCTTGCCCCTCCCTTAACCCAGCCACCCTCTTGCCAGAAATGGAGGAACAGAAACATGACTGTTTAGAGATCATAGATGTCCAGTACTCCAGCCGTCCGGATTTAAAGGATGTACCCCTCCCAAATGCAGATTATGAGTGGTACACTGATGGTAGCAGTACTGTAATAGATGGGCAAAGGAGGGCGGGTTATGCTGTTGTGACCCTCCATGACATTGTGGAAGCTGAAGGTTTGCCTGCTGGGACCTCTGCCCAGCTTGCCGAACTAATAGCCCTGACCCGTGCACTTGAACTGTCAAAAGGAAAGTGGGTCAACATTTTTACTGATTCAAAGTATGCTTTTGATGTGCTGCATGCTCATGCTGGCCTATGGAAGCAAAGGGGAATGCTGACAGCCCAAGGCTCCCCAGTCAAGTACGGGCCCCAAATCCTCCGGCTCCTAGAAGCTGTACAACTCCCCTCAGAAGTGGCAGTGGTACACTGTAAAGCCCATCAAAGGGAGGATCAAGATGTGGCCAGAGGTAACGCCCGGGCAGATAGAGAGGCTAAGCATGCTGCCACCCTGCCATCCCCTCAGGCTGAGAACGCCCATATGCATGCCCTTATCCCATCAGTAGGGGAGCTTCCAACCCCTCAGTACTCTGGGGAGGAGAGACAGCTAACTGACAAACTCAATCTCCGGGAAAAGGAGGGATGGCTCCATTCCCCAGAAGGGAAGGTCCTCTTTCCAAAGGGCCTAATCCGGCCAGTGCTGCAGAAACTACATCAAACCACTCATGCTGGCAGGGAAGCACTTATCCAACTAATGGGAAAATATTTTATCACTTCCGGACTCCGACCCCTGGCTGCCCAGGTACAGGCGGACTGCTTAGTCTGCCAAAAGAATAACCCCCGACTGGGACATCCTGTGCCACCAGCTGCCCTAGAACCCACTCCGGGCCCTGGACAAGTGTGGCAAATAGACTTTACTGAGTTTCCCCGGACCCAAGGGTTCAAATATCTCCTTGTTATAGTGGATCGGTTCAGCGGATGGCCGGAAGCCTTCCCATGCCGTAACTGCACTGCCAGAACAGTGGCCCTCAAGTTTGTTAAGGAGCTCATTCCTCGCTTTGGACTCCCCCTGTGGATGGAATCTGACAATGGGACACACTTCACGTCAAAAATCATTCAAAGCATCTCACATGCCTTACAGATCCCCTGGAAACTCCATACGCCCTGGAGACCGCAAGCCAGTGGTGTAGTGGAGCGTACCAATCAGACCCTTAAACGGCATCTCTCAAAAGTGTGCCAAGAAGCCTCACTGCGATGGCCTGATGCTTTGCCCCTCGTCCTACTCCGTATCCGCGTTCTCCCAAAGGGTAGATTAGGGCTCAGTCCCTTTGAAATTATGTTTGGAAGGGCATGGCCTATGAATGGCACCCCGGTTCTGTCAGGGGAATGGGAGTTGGGTAATGATTTTTTTGTCACAGTATATGTGTTCCCTGTCTGCTGTTCTCTTGTCTCTTCACAGGTATACCAAGGATTCCCAGCCTCTCCCCTTGGACTCTCCCGTCCACTCCTTACAGCCCGGTGACTCTGTGCTTGTTCGCACCTGGAAAGACGAGCCTCTCCAGGAAAGGTGGAAAGGACCCTATACCGTCCTGCTGATCTCCCATACAGCGGCAAAGATCGAGGGACACAAGAACTGGATCCATCACTCTCGTCTGAAGGCAGTACCTGCCCCCTCGTCAGCAGAACAGTGGACCGTCCAACCTGCTGACTCCTCATCTAGTGACGATCTCGGGCTAAAGCTACTGTTTAAAAGACACAAATAGCGGGCACCTTAATGCTAAAATGGGCCCACCCAGGTACTAAAGACCCTGGGTTGGGAAGACTCTGGTGATAATTAATTGGGTAACATTGTTATTCTCTGTATTGGTATTTCCAAACTGTGCATATCGGAAGCATAACTCCTTTGTTTTGCTTGCGCACCATGTTGCTAATTTAACGAACCAGACTGATTGCTGGGTGTGTGCTCCAACTCCACTATCCCCCAAAACGGGAATGCCCCTTGATATGCTGCCCCTGACCCTAGCAGAATTAGCCACCACCAAAGAGCAGGAAAGAACGGACTCACCGTTCTGGAACAAGACCTCTTTACAGCAAGCCACCTATCAGGACCAGGAGTATTCAGTTGCAGTACTCGCTGAGGGAGTGTTATGTTTTACCCGAAACCAATCTGATCCCTATGGGCATCCTGTGGGAAAGAGCTCCTGTGTTATTACACAGTGGGCTGATGGGTATTGGATAAAAACCAACAGGGGAGGCCAACAGTGTGGGTGTAATGGTTCCTCCCCTTTTAGGGAAACACTTACAAATAATCTTACCACAAAAAAGGGGTTTGGAAATGTAACTTGCCGTCCAGTTAGTATCTCCAATGTAGCAAGCCAATGGTGGGTTTGTAGTGGTCCCTATGGCGAGTGTAATTTGAATGGCACAATTAAAAATGCCCCCACTTGTACCCAATCAGGAGGATGGGATGCCCCCCTAGGGGCATATGAACTGTTTGGAAAAGCAGCCTTAAATATCCCAGGAATCCCCTTAAAAAATAGTCCTTACTGGGCCCTACAGGGTCACTATTTTGTATGTGGCCGAAAGGCTTACAAGGTACTGCCAGCCAACTGGACAGGTAGCTGTTATATAGCTCATGGAGTTCCTCATCTTTCCATAACTGCCACACTGCCCAAAGGAAAGATTAGAAATGCCCGAGACACCTCTGTTGAGTCACAAGAAAAAACCCTGCAGCGACTGACTAAGGCATTGGAGGGCAATATGAAGAATCCCCTCACAACCGAGAAGCTTGTAGGGTGCTCTGTACTGGGAATAGCGCCACTGTTTACCGGGCCAGCCCTGGCATGCATAGGCTGCTATACTATAAGGCTGCAGATGGTACTTGAGAAAGTGGCCTTAGAGTTAGAGGACTCGGTTAGTGATTTAGGGTCAGCAGTAAAAAAATATTAAATAAAGAGGTACAGCAGCTCAGGACCTTTTCCCTCCAAAACAGGCTGGCTTTGGACTATCTCTTGGCATCCCAAGGAGGGGTTTGTGCCCTCATCGGGCCCCGATGTTGTGTATATGTAAATGATAGCCGTTATGAGATCTATGAAAAGGTGGTACAGGCTGAGGCCCATGCCCGAGCCGGAGCACAGGTTGCCTATACTGCCCCAGAGAACGATTGGTTGCAAACCTTGTTTTCAGGCTGGGGTTTGTCGTCTTGGCTTGGTGGTTTATTTAGCCTGCTATTGAAAATTCTCTTTCCTGTATTGCTTGTATTACTGGTATTATGCTGTGCGGTATCATGTGTCAGGGCCCTTTTGCAAAAGTTAATAAGTCATTCTCTTCAGGGCTATCACAAAGTGCTTATGCAAAGTCATATTGTAAAGAAATAAGTAGCCCAAGTGAGAAAACTCAGAGCCAAGGCTGTTGAGTGTTCTCAAAGGGGGGAGTTGTTGGGAACACTGGGGCATGGCCACTAGGTAACTCGAGGGGATGGAAGACCACGAGTGTCGATGAAGCCCCCTCGCGCTAGGCCCCGGTGTCCTTGGCCCCCCTCCCACCTGGAGGCACTCGCAGCAGCTCTGCGTGCTAGGCCCAAGTGTCCTTGGCCCCCCCGCCTGGAGGCACACACAGCAGTTATGCTGAGAATCTGCAACAGTATGTTGCAAAGTCAGACTGCCTGAAACTAAGCAAGGCCAAACAGGGGAGATATGGAAGAACAATGCTGAATAAAGCAGCTTTATGTATAGTTTAACAAATGATACAGAGAATCAGGGAACTAGCTGGGAACTGGATTGGCTGGCTATATGGATACTTGGAGCAGCTTACTATTGGATAAGTATGCTGGGAAAAAGGATGTATAAAAGCCTGTGTAACTTCCTGCTTTGTTGTGCAGGATTTGAGATTTTATTCTCCCTGTACCTTTTTGCAGCTGCAAATAAACTTTTCTGCTTCTCCACCCCGTTGTGATTATTGGGTGCAGCACACCGGGTAACGAACCAACTCAAGCTGTTGTTCAGCCTCTCGGCACTGGGTGCCGGCAACAGGTGTTAGATGAAGTTACAGCCCATGAATAGCAATAGTGTGACCTATTGATGCATCTTTTCATGAAAATGGGAGAGCAAGAGGCAAATAACTTTCACCTGGCTTCTATTATTCATTCACCTACCCAGTAAGAAAAAAAAGTATGGCTTCTGTTTTAATCATGTAGGAAATGAGCTAGGCAATTGGTAATAACACATTGTGCTGTTATAGAGATTACATTGATACTTTGCCCAGCAACAAGAAAAGGAAAGTTTTGGTTCGGCAGAATAATCCAAATGATGTTGGTTTGCACTTGTGCACAAAAGGTGAGATTTACTTGCATTATTAAATGTTTCTATTTCATTATTAATTATTAACTGTTTTGATTAGAGTAGCTACTTTTAAGGAACTCCTTGGATTTTTGTTGGTCTCTACAGCTGAGCTGAAGGAGTCATCTATGAAGCAGATTTTCAGAATCATTCTGTGCTTACATTTACACATCTGATGTATGCAAATTCCCAATGTGTGCACTCAGATCAGGTATTTGTGTCCCTACATAGCCATATCTCTTGGTAAATAGTTGATTTACACGTGAACATCTGATACTTGCACATATTGCGTACTTGTATACCTATTGATACACTGGGAGCATTCAAATGAGTGTATGTGCCTCACTTGGAAATGTATCCTTGCATGGGTATACTATTATCTATTATTTGTTTAGCAATGTTCTTGGTGCTATACAAAACAAAGAAAAAGAGAGAGTTCCTGCACTCAGGAATTTATAATATACAGACTTAGAAAACAACAATTTCAGTGTATAGCGTTTAGCAGTATCGCTTTGGGAAAAATATAATTATTTTTAGTGGTATGAATAAATCAATATTCCTTGGGTAAACACATGCTTAGGACTAAATTGCTGGATGCATATTGTTCTTTCCCCTAGAGACTTATTTTCCCACTGTAATATGAACATCACTTAAAACAGTATTTTTGATACCTTAAAAAAATCCCACAGAAATTAGCGTTATGTAAGGCCAGCGCAATGCATTTATAGGTTTAAAAAATGCCCAAGCTCCTACTGTGAATCTATAACTCCACATTTCCTTTCATAAAAGATAATTTCAGTGTTGGCAATTTTGTCTCCATAAAAATTAGTTAGCAAGTTCAACAAGCCACTTTTCTCACAATGTCCTCAATGTATTCCAGAGTTTTATATAATACAGACTGTAAAGACCAGATACTCGTTTTCACTTAGCCCCTTTTCCAGGAGCCTTAAAGTAGACATAAAATATAATTTGGAGTAATACAAAAGAAAAATTGATGCTAGTATGTTTTGTAAAATAACAGGATACTCTCATTATATGCTACATGTATCCCACTCTCCTTCCAAATTAAGGCCCAGATTAAGGAAAGGAGCCTTATTCAGGAAAGGTTCTTAAAAAGGTGCTTTGTCTTTAGTATATAGTTGAGCCCCAGTTAAGCATCTGCTTAAGTCCTTTCCCTGAATTAGCATCTAACTGAACAGTCTAGCAATAGTACATGGGAAAGAGTTCAGGGTTCAGAATTTGGCTTAAGCCAACTGAGAGCCATGATGATTTTAAATTGAAATCAGGTATGTCCATTGGCACAAAAAGCTGGGGTACTTTATTACACTTTAAAAAAGCCCACAGAAGGGGTATATGTTTTGTGCATTATGTGTAAATCTTTCAACCACTGAAGGCAAAGGGATGTTAGGAATTGACTTCAATGAGAACGAGAACAGGCCCTGTCTGAATAACTTTTAGTTGGGTAATGACTTGAGAATAATAGTGAGGAAGGAATATTCAGAAGTACTTAGATTTTTGTGGGAGTAGGAGTAACAGCTCTAATACCAATGTTGTAGCTACATTCCCATCTTATCTTTTATCACCCTATCTTTTAATACAGTATGTAAGTGAGCTTTTCTGATGAATGATGTGCACTAGTTTAACATAAAAAATCTTGAGACTTTCATGTCTCTTTTGGGTGCTGTTTTAAACCCACTCTGATTTGCTCTGTTGCAAAGTGCAAAGCCTCATGGGTTTAATGTCTGACACATAAACAACACATTTCTCATGAAGCCCACAGCTCTGCTTCTCTGGAGACTACTGGCTGGTGCTACTCTGCAATTCAGCTGCTTTGCTGCTCTTTTCTATGATAACAGGCACAAGTGAGCATCTGGCTTGGCAAAGTGCTCAGGCCGGGGACTCAGTTGAGCTGCAGCTCTGTTTTTAAATCATAGTACAATAGGCACCATTTGATGACAAGAAAAAAATTATTTCTGAAGTACCCCCTTGGCCATCCCATCCAAGGCACTGTGCAATAGTATTAACATGAGAGAGTACTATGAAGACTATCCACAGGGGCTGACTTTTTGTTTTTGCCAGTGGGTGCTTTTGAAGAGGTGTGTGTGTTTCTGGGAATGGGGGGGGGGGGGTAAAGCTCTGTCAGTTTTGGGGGGAGGCTATTTTCAGCATATTTATATGCTTCTTTCATATTCTAGTTATTGAATATGTGTCTATCACTGGTATGCTAGTGGGTGGGAGCCTCAGAGGAGGAGGCAGAGAGGAATGCAGGGGCTCGTGGGAGGGGGCAGAGAGAAGTGGGTAGGGGGTGCCTTGTGGGAGGAGATGGAGGGGAGCAAAGGGTGAGCAGGAGGGCCTCAGGGGATGAGGCATAGAGAAGCAGGCGGGGGCACCTTGGGGGAGGGAGCCTCAGGGAAAGAAGCAGAGCAAAGGTGGGAAGAGGCAGAGTGGGGGCAGGGCCTCAGGGGAAGAGACGGACTGGGAGTGGAGCCTCAGGGTGGAGCTGGGGGTGGGGCCATGGTCTGGGCGCAGTGGCCCCCCCACACACACTTCTAGGAAGCTTCCAGCACTTCCATCCAGCCTCCCCATAAGCAAGAGTCCTGTGTTGCCTACGCCTATGGTTCCTGGGAGCTGAGCACCCCCTATTTTTTTCCGGTGGGTGCTTGAGCAACCCCGGAGTCAGCACCTATGAGACAATCTAACAAAAACACACTCTGAATCCACAATGAAGGGAGTTAATGTATGGGACTCACTTCAGGAACACAAGCCAAAATAAAAGGAGTCAGAGGGAAAGGTAATAAATATGGGTCCAAACAATGGTCCTAAAGGTCCTTGCACACCTTTGGCAAGACAGTGAAGACTTTTTCTCAGTCTGAGGTGGACTGAGACAGATAGCGAGAGGGTGGGTGGGTGGCATGAGAATGAGGCACAGTGGCTGAACAAAGTGAGACTGATCCACTAATGTGCCTTTTAGTTCTCTGGTGAGCTGCATCCTCTGGAGTGGAAGCTCGAGTTTCAGTATTCAGCTTGACCAAATAGGTCACTGCATTTAAATCTAAGACACTCTGCTGTGAAATTAAATCCATAAAAGTTTCTCTTATGTAGCGATCAGTTGCCAGGTATTGAGTTACAGCAGAAACACACTCTCACTTCCTGAAGCACATTAAGGATTGATGTGTTAGGCCTTCCATGCCTGGAGAATTGAAGGAAATAATCATTAAAAATGTAAATTCAGTGCTCTTGAAAGATGACCTCTGATTTCTTTTGATTATCTCACTGGAACGTGTACTTTGTCTTGAAACTTTAACAAAGCTTATCTGCCACTGTCAGGGTTTAGACAGTAATGAGCTATGTTCTTGCAAAATCATTATCTCTCTCTCTTGCTATTTCCATTGTAGACTGAGATAATCTCTGAGGATTTCAAATCCCTTGAAGGAATCCAACCACACATTGTTTCAGCTGTTCCTCTGTTCCAAGTCAACTAGTTTTCATTAAATTCCTCACAAGGGCTGCCGTGACCTAATATTACAGCTTGAATACTAAGTTTCAGCCTCTGATACCCTTATTCAAGTTGAACTGAACTCTGGAACGGAATGTCCCATGAAATTCCATGTAACTCAGACTGAATAAAGGCATCAAGACACAGCCTTAACTATTTAAGAGGAATTGTTCTTTCCATTCTGCCCTCTCTCTGAATTATTAACTTCATTTCTTCATTTTAATGGGGGACCCTGATTTCTCCAAACTACCCTCTCCATTTGAGCCTTGTGCAGCAGTCAAGGTTCCTTCCCCACTCTGAACTCTAGGGTACAGATGTGGGGACCTGCATGAAAACCCCCTAAACTTATTTTTACCAGCTTAGGTTAAAACTTCCCCAAGGTACAAATTATTTTACCTTTTGCCCTTGGACTTTATTGCTGCCACCACCAAGCGTCTAACAAATATATAACTGGGAAAGAGCCCGCTTGGAAACGTCTTTCCCCCCAAAATCCTCCCAAACCCGACACCCCCTTTCCTGGGCAAGGCTTGATAAAAATCCTCACCAATTTGCATAGGTGAACACAGACCCAAACCCTTGGATCTTGAGAACAATGAAAAAGCAATCAGGTTCTTAAAAGAAGAATTTTGATTAAAGAAAAAGTAAAAGAATCACCTCTGTAAAATCAGGATGGTAAATACCTTACAGGGTAATCAGATTCAAAACATAGGGAATCCCTCTAGGCAAAGCCTTTAGTTACAAAAAGACACAAAAACAGGAATATACATTCCATTCAGCACAACTTATTTTATCAGCCATTTAAACAAAACAGAATCTAATACATATCTAACTAGATTGTTTATTAGCCCTTTACAGGAGTTCTGACCTGCATTCCTGCTCTGGTCCCAGCAAAAGTAACACAGACAGAGAGAGCCTTTGTTTCCACACCCCCCCCCCCCAGCTTTGAAAGTATCTTGTCTCCTCATTGGTCATTTTGGTCAGGTGCCAGCGATGTTATCTCAGCTTCTTAACCCTTTACAGGTGAAAGGGTTTTTCCTCTGGCCAGGAGGGATTTAAAGGTGTTTACCCTTCCCTTTAGATTTATGACACGCCCCCCCAAATCACAGATAGGGTGAAACGCTGGCTGGGATTTCTTCCTGGAGCTCTAGGAGAAAACAGAGTTAATAATACACATGCACCTCTAAATATACTACCAAGTATAGAAAGACTAACAATATTTTCCACATCTCAAGGACGATTTTAACCAGTTGATTCTGGGAAACTTTCACGGGATAGTGCATCAGCCACTTTGTTAGAAGCTCCTGAGATGTGTTGGATGTCGATATCAAAATCTTGGAGAGCTAAACTCCACCGAATAAGTTTTTTGTTATTTCCCGTGGTGGTATGAAGCCACTGAAGTGCAGCATGGTCAGTTTGCAGGTGGAAACGCTGTCCCCAAACATATGGGCGTAGTTTTCCAGAGCGTAGACAATGGCGTTACATTCTTTTTCACTGACTGACCAGTTGCTTTCCCTCTCAGACAGCTTCTTGCTGAGAAACACTACAAGGTGGAATTCTTGATCTGGCCCTTCCTGCATTAAAACTGCTTCCACACCACACTCGGATGCATCTGTGGTTACTAGGAATGGTTTGTCAAAGTCTGGGGCCCTTAGTACAGGGTCAGACATGAGTGTCACTTTAAGCTGGTTAAAGGCCTTCTGACACTCTTCGGTCCACTGAACAGCATTTGGCTGTTTCTTTTTGGTTAAGTCTGTAAGTGGGGCAACGATTTGGCTGTATTGCGGTACAAATAGCCTGTAATAACCGGCCAAGCCTAAGAAGGATTGGACCTGTTTCTTTGACTTTTGGACAGGCCATTTTTGGATAGCATCCACTAGGGGGTTGATAGTTCCTTGACCCACCTGGTGTCCAAGGTAAGTCACTCTGTTTAGGCCTATTTGACACTTCTTAGCCTTAACAGTTAGTCCTGCCTCCCTTATGCGCTCGAAGGCTTTTTGTAGATGTTCCAGGTGTTCTGCCCAGGAATCCGAAAATATGGCCACATCGTCAAGGTAGGCGACTGCATATTCTCCTAATCCTGCTAGGAGACCATCTACAAGTCTTTGGAAAGTGGCGGGTGTATTCTGCAGCCCAAAAGGGAGTACATTAAATTCATACAGCCCGAGATGTGTGGTGAAGGCTGACCTTTCCTTGGCGGATTCATCCAGCAGTACCTGCCAGTACCCCTTGGTTAAGTCCAAGGTAGAGATGAACTGGGCCCGTCCCAGTTCCTCTAATAGTTCATCTGTGCGTGGCATTGGATAGTTGTCTGGGCGAGTTACAGCATTTAGCTTACGGTAGTCCATGCAAAAACGTATCTCCCCCTCTGGTTTGGCAACTGGAACCACTGGAGATGCCCATGCACTGCCAGAGGGGCAGATTACACCCATCTGTAACATATCCTGGATCTCCCATTCTATAGCAGTTTTAGCTTGAGGAGACACCTGGTAAGGTTGGGCTTTAATTGGGTGAGCATTACCTGTGTCAATGGAGTGGTATGCCCGTTCAGTCAGTCCTGGGGTGGCTGAGAACGTTGGCACGTAGCTAGTGCACAGCTCCTTGTTATGCTGTCGCTGCATACGCCCAAGGATCATGGAGAGGTTCACCTTTTCCACACCATCAGCACTTTTCCCTTCATAGTAGACACCTTCAGGCCACTCAGCGTCATCTCCTCCCTGGGCTATAAAATGACAAACCTTTAATTCTCTGGAATAAAAGGGCTTTAGAGAATTAATATGGTACACCTTAGGTTTTCGGTTGGAGGTGGGGAATGCTATGAGATAATTAACAGCTCCCAGGTGCTCCTGGACTGTGAATGACCCTTCCCACGACGCTTCCATTTTATGGGCCTGCAGCGCCTTTAAGACCATGACCTGGTCCCCTGAAGGAATGCTCTCTGGCATGTTTTTGCTCTTTTTGAACATCCTGTGGGTTTTCTTTAGCAAGGCCTAAGAGTTTTGGAGGGTGTTTTTTAGGTTGGTTACAAAGTCCAGAATGTTAGTTCCTGGAGAAGGTGTAAACCCCTCCCATTGCTGCTTCACCAACTGTAATGGCCCCTTAACCTCGTGGCCGTATACAAGTTCAAATGGTGAAAATCCTAAGCTGGGATGTGGTAAAGCTCTGTAGGCAAAGAGTAACTGCTGCAACACTAGGTCCCAATCATTGGAGTGCTCATTTACGAATTTACGTATCATGGCCCCCAAAGTCCCATTAAATTTCTCCACCAGGCCATTTGTTTGATGATGTTAAGCGGTGGCAACCAAGTGATTCACCCCATGAGTTTCCCAAAGGTTTTCCATAGTTCCTGCCAGGAAATTAGTTCCTGCATCTGTGAGGATGTCGGAGGGCCACCCCATCCTGGCAAAAATGTCTGCTAGTGCCTGGCACACACTTTTAGCCCTGGTGTTGCTTAGAGCTACTGGTCCGGCCATCGGGTGGCAAAATCCATAAAAGTCAGTATGTACTGCTTTCTTCTGGGTGTCTTTTTCAGAAAAGGACCCAGAATATCCACAGCTACTCACTGAAACGGAACTTCAATGATGGGGAGTGGCTGGAGAGGAGCTTTGACCTGGTCTTGGGGTTTTCCCACTCTTTGGCATATCTCACAAGACTGGACATAGGTAGAAACATCCTTTCCCATTCCCTCTGCTCCAAGGGTATCTGGGAGGTATCTGGGCCTGAGGACCTCTGGTGTGATTCTGGTGCAATGAACTGTAATTGGTTGGGGTTCTTGGGGCATTTGGCCTTTACATGCCCTGGCTCGTTACATTTAAAACATCATCCAGCTGATGGGTCACTGGGGCTAGGTGTGTTGCTGGAGAATGGTGTGGCATGACGATAAGGTGTCTGGAGTATTTCTTGGTGTGTAGTTGGGGCCTTGGGCTGCCCCCAGTAGTAGGGTGTGGTCTGAGAGTGTCCCTTCTGGTATCCGCTCCAACTGCGACCAGGGTTCTTCCTCTCTCCTCCCTCCATCCATTTTGTTCCACCTTGCCCCGCCTCTCTGGTAGTCTGGGACTGCTCGTATCGATCAGCATAAGAAGCAAGACTTTCTGCTGAGTTCATTTCCTTATCCCATAAACATTATTTTATTTCCTCCTAGGACATATTCAGGAATTGCTCCTGAGCTAACAAATCACACATTCCGTCAAAGCTAGTGACACCCCTTCCTTGGACCCATTTATCTAACAGATCCTTCATCTGGTTTAGATAAGCCACATTACTTAGTCCAAGCCGTCTCTTAAGAGTTCAAAATTTTACTCTGTATGTTTCAGATTTAATTTGAAATTGCTTTAAAACCAAATCCTTGAACTTATTATAGTCAAAAGCCTCATCAATAGGCATCTTATTGAATATGTCCAGAGCTCTTCCAGTTAATTTTGCGACCAATGTGGTCATCTTGTGAGCTTCAGGAATTTTATGGAGAGTGCACAGTCTCTCAAAGGTGAGAAAATATTCAGCAATATCACTGGATTCATCATACTGTGGACATAGTCGCTCCCATGGATTGTTGGGGAAGGATGGTTAGGGTTATCCAGTAGACTCCGCTCAGGCTTTGCCTTCTCCATCTCCAGTGCATGCTTCCTCCTCTCTTTTTCCTTCCCCGCCTCAGCATGCTTCCTCTCTTTTTCCTTCTCCTCCATTTCTTTTTCCTTTGTCATATTTGCCTCTCTGTTTTTAACTAACTTTACATCCGAGAGTTAGAAATAAAACAAACAACCAAACAACTTGGCTTGTCAAAATATATATAAGTTGTGCTGTAACCGGATAACTATGTTCTCTGATAGTGATTGTCAGCCTACAGAAAAATCCTTAAAAAAGACAAAAACCTAATACCTTTGTCTGCAGGTAAATAGACAGAAAACCCGTCTAGTTGCTCTTAGGTAAAAACAACTTCAGGTCTGTGAAGACTTGTGAATTTCCCTGCAGGAGGTTAACTACCCTGCCTTTAGGTAGAGAAAACTCCAGCTCACAAAAGACAATTACCTTTTCTCTCTGCTCTGGCTCCCAAGCAGAAACAAAAAAAAACTCTAACTGCTTTCAGCTTAAAACCTGCTTTCCAGCAGCCCAAAGGGAAAAAAAATATTTCCTTTTAAAAAATCTGTGCTTCTGGTTAAAAAAAATCTCAAATTGATCTGTCAAGGTTCCTCCCCCACTCTGAACTCTAGGGTACAGATGTGGGGACCTGCATGAAAAACCTCCTAAGCTTATCTTTACCAGCTTAGGTCAAAACTTCCCCAAGGTACAAAGTATTCCACCCGTGGTCCTTGGAATGGCCGCTACCACCACCAAACTAATACTGGTTACTGGGGAAGAGCTGTTTGGACGCGTCTTTCCCCCCAAAATACTTCCCAAAACCCTGCACCCCACTTCCTGGACAAGGTTTGGTAAAAAGCCTCACCAATTTGCCTAGGTGACTACAGACCCAGACCCTTGGATCTTAAGAACAATGAACAATCCTCCCAACACTTGCACCCCCCCTTTCCTGGGAAATGTTGGATAAAAAGCCTCACCAATTTACATAGGTGACCACAGACCCAAACCCTTGGATCTGAGAACAATGAAAAAGCATTCAGTTTTTTACAAGAAGACTTTTAATAGAAAATAGAAGTAAATAGAAATAAAGAAATCCCCCCTGTAAAATCAGGATGGTAGATATCTTACAGGGTAAATAGATTCAAAAACATAGAGAACCCCTCTAGGCAAAACCTTAAGTTACAAAAAAGATACACAGACAGAAATAGTTATTCTATTCAGCACAATTCTTTTCTCAGCCATTTAAAGATATCATAATCTAACACATACCTAGCTAGATTACTTACTAAAAGTTCTAAGACTCCATTCCTGTTCTGTCCCTGGCAAAAGCAGCATACAGACAGACACAGACCCTTTGTTTCTCTCCCTCCTCCCAGCTTTTGAAAGTATCTTGTCTCCTCATTGGTCATTTTGGTCAGGTGCCAGCGAGGTTACCTTTAGCTTCTTAACCCTTTACAGGTGAGAGGAGCTTTCCCCTGGCCAGGAGGAATTTCAAAGGGGTTTACCCTTCCCCTTATATTTATGACATGATCTCAAAATGATTTCAAGTTAATCCCACCTCTCTGCCACCATGTCAAAGTTCCTTCCCCACTCTGAACTCTAGGGTACAGATGTGGGGACCTGCATGAAAAACCCCCTAAGCTTATTTTTACCAGCTTAGGTTAAAACTTCCCCAAGGTACAAATTATTTTACCTTTTGCCCTTGGACTTTATTGCTGCCACCACCAAGCGTCTAACAAATATATAACTGGGAAAGAGCCCGCTTGGAAATGTCTTTCCCCCCAAAATCCTCCCAAATCCGACACCCCCTTTCCTGTGGAAGGCTTGATAAAAATCCTCACCAATTTGCACAGGTGAACACAGACCTAAACCCTTGGATCTTAAGAACAATGAAAAAGCAATCAGGTTCTTAAAAGAAGAATTTTAATTGAAGTAAAAGAATCACCTCTGTAAAATCAGGATGGTAAATACCTTACAGGGTAATCAGATTCAAAACATAGAGAATCCCTCTAGGCAAAACCTTAAGTTACAAAAAGACACAAAAAACAGGAATATACATTCCATTCAGCACAACTTATTTTATCAGCCATTTAAACAAAACAGAATCTAATGCATATCTAACTAGATTGCTTATTAGCCCTTTACAGAAGTTCTAATCTGCATTCCTGCTCTGGTCCCCACAAAAGCAACACACAGATAGAGAGAGCCTTTGTTTCTCCCCCTCCTCCAGCTTTGAAAGTATCTTGTCTCCTCATTGATCATTTTGGTCAGGTGCCAGCGAGGTTATCCTAGCTTCTTAACCCTTTACAGATGAAAGGGATTTTCCTCTGGCCAGGAGGGATTTAAAGGTGTTTACTCTTCCCTTTATATTTATGACACACACACACACACATACACACAAAATATAACATGCACCTATAACACAACATT
This sequence comes from Eretmochelys imbricata, assembly GCF_965152235.1. Taxonomy (NCBI): domain Eukaryota; kingdom Metazoa; phylum Chordata; order Testudines; family Cheloniidae; genus Eretmochelys; species Eretmochelys imbricata. The sequence continues at coordinate 137,933,852 of NC_135572.1, forward strand.
AGACATCTTGTTATGCTGAAAGAAGTTGGTGGCTGCCAAGCAGTGGGTCTTATATCCATTGGCAATCACAGATGTCATTAAAACCAATTGTTATTCTAGCCAACTTGAGCCTGAAATTTATGCTTTGCTCAGGATTGTTAGCAGCTCTCTCAAATCAATGCCAATACTGTGGCTTCCAGTTTTGGTGGGCATCGCACTAGCCAACATCAGCTGAGATGCTACTGTGGTCTGGGAGTACTTGCCTCAGTGGCAGAACCAGGTTTTGCAACTGCGGGAGAGCAGGGGTGATGGTAGGAAAGCTGGGTGGATAAGGATGCCGGGGGAGGGGAAGGTTGGGGCAGCTGGAGTGGGGTTAGGACACGGGGGATGGAGAGGGGCAAGTGCAATAGGGCAGGGGACAGATGAGGGGCAGGGATTGCCATTTAGCTGGTCGCTGCCTGACCTGTGTGGGGAGCCTTGCCCTTGGACTCAGCCCCGGAGGAGCCACCGGGGACCAGTCTAAACTGTGGGCTCCTCCTGGGCTCTCCCCACCCAGCTGGACCCTCCAGCTGCATGGCCTGTGCCAAGCTGTCTGTGGGTGTGTTAATGTGCACACTATGTGCGCACTGCTGATGTGCATTCTCCGTTAGTTAATGTGCATTGATTTAGTCCCATTGCAAAGACGACTAGATCAAAGTGCATTAAGGAACTATTAATTAGTATCAGGGTGCACACAGACAGTCTGCACTATGGCAGGCTAGTGCGGGGTGGATCACCTCCCAGTGTGCTGAGAATATGCCTCCATAGGCAGTTGCTTACCTTCCCTATCTCTAGGGGGGCCTTTGTGCATAATATGCTTGAAAAGGCACCACACATACACCTCTGGTCTGTCTACACAGCAAAAAAAAGCCCACAGCTGGCCCGTGCCAACTGACTCAGGCTCGCAGGGCTCAGGCTGTGGGGCTGTTTAGCTGCTGTGTAGATGTCTAGGCTAGGGACGGAGCCTGAGTTCTGGGACCTTCCCACCTCGCAGGGTCCTAGAACCCGGACTCCAGCCCACGCCCAGATATCTACACAGCAGCGAAACAGCCTCGCAGCCCGAGTTCTGCGAGCCCAAGTTGGCTGGCATGGGCCAGCCTCAGGTGTCTAGTTGCTGTGTAGACATATCCCTAGAGACCACTGGGCGGACAGGTGGCTTCCCTCCCATTAGCTTCACCACTGGCTCCCCGGTCCTTTCTATGCACTGGGATATGCCAGCCCTTTAGCACCCTGTCCTCCCAAGCGTGACCATCTAGAACACAAAGAAAAAGAAAGCACCCCCAGGCGGGAGATCCTGTAGTCCCCAGCTCGAGCAGTGGGCACTCCATCTCCACTACTACCAGTCTTGGCTAACCGCCTGTCCTTCCAGATACCAAGTGGTGGAGACTGAGCAGGCTGTGCTAACAGCACCTGCCCTACTCATCTAGCAGGGGCTCAGTGAATATGTATGGGCCCCATTTGAACAGCGGGGCGGGATCTGCTCGTTAAGAACTAGTGTGATTAGAGTTATGCCAAATCTTGATAAGGAAGCATAGCAAAAACAGGCTCTATTTTTCCTTTTGGTTCCAAAATGAAAGACTGGAGCCAGTTAACTTTCACACTCTTTCTTCTGCCCGGCAAAAGCCCCATCACCCTCCCATCTCTTCCCTACCCCTTCAGCTAATGAAGGAGCCCTTCCCAGCTCTCTAGATATTTTGTCTCCCAGTTGTCCTCACCTCCATAGCTCCAAAAGAGGCCCTTTCCCCCTGCAAGCAGGCAGATCCTTGTGTTTTCTACCTGCCTTGCTGATGAGCCTCTTCAGCACAGAGCCATTCTGGACCTCATGCTGGTTCTGCCTTGCACCAAGCTGCTGCTACTGCATTGATCTTGATGCACCTGCTGTTACTTGGCCTGAGACAAGGGACAGGACTTGGCCATAGCAAGAGGTAGTGTCTATTCCCAGGTAGGGCCAGGGGTGGAGGAGTGGTTCCCAAAGAGGGTGAGGTAAATTGGCTTGTGGGACTGGCTCCACCCAGGATGAAATCCTGACTAAAATGAAGTCAATGGCAAAGCTTCTATTAACTTCAGTTGAGCTAGGCTTTAATCCCACATGCCCCGATTCAGGTCTCTGCCCCTGACAAGTACAGACCTCTCCCCTAGAATCCTCCCTCCAAATTTTTCTTAGTCCAGGAAACTGGCCAGAAGTGATGGTGCAAAACACTTAAGGTGACCAGATGTCCCTATTTTATAGGGACAGTCCCAATATTCAGGGCTTTGTTTTATATAGGCACCTATTACCACCCACTCCCCACCCCCTGTCCCCATCTTTCACACTTGCTATCTGGTCACCCTAAAAACACTTCAAACCTGACTCCTGTCTTAAGGGCTCAAATAAAGAGTAGAATGTTTGTTATTTTAAAGCACTCTTTTTCACTGTTTACAAAAAATGTTTGAGTTTCTTTGTCCAGGAGGAGGGTATATCCGGGAAACTATAGTGATATAACCATGCATTACTTCCTTAAAACAAATCCGAAAGAAAACACCATTGCTATATGGTACTGATCACTTCCCTCAGTCTGCTCTGTGAACTTGGAATGGCATCATTCTTAATTACCATATAGGAACAGTGGAAGTGGGAAAGTTGTCTTTCATTTTGATTAAAGGTGTCTTATGTGTCTAACCGATGATCAGCGCTAATGCACATTTAGGAGAGATGGATCTCATTAAGCCTATAGCTGTCTATAAAAAGGTACATGCATGACTGGAATTAAAACGATGCTTTCCCACTTCCTCACTTCCTTTTTTGATATCACAGAACTCTTCACCCACATTTACTGATACTTCAGACTCTGGCAATAAAATCATTTCCTGGATTGAATGGCATACTTCACAAAGGCCAGATGCAATGTACTTAAAGAAAAAAAGCCCACTACTTAAGTCCATCTTTTCCAGTATTATTAGTCTAAATTACTTGAAAAATAAACTGCTAAAAATATCAGATGCAGTGCCTCATGCTAAATGATCTAGCATCTACTCTAACAGTAGGCCCTGCCTCCTTCTGCACTCTTGAGTTGTAAGGATCTCATTTGGTATAAAAGCATAAATAATATGCTTGATAGCAAAGCCTCTAATATTGAAGTCATAAGTGCAAAGAGGAATGTGTGTTGCCATGAAAACAAATACCCATCTAAGCTCTCCCCTGCGGTGCTTCACTGCTGTTATGAAATCTAACTGAAGAGAGCTAGAGTTTTTTCATTACTATTTTTTCCCCTCACACCCGCTGCCTGTTGAAGTGACAACATAAGAACGGCCATACTGGGTCAGACCAGAGGTCCATCTAGCCCAGAATCCTGTCTTCCGACAGTGGCCAATGCCAGGTGCCCCAAAGGGAATGAACAGAACAGGTAACCATCAAGTGATCCATCCCATGTCGTCCATTCCCAGCTTCTGGCAAACAGAGGCTAGGGACACCATCCCTGTCCATTCTGGCTAATAGCCATTGACTATTCCAGCAAGTCTAGGAACTATTCCAGCAAGCTTGTATTTCAATTAGAAATGGCTGGGCTTTAATACACATCCTGACTGCATGTACACCGGTGTGTGGCAGCATATCTGTTGCAGCAGTACATACATACTTACTAATCCTACTGTATGTTTTTTGCTTACCAGAGTAGAAGCTCTGAGAAGCCTTTGACTGACATCATCCCCACAGTTCCCCTCCCTCCCCACGGTAAGCTGTCGCCCCTGAAATGGCTTATGGTAAGAAAAGGCACAAACTCCAAACTAGCATAAATGAGGTGTTTCTGTCAGGCAGCAGCTGAAACAGAAGGGGAGACATGGGGACAGGCTTCGTGGTTTCTCTGCCCACTGCCACCGGGAATAAAGATTCCCCAGGACGGGAAGTGTCTGAGAACAAACCTTCACTTTTTTTTTTTTTTACAATTAAAGAAAGTTTTCCTCTCTGCTCTCAGACTGAGGCTCACTGGTCTCTTATGTGGGAGGGCTGCCCAGGGTGAAGATGCAATAATGAATGGTAGCAGTGGTCAGGGGATGGTGGTAGGTTGAGTGAAACATTGTCAACTTATTAGTTCTGGCTTCGGACAATTGCTTATTTATTTTTGTTTTGTTTTGTTTTTTAGAGTGTAAACTCTTTGGGGCAGAGGTTGGCGTCTCTTCAGTGGGTGAGATTCCATAGCCCAAGAGAGGGGCACCTGAGGCAGCTTTAGGATGGCCTTTGCGCTTTCCCAATCCTGGGCTTCTCTGAGGACTCAGGAGGCACCTGGCATAACATAGACAGTCCGGAGGGCCTTTCTAAGTTTCAGCAACCTTCTCAACCTATGGGCTGCAGCACCGCCTGGAATTTCTGCAGCACCACATGCTGGGGCCCTGCCCCTGACATATCCCTTCTGCCCTCAGCTCTGCCCTGACATGTCCCACTATGTCAGGGCTTCAAAGGGGGCTCTAGGAAGGTAACCTTAGGTCTGTCTCTGCAAAGTCTGCACCAGAGGAATCCTTCCCTGGCTGCAATTGTGGGGCCCCCTTATGCTGCTCTGGCCTTTTACCTGGTGAAAAGGGACGGAAGCAGGGCTCAGGACCTTACCCCATGCTTGTACAGTGCCTAGCACAATAGGGACTCACGCCTGGGTAAGGTCTGTAAATGTTACCTGTATTCAAATCATATTAAATCTCAGGAAGAGTCCAAAAGTGTCTGATGCAGCTGGATCTTTTGGAGTGTACTTAAGTCATCACTAATTTCAAGTTGCTGATCTGAGTTTCACTGACATCCAAGCCGATTTTGGGCTTGACATATCAGCACAAACAAAAAGTTTGAAAATACAGTAATTTACTTCAGTGTTTTCAGCAGTGTTGCTTTTTCTCCCAGGCAGTGATAGTGGTGTTATTAAAAATTAACAAATATCATGCTGGTCCTGTAATCTTTCTGGTAAAGTGCAAGCCATTGGAATCCAAATGAAAAACTGGTCTGGGTATCATTAAGGTATGGATCTTACGCAGCATTTACAGCTGGTTTAATGAGATTGCTTCTTTAAATAACCATTTGGGAAAAAAAAGTTGTATGTCATCATTTTATGAGTTCCTTCTCATCTGGGAATCACTGCAATTAAAACAGACTTGTCAAAAAGTCTTTAATGGTCTTGACTTTTAACAGCGTTCTCGCCAGTAAAGGAAGGCAGCAACAGCAGGCTTGTCATGAATCTTTAAGAGAATATATAATTAGATCTATTAAAATGTTCTGGTTCTAGGAAAGGCTGTCTCAGTTAGGTTCCCAAATGTTGAGTATGATAAATCTTTGATTGCTCCTAATGTTTAATTTGTTTCAAAGACAAAGGGCCAAACCAAAAGAGAGTCTCAGCTGGTTTACACTTCCTTCCAGCCCCCTCAGCTTGTATGTGACACTGACAGACTCCCTGAGGCTCTCCCCAAAGAGTACCCCTCTGTGCAAAATCAACTAACACAACTAGTGCTACCAAAGAATACAGAGCCCTGGTCACAAGGGCCCTGCATGATGACTTTGGACATTTGGGAATGGAGAGAACTCTGGAACTTATTCGTAATAGGTTCTACTGGCACCGGATGGCCAAGGACATACACAAGAAATGCGAGACATGCGCAGTGCCAACTGGAGCCGCCAGGGTTCCTTTTTGACTGAGCATTATGGTCGAAAACTGGACACCTGGCAACCCCAGCTCTTACACCAGTGCCGATGTAAACCATGTCAGAGAAGAAATGGGCCCATAGCATGCACTCCTTTTATTCTTTAATTTGGATTTTAGACATAACTACAAGACTGATACAAGATGACAAGTTTAAAAACTTGCAGTAGTTTAATGAACTGTTCCTAGAAGATTTGGTTAATGCCTAAACTTGGTGTACCCTGTAATTAAAATAATAGCATAACAGAACCACAGGATTAGAAAGCACTGCAAGGATCACCTAGTCTTACCCCCTACCATGATGCAGGATTTAGGTGAATTACTGCAATTTTGACTTAAATAAAAGTGAGGATAAAAATATCTTTTTTTTTATATGTAGCTGTGCATTGAAGTCACATGTAAAGTGTGATGATTAAAGCATAAGTGGCTTGATGTTGTAGTCTTTATTCAGGCAAACTCCCACAGAAATAAATGGGTAAATACATTTCTGAATGAGGACTATAGAATCAGACTTAAAGAGTCATATCCTCAGCTGGTGTAAATGGGTGTAGTTCCAATGACTGAGAGCAGTGTGATTTCCCAGCTCATCTACACATGCTCATGGTATTTTTTTTAGTTTAATACAAAATGTGTCAAAAGTACAATATATAAAAATACAATCTCTTTTTTTGTTAAATATACTATTAGATTGTAATAATAATACTAGAGAAAATTAAAGCATTGTTTAATGTACTGATTCTCCAGAAATTAATTTATTTTTTGTTATAGCCACTTTCAAAAAATGTTTTGAATGGAAGAGCCAAACATATCTGGAATTCTAATCTTCTCACATTATGGTAAAGAATTATTTCATGTAACACAATGAAGTATATAAAAAGGGTTTGCATCCACATTTTTGTGAGCATTTTTATAAACTTCTAACAATCGAAAAAATATTATAACTAGACGTAGGACCCATATGGCAGTATGATATAAATTCATAAAAGTATGGATAGTCTTATTCTCTTACTCATTATTCACGTAGCTGAAGTTGCGTAACTTAGATCAAAACTTCCCCCCACTTCCCCAGTGTAGACCAGGCCTTACTTTGGTATAACTACATTGCTCAGGAGTGTGAAAAATCCACATCCCTGAGCAACGTAGTTATATGGACCTAAGTGCTGGTGTAGACAGCGCTATGTCGGTGAGAGAGCTTCTCACACTCACATTGCTACCACCTCTCTCAGAGGCGGACTAACTATGCTGATGAGAAAGCTCTCTCCTGTTGGCGTAGAGTGTCTTCATTAAAGCACTACAGTGGCGCAGCTGTAGACCTGCCCTCAGGCCTTGATTCAACAGTACTCTTAAGCATGGACTTAAAACTTTAAGCATGTGTTTTAAGCCCCATGGACTTCATTGTGCAGCCTGACATCTGGGACCAGGAGCAGAGAGCCCAACAAGGTAGGAAGCTTTTGCCAGCAACAGCTGCAGCAACAACTAGATACAAGCCTGCGGGGCTGTGAGGTAGGGCTTGCATCTTACGTACCAGCACAAGGAAAGCAATATGTGCGACATCTGGATGAAAGTCCAGAGAAGCCCTCAGTGAGCCAACAGACTGTGGAGTTGAGCCCTGGGTAGTAGGTCCTGCAGAAGATATCTATTTGTCCTTGAAGAAAAGAATAGCACCCCAGGTACCAACCCTGAGGACCCCTATCACTCTATTATCTGCCCCATACAGGCCAGGTAAGAATTATCTTTAACTTCTGTGGTAACTAAGCTGTTGTTAATAGGATATTTTCAAGCTTCTTTTCCAAAAGCCCTACATGTAATGAGTAATGTAGATTTCAGTGTCATTAAATAATCTACTTAAATATGAAAAATGAATAAGCATTGTTGCCACAAAATCTTTTTCAAATAATTCCACTCACATTCCAAAGTTACCAAGCCAATGTTCAAATCTTGTACAAGTCATAGGACACTCTAAAGCAAGTTCGTAGCCTTTGTGAAAAGCAGCAACATCTCAGGTATCTAAAACATCCACTTTTTGTTGGTTTATTAAACGATACACTGTCCCTAGCATAGACTTACTTTGTGTTATCCCCCTGCTACTGACTGGACACAATGTCTAGCACGTCTAGATTTCTTGTGGTGCTGGGCATATCCACTACATACTTTGACATCCTATAGATTTCAGCTCCTTTCTCCTTTAAACTGAAGGAAATCTGAATGTTTTGTCCGGAGCTGGTGGAAGAGGTCCTCATTTCCCTTTCCTTTCCTTTAGCTTTTCCCTCCATTTGGCTCCTGACAGATGTACCATCTCAACAGAAGTCTGCTTGGGCTTAATTTTTAAGCCTGAACTGGATCTCAGCCCACCCCACCCCAGCCCGAAAGGGTCAAATCATTTTCCAACGTGAGCTTTCCCTCCAAATCTGCTGCCACTGCCTCCAGCTCGTGGGGTCAGTGCGGCTGCACGTGCCAGTGACTGCGTGGCCTGCCGCTGCTCTTCCCCGCCCTCTGCCGTGCTGCCTGTGTGCCGTGGAGTGAGAGGCCGACTCTGCAGCACACACACTGTGCCGTGAGGTGGCAGCAACTGGCAGGAGTGGGGAACGCAGTTGCCACCACCATGCTATCCTCGGGGCAGGAGGAGGAGACCCTACCCAACTTGTGTGTGAGAGGTTCCAGTTGTCTTCCTGCCTTGCCAGGACACGATCCTTGCTGTCCGGCCCTTTCAGCTCAGTCCCACCCCTTTTCATCCTCTTACTCTCTCTCCAAATAAAATACAAGGTACAGCAGAAGTAAGCGCTCATTTTTAATCCAGATGTTAAAGCTAAATCAGAAAAGAGATAGGCAGGGACACTGTTTTTACCAATCAGAGTGCAGTTTTTACAGTATTTCTCTACCTTTCCCTTCCTGTCCATGTTTAGGCCCCCAGCCTTCTTGCATGTAGGTGACTGCACCACAGATGGATTGGGGCCTTCCTTCCCCTCTCATTTTGGGTCTGATCTAATACCCGTTAAAGTCAACAGAAAGACTACAATTGACTTCAAAAAATATTGGCTCCGGCCTGTTGTCTCTTCCTTTCCAGGTTCCCTGAACAGTAAGGACAAGAGCGTCTGATCATGGGGTACTTGTTCAGCATGGAACAGTACATTGCAGTTAGCAAAATTTACCTTCTAACATTCCCAGACTCATAAATTTTGTTTTCATCAAACACCTGAAGACCTCAAGAGACGTGGTCATAAATCAAAATCTAATTAATTAATTGAATAGTATTTCACTCTGGCACAATAGAAATTGTAATTAACACATCTGATGAAAATTCATGAAACTGAATTTATCAGAGAGAGACAGGGCTGTTGGTCCTTTTCCCTGTTCATAAAACAGACAATTAAAACCAAATTCACCAGCTGTCTTGTTAACTCTGTTCATGTGGTTTAAATATGCTTTTAATAAAGTTTTAAAAGGATGATAATTATGTGTTCACTAAATAGAATCATAGAGATTAAAAAGGGCCTGTTAAGTGACCTAGTCCATCCTCTGGCAGTGCAAGTGTGTCCCGTTCCCCTATTTTCTAGTTCTTTGCCAAGTCTAATTTTGATACCTAGTTGAACCCTGATTGTGTAATCAGATGCATGCAAGCAGACTCTTGTACCTACACAGAGCCTCATTGACATCACTGGGGCATTGTACAGGTGCAGTAGCTCATTCATGTGCATGCAACTGAAGGTTCACAACCTCATGTACTGGAAACATTTTTATTGGATGCTTTAGCCCTCTGTGAGAAGCAAGCATTTCTAAGAATAGTTGTTAATTCTCAATGTTCCTTTAAGTTTCAGACACCATTCATTTATTCTACAATAGCTATCCACATCTGAAACAAGTGTTATCCAAGCTATTTATTACCTATTTATTGTATTTCACAAACTGTCAGCCATTAGCAGAGGAGACACAGTAGAGTAACTCAGAACTGGGTTGTCACAGAAGCATACAGATCATCGAGATGTTCCTGTGAGAGAGAGGGCATTTCTGGATCTTCCAAAGCACCAAAGATAGAAATATTTTTAAAATCTCTGAAATACTCCTAGGATCACAAATATAGACCGCACATATAGCAGAGCAGGTTTGGTGAGGATTCAAAGAGCAAAGTGTAAGTGTAAAGGGAGTGGGCCACATCCTCTGGTAGTGTAAGTCAGCGACACTGATTTACACCAGCTGAGGATGTGACCCAGTATTTCAAAACAAGCATGGCTGTAGCTGTGCTTTCCCCAAAAATATTCTGATTGCGCCATTCAACAAGTCATTTAAAATATATATTGGCCATTACACAGCTACAGGGGTCAATTTGTAAGATAGGCGTACCAATGGGAGCAAATAGCAGTTACATACTCTCAGCATCTCACAGAATCATAGAAAACTGTATTGCTGGAAGAGAGCCTGCACTGAAGTGGAACTAAGTATTATCTAGACCATTCCTGACAGGTGTTTGTCTAACCTGCTCTTAAAAACCTCCAGTGATGGAGATTCTACAACCTCCCTAGGTAATTTGTTCCAGTGCTTAGCTACCCTGACAGTTAGGAAGTTTTCCCTAATATCTAACCTAAGTCTCCCTTGCTTCAGTTTAAACCCATTACTTCTTGTCCTGTCCTCAGTGGACATGGAGAACAATATATCACCCTCCTCTTTATAACAACCTTTTACGTACTTGAACACTGTTATCATGTCCTCCCTCAGGCTTCTCTTCTCCAGACTAAGCAAACCCAGTTTTTTTCAACCTCTCCTCATAGGTCATGTTTTCTAGACTGTTAGTCATTTTTGTTGCTCTCTCTGGACTTTTTCCAGTTTGTCCGCATCTTTCCCAAAGTGTGGTGCCCAGAACTGGACACATACTCCAGCTGAGGCCTTATCTATGCTGAGTAGAGTAGAAGAATTACTTCTCATGTCTTGCTTACAACACTGATCTCAGAATGATGTTCCCTTTTTTTGAAACTGGATTACATTGTTGACTCATATTTGGTTTGTGATCCACTATAACCCCTGGATTCTTTTCTGTAGTACTCCTCCCTAGGGAGTCATTTTGTATTTGTACAATTAATTATTCCTTCCTAAGTGTAGCACTTTGCATTTGTCCTTATTACATTTCATCCTATTTATTTCAGACCATTTCTCCAGTTTGTCAAGATCATTTTGAATTCTAGTCCTGTCCTCCAAAGCACGTGCAATCTTCCCAGTGTGGTATTGTCCTCAGACTTTATAAGTTCACTTTTTATGCCATTATCCAAATAATTTATGAAGATATTGAATAGAACTGGTCCCAGGACCGATCTCTCCACAATCTTGCTCAATAAGCCTTTCCAGCTTGACTGTAAACCATTGATAACTACTCTCTGAGTATGGTTTTCTAACCAGTTGTGTACTCTCCTTCTAGTAGGTTCATCTAGGCTATATTTCCCTAGTTTGCTATGAGAAGTTCATGTGAGACAGTACTAAAGCCTTACTAAAGTCAAGATATATTGCATCTTCTTCTTCCCTCCCCCCATCCACAAAGCTTGTTACCCTGCAAAAGAAGAATATTAGGTTGGTTTGACATGATTTATTCTTGATCAGTGCATGTTGACTTACTTAGCACCTTATTATCTTCTAGGTGCTTGCAGACTGATTGATATTTGCTCCTTTATCTTTCTGGGTACTGAAGTTAAGCTGACTGGTCTATAATTCTCTGGGTTATTCTTATTCCCCTTTTTACAGATGGATACTATACTTGCTCTTTTACAGTCCTCCATGAGTTCTCAAGACTAATCACTAATGGCTCAGAGATCTCTTCAGCCACTTCTTAAGTATTCTAGGATATTTTTTTGGTCAGGTTCTGCCAACTTGAAGATATCTAATTTATCCTTAACCTTTTTCTTTCCCTATTTTAGCCTCAGATCCTACCCCATTTAAACTGTTCGTTCACTGCTAACCTTTTTGGTGAAAACTGAAACAAAAAAGACATTTAACACTTTGGCCATTGCTGCTTTTTCTGCTATTGTTTCTCTCTCCTCATTGAGTAATGGACCTCTACTCTCTCCTTGGTCTTCCTCTTGCTTCTAATGTATTTGTAAAATGTTTTCTTGTTACCCTTTATGTCAGTCTTTATATCAGTCTCACTGTGTTTCTTGATAGGCATAAAGAGGAAGTGGAATATGAGATGTGAAAAATCACAAACACTGTTAATGCCTTTTCTTTCTTATTTGTTAATATATTTTATTCAGCCTTACCCAGAATGAATAATGCAAAGAACTATATTTGAATAATACTATAGGTGTAATTTGGCTGTAGATCTGCAAACAGAAAGGAGGTTTGGTCAGAAACCTAAATATCCCATTAACCTCAATATTCACCAGTTCATGTAACTATTTGACAATTTCTGGGTGACCAGATATGAAAAGTACTGGTCTTTTGGTGTTGGGATTGTGGTCCAAGTCCCAGATAGATCCAACATATTGTCTAATTATGGATCCCAAACTTGCGTTACCATGGATAAGTAAACATGTTTATTTTAATTCAGAACCAGGATAGAGCTAACCAGAGAGTTACCTTCTGGTTCATCTCAGACCAAAGTGAGCTTTTAAAATCAGAATTAAATTTATTGGCAATGACACAGTATGGTAAGCAAATATTCAAGAAAATTATTTTTATCTCCATTGATTCCAGGACTTCATCAGCATAGAATCATAAGGGTGAAATCCTGCAAATCCTGCTACAAACTTCCTGTGTGAATTAGCTACAAACTTCCTGTGTGACCTTGGGCAAATCCTTTAATCTACCCTGTCCCTCAGTTCCCAGCCTATAAAAATATGACGATAGTACCTCCCTACTACTTTGCAGAAGTGTTGTGAGGCTAAAAAGTTCATTGAGAACTGTGAGGTGGTCAGATACTATGGGGACAAGGATCATATATATATGACTGTAGCATTCACTATAACAGCACTGGCAATAATTAGCTTACAGACACTCTAAGAAAAGAAGTATAAATGTGCTTTGTTGTTTGAGGAATATTTTGAGGATTGAAAGTTAAGCCATTTCACATTTCACAGGGACCAGGATGCCCTCCTCCCCTCGCTCCCCAGCTTGGTAGAGGTCTAGCTCCTTTGCTATTGATCTGTTTTTGTCAATACCTTCCTCTCTCAAGTGTTCCTGTTTTACTATGCAGTATCATTTGTCTTAAAAGGTTTCCTCAACACAAAGGGTCAGTCTGTAAATGGAAAGCATTAATTCTGTGGTGCCAGCTAGATGTCAACAGGTACTTTCTGCAGCACCAAAATGATGGCTTCACAAAGGTTCTAATAAAAAATATCCTCCTGGGAGGAAATGTTTATTCTGAAAGAGGATGGTTTCACTATTTACTAGATTTCCAGTGGGGATACATGAAAAGGTGGATCATTTCCCATGGAGAGATGTTATCAGATTGATTCAGTGCTACTAAAATGGAAAGAGTCAATTATTAGAGCTTGCTCCAAACAGTTGTCTGCTCCAGAACAGTACACATCTGGATGAAAGCAGGAGTACATTAAATAGCAAATACTGTCAATACAATGCAAATAATCACCCTCTTTAATAAAGAGGAAAGTATGCTCCTTTACTGGCTATTTGATAAATAAAAAATGGGAAGCTTGTGATTTTATATTTGCAGGGGGAGTATGGATTGAAGATGCACAAAATAAAATCTTTTATGCAAGAGGAATGTCAATGACATGAGTCAAACAGCAGCCTTAGTTTGACCTTTCCACTATGTGAGTGAAAATATTTATAACCTAAGCAATTAGGTGAAAATGTGAAAGCCTTTGAATGGATTAAGAAAGTGATCTTAGAGGTCAAATAGGCAGAATCTTTTGCTGACATATAAATATCCTCAGCGTTCCAGTAGGTATGGGCAATAGCAGGTAGAAGACAGTTTTTAAAAAGCTTCATTGCTAGCAGAGGTGCTGGAACAGTTTTTATAGTGGGGGTGTTGATGAAGGAAACCATTGAAACCATGTATTTGGTGTTCATTATTACTACTTCAAGCCAAAGGGTGCGGCAGCACCCCCAGCACCCATACTTCCAGCGCAACTGATTGCTAGTAGGAGGCGATATCCTGTCATTATATTACCTCTGTATGTGGAACTGGTGCTGGCATACTGTGTCCAGTTCTGTTGGCCACAATTCAAGGAGAATGTTGATACACTGGAGAGAATTCAGAGAAGAGCCACAACAATGATTAAAGGATTAGAAAACATGTCTTAGTGATAGAATCAAGGAGCTCAATCTATATAGCTTAACAAAGAGAAGGTTAAGGGGTGATTTGTTAGTCTATAATTACCTACATGGGGAACAAATAGTTAATAACAGGCTTTTCAGTCTAGCAGAAAAAAGTATAACATGATTCAGTGGCTGGAGGTTGAAACTAGACAAATTCAGACTGGAAATAAGGCATACATTTTTAACTGAGAGTAATTAAACAACTTTACCAAGGGTTGTGGTGGATTCTCCATCACTGGCAATTTTTAAATCAAGGCTGGCTGTTTTTCTAAAAGATATGTTCTAGGAATTCTTTTGGGACAGTTCTATGGCCTGTGGTATACAGGAGATCAGAGTAGATGATCACAATGGTCCAGTCTGGCCTTAGAATCTATGAATACTGTATGTATATTTCTCAACTTCAAAACACTGAGAAATCTTCAATCCTGATGTTAAAGGGGAAAAAATGAGGTTGAAAAATGTAAGTTTAAATCCCTGGGAATGAGGTATGTTTTCTAACAAGAAATCTCATTTCTCATAGACCCATGGTTGTCCTCTCAGTTGTGGAAGATTAAATACCCTGTCTCTATTATTGTGGTTACTTTCATTTATCTGTCTGGGAATGCACTAGAATCAAGTGGGACTGCAGGACTTGGAGCTGCAGACTCACTTTATCATGTACAAAATATTGAGATGTGCACTAATATATGGTATAGACTAAGACAATTTTAGTCATTTCTAAGGACAGCACTTTCTTTGACAATTTAACTGCTTTTGTTTTGTTTTTTACATATATTTGCATGGGAGGCTCTTGCAGGAAGCCAGGAGGAAAATAAAGCAAGATTCCCCTTGGCTCTGTGCCTGCTGAGGAAGCCCTTCTATGTTGGTAATATTCCCCAGGGGGGCATAGGGCTGATTTACATCCACTTTACACTGGTAAAGCCAACATAAAAAGGCCACCTGGCACCAAATAGTCAGGCACAGGGAATCTACCTAATGCAGCACCTTAGAATTTGATGCGGAATCTGAGTGGCACACACATACAGACATGCACATACAGACCTGAATATGGTTTTAAAATATTATAAGCTATTATTAAGTCCAAACATGGCAAACCTAGAAATTACCCACTGTCGGCATGTAATAGCCAGGGACAATTTGGCTGAGACAATTGCTTTGATGCTCCTGTAGTTGCTTTAGTTGAAGGTGACAGAACACAGGTGAAGTAGTGGGTCCCACTTGGGATCTCCGTGGCCAACTGGAGAAGAGTAAGTCTCAGGCCAGGTCTATACTACAGATCTATATTGGCATAACTATGTCGCTCGGGGATGTGAAGAATCCACACCTCTGAGCGATGTAGTTATACCAGCCTAATGTAGTTAGGTCGCTATAATCCACCTCCCATAGTTAGAAAGTAGTTAATCCACCTTCCATCGACACAGCCTTCGCCTTTCCAGGAGGTGGATTAACTACACCGACGGGAGAAGCTCTCCCATCAGCATAGGAGCATCTTCACTTAAGTGCTAGAGCAGCACAGCTGCATCAGTGCAGCTGTCCCGACGCAGCATCTTAAGTGTAGACCTGCCCTCAGTCCCCACAGCATGAACAGCACAGGTGCAGAAAGTTACTTACCAATGTCAGTTCTTCTGTTGCACAGGAGATGTGATGGGAGTGAACAGGTTAAGAGGCAGAAACTAGAGCCAGAGGGTGGGGTGGAGAACGAGTCTTAATTCAGCTGAAAGACCACAATGGTTGAAGAAAAAAATCATTAGAACTAGCTGGAAATTCATCTAAATTAAATTAAGTAAAATCATAAAAAACAGACTTCCCCCCATTTTGCAACCAGCTCTAATTATCATCTGGGAAATCTATTTCAGAATTCCAGGCAAGATATTTATGCAGCAGACACTAAATATAGTAATAAAACTTTCAGACAATACCAGGATAAGCTTTTCACACTGAAGATTTCTATTTAGGACATGTATCACGGTCATGCATGGAGAAACTTGTCATAGTGGGTTCAGAATTGTCTGAAGGACATCGGGGGTGGCGAGGGGGGGAGTCAATGGAACTTTTGAACATGGAAAGTGAGAAGTTGGGCAACATGGGAATTAGACCTGGTTACACCATTTTCATTTGGTAATGGGCAAGCCATTATGCACTATCAGTACAGAAGAATAAAAAACTCTGCTTTGTAATATACTATTCAGTGGTTCCAGAATAGTGGAAATTCTACTGAAAGATAACAAATCAAGAAGTAAATCAACCATTGCTCAGGTTAATTTCTGTTATCTGATCACCAGCACCAGATGTCAATGATAGAAGCTAAGATCATCTGACAGAGAGCCATCTAAATAGCACAATTTATCAGTCACTTTGATCATGGGTTTCAAGCACAGGTCATTGGCTTCATAAGATGTTTGGCTATAAAACCTATAAGGCCAACAAGCCTTCCAATTATCCTTCATTAGCCAAACTATTAGCCAAACCACCCTTGCTGCAATTCTACACATGCAGCTGAGTTAACACAAGAGATTAATTTATTTCTGTAATAACAGCAAAGAGACATTCTTTTCAGAGACACTCGCCATAATTGCACTGAAGGGGGGAAAAATTCTTTGATCCCAGAGACATTCTGTCATACTGAGGATGGGTGCAAATGTATCATAAAAGTCAACTTCGGTACTTCTACCAGAAATGGAGTCTCCCTTTCAGAGACATAAGTCAATCAAATTGACATTTTCACTTAACATTGTAAAATCCAAGAGATTTTTCCCCCCACTGTAATCTAAGCAAGGTCATCAAATGCATATTCTTTTGTAGCTGTGGCAGAACAGAATTGCTGCCCAGAACTAAATCAGTGCTAGGAGAACTATTTATTTTTTATACAGTGATTCCGGTTCTACAGGGCAAATTCCTAGGCACCTGTTTAGGTAGCTTTATGGCCCTGAAATAGGGTTACCAACCCCATACTGAGCATAGACAGAGGCGGGAGGAAAGTCTCTCCTGTTTACAAGCAAGCAGCTTGATCAGAACCCCACACAGCTGCCAAAGCTGCCAACCATGGAGGCAGGCACCCAAAGTGGCAACCACTACAGAAAAACCAGGCCTCTCTGAAGGAGAGAGTACAGAGAAGGAAAGGGAGGCCGGCAGGCAGGCCTGGGATAGCAAAGGGGTGACAGCCCTGCACCAAGCTGCCTCCAGGAAAGCAGCAAGGAGACTGCAAGCCCAAAAAATGAAGGATGACAGATTTAATTGGAGGTGAGGATCCAGGGACTGACCTGACTGAGGGCAAACTAAGGAGGGTCAGTCAGGAGAAGCTCAGAACCCTTGAAAGACCACACTAAGAGGTGGTGACAGGTCCCTACAGAGTGGCACTAAGGGGTTGTTTCAAAGACTAGCATCTGGCCCACTGGGCTCTGAATTATTTGTAAACTCTGAGCAAACATATCTAGGAGTCAACATAGACAGCTCCGTGATGGTGGCTTAATGTGCAGTAGTAGTCATTAAAGTGTGTAAGGTGTGTTGGACGGTATTGGGATAGAGAATAACAGGGAAAATCAAATACATCTACATTCATTGCTCCATCTTCACCTTGAATGCTGTGTTCCATTTGGCTCACCATACAAGGCAAAGCAGAAATAGCCTAGAGAAGGGCAACAAAGTAATTAGTCATTATGGGAAGCACAGGAGGCTTCCACAAAGGAAGACATTACGACTGGGAAAATATGGTTTGGAAAGAGGATCTATAAAAGACTAATATAAGGAATGGTATAGAGAAGGCCAGTCATAGACTCCAATTTACACTTTCCCCCAATACAACAGAAATAAACCTACTCTTCCTAAAATCCTGTTTCTTGCTACATTTGGGGGGAATTTACAGGAAAAGTGCCACCACTGAGAATGCAGGTAGAAAATGCCTAATTCTAAATGAGATCTCTCCTGATCTTTCATATCATTAGGATGAACTGTTCTGTTGAATGAAAGAAGGGAAGTCTCTCTGTCTAGTGGTTAAAACATTGGGCAGGAATCAGGGCTCTTAGGTTCTATTCTTCTGACATGAGTTCTTCCATTTACTGAAGTGATCATGGATATGTTACTTAGGGCTGGATGCTGTCCTATGTGCTGACAGGCACATTACAGGGGTGCAGAGAGATGCACATCAGCAAGCTTTCAAGAGGGAATTTCGGGTGACTAGTCCAGAGTTTCCTTCTCTTGGCTTTTAAACAGTACACACCAGCATATCCACTACCCTGGCCTCAAAGAGGCCACAGGCCATGAGCATAATTGGAATCCCTGAGTGAAAGGTTATTTCCCCCTACTGCCCCTTCAGGGTGCAAGCTACCCCACAGGACCAAGCAAGAGGAAGGGCCATAGCAATGCTTCCCCATGCCTGGGTGAGTGGAGCTTACTGCGCACAGAAGGAAGGTGCAGCTGGTCCACTTGTCCTGCACTTTGGTGGGAATCCACCCACATGCATAGGGCTCTGCCTTACAGACCCAACTGAACTCCATTAGTCTGCAGGGGAAATTCAACCTGACACGTAGGCCTTAGTATCACATTTCCATTATGGATGACCAGTCATTTCAGTAAGATATTGAAAGCAATTGATATTGTATTAAAAATACATGTTATACGTGTTGCAATGAGAAAATTCTTTTTATTCAAGATAGAATGAAATAATGTCTCATTCCATCTTTAGACTCGCCAGCAAATCCCTCCCTCCAAAAATTATTATTATTACTCTGAGTTTACCAGGTTTGTTATTAAAACATAGCATAAGTCATGCCATTTGCACTTTATGTTTGCCAGCTTTAAAAGTGCCCTGCGGGGTTCACTTGGATCGAAGGGATTTGGTCATCCCAGTCTTTGGGCCCCACAGGAGGAAAGAGCATCACTGGATGAGAATGCGAAAGCAGCTGCACTTCCCCCTCACAGCTAAAGCAAGGTCATTGTGAGTTCTTGCTGAACCTTCAGCAATTGCAGAAACAAATGCACAAGCAGTAATTACTTGTTGATTACAACTAAAGAGTTGCCTTTTTTTCCCAACAACTTCAAATGTAGTTGCCAAATTCTCGGCAAGCTGAAATTTACCTTGAAACAATTATGAAATGAATCATGCAACTATTGATACAGTTGTGTGTTCCTTAGATACACCTATAGTATGGCAGTCATTCACATCTGTAAACAACAAACTACATTGGTGTAATTGTCTGTTCTATTCTGAATTCATTGCATGCAACGTACTCCTATGGAAAGTGCTCCTAAGGCTGGAGTAATCTCCATGGCCCTTGTGCCCCTCCCTCTTCTCTGAGTGGCAGATCCATATGACAGTGGATCCTACAGCTTCAACTCCAGCCCAAAGCACCTGCATACTCCACCCAAAAGGGCTGCTGGAGCTCCATGGCTCAGAGGAGGTGCACCCAGTATCGCACACATGTAACGAGAGAACATCTGGGCCTAAGTTAGTACTGTTCATCCATTGAGACTGCATATGCACAGGGAAGAAATTGGACCAATGAAGGGTCTTAGCTCTCTGTCTGTATTTTCTGGTCTCCAGAAGCACGTGGCCAGCTGAGAATTCTCTTGCTCAAAGGAGCAGTATTGCTTTTATGCTCCTGATGGTTGATAAACTACGACCACTGTTGCCAACTCTTGTGATTTTATTGCAAGTCTTGCAATATTTGGTGTGTTTCAGAAAGCCCAAGTTCCTAGAGTCACATGATTAGGTGAGACTCTCGGTTTTTCATTTTAAACAGTAAGTTCCCTAGTCCTCATAGTTGCAGAGGAAAGCTTGAAAACATGACTGGAGTGTAAACCTAAAAGCTCAAAAACAGGAGGCAAATACAAATATAAAGAATCCAACAGTTATTATTTTAAAAAAACCTCATAGTTTTAAACCCAATCTCATTATTTTGGGGACCGGATTCATGATTTTTGAATGTTTGAGGCTGCCAGTATGGCATGACTGAATAAAAGCCTAAAGAGGCAAAGTGCACTTCCTCAAAGTTCAATGCTTGCTCTGAAGCAAACTCTTGTTCTAACCCCTGGATGCAGTTTTCTTGCCATTTGTGATATGATGCCTTGACTGACTCTTTCATTACTGTTACATACAGTTTCCCCAATCTTCTTGTCTCTCAGCTCAGGATAAAGTTCACTGTTTATTCACAAACATTAGACATACAGCTCATAGATAGCATAGCACTGAACATAATTGATGCAGCAACTTTCAAACACTTCAGATGGGGTAAAGTCGCGTTTACCACAAATAGGAGAGAAGGAAGTGACAGCCTTTCTAATACCTCCATGGAGCTTCAAGGAGCCTACTGTGCAAAAAGGTCTCTCTCCAATGGTGGTACCACACTAGTAAAGACTTCATCACAACCTGAGGGACAGTTTGGGCTCTTTCCAGTTCTAACTCTCTGTAAAATTCCAGCTGGTTTCCTGCTGAAGAACAAACTACCTGACAAGTGAACAGAATAAAAACAAACGTGAATGTTCTTGGTCTTGAGCCTGCTGAGTGACTGTTTGTCTAACGTCACCTGTTTGTGTATGTAAAACAAAGCAGGGGCAGCCCATCACTGCCTCTATTCCCTCTGTACACCAAGCGTGCAGAGATTTTTCATTATGCAAATCATTGGCAACCTGCAGTAGATTCTCCCCTCCTCATTTTTTATTTTAAAGCTCTCACCTCCTCAATAACAGTGGAAAGTCATCTGCGGAGCAGGTTTGTTTGTTTTTTAAATGTTTGGCATGGATTTAATTTCACAGTATCAGAAGCTGCACAGCTAGTGTAAACAGAAATATTTTGTCGTGCCAAGCGTAAGCAGTGGTCTGAATGAGTTCTCCCCTGCCATCTATTGATAAACTGCGGGAAAATACTTCTTCTGGAACAGACTGTATTCCCACAGACACACCTACTTTGTCCTGTGATCAGCTGTTTAGACCGGTCTGCCAAAGTGACCAATTTCAGCTGTTCTGAGTTAAGACTCACTTTCATCTGCAAACCAGCCTGCTATGCAGCTCTGAATTTTGCTCCAGCAAAATCTGGATTCTTAAGTAGCCACAGTAGTGAAATGTGTTTCTTAGCCTTCATGCCAAATGAAGATGATTATGTTCCTTTCTTGTGAATGCAGGGCTCACTTTGGTTGTCCACACCTTTGCTACCACAATTACATTTTTGCAGTGCCTTTTGCAAAACTTTAAACCATTGGGACATTTCCAGCAAACTATCCTAGCCTGCTTATTAAATGAGGCTTTAGAGAGAGAATATAACATGAGCAGCACTGGCTTCCAGCTGATTTCTGAGTGATGTTTAGAGTGTTGGGCCGTTAAAGCCTTAAATGCTTGGGGGTTCTACCTGTCTGAGAGATCCTCTCTGGAGTAGTACTGCGGTAGCAGACAGGTTATCTGAGATGCTCACACTGACAAACTGGTAGAAATGGGAAGAGCTTTATCAAAGTCAGAGTTTGTTGAGCTTCAGGACATCCTTCAAGGCTTGCTTGAGTTCCTTTTTGGGGCGGGGGGATGGGATTGTAGGAGGGAGAGGATGGCTGGGACAGATGGAATGGGTGTAGGGAGGTTGGAGTTCAGAGTATTTGGACTGAGAAGAAATAAGTTCAGGTCTTTCTTCTTTGGAGTAATGTGTGCTGTTATTAACAATGGTGACCTTGCTTAGATGCCCAGTTTAGGATGTTTTTCTGTTGTTGTTGTTTGTTTTCCCCGTGGGGTATGAAACAACTGGTACAGAATTCCAATGCATTTGTTTACAAGTGGATTTTAAGTGTATGAAAAGTTTGTAATATGTCCATTTATACTGTTGTGTATCAAACAACTCATATATGAATCAAAGTTCCCTTGAAATCTTTACATGTGTCTAAAAGGGACTTTCAAGTAAAGGACCCCTAGTCCTACAAACTTTACTCAGGCAAAATTCCAAGTGGTGTCAAGAAAGTTGAAATTGCAGAAGCAGGGAGTTCTTTTCAAATGTGGCCTCCAAAGCATTTATATAGTGGGTGAACAGTTTTATGAAGTTCTTTTTGAATTACAAAAGAACTTGTTATAGTAATTTTTAAAAACGGAGCTTGAAAAAGGACTAGCTGATTGCATGGAAATATGCTTCATCTTATTAAAAGGTATGCAATATTCAAGAGGCGCAGATATGAATTTTGATTAGATTTTATCTTAAAATCTTGAGGCTTTTTGCTATCCAGATTACTAGGTGCTCTACTCTGAATGCTAGTGGAGGTAGGGTATGCATGTCTTTCCAACATTTGTAATAACCTGATCCATGATTGTAAATTATTAGATAAATCTTCTCTGTGAAAAACCAAACATCACAGGAATTACCTGATTTTCCAGGCAACTATTAGATTAGACTAAGAGCTAACGTGCCAAATTGTCATTGGTAATGTCCTTCCAGACAACTGTAGAGAGTATTAAGGCATTGTAGACTCATGCATATCAAGTGCTGACCATGCAAATGAATTAGCAAAGGGAAATCTTGTCTTTATTCCAGTTTGTTTTCCCACAGCAATGCACACGTCTTCAAATATTGGGTAAGCGTCCAAGAGACTCCAAGGTGCCACAAGAACTCCTTTTCTTTTTGCGAATACAGACTAACACGGCCGTTACTCTGAAACCCTTATGCGGTTATATACTCCTTTTCTTTTTGCGAATACAGACTAACACGGCTGTTACTCTGAAACCCTTATGCGGTTATATTCTATGCTTTGGCTCTGATTTAGAAGAGCAAATAATCACACGCTTACATCCACTCCTGTTCAGGAAGGGTATTAGAGAATGAGTTTAAGTCCCATTGATTTCAATTGGACTTAGGTATCTGCTTGTGTACTTCCTGAATTGGGCCCTTAATTTGCAAGTGTAAGCAGGGCCCGAATGAGCTCTTCCCTGACATCTAGTGATGAGCTGTGGGGAAAAGACTTTAGGACCAGACCATATTTACATGAACACATTTACTCTGCTAGGTATTCAGCAGACAAACCTGTGTTGCCAAAGTGATCAATTTTGACTGGTGTTGGGTTACAAATCACTTTAGTACGGAATGCACGGGCACTGAAATGTTGTTGTTCTTCTTGTCTGAGTAAAGGGTAGCCAAACTGTACTTAGCTTGCCCTGATTGAGGGGCTCGCCCTCAACTGAACTGCACTTGCTAAGCAGGGATGCCAAATCCCAGTGAAAAGAGAGAGGGGGTGGGGAGACAGGTGTTCCTACCTGGTGGTATGGGCTCTGCCTAAGAGTCTTAGATGCCATTTGAAGCTCCCCCTCTCCATTGTTTAAAGACAAAGCTGATTACTTTCAACTGACAGTCTTTTGTTGTGATCGCTAGAGCTGAAATCACAGATAACCAGGTCTCAGTTCTCAGCCTTAGACCTGCTGTGGGATAGTGTTTCAGTGACTGTACTAGCAGTGAGGTTCTCCACTGACTGCTGAAATCATTGAGAGCTGGGTGGGACCTCCAGGAGTGGCATCACAGAGGTGGCAACAGAGAGGCAAGTGACAGAGAAAGAGATGATGCAGCGTCCAACAGCAGCGGAGTGAATGATGGCGCAGAGGTAGGCGTCAGCAACACAGAGTGAACGGCAGCAACTGTGAGCCAATTGCGGGGGTGGTGGCGGCAGCAGTTGAGGTGGGAGGTAAACTCACGTGAATGCCCCTCTGACCTTTGGGGGGTCTTCACTGAGCGGGGACAGCATCTGTGAGCGTGGTGCAATAGAGGGAGAGAGGAGTGGCATGTGAAAGGTCCATTTGCTTGCTGGACTTTCACAGAGCAAGGTGAGAAACTGAGGCAAAGGACACTACCCAACATACTCTTACATTCGCATGTTTTTTTGGAATATGGTTGTGGTGTTTCCCAAACTAATGCTTGGTTGCCTTTCAATAAAAGTTCTTATTTGTTATACACCGACTCAGTGCTTACAAGAGGGGAAGTATTGCCTCTTAGTGGAACCCTGGGATTGTGCTAAATTTTCTCAGATTACTGTGTGGGAGCTGGAGCCAATTCTGTTTTGCATTGTTAAGAGGAGCCCCTAGATAGTGAACCTGGCCCTTGGCAGAAGGATTATGCAAGCAAATCTCCCATATCCCTGGGTGAGCTATACAAGGATCAATTCTGATTCCACTGACACCAGCTTTACACTGATTTAGCTTCTCTGAGCACTCAAAAACCTCTTCCAACTTTGCTATTGCCTGAATGCACTGAAGTATGTAATTGAAACACAGATTAAAAATTCAGTTTTAAAACACTTCCATTTTTGTTTCCAGCTTGCCTTCCTCATGAAGCATGTATAATCTTTGAGAATCAATAGTTTAATATGCACAGCTTTAATATGATTTTTCCATTAATCTGTGACAAGCCATGAAATATAATTTTCAGGCATGACCACCCTGTGAAGCTTGTCAGTTCTGAGCATAATTGATGTGGGGACAGAGCACGCTACTCCAGAAATTACCTCACTGTATTAAAGGCACCTTACTCACTAATTTGAGCAATATTCTTGGTGGTGGTGTTTCATTAAAGCATCCTTTACACAAATTTGAAATGTTAATTTTAGCAGAAGGGATCTAATGGATTTATTCCATTAACTTACATGCTTTTAATACATTTTTAATTAGATACTACTATTAACAGGCATGTTACAGAAATTTACAGAAGGCGCTATTAAATATTCAAGGGCTTGAACATTATGTGTCACATTCTCTACTACACTCACTTGTGCTGATGGTAGGGAAGACAGCAGGGAGCTGTTTTTGACTTCCTGATTCTCTGCCCCAGCCCTGACTCTAATACAAGCTAGAGCAATTTGAAGGCTTCTTTCATTCACCTCAGAACTGTTCACCCATCCACAGGAATCCCATATACTTTTCAGCCCTCTTCTGAAATGTTGATTGCAATACAGATGAAAGAACTGACCGCAGAGGGCCAAACTGATATTTGTTCATGATGCTTGTGCAGGAATTAGGGATATGGTACGCCCTTTACTGTCGCGATCAGGTTTCCCAGATCACCTGTCACAGCGTGGGGGTCAGGAGGCACAGCATACGCCTGAGGAATGGGTACCCATTTATAGGCTGTGGGGAAAGGTGGGGAGGCCAGAGACCGAAGTACTGAGACAGTTATTTTTGATGGGATTCACTGTAGAACGTAGAAAGCTGCCCTACATGAAAGAACCATAAATCTTGGTGGATACTTTCCCCCTCTTTGACAAATTATGCTCTAATTATGCACAACGATGCAGATGGTTGCATTTGGAAAATGCTGTGTATTTACAATTAAATGAGAAATTATGTTTGTTTCTAATTTGGTACAAATGTTTTCTCTGCAATGCGGTTCATTTTTTGGATTGTAACTCTTGATTAGTTGATGTGAAGGGTTTCTTAAATATGCTGAATGGTCTGCTGTGCAAGTGGATGGGATAGGAGTAGCTGGTGAATTCAGGGAGTTAAAGTATAATTAGGTCTCTTTTGGTAGTTCTGAATATCAGCCATACTACAGTGTATCATGATGTATAGCTTACAGGTACATAGCCTTTAGCTTGTCATGCTGAGTGTCTGGAGAGGCTCATGGCCATGACTGCCTACACCAGGGCAGGCTGTCAAAAACCGGCAGACACCCCCAGCTGGTGGGATGTTCTATAATTAGATTTCACCGACTCAATAACAAATGTGAACTCCTGGATCACTATAAGTCTTACCATGGAGTCACAGACAGTCCCCTTAGACTCTCCAGTCTATCTTGCCACCCAGGCAAGCTGGATTTAATGACAAATGGTCACTTACATCAAAAAATCACAAAATATTCAGGTTGCTTCCAGTCCCAAGAGACCAGTCATTTACCTCAGATCAATTGGTACCCTAGATCTTACACCAAGACAACGCCTGTAGCCAATCCTGTAATAAATTATCTAAAGGTTTATTAACTAGGAAAAAAGAAATGAAAGTTATTTGCAGGTTAAAGCAGGCAAGCATATAACACAAATGAATTGCAATCTAAATCCTAACAGTGACAGAGTTGTAGTGGTCTGTCCAATCAAGATGTCTTTCAGGGCAAACCGTAGGGGATCTCTTGCTTCCCTTTAAAGTCTCTGACCCTGTGAGAGTTCAAACAGCAAAGAGATGACAAATTTTCTTGTACCCGCTTTTATCTTTTACATTGGCTTTCTCGTCCATGAGATGAGCGCCTTTGCATGTAGCATTTCCAAGGTGGGATAGGGCCATTCATCAGTCCTTTGTATTGTGATGTTTCTTAATGGCCCATTTAATCTTGTTAGGCCTCCTTAATGGGAGGAGTAGGGGAGGGAACTATTCCCATGCCTGGGTTCACAAGTGCAGAGCAAATATTTTTAGTTATAAAGCAAAACTTACATATTTCTTTAAAGCGTGGACTATAGACATTATAAGTGAGATTAATGCATGTAGCAATTTACAAGCATTTCACAGAACCTAAACACTAAATATATTCGCATAAGACTAATACCTATTTTGAACAAAACTAACATACTGGTGAGCTGGTTTGGTTTCCAGCTATGTCAGTTCTTAGCTGACACCTACAGCCTGGGCCAGAGCTGGCAATTGGTTTCCCAGCGTCACATAGGTATATTAGGAAGGCATGAAGGAGGATGCTTGGTTTGTGGGCATGTATGGAAGCCTGGCAAACCCTTTGTGGCACAGACTGTACTTTCATTGCATGAGTGCACAGTGCATACTGCAGTGGGGCTCCATAGGCTGATTGGGGGCCCTGGGTACTAATGAAATACAAATTTGATAATAAAGTGTTAGTCTTGGTTTGCAACGCCAGTATGAATTGATGTATATCCTGAGCCCAGCTTAGAGGTCTCAAAATGCTTAATTCCCCAGGATCTAAAGTACTATACCTATGCATTATGGGGGTTTAATTCCATGAGAGGGTTCTAGTGACACACACACTAGGGTCCCCTATTCTTCCTGGATCATTCAGATTCAAAATGCCCCATTTTACCTTCTGTTGCGTTCAGCACCCGCTTGACCTTCCATTCATCTTCTCATCATGTTACTACTATCTCCTTTTGCACCTCTTTGTTGCTAGAGATGCTCTCATCACTGGTTAAAGATCTCCAATTTACTTTTACTATAGCCATCTGATCTAATGGAAGCATCTGATCTTCACCTCTGGGAGCAGCTGGTGTTCTCCTATAATGGCCTCCCCTTACCACTACGGCTACTCTTCATCTGATGTCACTGTAACAAAACAAATGCTTGTGTTGGCTGGTTAAGTCTCCTTGTATGTGGCATGACAGTGCGTCTCTGAATTAAACATAGTTTTATTTGAGTTTAATACTTGCAACATGTTTTACAGGGCACCCCAGGTATTATATTTGCTTATGCTTGCAAGAATATTACTGTAACACAGCATCTTCAACACATGAGTGAAGTAGTAACTGAGGAGATTCTTTGCCAATAAAGACAAATGCTATTTCTGCTTCACTTGTTCACCCAGGAAGTGAGTCAGTCACTCTCAGAAGAGGTTTTCCTATATTGGCATTGGGAGGTACGGCCTCTGACTCCTCTGGTATTTTTCCGCTAAGACTTCCGAAACTCCGAGAAGTCCATTCGCTGATCATTTTACCAGAAAAGCTAACATTATCGCTTCTGAAGAGAAGTTATTTATTTTGACCCACTGTATCAGCAGCAGCAGCAGGGAACACATCTCTGATAAGCTCTGAGGAAGAGTGCCGTCTTCTGGTTTGTCCATCTACTGGGGAAATCTTACATCTCATGTGTGGCGAGGGATCCTTGACAGCAAATTTACACAAGCCACCACCCTCACTGTTGATGGCTGAATTTAAAAAATATTGGGACTCTCTTTCAGGGCCTCTCACCACCACCTGCCCTGAAAGTGAAGCAGTCTTGTCTGTGCCCACTGAAGCTAAGCTCCGTGAAACCAGCACCCTCTGATAGCACAAGGACTACCTTCCAGGACTCGCTCTCTCTGTACAGGTAGCAATAGGCACAGCCCAACCCTGAGTCCTTGCAATATCCCCAGCCCCTTATCCACTCAGCACTCACAGAATTACCAGGCTTGCTGGTCCCAAAGGAACAGTACACACCAGCCTGTAAAATTTAACTTAGCACAGAGCAGTTAGAAATGTCTATAGGGAAAACAAGAATATGTTTATCGTCAAAACCAGAGATTCAAGTAATAGTGAGTAAAAATACTGGAAACAAATAGTAACATATAAAACAAAATCATCATGTGCTTTCCAGAGACTAAACTTAACAGGTTAACCTCCTGGCTAAAGCAGTTTCCCTCCCAGTGTTCTCTCCAGCATTTTCAACCAAGCCTGGTTGAGCCTCCTTTTTCATTAAGGAAACTTGCTGTCCATTTAATTGCTAAGGGAAGGGTGACAGAATGTCTTCTTTGTCCCTTAAATATAGTAGAGCAAACCTCTGGGGTGCCCCTCAAGACAGGGTTCTGCGTCCCCTCACTCGCCCCACCCTTGTTTTACTTTTACCCTTAGTTTCTTTCTTCGGAGTTCTCACAATCCTCCATTTGCATTCGGTTCAGACTGGTGAGTAGCGACCCATTGTGAACTATACAATTCTTAACTGACATGTAAACAGCTGGATAGACATATCTTATCTGACGGAAAACCTGTTTTTCACCTTTGCTGGTGACCTAACAGGGCCGACTCCAGCTTTTTTGCTGCCCCAAGCGGCGAAGGAAAAAAAAAAGGAAAAACCCGATTAAGCTGCTGCCGAATTGCCACCGAAGAGGAAGAGAGGGAATGAAGGACTCGCCACTGAACTGGCACTGAAGACCCGGACATGCCGCCCCAATAACGCACGGAGTGCTGCCCCTTTCTATTGGCCGCCCCAGGTACCTGCTTCCTTCGCTGGTGCCTAGAGCCGGCCCTCTGACCTAGACACAGACTTTAAAAATATATTTTCAATATATACATGTTAGGAGCTTATTCCTTCACCCACTTACTTCCCTGGTCCTTCTCGCATGAACAGAGAGCAACAATACCCGAAGTGCAAAGGTGCAAACAATTCGATGTTTATTGGGGTAAACTTCCAGAAAACATGATTCCAGTTTCCTTCCTTAGTGTCCCCCTTCCCAGTTCTTACACCACAGAGCCTTACCTTCGTCCCTGTTCCCATTTCCCCCCCCTTAGCAAAACATGATTCCAATTTTCCCACCCCCATTCCCTGTTCCCATTCCCCCCCCGCCACACACACACACTTCCTGATTGACTGCAGACTATATAGTAAAACTTGAGTTCTGCTTAGCTATACCTTAACCAATCATTTTACTGAAATTTAACTAACCAATCCTAACATATTGTAACATGATTATTTAACCAATTATATCCCACCACCTTAATTAGTTTACACCCAGCAAAATTAATTATACAGCAGACAGGAACAAACACAGAACCAGACAGAGATTATACAGACAAACAATAGGGAAATGTGGACTACAGTGATAGAACAACACAGAAATGAGGATTTCACATCCCAGCTATTGATAAGTGAGTTCTTGCCAGACAGGATGCTATCAAACTAATTTTGCTTTTACGTTTTCTAGGCACTTCCCTTTCTCTGGAGGTGACAGGAGTACAATCCTGTCTTGATAATGCCTAACAGCCCAATAGCACCTTATTTCAATGTGACTACTTTGGAATGTGAGGAGGTGACCCGTCGCTTCCCAGCTTATGGCTGCCTCTGCCGCTTAGCCAAAGGCCTTAGCCTAAGAACAGGGACTCTGACTGTCACAGTAAGAGAAGGCCCTTACACAGGCAGACAGTGATTTTGATTCTTTTTATACCTCTGTAACTAGCTAAGTGATAAGAATACACCTAAATTCTTAGAGTATAGGCATTTACAGACAGGCCTGAATATCTGTATCCTAACAATACACATCACTCTTTACACAGGATCTGTACAGACATTTCACAAGGGTATTGATGGCCAAAGTGACAGGCTTTTATAAGGGATCTCACATGACACTCTATTGGAGAGCTAGAATGTACATACCAGAGTCCGGAGATTCCTATATCCCCTATGCACCCTCCTCTGCCTCCTCCCATCCCCCTTGTCAGTTGGCACTAAGATTCTTGGGTCACAAATACATAGCTAGATTGGTTTCCTTTGTGTGCTAACATGTTGGTTTTGTTGATACGCTGTGGGACTGGTGCCAGTTTCTATTTAATTTAGAGAGAGATGTTGTGTTAATATTGAATAAGGCTAACAAACTACACCAGGTACAACACCTGTAAAGATGCTGCCTTGTGGAGATATGCAACAACTGCAGGTGCCTGGGGTAGCTTTCACCTGACCTCCCAGCACACAAGCTCTCTGAAAGGCTTGCAGCACCAATGTGTTTATATCATCCCCAGACAAGAAGCTTCTGGAAGACCAGGTCTTTGGAGCTTCTTTTTGTTTGAGAGTATTTTGAACACTCGACTCCCTTTCCATCCCCACATCGTTCCCTTACTCTTCACCATTGGCTCACACGTGAGCCCTCTTGCAAGCCCATTCAAGGAGTAAGGGACACAAGGAGCCAACTCCTGACCCCAGACAACACATCATTATGTGAAGCTGCTTCAGGAACAGCACAGTAGTAGTTTTTCAGTATCATCCTTCCCCTCCTCCTGCCGCTGCTGAAGGAGTGGCTGTTGTAGCCACACCAACTGCTCGGACCCAGTTCCGCTGGCTTCTGTCTGGCTTCGATCACATATCCACAATGCACATCAAGAAAAATCCCAGAATGCACACAGCTCAGCAGCAAAGCAAAGGACCATGGGATACCCATTCAAACTGCCACATGCTTAGTGCTCACCAAGCCCTCATCACAATGCGAATTGAAACAGGGCGTAGCTCTCCTGTGTGCACATCTTACTGTGGCTTACATACTGCACATCAGTTAGTGCATGTCAACTCAGTGCAAACTGAAAGCCTTTACTCTACTGCACAGGCTACCCATATCACTGAAGCCTAGATGGAGAGGAGAGAGTCCATTACTAAGTGGCTGTTTCTACCTCTTAAGTAGATGGGAGGAGAATGGGTGGGCAAGGGTTCGGTGGACAGAACTTTGGTTTCAACCCTCCTGCCCAATACACCAGCCGACGCCCTCCAGAGCTGGTGCAGGAGCGAAATAATCTTTGCTGGCAAAAAGGCTGCTACAAATTACTCACTCCACCCCACACCCATAGCAAAGGGAAGCATCAATTGTGACTCTCAAAGTCAGGTTCCTGGGCCACTTCAGCCACACACTGGCCCTTACTTGGAAAGTTACAATTCTGTCTAGATGTTAGACAAGCCACAGCTCACTGCCCTGCATGATATGATGTGACCCCCAAGAGTGTTGTTACCAACATTTTAAGCGTTAAAACCACATTTCCACATAGCTATAGCAGCCCACAGCTGCTAGAAGGTTGTGTGCTCATTCTGAAAGATTTTTAGATTATTTTGCATACGGACAAATACTAGGGCCTCAAAACCGATGCTGGCTGTAGGCTATTCTTGCTATCCTCATGTGTCTTTTCAGAATAAGGTAGCAGCACATGCCTACACTCCAGGACTTTAACATTTCCTTCTGTTATTCGAGAAGTGAGGGCTAGATTCAATAGAGAGCTAGGTGCCTAACTGCCTCTTTGGGTGCCTAAGTAAGTCCAGCATTTAGGCACTAGTAGCATTCAAAAAACCACCACTCAGCTGACACCTTGTCACCCCAGTCGACTAAATTTCTACCAGTGAATTTCCCTGGGGCACCTCAGTTGCCACTGGTGGGCATGCACAAAACTAGCTAAGTCCTGTCACCACCAAGCAGCTTGGTGCCCTAGCTCATGCCTAAGCCTGGCAGGATTCTCAAGCTAGGCATTACCCTGCCTACCTCAGCAGATTCAGTAGGTGTACTCTGAGCAAACCTCTCTGCACAAGAGACATCCTGGGCCAGGTGTGGGTACCACTACGTGCAATAGCCCACTGACTAGAGCACTCAAGTTTGACTCTCCACTCTGCCTAAGGTGGAGCAGGGACTTGAACCCCGTACTTCCACACACCTGGTAAGTGTCCTACTCAGCAGACTAGTAGGTATTCTGGGGTAAGCATCACCTCTTGAAGCTGCTTCACTTTATATGACTAATTAAATATTTATTGGAGCAGGGCCTTGCACCTGACTCTCCCACATCAAGTGGACTAATCCTTGGGCTATAAAGTCAGTCTCTCATTGTCCCTCTCTGGCCCAATAAATATTTAAGATCATTCCTGTTCCATTTTCTTGAATGTTCACTGAATCATTTCCCTGGGTGTCAGAACAGGTTTATCATATTGTCTCGTCCCTGTGTTTCTAAGCACCCTAGAGAGGTCTAAACAGCTAGGACCCAAACCTGCTCCTATCAAAATGAATGGCATAAATCCTATTGATTTCAATACAGCAGCATCTGAATGCATTTATGGAGTATACCAAGAACTCAACACCATGTTCAATCCAGTTCAAAACCTCAAAGTCAATGTTGTATTGCAAGTAAAAGTTTGTTGGGCTTATGGCTTTAAGACATGTCCAGCACAGTTCTGCGTAAATGCCTCATGCCCTTTTATCCCATTGAGAATGCTGTGAAATGACTTGGAAGACTGAAATGTTTCAGAGAGTAGGTTATTGGTATCCATTAAGATTCATGTAGGAGGTGGCACTTTATAGGTATCTTATGTAGTCATTTACAGCTGTACAAAGTAGATGCTAAATGCATGCTGCTAGCCATTTATGGTAGTACTTTGCAACTTCTTTGTACAGGTGCGAATGACTACACATAAAGCAAGGTGGAGAAAACTCTGTCCCAAGGAATTTACAGTCTAGGGGACACAAGAAGTCCAAATGATTGCAGTGAGACGATTTGTGTGAGCAAGAACTTTTCAAAACATAATGCACTGAACAATGATACAGATGCAAGAAAGTATGGAAACAGTACAGCAAAAACGGGTGGTTGTTTTTTTCTAAAGAAAGGCTCTGTAAGAGAGGATGGTTGCATGGCACAGGAGATGTGGAAACCAGAGTGGAGGGTGTCAAAGATGGCATCGAGAACCAAAGGCAGCAGTGTCTGTGCTAGGGAGGTCCCTCTCCTCTTCCTGCTGGAGCAATGGAGCCCAGCAGCTTGTTCCCCAAGAGCCTCAGCAACTGGTTCATATATTCAGGACTGTCTGTGCTAGAAGTCCCATACCCATTTCTCTTCTGTAAACGGGAACTGTGATTCCCCTCTCTGTGTAATGGAGGGGTCTGGGAGGGTCATGGGACCATCAGAGTTCATCAGGGAGAGAGAGGGAAGTTCTAACTCCATGCTTATTCAGCCCTTGTTTTTTTTCTGTTTTGAAGCTAAGATATGGGCTGTGCAGGAACAAGTGAAGTTGATGGGAGTGCCACAGAAATAGTGGCATCTTTAATCCTGCTTCCGGTGCCTATAATAGACTTTGTGTCTCTAAAGGAGAAGCATTAGGAACACCACTCATTAGACTCAGCCTTTGAAAGCAGATTGATTGCTTAGGTGATGAGATCACCTCAGGAGATGTGGAGTTTTAGTCCAGTTACTGGTAATGTCATTAACTCCTGCAACTTGTCAAATAACAATACACTGGAGTTCCTGGCTGGAAAGCCCAGCAGCCAGACTTGTTCCTAGTGAGTGACATTAATACTTTGAGACTAATAGTCTGACATCATTTGTCAGGATAAATTTGCAGTGAAAAATACTCTTACTGTATATCAACTCCAAGAGAGACCATCTGTGAATTATGCTGGCATAAATTAAAATAAGCAATTGAGCATAGCCTAGTGTGAATTGATACAGTGTTTTGTGCGATGAGGATGCTCAGCTATTTTTCAGTAATAAAAATAAAGCGGTGAAGTTATACAAGTCCTTTAGTACCAGCTGCCAAGTCAGCTCTGGTGTAAACAGATTAATTCCCACAGACTTCAGTGGGAGTTTTATCTACATACACCTGGTCTGAATTGAGTCCTGTGTTGTGGGTTTATTAACTATTTCAGTGTCATCATCTACATGCAAGACATTTGTTGTGACACAGATCTAGGCTCTGGACATATGTCAGATGTCCTTGCACTCCAGCTACATTTTCTACACCTCACCATACACTACAGTAACACTTGAATGTGCTCAGAGTGTCTGTGCTCACGGATTACAATAGTGCTAAAGAAGGTGGGAGTAGGACCAACTCTTTTGTTCCCTGGTAATTTTGACTTAAATATTAATAATACTTCAGGTTTCAGAGTAACAGCCGTGTTAGTCTGTATTCGCAAAAAGAACAGGAGGACTTGTGGCACCTTAGAGACTAACC
Source organism: Eretmochelys imbricata (assembly GCF_965152235.1). NCBI lineage: Eukaryota > Metazoa > Chordata > Testudines > Cheloniidae > Eretmochelys > Eretmochelys imbricata. Next base: position 137,968,102 of record NC_135572.1, read on the forward strand.
AATTTATTTGAGCATAAGCTTTCGTGAGCTACAGCTCATGCATCCGATGAAGTGAGCTGTAGCTCACGAAAGCTTATGCTCAAATAAATTGGTTAGTCTCTAAGGTGCCACAAGTACTCCTTTTCTTTTTAATAATACTTCAGTCACAGCAGCTCATGGTAGTGTGTGGAGTCCTCATACCCTGCCACCAAAGAGACAGTTAACTGTTGCCATCAGTGAGCCAACCCCACTGTGTAACAAGATCGATATGGCAGTGAAACTGGTTGCTTTCTCCCTTCATCAAAGTTCTAAGGCACTCCCTTCTAAACATGTCTGCATTTGCTTTAGGGAACAATGTAGGTTGCTTTCTCCCTGTGTTAACATCCAGGGAGTATGATAGTTGAACACTATTTGACACACCCTGACCATGATTAATGTAATGGCTGCCCCCAACAAAGCCAGGAAAATACAGAACTGATCTTTATAAGATAAAAACAAGTAGATGGAAAAAAGAAACTTCTAATGATATGCCTGGCTTTCCGCTCCCTTTCAGTCTACAGAGTTGCAAGTGTGTTTTGACTAGATATTTGAGCACGCTTATAATCACTGGTGACTGCTGTAGCTGCAGATGGTTGGAATCAGTATACTATATACTATATGCATGTATATCTTCAGTTTCAGATACTGTTTAGAGTCCAAATAAGATCTGAGCAGAGAAACCTTAAAAAAAAAACCCAAAAAACAAACAAAAAAACCCCCAGTGATAATAATTTTGTGGCTGCTTAATGTATAATGAGTGAATGAAGAAAAGGAATCAGATGACCTAACTGGTGTGGACACTGAACGAGGGAAGAAGATTAAAAGGTCTAATGCCCTGAGGGATGAATCTCGGAGACAGAAATATACATGATTAATCTGTTTCTGTAAAGATGTTTGATGAAAAATCCTATTACATGTAATGGACATAAAAATTGGTGATGCAATGTTAAACTGCATTTTTAATATTGTAGCTTATACCTCTAAACAGGTTAGTCCATAGTTAACTGTATTAAAATTAATAAAGTTTACTGTGATTAATCCCTGTCTCATTCTCAAACTGTCTCTTACTCATGCAATGATGTATTTTGGGTTATTGTAATATCTACAATATTGCAAACATCATAATTAATTTGTAAATTAATCTGTTCAGAATTAATGAGCTGGAAACTTATTTCATGTACCAGATGTGTATTCTAACTGGTGCCTGAAAGACCTGATCAGGGTAGATTTCTTTAGAATCAGACATATCCTGATTTTTTAAAATTAGACCTTCCACCTAATTAGTTTGTACATTATTAAGATGTTTCAATTTGTATCTGAGCTGAGACATAAGCAGATAATGAAGTAAGCTTCCTTTTATTAAAGGCAAAAACATCTTACTTTAGTGCCGAAACCCTGGGACTGCTTAAAATGTAATAAAAGATAGAAGTGAAGAAAAATTAGGGCAGCAAGTCATAAACTAACAAAAAACAATTCGCCATCGTGAGAACTGTCCAAGAAAAGCCATAGGGGTGTAATGCTAGTTGACAGTGATAGGAGGGATGGGTTATATCAAGAACAGGGCAGAGTGTGTAGGAGAATGCAGCAAGGCAGCCTGAGGGGTAGGGAAACTCATCCACGCTCCAGCAACAGAGTGCAATGATTATAGACTGAGAATGTGCTTTCGCTGAGTTGTGTTATTAGCAGTGTCACCCTTCAGGTGAGGCAGAATGCCAGATCATGAAAATATCACACCTCTTCAAGTGATACCACAGCCCAGATCACTTCCTCTTATCCCTTAGTTCGGTCATAATAGCTGGCATTCATGACTGCTTCCAAAATAAGCTTCACCTGAGGTGGAAAGACATCAGCGCACACACACAAACCCACATCATTTTGGTAAGGTAAAAGCAGGCCTGTCTCTCAATCAGGCACCCCTTTTTAAGGACTATCAGAGTGAGATTTTTGGCCCAATCTCTGTCATCTCATGCAATCCTGTTGACTTCACTGTGGCTGCACAGGATATCAGTTAAAGAAGAATTTGATCCCTTGAGTTCTGTGTGTTGCATTCCCAGCACAGGTAGTTTTCTGAAATGCAGCACAAACACTAAACGGCCTGGATTACTTTTGCTAGATTGTACCCTCCCAACATGAATTCATTAATACGAATTCAGCAATCACTAGGAACTGGTTCAAGCAGTTCTGGGGCCCGATGTAAAGATATTCACTTGTCTCTCCCCAAACTGTAACACATACCCAAGAGTCAGCATGTAACCTGTTCTTACATACCTGCAGCAAATGATGGTTGTGCCAGCTCAGGTGATTCATTCTTAACAAGGCTAGAAGGAATTAATTAGTAAATGAGCCTAAATCTGTCCTAAGTTACAGCTTGTAAATCCAGTCGCTTTCAGTTGGAATTGTGTCCCTATAACTATGGACAGAATTGACCTTAATATGTCCAGAACTGGTACATGTGTTTGTGGAAGAAAAATTTTAGAAAATAGTGTGGAGGGTTCCTTTTAAATAGTGGGGTGGATGGAGGGGAGATGGGGCTGCAGTGTGCAATATGCAAAGCCAATGAAGTGTAAACAGGAAAGTTGGGATAATGCTCTGTGATGGGGGGCTGTGGGGCCAGGCAACTTGATGTCCAGTCCCTTACTTCCCTAACCGGGCAGCACAGATTCCTGGTTCCTGACATTAGGCCAGGAATCTTCTGCCCAGCATTCACATCTGGGCCTTAGCCCTTAAGAGTGTATGGTAGGGAGACCTGGGCTCTCCCTCTCCATTATGTCCCAGCCCAGGGCCCTGTGTGAAGCAACACTGGCAGGGTCCTCCCAGCAGAGAAGTCCACTGCCCTGAGCTACTTCCAGCCTATGTCCCTTCAGCTGGGGTGTGGCCCCAATAGTCCAAACAGTCTATAGTGGCTCATGTGGAGAAGCATCTCCTTATGGACCTGATGTGGTGTCCTGCTGTGGCCTCAGGTCCCTTTGGGTGTGGTGGATGTAAGTTTGGAGGGGGCTTACCTCCTCCATGTCCTAAGAGTGAAATGGCAAAGTTCACTCACTGCTGGGTGCTTCCCAGTCTCCTCAATGGTCTCTCTCTCTCTCGGGCAGAGACACAGCGCTGCTGTCTAGTTTGAAGTGACACTCCCATCATGCAGAGGCAGAGCTGCCTGTGAAGTGAGTCAGCCCTGAACTGAGCCAGGCTCTCTCCTCTTCTTCCCCCCTCCAGGCCTGGCATTGGCTGTGAGTATAGCAGAGCAAGGCTAGCTGGACCTATAAGCTCTCGTCAACTTTTTTTTTTTTTCCTGGTGTGAGGTTTCTCTGCTCTTTACTCACATGCTCCTTTTGGTCCACATATTTTTCTAGTATCAGGTAGAGTTGAGTGAAATTTTTCAGACAAATAATTTATCCCACAAAATATGCAGTTTTGTGTTGTCTGAAACTATTCACAAATTTGGGTAGAATATGACAATTCGTTTTGTCCAAAAAAACCCAAAAAAGTCAAAGCATTTTGTTTTGACATTTTTTTAAATAAAACATTTTAACTTTTCATTTTTGAAATTTAGCTAGATTTATATTTTAAAGGGGTATAAAACATCCAAAAATGAAATGAAAAAAGATCAATTAGACCCAAAACTAATTTTTTTTGTTCAGCCACTGAGCCAAAAAAATTAAATTTTCATTCAGTCCTAATCACAGAAGTTGAGAGGAAGAAGATCTTCCCTTGCGCTGCACTCCCCACTATGTTGTCCTTCAGCTATTACAGAACCAGAAATAGTCAGATTGGCTGATAATGGAAAGTTACTCACTAAACATTATGCATCTCATAGTCTTCTCCCCTTCCATCTTACTGGCAACCTCTCTTACAGACTGTGTTATGACTCCGTCAGTCAGGAAACTGGAGGCAAAATCTGTCACTCTTAGATAGTATGTAAGCCCCAGTCTTCCCACTTCTTCTTGGAAGAAGACTTCCAAAGCAGAAAAAGGGACTTGGAAGAAAGTCTCTTCTAGCTGACACTCCTGAAAGAGAAGAGGGAGGGTTTTAGTGTGGGAGAAAACAGGACTATGACAAATGGGATTACCAGTGACCTGGTATGTCCCTCCTCTCCTGCCACACACAACAACAGCTCTTACAGACAGCAGATAGCGTAAGCAATTTGATCCTAGATGAGTATTAACTCTAGTGGAGCTTGGAGAATCAAACTATAAATTTTAGAGTCTGAGACAAAAGACAGGGCCGGTTGGTAGTAGCAGATACAAGTGTAATGAAGTGATCAGTGGTCACCTTGCATATTTTAGTGGCAGATCATAGCTCATCAAGCCCAAGATATTGCTGTCCTTCAAAGGGATGTGGCTTTTGACAGGAGGACGTTTCATAGCATGGTCATACAAGAGGAGAGGGAAAGGGACTTCCTCCCACCAGGCAATTGTAATTTGACTGGTGGCCTGAACTTTAGAACTGCTTTCATTTTAGATTTCCTGAAACATTTGGCACAAACACCAGGAAAAGGTGACACATTTGTGATGTCAATGCTTTTGACTTCAACGGCTGTAGGCCAAAGCAGGGTAAGTCCATTTAAGTAGTGCAGTTTGTCATAAGTGCTCACAACAGCAAGTTAAACTGCTAGTAGTTATTGAATTCCAGCTGTGAATTCATTTTATCTCAGCTATTTTTGCATTTGTGTAAATATTTTTTTTTGTCAAACATAGCATAAAGTTTCAGAGTAACAGCCGTGTTAGTCTGTCTTCGCAAAAAGAAAAGGAGGACTTGTGGCACCTTAGAGACTAACCAATTTATTTGAGCATGAGCTTTCGTGAGCTACAGCTCACTTCATCGGATGCATACCGTGGAAACTGCAGAAGACATTATATACACACAGAGAACATGAAACAATACCTCCTCCCACCCCACTGTCCTGCTGGTAATAGCTTATCTAAAGTGATCATCAAGTTGGGCCATTTCCAGCACAAATCCAGGTTTTCTCACCCTCCGCCCCCCCCCACACACACAAACTCACTCTCCTGCTGGTAAGAGTGAGTTTGTGTGTGTGGTTTTTGGAAGGGGGGTGAGGGAGTGAGAGAACCTGGATTTGTGCAGGAAATGGCCCACCTTGATTATCACACACATTGTGAAGAGAGTGGTCACTTTGGATTGGCTATTACCAGCAGGAGAGTGAGTTTGTGTCGGGGGGGGGAGGGTGAGAAAACCTGGATTTGTGCTGGAAATGGCCCAACTTGATGATCACTTTAGATAAGCTATTACCAGCAGGACAGTGGGGTGGGAGGAGGTATTGTTTCATGGTCTCTGTGTGTATATAATGTCTTCTGTAGTTTCCACGGTATGCATCCTATGAAGTGAGCTGTAGCTCACGAAAGCTCATGCTCAAATAAATTGGTTAGTCTCTAAGGTGCCACAAGTACTCCTTTTCATATAGCATAAAGTTGTAATTAGTATGAATGTAACGTAGTCTGTTTGAAAGTTATGATATTAAAAAAGGCAGACAATTTTCACAGTTGAAAGAATGTCATTTGGTGAACTGGAATGAGATTTATAGTGGAACAATTTAAATAACAGATTAAATGATAGGTGCTTGCGCCTTCTTATTTTGTCATTCTTCAAAATGCACTTTGAGTGTGGCCTTTGGGTTGTGATGAATCCTTACTGCAGCGATGTCACCAAAATATGTTCGCATCTGTTGGGATTACATAATTTACCGAACAGATACATACATCACTTATTGGTTTCGGTTACTATACAATATACGTCCTTTAAAAGATAAGCTGATTATGCCAAATGTCTATGAAAAGTTTTGTTCAGGAAATATCCGTGTCACAGTACATGTATGCATTTCTCCCATTATATGATAAAATCTACTTAGCTAGGACACCATGGTGGATGGCCTTTTATGAGAGTTAAGTAGGAATTTGATATAACAAAAGCAACTGAGACACAGTGTTGAGAGTTTGCCATTGACTTCTATGAAACCAGGACTTACCTACTGTGAGTAAAGCTGATTGAAAAATAGCATATTCTCTCTGGTCAGCACTGCTGAGCCAGCATGCCAGAAGAAGTCATTGGCACTGGGTACAAAGGCTGGAGTGGATTATTTCTCCTTGGAACCAGATGCTGACGGACTCACAATCTGGTTCCAGCGCTGTTCCTGGGACAGTGCGACAATGTGTTTAATTGTTTCCTTTTAGTCCCCTCTCTGTCTGTCTCCACCACTTTTATCTTGTCTAATACTTAAATTGTAAACTCTGTAGGCCATGGGGCTGTCTCTCTGTTTTGTGTTAGTACAGTACTAACAGAGTGAGGGCTTTCTTCATTACTAGCATGCATAGGCATTGCCACAATACAAATAATAATAATTAATAAACAGGGCTGATGACAAAGCCACAACTGAGCCCGTAAATAGCGGCAGCTTTAAATTGCTTTGGAACTATAGCTGTCTTTCTGGTTGGCTGCTCATTACTGCATCGCTACACCTACAAAGTGTCTCCTTTTAGCATGTAATAAGGACTCTGTACCAAGTTTGGATGTTCTTGTTAAGAAGGCAGTGAGGGAATAAGCAAAAAATCAAAGGGCCTTCCCATAATGGCGGAGGGAGGCAACAGCACAGGACAAACCACTTATGTTACATGAACACTGATAGAGATGTTGCTGCTTTGTTTCCTTTAAAAAAATGGTTCTACTATACTATGGCTGTACATAATTCAGCTCGTGTGCTTGCAGTCGGGAAGGGGGTGAGTGAGAGAGACTGAGTGCATGCTCACTGAGAAAGTCGTGTGGTTTTTGTAACTGTGGACACGATGTACAATTTCGTCCCTTCCATATGGCAAAAAAAATTGCCTTCAGCAGTATTCTTCTCTTTCTATTGTACTTATATCACCCCCCACCACCACCACATTATCTGAGCACCAAACAATCTCTTTTAGTGGTTTATCCTCACAACACCCCTGTCAGGCAGGGAAATACTATCCCATTTTACAGACAGAGAACTGAGGCCCAGAGGCCCAGATCCACTTAGGTGCCTAAAACTGAGATTTATACACTGAAAACCCATGTTTAGGTGCCACTGACATCCACAAAACTCCCACTGTAGGTGCCTAAATATTTGCAGCAAAAGTTCCCTTGGCACCTACATTTGTGTGTCTTGGCCTATACACTGCTGCCTCACGCTAGGCATTTATCTCTTGCCTAAGTCCCAGAGCAATCCACAAACGGGGGTGGGGGGGGGAGGAAATAGGTGATCCTCTGCCTATCTCACCTGTGGGGCCCAATCCAGTAAATGTGCTCAGAGGCCCCTGACAGAATCAAGTCCCATTCAAAATCAAGCCAAAGGAGAAGGTGGTATCCCCATTAGAGCTTTTAGCCAGTGGTTAAAACACTCAGTTGCAAGGTGGCAGACCCAAGTTCAGTTCTACCCTTTCAGGAGAGTGCTTTAACCACAGGACTATTCTGATATTGATTTCTCATAATCTTTTCTATTGAAGCTGTTCCACTTTGAATAAATTCTTAAATAGTCATTGGAGCAGAGGGCCTGGACCCTAGGTGTCCCACCTTCCAGATGGGTGCCCTGACCACTGGACTAGAGTCATTCTCATGCTCTCTCTCTCAGGCCCAATGACTACAACAATCAGCGTCACAATGCTTAAGCCCCTTTGTGTAATTGAATGTTAATAAAGGATTCCCATTAACCCTCCAAAATTCCCATTCTCCCACATTGGCCATCAAGGTTAATATTAGGCCATCAATATGGTTATACCCGTCTCAGCAAATCTGCATGTTTAAGTGCTTGCCTTCCATTGTGCGCATGAGTTCTTCCACATGTTAGTTAAACACTCATGGGAAAGCATTTCTAAGGTAATATGGCACTTCTCAAGTTAATAAAGTCTCATCTCTGTCAGCCTTATAACACCAACCAAAGCACATTAGCATCAACTAGGTACATGTTGTGTAACTGTTGCTTAAAGAATAAAACATTTTGTCAATTTCTTAGGTGCTGATTGCTTTGTGACACACCACATCACTCTAGGCAACATCAGTCACATCCCTTCACCTCATCTGACATGCCACCCCGCCAGGGAGATGCTTGAAAGCTGATTTTACAGCTGAAATGTGCTACCTTGGAAACATGGAAAAAACTGTATGTTCCTGAAATATCAAGCAGAGAAATTACCTGAGAACCTTCAGTGTCAAAATCTTCTCAGGGTTAAGAATCAGGAATGGCCATTTGTTCAGCTTTTAGTTTTTGTGGGGATTTGTGTTTGGAGGATCTTCTCATATATAATTTTTTTAAAAGAGAAAGAGAGAGCGCTTTCCATAGCTTTCTTTTCTTAAGGGTCTGTACCACAGCCTATTGAAAAGTTACTATTGACTTCAATGGGGATGTATTCCTGTAGTTATGAGGTTTGCTTACTGGTAACTGTTTCCCTCTTAAGATAGTGTATCCATCGCAAGACACCCCCTTCCCCCATCCACTGATGTTAGCGGAGTTCCTCTTCATTTATACTCGGGTAAGGGATAGGAGAATCATGCCCCAGGGAAGAATCCCAGGGAACAAATAAACTGCAACCAAACATGTATGAAGTAATCATGGAATAAGCACAGGTTGGTGCCTGGGAAATTTTGAATGTGTGAATGCAGACCAAGAGACTTTACATATGGAAAACTGGCATTCAGTGTAGAGAGCCTGAAGGATGGTTTCTAGTTATTTTCTTACATCGGTGAGTGAATTAATGTTTGTGGATGATTAATAGCCAGCGCTGCCAATGCACCCCATTCCTGACCTTCTCCACACATGCTATTCCACTCCTCACTCTCTTTCGAGCAGAGACAGCTAATTGTGCCAAATGACTTGCTGGTTTCATGAGGAGACTTGAGAACACAATGAGAGGGAACACAACAGTTATATTTATTTGAGACCTTGGCATAATTTGAATGATGGCTATCCAGTAAAATATATGACCTAACGAGCAAAGTTTTACAAAGTACAGGCTCACTGATAGTGTAGACATAGAGCAGAAAATGATATAAAAGAAGGATTCTCAATCCAAGTACAAAATAGAATCAAATATAGTACTTTAGTTCCTCTTCATTCATTTTTCTTGTGCTTCACTGCAAAATAATTTTTTTTGTATCCTGAAATTGTTTTTCAATAGTTTCGCAACCTGAAATTGCACCAGGGTATAGTAAAAAGCTGTTTGCAGATTTGCAGTATGTTCTCAAGTGTCCCTGTAATGCATCCCTGTTGCTCAGTACCCTTTTAGCAAAAGGCAAACTCTGTACTAGCCTGAACCTTCATCTCTCCGGAATTGGGAAGGAGGAAATTTGTTGTGATGTTTACTTTATTTTTCTGAGGGAAAGTTACTAGAAACTAAATATGTATCCTAATCCATGGAACATATCCTCTCAAAGAACAGAAAGCTAGTCATGTCTCTCTCTCTTACTGAAAATATAATAAGACCCTTCAAATATGAATTCCTAGTAAAAATTAAAAGCCAAAAAAGCAGACATACTTTGTTTTCAAGCCTGCAAAGATTTAGACACTGAAGGCTAATCTGTTCTGAGGTAATTTCTCTGCTTGAAACTTCAGGGAAACCGTGCTTTTTCCACGTTTCCAGGGTAGCGCAAACTGTAAAATCAGCTTTGATGCATCTCCCTGGCGGGGTGGCATTTCACATGAGGTGGAGGGATCTGACTGGTGTTGCCTAGAGTTCTACGATGTGTCACAAAGCAATCAGCATCTAAGAAACCGATAAAACATATTTTATTCTTTAAGCAACAGTTATACAACATGTGCCTGCTTGATGCTAGCACGCTTCAGGATTTTGTTACTAGGCTGACAGAGAAGAGACGATCAACCTGAGAAGTGCCGTGTTACCTTAGAAACATTTTGCCAAGAGTGTCTGACTAACATGAGGATGAATTCATGCACACAATAGGGCAAGCACTTAAACTTGCCTATTGTCTGACAATCATTGAGAAGGGCACACCATCACAAACAATGGAGATAATGATGATATAACAATGTGTTTGAGAAGAATCTTGGAGGCTATCAATAGGTGACTGTTAAAATTCCTTCTCCAACTTAAGAAGTTGGTGCAACATTTCTGCTCTGGATGTAGCTCACCCCTATATATGTATTCTGCTAACATTAACTCTGACAGAAATTATATCATAGGATGTTAAAAAAAGCTTTGAAAGGTAAATTTGTGCCTCTTAAAATGGACTGGTTTACCCTAAATGTCCAGTATTTACAAAAAAGGCTTCCAAATTCCACATAACCACAGCATTACAAACTGCATAGCCTGACCAACTTGCTATGCTATTTGTGAAATGGTGTGTATGTGTATCTCTTCTAGCAATGTTTATGCTTTGTTCATGAACTACAGGTAACTTAGGTATTTTTATCAAGTAGTGCTGCCGCCCGCCTTGGATATGAGTGTGTTCTGGGTTTAACTGGGAAAAGAAAGGGAAAAATTCCTCTTTCCCTGCCTCCCCACCACCATTTCTGCAAACAAATGGAACCCTAATAAGCCACTGTCCTGTGTAGTGGATGGTGTAAAAGTCACAGTCTAGCACCAAAGTTGCAAAATGAAGCACTAAGAAGACTAAAAACACCAAATTAAGGTTGCCAGCGTGACTTTGTATATTTGCAGTCCGATACAGTTTTAATTAGGACACTCTTTTTTTTCTACAGGACTCCTCTCTCTTTGCTCAGATTACACAGTAAATGAGTCAGGAGTTTGGGAGGACCCCTGCCTCATTCTCATTGATGATATGCAGTAACCACGAGGATTAAAAATCTATTGAAATTGAATAGCTTCCTCCTTCAATGCACGCTGTTTAATCTGTAGATTGTGTGAGGCAGGGATCCTGAATTTAAAATAGTATGATCAGGAAGTTAAAAAGGGGGCATAAATAAAACTATGTGGGAAACTTTAACTTTGAGCATTTGCTGACTTTTGAACGCTTCCCTTTCCATCTTTAACATTCTTCGAAAAGATTTCCATTTGGAAGATAGTTATCTACAGCCTATTAAATAATACTTGAATTCATTTCCTCTTATTATTATCTGACTAGTTCACTAGCTCAAACACTCATTTCATGTGGATTACGAAATTAATTCTTTGTGTTGGTCTTCATGGCTGCGTATGTGAGGGAAATTCCCAAACCTGAGCCATTCTTTTTAGGTGACAAATTGAGGAGAGAGGAGATTTTGGAGAAAAATTGATAAACTAAACAGCAATAAGTCACCAGGACCAGATATTATTCACCCAATTGTTCTGAAGGAGCTCAAATGTGAAATTGCAGAACTACTAACTGTTGTATGTAACCTGTCATTTAAATCAGCTTCTGTAGCAAATGACTGGAGGCTAACTAATGTGACACCAATTTTTTAAAAAGGCACAAGAGGCAATCCCGGCAATTACAGGCCACTAAGCCTAATCTCAGTACCGGGCAAACTGGCTGAAACTATGGTAAAGAGCAGAATTATCAGACACATAGATGAACATGATTTGTCTAGGAACAGTCAACATGGCTTTTGTAAAATAAATCATGCCTCTCCAATCTCATAGAATTCTTTGAGGGGGTCAACAAGCATGTTGACATGGGTTATCCAGTGGATATAGTGTACTTAGATTTTCAGAAAGGATCTTAAGCAAAGTAAGCTGTCATGGGAGAAGAGGGAAGGTGCTCTCCTGGATCAGTAACTGGTTAAAAGATAGGAAACAAAGGGTAGGAATAAATGGTCAGTTTTCAGAATGCAGAGAGATAAATTGTGGTGCTCCCCTGCGGTCCGTAGTGGGACCAGTACTGTTCAACATATTCATAAATGATCTGAAAAAAAGGGGTAAACAGTGAGGTGGCAACATTTGCAGATGATACAAAACTATTCAAGATTGTTAAATCCAAAGCAGACTGCGAAGAGTTACAAAGAGATCTCACAAAACTGGGTGACTGGGCAACAAAATGGGAGATGAAATTTGATGTTGATAAATACAAAGTAATGCACACTGAAAAACATAATCCCAACTATACACATAAAATGATAGAGTCTAAATTAGCTGTTACCACTCAAGAAAGAGATCTTGGAGTCATTGTGGATAGTTCTTTGAAAACACCCACTCAAAGTGCAGCGGCAGTCAAAAAACCAAACAGAATGTTGGGAATCATTAGGAAAGTGATAGATAATAGGGCAGAAAATATCATATTGCCACTAAATAAATCCATGGTATGCCCACATCTTGAATACCGCGTGCAGATGTGGTCACCCCATGTCAAAAAAGATATATTGGAATTGGAAATGATACAGGAAAAGGGCAACAAAAATGATTGGGGTATGGAACAGCTTCCATATGAAGAGAGACTAATAAGACTGGGATCTTTCAACTTGGAAAAGAGATGACTAAGGGGGGATATGATAGAGGTCTATAAAATCATGACTGGTGTGGAGAAAGTAAACAAGGAATTGTTATTTACTCCTTCTCATAATAAAAGAACTAGGGGTCACCAAATGAAATTAATAGGCAGCAGGTTTAAAACAAACAAAAGGAAGTATTTCTTCACACAACACATGGTCAACCTGTGGAACTCCTTGACAGAGGATGTTGTGAAGGTCAGGACTATAACAGGATTAAAAAAAGAACTAGATAAAATTCATGGAGAATAAGTCCATAAATGGCTATTAGCCAGGATGGACACGGATGGTGTCCCTAGCCTCTGCTTGCCAGAAGATGGGAATATGTGATAGGGGATGGATCACTTGATGATTACCTGTTCTGTTCATTCCCTCTGGGGCACCTGGTATTGACCACTGACAGAAGACAGGATACTGGGCTAGATGGAGCTTTGGTTTGATCCAGTATAGCTGATCTTATGTTCTTACGAGCATGTGTGTTTCCTGCTCCCAATGCTTTTAGCTCATTTCCATTTGGGCTGCAGGGAATGGGGCAGCGGAAAAACAATAGGGGACATAGGGAGGAGGAGCAGAGTTCTAAACAGAACTATGGAGATCAGCTAGTCCCCACCTTCATTGCAGAAAAGTACACAGCTTCTAGAGAGTAAGAAGAGAAGGCTGGTACCTCCTTTGAATCAAATGCCTCCCTATCTCTTTGCCTGTTGCTCCCCACAAGCTCCTGAGACAGTACGAGCAGCACAAACTGGGAGGCAGCCTTGCACCCAGGTAAGGAGCACACAGCAGCAGCTAATTCTCTTGTGAGCAATCAACAAAAGCAGAAACACCAGAAAGTAGGTGAAAACAGGAACAAAGCCACACGTCACTTCAAGGTTAAGGGGATGTAGAGAGGGGGGTATCTCAGATAGACATTTTGGGTGAGCACTTCTGGAAGACGAAGCTAGACAATTTCAGACTAGAAATAAGATAGTGAAGGTAATTAACCATTGGAACAACTTATCTAGGGACATGGTGGATTCTCTGTCACTTGACATCTGAGTGTCTTTTCTAAAATATATGCTCTAGCACAACCAGAAGTCAAGATAATTCTTGATGCGGGAATTATTGTGGGTATGCTATGGGCTGTGTTATGCAGGAGATCAGATTAAAAGAATACAATGGTCCCTTTCTGGGTTTAAAGATCTGTGCATCTAATCTAATACAATGAATAACTTTACTAACTGTTTACAAAGCTTATGTTGCAAACTACAAAAGTATTACCTAGAGCATGGTAGAGAAGGCTCATTTCCTTCTGACAGCCTAATGCTGTGTCTATCACATCTGTCACCTCAGAATTCTAGTCCATTTAGTGTATGAAGTAACAATCACTTGATTTTTAAAAACATACCCTTGCTTGCCTTGTCAGTTTATGCTAAACTATTTCTTCCATTTCCCATGCATATTTAAAATCTCCTTTGTCAGCCACCCCTCTTAAGTTTTAACTCGCATCCCCTTTGGCCAAGTACTACTGATCTTAGTCTGTGTGCAAACTCAGCATAATCACAAGTACTGTTTTTGTTCTGTCAGAGAATAGTTCTCAGAACTTGTCCCAAATAACAGTGAATAATTTCAAATGATCTTCAATAAGGTAGGACCAATTTTATTCAAGTTAGAAAACACAGATAATTAAATGTACATGGCAGAGGGGCATTACTAGCACATGATGGCATATATCACATTAGTAGATGTGCAGGTGAATGAGCCCCTGATGGTGTGGTTGGGTTCTATAATGGTGTCACTAGAGTAGATATGAGGACAGAGAAGGCAACGGGGTTTGTTAAAGGGATTGGTTCCTGGGTTAGTGTTTCTTTGGTGTCGTGTATAGTTACTGGTGAGTATTTGTTTCAGGTTGTAGGGCTGTCTATAAGCGAGGACTGGCCTGCCTCCCAAGGCCTGTGAGAGTGGGGGATTGTTTCCCAGGATAGGTTGTAGATTGTTGATGATGTGCTGGAGAGGTTTTAGCTGAGGGCTGTACATGATGGCCAGTGGTTTTCTGTTATTTTCCTTGTTGGGCCTGTCCTGTAGTAGGTGACTTCTAGGTACCCATCTCGCTCTGTCAATCTGTTTCCTTACTTCCCCAGATGGGTATTGTTGTTTTAAGAATCCTTGATAGAGATCTTGTAGGTGTTTGTCTCTGTCTGAGGGATTGGAGCAAATGTGGTTGTATCTTAGGGCTTGGCTGTAGTGCCCTGAAAGCATGCATGTTAATACATTTCTCATATTGCCCATAGCAACAACAGTTTAGTGTTGGCCAATTCATGATCTGCTAATAAAAAACCTGTGAAGCCTCTTTGGAAAAACTTGAAGATTATCTTGTTTTCATATCTTAACAAGGACATTAGTTATTAATCCAAGCTTGTACAATCTTGCATAACATTCCATGCAACAGCACTTACCTAGTCAACCTTAGCTGGCCCTGGAACATTCAGTTTCTTAGAACACCAGCTGTTCTGCTTGAAACCTTCCACAACTTTATGAAGCATTAATATGAAGTGTTGCATTTCCATTTGTCTCCTGGCTGCAGAGTGCATTCCCTCCATTGTAGCACACTGTCACTATCATTTTGTTTGAATTGTTATTATGTATTATTAGTGGTCTCATTCAACACAGTGATGGTGACGTGCCTCGGTCATTTTCTGAGAATTTAGTATTGCCACACAGCAAGGTAATTTTTCGTGAGAGTGCACTATTCTTCCAACTTTCTGGGAGTGCTCTTTCACAAAGCCTTACTTCTCTTTTGAAGAAATCCATCTACAGTGACCTTGCAGACCCAGCTCTCACATTCATCGTGAAAGGGCTTAAACTGGAGGAGAATGTATAACTAGGAGTAAGGGGATGAGATTAAGGAAAGAGAAAGAGGCTGAATATTAGAGAAAGCTTCCGAATGCTGAGCTCTATTAAACTGCACAATCATCTCCAAAGGCAAGTAATAAAAGCCCCATAGCTTGACACATTTTAAATTAGTCAGGGCAGGGCACTAAAAAAAAGTACAGGAGCACTTCTACAGGCAGGGGGCGGAGAAGATTATCTAATAGATCTTTTCCACATTGAAGTATCGTAGTTTCACCTTGCAACAGCTTTTCTAAAGTTCCAGCAGAAACCTTTGTTGCTGTGCAAAGAGCAAACGCTGAGCTTTCATCCCACCCTCCATTTGGAGAAATTATTTGGAAATGGTGTTGACTCCAGGCATTTATGGAGTTTGAGCTCTTCCGCCATAATTCCCTGGTCTCATTTTTTCTGGTGATCCGGTTGAGGAAAATTGTTGATGCCCGTGACCCAACGGAGCTGGGGATGAGGGGCTAGGGGGCACAGGGCTGGGGTAGAGGGTTGGAGTGTGGGGGTGAGGGCTGCAGGGTAGGGCTGGGAATGAGGGGTTCAGGGTATGGGAGGGGGCTCTGGGCTGGGGCAGGGGGCTGGGGTGCAGGAGGGAGTCAGGGCACTGGGCTGGGGGTGCAAGCTCTGGGGTGGGGTTTGCGTGCAGGAAGGGGCTCCGGGTTTGGGAGTGCTCAGGGCTGGGGCAGAGGACTGGGACACAGGGTTGGGGTGTGGATTTACCTCAGGTGTCCCCTGGTCAGTGGGGCAGCGGGGGTGCTAAGGCAGACTTCCTGCCTGTCCTGGTACCGCGGACCGCATTGCACCCCGGAAGCGGCCAGCAGCAGGTCCGGCTCCTAGGCAGAGGTGTGCAAGTGGCTCAGCGTGGCTCTCAGCCGCAGACACCACCCCCTCCACCTCCCATTGGCGGGTGCTCGGGGTGGGGGCAGCGCCCAGAGCCCCGTGGCACCCCTGTCTAGGAGCCGGATCTGCTGCTGGCTGTTTCTGGGGTGCAGTGCGCAGTGGCATAACTAGGTGGAGCGAACAGGGGCAGCGGACATAAAAAAAGGTGCCACCCGCTGGTACTCACTGGGCGGTGCTCTGGGTCCTCGGCGGCACTGAAGGCCCCCGCCACCAAAATGCCGCTGAGGAACCGGAGCTAGTGAAGGCCCCCGCCGCCGAAGTGGAACCGGAGTGCATGAACACGCGTGCTGCGGAGGAGCCGGAGCGCATGAAGGCCCCAGCCGCCGAAGACCTGGAGCACCACCGGGTGAGTAAAAATTAAAAAAGGCACCTATAAATTAAAAAGGCACCACTTGGGCTCAGAAGGGGAGTGGCTGCTCCCCCCCTGCTCCCTCCCTGGCTACGCTACTGACAGTGCGGTGTCAGATCAGGTAAGGACTAGCCTGCCTTAGCCGGGCAGCACTGCTGACAGGACTTTTAACGGCCCGGTCAGCGGTGCTGACCAGAGTCACCGCGATTCAGTGCCTTACATTCCACGACCCAATACTGGGTCGCGACCCTCAGTTTGAAAACCACTGTCTCAGAAGACCTTTTAATATATCTCTTCAGGGAGCCATGTGGGAAACTGAGACACCATGAGGACAGCGCATCTGGAATGGTTTAATATCATGTAAATGTAGACATGGGCAAAACTGCTTAAACAATATGATTTCTAAACCTTCTACCCTACCAGTTCAGTCCTCTAGTGTAGACACAGTCTTAGAGGCTCTTAGTACACAAAATCCCAGTGAGAGTGACATTTACATTAGAAAGGTGGAATATCTTTCTCAAAGCGTCCAAGATTGATTGGCTATTTCAAGCTCTGAATATATCTATTTGATATGATCTGGGCTGGTCCCATGAGTGCTGTCTTCATCCATCACTCAGACCCCAAGGCCTGACAGGAAACATAACAGCCTTGCTCCACTCCGACCCACATTTCTCGAATCACTTGCACAACCACCCCTCCACCCCAATGGAGTATCAGTGATGCCACCAATAGCATCAACGTGAAGGTGGATGGGGTGCAGTGGGAGAGCAGGCTGATCAGATGGACCAACTAATGTTGGGATGAGTATCCCAGCAACACGTCCCAAGGCAGCTCCATTTTTTCTCACATCGGTGCCCGGCTTCAGCAATCAAGGAGACATGCCCATCCTAGTTCTGATCAAGCTAGCATGCTAAAAGTAGAAGTGTAGCCACGGATGGGTATGAACTTGGGGCAGCTAGTCCCGCCAGCAGCTCGCACCACTGCAATTATACATTTTTAGCTCGTTAGCTTGATCAGAGTTGGGACAGGTATGTCTCATCCAGCTGGGAATCACACCCTCAGATTGACATGTAAACTAACCCTGTGGGTTTGAGAGGTGGGTGTTATCCTAATTTTCACATGTAGGGAAATTGAGGTGTACAGAATCAGAACTAAGGCAAAGTGACTTGTCCAAAGTCACACAATCAATGGACCGTTTCTCAAGTAAGATGCAACTTAATGTGAGTGAGTATCAGGCCTACAGTGTGATCCAGTGGTGAACCCAGATCTCTGATTCAGTCTAAAGCTGCAACTACTAGACAACCCTGCCACCCCATGTTCATGGATAGAAATGAAAGGTGAAGGATAAAAATATATAGAGAATTACTGAGACAATAAAAATACATTTTATCAAGCTACAATAATTGGGGAATATGCAATTACTGTCAAAGAATATGTGAAATGCTATGAGTTGTAAAAATGTAACACAGAACTCTGAGGAAAACAAGTTTACTTGCATAAATGGTGGAAAATGTCATGTAGAGGTACAGTGTGTAAGTCTTAATAGGAAACAACCTTATCACAAAGTTGGTCATGGAGTGTGAGATGGTCTGCCTCCTTCCTGACAACTCAAAAAGCAGGCTAATGGTACAGAGAATCCTAGAAAGCCTTTGCGGGTTTAGAAATGAATTAACCTTACTACTGATCATTCACAAATCTGTTATCATGAATGATCTAAATGTTAACTGCTAGTCAGCTGAAATAGCATCTGCGAGCTAAACTGGACTGACCTTAAGCCAGAAAGTCTATATCAGAGATACTAACTACAAGTGATTTCTTAACAGATCTAGTTCAACTATGGAAGCAGAATTGTAGCTCGTTTGTCAGAGCATTTATATAATTACTAGAGCATAGGGCCAATTCACTTTCAGTCTGGGAAACCATGAATTTTAAGGTCATGGACTTTCTGGAGACTAGCTGGCAGCTATCAAATGACATGCCACATTTTTCTTAAGGTGGAAAAGGTAAAAATCCATGTGAATAGAAAAATATGAGTAGGTTCTTAGAGCTAAGAGTCCAGTGATGAAGAGCTTATCTTTGCTACTGATCTTGGCTTTGCTTACATCTGGAAATCTTACTCAGTGTTCTGAGAAGTTGCCTTAAAATGTATTGACACATAAACCGGCTGTAGTCCAAACATAATTCTGTTGGACTGGGGCTGGGGGAGGTACACCTGTCCCTCTGGCCACAGCAGGTTCAGGGCTGGGTTGGGGCCAGGGGAGAGGCACCTGTTCCCCGGCCGTGGCAGGTCCTGGGCTGGGCTGGATTAGGACTGGGGGAGGGGCACCTGTCCTCCAGCCACGGCAGGTCTGGGGCTGGGGAGGGGCGCCGCAGCAGCTATTAGACTGGCAGAGTTGATATATTTGTTCATTTATGAGACATTTACTTAATTATTTGTTCTTAACCTGGAAATTTAATCTTGTTCTGATATTTTGTTTGAGGTTGTGCTTTGATTGTTTATAGTTAGGGAGGGAGGGAAAAGTATGTTAAGTTAGAGGTAGTCTCCTGATATCATGTTTTGCATTCGATTTTAGTTAATTGTTAGGGGTAATTAATAAAGCTTATGAAATGGAAAAGTCATCTCAAATCCATCTCTTTAGCTTAATAAATGGGGCTCCGTTAAATCACTGAGAACTTTGGAGAGATTTATTAGAATTAATCAACCTCTGCATTGATTAGCTCCAATTATTCTTGCAATATGTTGACAAAGAATAGGTTCAGATGCTACTCAGTGCTCGTTATGATTTGATGGATCCTTTTAGAATTCAGACATGTGACCTCTTAAAAAGTTAAGAGATCAACGGCAGGATTGATTTCCTTATCCCCAGAAATCCTCAAGTAAAAGAGTTTCAGATTGGAGAATCATAGAATCATAGAATATCAGGGTTGGAAGGGACCTCAGGAGGTCATCTAGTCCAACCCCCTGCTCAAAGCAGGACCAATCCCCAATTAAATCATCCCAGCCAGGGCTTTGTCAAGCCTGACCTTAAAAACTTCTAAGGAAGGAGATTCTACCACCTCCCTAGGTAACGCATTCCAGTGTTTCACCACCCTCCTAGTGAAAAAGTTTTTCCTAATATCCAAGCGATATTGGGCGATAGGAAGCGATAGGACTTTGAAAAGTGTCTGTTCATTCATGTTCTGTAGAGACTTGTTAGAGTTTGGCAGCTAAATTCTCGGAAGATTATATCTGTACCAAGCATGCTCCAGCTCAGGGCTGCAGGGGCTGAGCAAAACATTTCCCGTAATTGCTTCTCCTGGCTGCCAGTGGCCTCTGAGGTGCTGGGTACATGAACTGAAAGCAAGAATCCTCTCTCTCCTGTGGTCTTAATGCTCCCTCTGCTGGCTCCCAGGCAACAAGGCAGCGGAATGCAGACTAATGCAGAAAAGACAAAAAGAAAAGGAGTACTTGTGGCACCTTAGAGACTAACCAATTTATTTGAGCATGAGCTTTCTTGAGCTACAGCTCACTTCATCGGATGTGAGCTGTAACTCACGAAAGCTCATGCTCAAATAAATTGGTTAGTCTCTAAGGTGCCACAAGTACTCCTTTTCTTTTTGCGAAGACAGACTAACACGGCTGTTACTCTGAAGCAGAAAAGACAAGAGCCAGAGTGGGGGTGGGGAGACTGAGATATAATAAATTGTTCAGCAGGGACAACACTGCCCGGGGATGGAGACTGAGAATGGGTGAGCAGGGAAAGGAAACTGGGGCGGAGATGTGCAGCCAGGAATGGGAGAAAAAAAACAGAGCAGGCTTGTGGGGGTGGGAGAAAGGCAGCAGGGTCTGTACCAACTAGAGAACTCTCCTTTCCAGAACCTGGAATGGAACACAAGATTCCTGCATTTCACCACCTCTCTGCTGTCAGCAAATATGTGTGAAACCTACTACCACAGTGTGTTTTGTCTCCTCTAGTTCTGGTCCACACAGAGGCTAACAACCTATTACTGCTATTAGCTACTCCGTTAGCATAAGTGACCGAAGTCTGGGTGGTGAATTTAAAGATTCCAATCCTGATGAACCATGCTGGTATCAATATGATACCATGTGACTGAATTTCTAATGTTTTCAATTCATGTTTATAAAAACCCAGGGAATTACAAAGAAAAATGATGTTAAAATAATATTATTAAGGTTGCCAAGTCAAGCACTCAAATGTTAGGAAATGACAGAATTAAGGTTGACTGTACAACCTTAATTTGACACCCTTGTGTGTATGCATTATAATACAGCCTTTAATTACATGAACACATACTGTTTCTTCCACAGGATCCAAGCCTCATTCAGTGCACAGGATGGAATATGATCTATAAATGAATCAGGGTTGCGCAGAAGAGGTGTCTGTTGGCCATAGGAACACTGCTTCATTTGTTGGAGAGTTGGAAGGGGTGTAGTAAATGAAGCAGGGGACTGCAGGACTAGAAAGGACAGTCAACAAGACAAGAGCAGGCCCAATAGCATACCCAGGCCTGAAACCAGTGAGAGGTGTCAAGGAAATCTGAATCTTTCAGAAACTGCCACATTTCTCTAGAACCATGGATAACATTTTCAAAAAGTGCCTAACTGACTTAGGAACCCAAGTTCCTCAGGTACTTATGGCTAGATCCACGAAGGGGATTTAGATCCAGTGGTTTACCATTTAGCTTTCAAGTGCCTTACTGCCTAGCAGAATTCAGAGCCCTGAGTTAGGCACCCAGACTCCCTATATAATACACAGGAACTTTAAGCACCTATGACTGGAATTCACAAAAGTCAGTGTACTGAGCAGTGAGCCACCTGAACTAGTCAGTAGGAAACACATAGGACAGGGGGGTGGCCTAAGCCCCATCTTTCACAGAAGCTGCCTCCCTCCACTTGGGGTTTCCAGCTGTGAACCATCTCCTAGAGATAAGCACCATCAGCGGGGCAAAAAGATGCTACTTAAATTACTAGCAAATGCTGCAAATAGTTGATGTTCCCAAGGAACCTCTTTGGCAGTACAATATCTGATGTTTTATTAAGCCTGTTCTCCCTGCAGACAGATATAATTGCTTTAAAAATTAGTAAGTACTAAAGATTCAAGTTATGAAAAATTAACGGGAGGAAATTAGGCTTATAGTGTTATTAATGGAAAACAGGGAAAACCCTGCAGTGACTTAAATTGCTTATTTTTAAATGATTGGAAGAGATGAATAATAAAACCTAAGAAGAATGACCCTTCACTTGTTACAAACTTTAAAGGCCATTGTAAACCAAAATTAGGATTCTAGGATAATTGTAAAGCAGATTTTTTTAATGAAACTGCTTCAGACAAATACAGTACTACACACATGAAATGAGCCATCAATAGCAGCGGTGAAGCCAGGTGCTTCAACAGAGTCAGGAAACAACTAGATAAGTCCATAAATGGAAAGGAAAGATGAGATCTGAAACAGAAAATGTGTGGAAAAGAAACTATCAAAAGGAGCCGATGTGATTGGGACAAATACCTTTTCCTCTTCCCAAGATTTTTTTTATTTGTTTTGACTATGTTAGAATCATTTTCACTTTCATAGATGTTTGAGGAGGCAAAGGCCGCTGGTTAAAAGGCTGGGTTTTCACTAGCAATAACAGCAGCGACAGTCCTAACTGAGGTATGATGCAAAATGAGCTAGGTAATTCCATCTCATCCCTTTCCCGCTGTATTGCCAATCCAGCTCGCGCTGTTCAGCACCGTATAGGAAATACCTGCCCACAAAGGTCAGAATAGGAACTCAGTATTAACCCAATGGTTACCCTTAAAAACTTGCCAGTTGCCTTAGATAACAAAATGACCCAGATTCTCTCCTGCACTGAGATATCCCTCCACTGGTGCTGAGTGTGTCAGAGATCCAGTTATGGCTCCCTGATTTTCTAGCTTCTATGGACTCAGCCCCAGCCGTAACATAAGATAGAGACGCCTGGGGACCATATGCCAGCTGAGAAGTGCTACAGGGTATAAGGGAACTAGGGCATAGGCCGTCTGGCCTAACAGTCACAGTTGGGCTGGTGTCTATAAGTCAAGGACAGGCACAAGGCAGTAGTCAGCAAGCAGAAATTAGAGTAATCACTAGAGCCAGGGTCAATCGGTAAGAGCCTGGGACAGCATTAGGCTAGAGTCAGTAGGCAAGAGTCAGGGTCAGAGACTAGAGCTCAGAAAGCAAGATGAGGCCTGGAGTCACAGCAAGCCAGAAATCTGGGTTGTTACCTAGACAACTTCTGAGGGCACCCTGTAAGGTTAAACAGTGAGCACAAGCCAATCAGAAGGCTGCCAGGTGCTATTGTTAAGGCCCCTTTGGGTGGGACATCCCCTAGTGCCGAATTGCCACAATGCTATATGTAGCCTCCTGTGAGTGATGTGGAAAAGTCAGCTGTCCTAAGCTCTGCAGAACTGGGTTCTAGTCCCCAAGGTCCATACACAGAGAATTCTGCTCTGCCCTTTATGTCCCTTTCTACTTTATAGCACATCCACTCTGGCAGGGGCAGGGGCAGGGAAGGCTGGCTGAGAAGCCCAGAGCCAATTTTCACGTGACCAGCTGCAGTTATTTGCACTCAAGTAATACAAAGAGGTTAGAACTGGGGTCAAGAATCTGACCCCTATCATTTTTCTTCAGTATTTGCAGAATTGTACAAATTTCCTATATTAAGTTTACAGGAATGAAGGAAAAACTGTAGACACCTTCTCTGTTTATCTAAGGCACATTTCACAATTTTTTTAAAGGGGACCACTGTATGATGCCATTTGTAATCTTTCTTCATACATTCATAGATTTGAAGGCCATAAAGAACAAAGAATTTAGGTCACACTTACAGTACGGGGGACTCTAAAAAAGCAGTGACTCTAAAGAAGATTTGGGGGTTATTGTGAATAATCAGCTGAACAGGAGCTCCTAATGTGATCCTGGGATGCATAATCAGGGGGATCTCAAGTGGAATACAGCAGTTATTTTACCTCTGTATTTGGCACTCCATTGATACCAGTGGTGGGTTGGGGGAGGGGTTTGCTAGCTCAAGCACCTCAGGTGAGCTCAGCTGCTGCAGCAGGAGACAAGAAGAGAGGCAACCTCTCAGATAGAAAAAGCTAACGTACTCAATGCTTTTTTTGCCTCTGTCTTCACGAACAAGGTCAGCTCCCAGACTGCTGCACTGGGCAGCACAGCATGGGGAGGAGGTGACCAGCCCTCTGTGGAGAAAGAAGTGGTTCGGGACTATTTAGAAAAGCTGGACGAGCCCAAGTCCATGGGGCCGGATGCGCTGCATCCGAGAGTGCGAAAGGAGTTGGCGGATGTGACTGCAGAGCCATTGGCCATTATCTTTGAAAACTCATGGCGATCAGGGGAAGTCCCGGACGACTGGAAAAAGGCTAATGTAGTGCCCATCTTTAAAAAAGGGAAGGAGGATCCTGGGAACCACAAGCCAGTCAGCCTCACCTCAGTCCCTGGAAAAATCATGGAGCAGGTCCTCAAGGAATCAATTCTGAAGCACTTAGAGGAGAGGAAAGTGATCAGGAACAGTCAGCATGGATTCACCAAGGGCAAGTCATGCCTGACTAATCTAATTGCCTTCTATGACGAGATAACTGCCTCTGTGGATGAGGGGAAAGCAGTGGACGTGTTGTTCCTTGACTTTAGGAAAGCTTTTGACATGGTCTCCCACAGTATTCTTGCCAGCAAGTTAAAGAAGTTTGGGCTGGATGAATGGACGATAAGGTGGATAGAAAGCTGGCTAGATTGTCTGGCTCAACGGGTAGTGATCAATGGCTCCATGTCTAGTTGGCAGCCGGTATCAAGTGGAGTGCCCCAAGGGTCGGTCCTGGGGCTGGTTTTGTTCAATATCTTCATTAATGATCTGGAGGATGGTGTGGATTGCACCCTCAGCAAGTTTGCAGAAGACACTAAACTGGGAGGAGAGGTAGATACGCTGGAGGGAAGGGATAGGATCCAGAGGGACCTAGACAAATTAGAGGATTGGGCCAAAAGAAATCTGATGAGGTTCAACAAGGACAAGTGCGGAGTCCTGCACTTAGGACGGAAGAATCCCATGCACCGCTACAGACTAGGGACCGAATGGCTCGGCAGTACTTCTGCAGAAAAGGATCTAGGGGTTACAGTGGACGAGAACCTGGATATAAGTCAACAGTGTGCCCTTGTTGCCAAGAAAGCCAATGGCATTTTGGGATGTATAGGTAGGGGCATTGCCAGCAGATCGAGGGACGTGATCGTTCCCCTCTATTTGACATTGGTGAGGCCTCATCTGGAGTACTGTGTCCAGTTTTGGACCCCACACTACAAGAAGGATGTGGAAAAATTGGAAAGAGTCCAGTGGAGGGCAATAAAAATGAATAGGGGACCGGAACACATGATTTAGGAGGAGAGGCTGAGGGAACTGTGATTGTTTAGTCTGCGGAAGAGAAGAATGAGGGGGGATTTGATAGCTGCTTTCAACTACCTGAAAGGGGGTTCCAAAGAGGATGGATCTAGACTATTCTTAGTGGTAGCTGATGACAGAACGAGAAGCAATGGTCTCAAGTTGCAGTGGGGGAGGTTTAGGTTGGATATTAGGAAAAACTTTTTCACTAGGAGGGTGGTGAAGCACTGGAATGCATTACCTAGGGAGGTGGTGGAATCTCCTTCCTTAGAAGTTTTTAAGGTCAGGCTTGACAAAGCCCTGGCTGGGATGAGTTAGTTGGGGATTGGTCCTGCTTTGAGCAGGCAGTTGGACTAGATGACCTCCTGAGGTCCCTTCCAACCCTGATATTCTATGATTCTCTGATTCTGTGACCCAAGCCATTTAGGGCTGTGAAAGTCAAGATAGGCTTTAAACGCTTAAGCTTCACCCTGAAATCAGGCAATAGCCAGTGCAGATTGTGGAGCACAGAAGTAATGTGCTCTCTCTCTCTCTCTCTGTCACTGAAACCCTGTTTAATGAGTGCTCCGCTGCACTGGCTGCAGTTTCTGGATGATTTGGTAGAATAGCACCAGGTGGAGCTTGTCATAATAGATTTTCCTTAAAGGGTATGTGTACACTGCAGCAGGAAGTGTGCTGCCCAACCTGGGTAGACAGCCATTCTCTGCTCAAGGTAAGATGCTAAAAATAGTTGTGTGGATGTTGCGGCACAGTGAGTAGCATGGGCTAGCCATCTGAGTATGTACCCTGGGGGTTAGGCAGGCTTGTATCTGGGTAGCTAGCCCAAGCCACTGTCCACGCTGCAACATCCACACTGCTATTTTCAGTGCGCTAGCTTGAGCATGTGCCCAGCTGCAGTGTAGACATACCCAAAGTGACAACGGTGTGCATAACTATGGCACATCTGGATCCAGATGGAAAGGAAGGAGCTTTCTTTTTGAATGCAGACGAAAGCTCTTAACTACTGCTGCTGCCCAGAAATTCAACACCAGCCAAGAATCCCCAAACTATGAAACCTTGGGGGAAATGGGAGGATGCTGACATGATTCATTAGAGATGCTGACATGATTTCCACCATTTCCTCCAGTTGTTTTTCTCATCGTACAAACATCATCTCATTCTTGCCTGAGTTGAGATGCAGCCATCATCCATTAAATACTAGATAAATCATCACTCCCGTGCATCTTAAGATTTAGAAGAGACCATAAGAACAGCCATACTGGGTCAGAGATGGACAAAGGTCCATCTAGCCCAGTATCCTGTCTTCCAAGAATGGCCAATGCCAGGTGCCCCAGAGGGAATGAACAGAACAGGTAATCATCAAGTGATCCACCCCCTGTCGCCCATTCCCAGCTTCTGGCAAAAAGTCTGCATAGACGGAAGACTAGAAACAGAAGAGACTATGAAAGTCTGCATACTTAGAAATGTAGTGACAGCATAGTCAAGACACCACAACCCTTGCTTGCTTGAGTTGAATATCACAGCCACAATCCATCAACATCCCATACTCCAAAATAGGACTTCAGGCATGGCTAGTGGGACTGATAATAAATAATATAATATGCTCACTTCTTACTCCCTGTTTGCCTACTTCCATGACTATCATGATAGGGATTGAGGCGACAAATCCTTAACACCCCATCCCTGTCTAGGGGGATTGCCAAGTCCTCAACTCATGGCAGACATCCAAAAGCAGCCACTGAGAGAATGCAGCTGCAGCAACTGACTACCTGAATAAGGACTTCCAAATAGGCCACAAATGATGCCAGAGACACACCGTCCAATTCCCCAACTCCACCCTCCAAGCCTTCCTACAAAAGTCTTCCATCCACATCCTATGGAACTGTTCCATCCTAAAAAGGCTAGTTAAATTACACATCCCCCAACCATCCATTCATCACCGCAGAGATCCCACCTGACAGAGTGAACTAAGTGATAGCCACATGTCCATCTTCCCTCCCCCCATCCCTCCCTGTAGAACACTCACTTGCCAGGGGTCATAGACCCATTCAGTCCTCCATCCCTGCTCCCCATGACCTCCCAAGGTGAGATCTCAAACATTCATCATCATAAAAAATACCTTAAGAAAAGTTAATCCCAGTAGTAACAATTATTTCATTAGAGTAGTGAAAGTTTCTGGAGAACATTAGCTTTAGGACGTATTCGTGCTGCACACTCTTGCAGACATGATTCTATCATTGGTGAATTATCTATAATTTTGGTAAGAATGGGTGATCCATTTTAGTCTGTTCTAGCTCCTATAGTCTGTTGTAAATGGCTGATTAATACTGGAAATACAAGATACCTTAGGCAAAATGGTTGGCATAATGAAATTTAATGAGAGAAACCGCATAATAAATGAATGAACATTTCCAAACTAGTGAGTGCTGTGGAATATCTGTAATTACTAGGTCCTCGGCAGCTGATGACCGAGTGACAGTGTTTGTGTTCATTAGCTTCAGAGCTCCCTGATGCTTTCTTCACACCAGCTGTGAATGGAAAACACATTAGTCTCGGCCATGAAAAGAAGTTAAAACCCAGTAAACAAGTCAGTCACGATAAATAAATGCTAATGGCTGCATCTACCCTGGTTAATTCCATTCCTGGACAAATGAATATAAAAAGAGCGGACAACAGCAGGCCACTGAAATAAAATAAAAAGCTACAAAGTTCAGGAATGGAAATTTCTGGAGGCTGCATCTTTTATTCTTGGCAGAATTTATATTCTCTGTTTGTACCTTACTATTTTCTTTTCCATTTTCCTTTCTTATTTCTGAAAAATTCTTGAACAGAAGACATGCAGCAGCACCATCTGCTGGTTAAATCTAGTGCTGTGTCAACAGAGGAAAATCCAGGTTGTCCTTTAAACTTGACTTTTATAACCATCTAGTTAATTGCATTCTGTAAAGACTTTGAGCTTGATTCTTGGATCCATTTATGGCCCTGTCACGGGGCATGGCTCCCCTTTTGCCCTCTCCCTGCAGAAACTGCACAGACTCCCATGCTAGCACCTTCATAGGTCCTTTTATTTTGAGTTCCCTTCACCCTTTCCACAACAATCCCCATGCAACAGTCTATTTACAATGTTAACCTAGCGTTTGGCCCTCTCACCAGGACCTCAGGGGAATAGAAGTCTCCCTATTCTGTGCCTCTGTGTGACCAGGCTCAGCTAGACCTGTCCCTCCCTCTCTCCCCCCTGACACCTCCATCCTGCCTCTTTATCAGCCTTGGGCTGATGGGGTAATTGGCTCCTCAGACCATCCAGCTGCCTAGCCTGATTGACTAATTACCCCCATCAGCTTTCTCAAGGGAAACTAATTAATAGCTGAGTGATCAGAGTGCAGGCTCCCATGTTTTCAACCTCCACTCTGTCACAGGCCCCTTTGTGTGTCTCTGGTTCTACAGAGGGACCCATACAAGCTGACCTAACCAGACAGCTGAGGAGTCTCGTGTGTAGAATCATTTGCTGCCTCAGAACCACTCCCTTCCTATCTCTAGCCCAGGAGTGGAAGCTGGGGGAAAGTGGAGTCCAGAGTGCTGTCTGCTGGAAGTGCATGGTTATCCTTGGTTGCTGGAATGGCTTCTTAGAGACGTTGGTATGCAGGCACAAATTAGAGCAGTTATGAAGTGCCTCTAAGTTATATCAGAGGCCAAACTGGGCCTCATCTGGCCCTAACGTAGCAAGGGCATAAAGGTTGCATCCAGCTGCCAATGCTTCCCTTTATAGATCCAGCTCTGAGTGCAGAGTCAGCCCCGATCTGTCTCTTTTTTTAATAATGCAGAAGAATGAATACATCTTTCCACTAGTGCAAAGTGCATAGTGATTTCAGGAACAAAACTGTTGTGTACAATGTGGAATAGAGTTATTACTACTGGAATAAATGTCTTACAAAATGGATATCTGTGGAAAAAATTCACCGGAAATGTCAGATTTATTTTTTCCATGGGGCAGAGGTCCTTGCTCTGATCTTTGCTATTTCACCTATTTATCATCTTCTGAGTCGTAGGTTTTTGAGGGACAGTGGTACAATTTGGGGCTATCAGACTCACACCACTGCAAAATGAATGCTCTCAAGCATCCCAAGGCCTGAGAAAAAGTCTAGTTGTCAACATGCTGACTAATCTAGCTTCTCTAGTGGATGAGTTAAAAGTAGAGCTAATTGGAAAATTTTCCAGTGGAATGTGGTTCCATTGGGGAATGCTGTATAGTCAAAATGAAAATTTCAACAGGAATGTGTTGATTTGGATGAAATTTCATTTTGAAAATAAAAGGAACAGTGTTTCAGAATGGAATGTTTTGATTTTTCACCTTTTTGTTTTGAAGTTTAAGTTTATTTTTTTGAATCAAAACTGGAACACATTTCAGTTTTTATCAAAACAAAGAGTGTTCCCATTAACCCAGACTGATATGTGTGTGCGTGTGCATGTGTGTGTGTGCAAATTTTCTGTTGCATGGGGAAAAAAAATTCATTCTGGTTTGGAAGAAAATCAAATTTCAAAATCTCAAATTTTTTCATGGAAATTTTTCATGAAATTCCAGTTCCCACACAGCTCTGGTTAAAATGTTCAACTATTTCAAATATTGGTAGAGCCGTTTAGGTCCCAGGATATCAGAGAGACACGGTGGGTGAGGTAATATCTTTTGTCTAACCAACTTCTGTTGGTGAAAGAGACAAGCTTTCAACCTACACAGGGCTCAGACCTGAAGAAGAGCTCTGTGTTGCTCAAAAACTTGTCTCTCACACCAACAGAAGTTGGTCCAATAAAAGATATGACCTCACCCACCTTGTCTCTCTAACTATTTAAAGAAATTTGGGTATTTATGTGCCTCTAACATTGCTTAGGGATACAATTAGCCGGGGAGCAAAAATACGTTTTTTACATGCACTGGAACCTCAAAGTTGAGGATTACTGTTAATGAGTGGGAGGCTATGACCTTTCTTGAGGGAGTCTTAAAAGAAACAGATATTATCCCTCGAATCCTGTAGAAAGAACTGGAGAAAGGTGTTGGGAAGGAATTAAAAAGTTAATTGGCCTGATTCATTACTGTGAGTAGGATGGCATAACACTATTAATAATGTACAGTAGTAAATCAGGCTCAGGAAGTATCTGGAGAGAGTAAAGTGAATCTGCATAAGGAGAAGGTTTGCAAGTAATTTATACTTGTTTTACAATTATCAGTTTAAATGAAGGTAAAGCCAATGTGAGTCAGAAAATATCGACTGTTCTTGTAAGGGAAAAGCTTTCACACCAATTATGTACACAAGAGAAGGGCCAAAAAGAGGATAGGTATTTAGAAATCTGGTCACCCTTTCTACCATACTCAGAAGAGGAGGTTCCCCAACAGGCAAGCCAAAATGTTTAGCCAATTCTTTGAATATTAATCTGATCCTGAACAAGTCCTGTGCAATGCAGTATGTTAACATTTCATAGTAAGTTTGTTGTAATAAACTGTTAAAATAAATGATAAAATACAATAAAACAATAAAAAGTTTGTTTGTTTTTAAAAGGAGGGGGAAGAGGTTTCAGAGACAGCACATTGTCTATTTGTTTCCAGCAAGAACTGTTAAGTAAGGAAGAGTTTATCTATTTTAAAAGACTGAGACAATAATTTGTGTATTTATTTAATGTAAATGGTGTAGGAACAACTGAAATCTTCAAGAGACCCAGCTCCCACATGGGTTCAGGGGACAAACAGCTGCTTCAGCTCTTATCACAGCATTCTTCAGACATTTTAAAGGGAAAGTACTGTGGTTACAAGAGTCCCAGACTCAGACAGGATTCCACCTTATGATGAGAGTCTGTATACTATTAATAACATTGTTAACTCCCTGTTACAAGCCAGAGTATTAGACCTCAACCTAGGACTCCAGAATATTAAAACATAATGCAAAATCGGTACACTAATTAAAAAATGAAAACCAAACTTAGAATATACACAATATATTTTGAGCAAACATCATGTACAATAGTGGTTGAATAGCCTTGTTAAAAATTGCTGAAATAGAATCCTTTAACAAAATGACAGCCTAGAATCTACAAAAATATATTCAGGACAGTCTTTCAAACACTGAGTGGCACTTGGCATGATTTCAAGTTTGGAAATAGCTCCAGATTTCATTAAGTTTACCTTATAGCTTCAAAGATATCTGTGCATAAAACTGTAATCCATCAGTTTCAATCACGAATGATTTAAAAATAAATAAATACGTAAATATATTGAGATGATGGAAAATGAGCATAGGGAATTCATCCTAGTTATACAAGATAAAAAGATTCAGGTAAACATAGCCAAGCTATTAAATCTTCAAAAGGTAAACAGATCTCAAAAACCAGCCCTCACCACCTGATATGATTAAGCAGCTCAGGATATTAGCTTAGCCCTACAAACACACTGATTGAGGTCACAAAATCAGAATTTTAAAAGTATTTGGCAAAGCTGTTGAGAAAAAATTACTTACTGTTGCTGATCCTAAAATGTGGACAGCTGAATATTTAGTTTTCAAATGTGGGTATTTACAGCATGATCCAATGCTCACTGAAATCCATGGAAGTAGTCTTGTTAACTTAATAGTCATGGGATCAAGCCTTTAAGCAGGGTATCTATAGCCCACATCTGTATGCCAAGTAGGGATGTAAATGCTCATTTTACATACCAAAGAACCAAGTATGAGCATACAGTTGTGAAATTTGGACATCCTATTAAAGTTCCCATGTTTGGCAACTGTGTAAACCATACAGGTATATTGGAAAAGTTTTAAACAAGATGCTCTATTTGAAAAGCTGTGTGTCCTTCTTTTACATGCTAAGGACTCTGTATTTCCTCCTGCAGAAGTTAATGATATCACCAGCACTGAATGCAAACCATTTTCGTACACTCTGCATGTTAGTAATGCAGTCAGCTTCTGCTTGGGAAACACAATCCTAGTGAGGTCTTGGCAATTGGAAAAGGAGAAAATTATTTTTGAAAGTGTTATTTACTGAATTGTAGCATTCGGGTCTACCTGTGTATTATTTTGAGACGGACAGTATGAAGATATCCCAGAAGTATATGCACCTGGTATATTAATGCTTAAGTACTGTATAAAAGCACCATGATTCAGAATTAGAGATGAGACTGAGCTAGAATGTTTGTACTGAGATCCTGATCCAGACTTTCCCAAATTCAGAGTGTGCAGTTCTGGGGTTTTGCTTCAAATCCATCTCTATTCAGACTCAAACATTCTTTGAACAGAGAGTCAATGCAGAGAGCTACCTGCAGAGAGAGAGAGAATAGCTAAAATACACTATAATCATTATTTCTACCCAAAAGAGCATACTCAGAGCTCAAAGAACTTGTAGAGTATTTGTGAATAAATCTAAAATTGAGTCTTGTTGGATGAAATCCAGCTCCACTGATGTCAACAGGAGTTTTGCCATTGACTTCAGTGGAGACAGAATTTAAACCTTTGTGTCTGGTTGACCAACGTCCAAATTAAACTAGGGGGAAAAAATGGGGGTGGGGCAGATTACTATTGTTCTAATTTTATTTTTAGTTTCGAAAGCTGGAAAGAACTAGAGTTTTCAAAGTATTTATATGGGATGGACTTTTCTACTATTTATATGTTTTCATTATTTACTATATTATTCTACACTAAAGATAGTTGTTTCTATTCTCTCTCATGTGGGAAATGTTAAGAAAGAGGTAGAATGTTTTCCAAGAAAGATTTTTATTTCACCCTTCGAATGAACTCTTTGGTAACTTTCTCTGGAGGAAAAAAAAATGAACCTGTCCTTTTTGATGACCTGCTGATAAATCCTTAGGAAATTTCACCTTTCATTCAAACCATAAAGCGAAGAACATTTCCTCCCTGCCAACATGTGGTAACCTGTGTCCTTGAAAAATGTATCCTTAAGGGAGAAATGATACTGAGATAGGAGGCCATTAAGTCTCAAAACACATCAGTGAATAAGTGTTTTTAATGGCTGATCAAAAATAATTTTCCTACTATTTCCCCACTGCAGGAAGCTACCCTCAACAATGATCTCTATGCTGTAATGACAATAATGTAAACCCCTAACAGTTTCAGATGCCCATGTGAATAGATTGCTGTTGGCTGGTGCTCATCTATATGCACTGTTGGGTATTCTGAAAACACAGAATATTCTTTAAGAACTAGTTAATATTTTCATGTTTAAAACATGAAGAGCAGAAATAACCTAACTCAATAAAATAATTGACATTCACTGTCTTTCCTTTACTTTTCTTTGAATTCTAAGGAAGAAACTTTCAGCAAATTCTTTGATCATCTTTAAAAGAGTTGAATTGTCTGCTCCAAATGATTAACTAGTTTTCCCACGCCAGATCTCCCTACTTGCTTTTCAGGGTTGGAATTGGCTCCGTTTCCTTACACATAAAGGGCAACGAGACCGTGAAACATCTTTTATGGCCAACATGGGCATCCTAGGTGGCTGCTGCTTAAAGCAAGACTTCAGTCATCCTTCTTATTTATTAAATCTGAGATGATGTTTGTACTGCACTAGTACATGTACTTGGTGCAGTATGGCCAACCCCAAGCATTCAAAAATCAGGCCTCAAAGAATCATGAGATTTTCTTTACAAAAATGACAAATTTCGTCCTCATGTTACTTGCTTTCTGGTTTCTGAGCTGGGTCACATTATCAAGCTTTTCTCCACAGCCATGAGAGCTAGAAAATTACTTCTTTTTTAACGAAAATTGAGATTCTCATCTAAGCACATGACTCCAGCATCTGGAGCTTTCAAAGAAACATCAAATGCCAGAAGACTCACAGTAAAATTGCAAGAGTTGGCAACACAATGGTAAACCTCGCCTTATTTTTACTGGTATGGGTTTGAATACAAAATGTTTAAATGTGGAGAAGAAAATGTTTCAGCTCATCCGGGAGCAGAAGTCCAGTTATTTTATGATGTTGTTTGTGTCCGAAGCACTTCCTAATGCACAGGCGGCACAACTGCATCAAGGACAGGGGCCCTGGAGAAAGATGCCACAAGACAAGTTATAACATGTGATTTTATTGCCCCAAGATCAGTTGTCACAGAACTGAAACTGTAGATATGTAACAAGGCCAGCTTTTGTGTAGTACAGGCTAGACCAGCTTTACTTAAGGGCAACATTCCCAAGCTCTCAGCTCCCGCAGGCTCCTAAAAGCTCAACTCACTAGAAATTCTTTACCAAATCATTTTAGTCATAAGGTGTTTGGAGCAGGTAGATAGTTTTTTAAGGGGGATCAGAGGTGGTGTTAGCCCACTGGGGGCCCTACGCTGGAATATTTTTTGGGGGGGCCCCCAGACACAACACATATTAAAAAAGCAAACAGGGGGCCCCGTGAGCAGCTCAGGACCTCAAGCAATTGCTTAGTCTGCTTATGCCTAGTGCCGGCTCTGAGAAAGATTGTAATTTATAAATAGATTTTGTAGCTGAATACTGAAAACAGCACACAGGGACCGATTCCCCATTGCTATGCTCCTGGTGCAGTCATTTACTCTAGTGCAAAAACAGGCGCTAAACACTATCAAATGAGAAATCTCCTCTGACTTACCCCAGTAGAAGCAATTTATCCCCATGTTGCCCAGGTGTAAATGACCATACAAGAGGCAAGGCAGTGGTAAGTCAAGCCCACAAGGTGAATGCGATGAAGTGAGCTGTAGCTCACGAAAGTTTATGCTCAGATAAATGTGTTAGTCTCTAAGGTGCCACAAGGACTCCTGTTCTTTTTGCGGATACAGACTAACACGGCTGCTACTCTGAAAGGTAAATGTGTTGTCTTAGAACCAAACACAGTCATTCTTAATCCTTATACAGGTATGATTAGTAGCTGTATTATTTTCCTACAAGCTATAAGACAAATGTCTTTATGTTGCTTGAAAATAAGAGATGATTAATGCTTCCTTCAAAATCCTTTCCCTTGAGTGAGATTCAAGTTTGCGGCCCACTGGTTTCTGCAGAAGTATTCATAACAGTATAACTGTGATAAACACATAGCAAGAGTCGCAATATATAATCCCTTATTTAAACCTTCAAGATTAAATAGTCTCATGCTGATAATGCAAGCCCTAGTAAAGAATCTATCTCTTTTATTTAAATGTAACAGAATAACGTGCTTAATGGAGGGCTTACCCTTCTTGTTAAGAGGTAGTTATTATGACGTATTTAAATACAGAGCAGTTGGATCATATAACATGTCATTTGTACAGCTATCTCATCATACACAGCAGTTACAGCAACAGAAAAGTTACTGTCAGAGTAGATAAGGAGAGCAGACAAGCAGGATGCACTAATGGGGGAAGGCGGGATTGGGATGGGTTTAAGCAGTGTAAGAAGAAAGAGATGAGCTTTATGAGGCATTTTAGAAAGCAAGAGGGAATCAATGAAATGGGATCAGGGAGGCAGAGACGATATCAGCTAAAAGTCAGTCCCAGTTAAGATTTTCTAAAAGAAGCTAGAAGATAAGGGCATTTGTGGTCACCAGAGAAGCTGTGTTGGCAGTAGCTGTGAGTAAGGGAGTGGAAGGTACTATGGAAGCAGCTGGTCCTGCTTTTGGGTAACAGCTTGAAAAAGCAGCTGTTTTTTCAGTGTCCCTCCACACTCCAGCTACCACTTTTTCAGCAGTTCTTCACAGCTGGCTCAGTTCTCTTAAAGACCATTTTACTGATCAAACGGTTGTATAAAGAACACTGTCAACATGCAGTATTAATGAGACATGAATTAATGAACCTGGTAAATATACAGGGCTTCATTCGCCACTGCTTTGCATCTTATGCTGCCATTTGCAACTGTGCACAGAGAATGCAAGACTGTTCCAAGTCAGAACAGCAGCATTTTACACACACGTTACACAAGTTTAAAAGACAATGTATGGTGCAAGGGAAACGCAGTGGATCTAATTTACCTAGATTTTAGTAAGGCATTTGATATCGTGCCACATGGGGAATTATTAGTTAAATTGGATAAGATGGGGATCAATAGGAAAATTGAAAGGTAGATAAGGAATTGGTTAAAGGGGAGACTACAACGGGTCCTACTGAAAGGTGAACTGTCAGGCTGGAGGGAGGTTACCAGTGGACTTCCTCAAGGATCGGTTTTGGGACCAATCTTTTTATTACTGACCTGAGCACAAAAAGTGGGAGTGTGCTAATAAAGTTTGCGGATCATACAAAGCTGGGAGGTATTGCTAATTTAGAGAAGGACAGGGATACCCTACAGGAGGATCTGGATAACCTTGTAAACTGGAGTAATAGGATGAAATTTAATAGTGAGAAGTGTAGGGTCATGCATTTAGGGATTAACAACAAGAATTTTAGTTATAAGATAGGGACGCATCAATTAGAAGTAACGGAGGAGGAAAAGGACCTTGGAATATTGGTTGATCATAGGATGACTATGAGCCGCCAATGTGATATGGCTGTGAAAAAAGCTAATGTGGTCTTGGGATGCATCAGGAGAGGTATTTCCAGTAGGGATAAGGAGGTTTTAGTACCGTTATACAAGGCACTGGTGAGACCTCACCTGGAATACTGTGTGCAGTTCTGGTCTCCCATGTTTAAGAAGGATGAATTCAAACTGGAACAGGTACAGAGAAGGGCTACTAGGATGATCCGAGGAATGGAAAACTTGTCTTATGAAAGGAGACTCAGGGAGCTTGGCTTGTTTAGCCTAACTAAAAGAAGGTTGAGGGGAGATATGATTGCTCTCTATAAATATATCAGAGGTATAAATACCGGAGAGGGAGAGGAATTATTTAAG
This sequence comes from Eretmochelys imbricata, assembly GCF_965152235.1. NCBI lineage: Eukaryota > Metazoa > Chordata > Testudines > Cheloniidae > Eretmochelys > Eretmochelys imbricata. The sequence continues at coordinate 138,004,854 of NC_135572.1, forward strand.
CTCAGTACCAATGTGGACACAAGAACAAATGGATATAAACTGGCCACTAGGAAATTTAGACTAGAAATTAGATGAAGATTTTTAACCATCAGAGGAGTGAAGTTTTGGAATAGCCTTCTAAGGGAAGCAGTGGGGGCAAAAGATCTATCTGGCTTTAAGATTAAACTCGATAAGTTTATGGAGGAGATGGTATGATGGGATAACATGGTTTTGGTAATTAAATATTCATGGTAAATAGGCCCAATGGCCTGTGATGGGCTATTAGATGGGGTAAGATCCGAGTTACCCGGGAAAGAATTTTCTGTAGGATCTGGCTGATGAATCTTGCCCATATGCTCAGGGTTTAGCTGATCGCCATATTTGGGGTCGGGAAGGAATTTTCCTCCAGGGCAGATTGGAAGAGGCCCTGGAGGTTTTTCGCCTTCCTCTGTAGCATGGGCACGGGTCACTTGCTGGAGGATTCTCTGCTCCTTGAAGTCTTTAAACTACGATTTGAGGACTTCAGTAGCACAGATATAGGTGTGAGGTTTTTTTGTAGGAGTGGTGGGTGAAATTCTGTGGCCTGCGTTGTGCAGGAGGTCAGACTAGATGATCATAATGGTCCTTTCTGACCTAAATATCTATGAAGTGGCGAATCCAGGTCTGCTCCGACTGAAACTGGCAGAACTGCAATTAGACAAACAAGGTGGGTGAGGTAATATCTTTTACTGGACCAACTTCTGTTGATGACAGAAACAAGAATTTTTCAGGTCTGGGAAATGTACTCAGAGCATCACAGCTAAATGCAAGGTGGAAAAGATAAAAGTCATTAGCACATATTTTAAGGGACCAATCAAGATAGAGTGGCCCATCAAAACCCCTTCAGTCATAGGACAAAAAGAGGGAGTTAGCGAGTTACAGGTTGCTGTAATAAGCCATAAATCCAGTGTCTCTGTTCAGTCCATGATTTTTAGTGTTAGAAAAGTTATGAATTTAAACTCCCAGGCTCATCTTTTGAAATTGCTGTTGACATCAATGGGAACAGGAGTGACCATTGCAATATTACATCGTGCGTTCTGTTTTGTCCATTTTATTTTGCTCCGGCATAAGTAAATGTCTCTTTGAGAACTTCTTAAAAGTTTAAAAACACTCCCATAAAAGCAGAAATGTTTCACTGAAAAAGAGAAAAGTTTAAAAAAAAAAATCAATTTCACTCTCCTGAAAAATAACCAAAAAATGTACGGTAATTCTTGTATTCAAGGTAATTCAATGCGGCGGTGTTTTATTTGTTAATTTAGTGAGTTATCCGGAACACACGCAAAACTGTCTGTATCATTCAGACAGAAAACATATGCAGCGAAACATTACATTGGGGCAACAACATTCTGTAACTGTTCATATGGGTGACTGTAGGCTGGTACTTTGGCCAATAGTCTACTGAAGCAGAAACCCCTAGATGCTACCATTTCCTGCACATTTGTAGGTAGAGCCTTCCAAGCATTTACCAGATGGAGGAAAAGAAAACAGAATGGAGACCAATTCTGATTAGCAAGTGAGTCTACTGGAATAATGGAGGCTGCCCAGGAGTGTGAGAAATACTACAGCTCATCTGCTGCCTGTACCAGAGATCACCATGCTCACAGAATGAATCTGAATGAAAGCAAAAGGAAGTAACACTACAGGAAGGGAACTTGAACGTTAAACAAGAGGCTGTATATTTTCACATCTGTTTTCAATTGCTTCAGACCAGACAATTTAGAAACCAGCTGCTAGCAAACCTGGAACTTACTCAGAAAAAGGAATTTTGAACAACATTTGGGAAGCACTACTCAGTAGCAAAATGTTCTCCATAATTTTATGAGTGCAAGCTTCAATGACTGTAAAAGCAGAAATTGCCTTAGAAACTTTAATTATTGTCCAGCCCTCTCTACTCAGTCCTTCCAATGTTACATGTGGTTCTGTGGCTTCTCCCTAGGCATGCATGACATATTCTTTTATCTCAGATAAACACATGTGATACGAGTCAGAAGACTAATAGAAAGAGGATTTGAGTTCTGTAACATACAGTGTTGAAAGACCAAATATCTCTGCCATGCATCACCATGTGATGGTTTTCATAAGATTACTGACTACACACACAGGGCCTGATTTATCACTGTATTATTCCAGTTTTACACTGGTGTAACTCCACTGATCTCAACAGAGTCACATTGGCATAAAACTGGAGTAATATAGTGGTGGATTATACCAGCAGTATCTTGTTTAACATAATGATACTAACTGCTGTTTACTGCCTCCATAGGAAATTAGAATCATACAATCTCAGGGTTGGAAGCGACCTCAGGAGGTCATCTAGTCCAACCCCCTGCTCAAGCAGGACCAATCCCCAACTAAATCATCCCAGCCAGGCCTTTGTCAAGCCTGACCTTAAAAACTTCTAAGGAAGGAGATTCCACCACCTCCCTAGGTAATGCATTCCAGTGCTTCACCACCCTCCTAGTGAAAAAGTTTTTCCTAATATACAACCTAAACCTCCCCCACTGCAACTTGAGACCATTACTCCTCATTCTGTCATCTGCTACCACTGAGAACAGTCTACATCCATCCTCTTTGGAACCCCCTTTCAGGTAGTTGAAAGCATCTATCAAATCCCCCCTCATTCTTCTCTTCCGCAGACTAAACAACCCCAGTTCCCTCAGTCTCTCCTCATAAGTCATGTGTTCCGGTCCCCTAATCATTTTTGTTGCCCTCCACTGGACTCTTTCCAATTTTTCCACATCCTTCTTCTAGTGTGGGGCCCAAAACTGGACACAGTACTCCAGATGAGGCCTCACCAATGTCCAATAGAGGGGAACGATCACGTCCCTCGATCTGCTGGCAATGCTCCTACTTATACATCCCAAAATGCCATTGGCCTTCTTGGCAACAAGGGCACACTGTTGACTCATATCCAGCTTCTCGTCCACTGTAACCCCTAGGTCCTTTTCTGCAGAACAGCTGCCTAACCATTCGGTCCCTAGTCTGTAGCGGTGCATGGGATTCTTCTGTCTTAAGTGCAGGACTTTGCACTTGTCCTTGTTGAACCTCATCAGATTTCTTTTGGCCCAATCCTCTAATTTGTCTAGGTCCCTCTGGATCCTATCCCTTCCCTCCAGCGTATCTACCTCTCCTCCCAGTTTAGTGTCCCCTGCAAACTTGCTGAGGGTGCAATCCACGCCATCCTCCAGATCAACAAAACCGGCCCCAGGACCGACCCTTGGGGCACTCCACTTGATACCGGCTGACAACTGGACATGGAGCCATTGATCACTACCCGTTGAGCCCGACAATCTAGCCAGCGTTCTATCCACCTTATAGTCCATTCATCCAGCCCATACTTCTTTAATTTGCTGGCAAGAATACGCTGGGAGACCGTGTCAAAAGCTTTCCTAAAGTCAAGGAATAACACGTCCATTGCTTTCTCCTCATCCACAGAGCCAGTTATCTCGTCATAGAAGGCAATTAGATTAGTCAGGCATGACTTGCCCTTGGTGAATCCATGCTGACTGTTCCTTATCACTTTCCTCTCCTCTAAGTGCTTCAGAATTGATTCCTTGAGGACCTGCTCCATGATTTTTCCAGGGACTGAGGTGAGGCTGACTGGCCTGTAGTTCCCCGGATCCTCCTCCTTCCCTTTTTTAAAGATGGGCACTACATTAGCCTTTTTCCAGTCGTCCGGGACCTCCCCCGATCTCCATGAGTTTTCAAAGATAACGGCCAATGGCTCTGCAATCACATCCGCCAACTCTTTTAGCACTCTCAGATGGAGTGCATCCCACCCCATGGACTTGTGCTCATCCAGCTTTTCTAAATAGTCCTGAACCACTTCTTTCTCCACAGAGGGCTAATGTATTCTAAATGAATATATTATAGGAATGTAACTCTATTGACCAGAGGCATTGTTCACATTTCCCTGGCAAACAATTAGGATTTTTCCCCAGAATTCTTGAATATAATATACCCAATAAAACAAAATGGACTTGGAACCATTTTGATTTACAGGTAAATAATAGCTGCTTTTAAAAAAGTTTAAATAAGAATCAAACCTAAATATTGGAAGAAGGGCTGGACTCTGCAGGACATAATATAGGACCTTAATAAACACATACCATATATACTTATTGTACCACCTCTTGGGATGTATTTTACAACCTTTTTCAAAAAAGCTAACAGAGAAATTAATTTTCAGACACATTTTGCTACTTCTTAAGGTTTTGACCCACAAATATAAAGCAAAAGGCAAGGAATTAGATCATGGTTACAGTCCATTTACCATTTTTATACTGCATGAATTAAAAGCTTCCCAACTGTACTTTAACACAGAATTTCCCGGCATTTGCTGGACTTGTACCACAAAAATTACATTATTTAAACTCAGTGGGTACATTTCTGCTCTCTGGTAATCAGGCTCAACTCTCACTGGATGATTTGAGGTTACTTTCTATCCTTTGCAAATTTGTTAATATGCTCCGAGGAGAATCACTAGCTTAACGCAACCCAGGAATGACCCAGAACCCACTAAAGTAAATGAAAATGAAAAGTTTCCAATTGACTTCAGTGGATTTAGGGCCAGTCCCAAGAACACTGATAGTCAAAAAGAGGAAAGTTCCCAGTTGATTAAGTTCTTCTGCTTAATATGTCTCCTAAGCTCATTTCTGTGACACATTACAATCTTCAAGTCTGTTCACTGATGCCCTGGACTCTCAGGAAAAGCTCTGGGGGCCACAGGTGCATGGGATCCAAATAAAACTCTACAGCATTTGTAGTGACTGGAAATTCCTTTTTGCCGAGGCTGGACTCTCCATAAAGTCTTTTAAAACAATAATAATAATAATAATGAATAATATTTCATAAATTAATACGCTGATGCTAATGGAAATTGTGTCCAAATATCTGAGGGCAGAACTGAGCCCAGTTATTTTCAGTTTTGCTCCATGATATAGAACATGAAGTGCAGCATAGTAAATAATGTGCCCTTTTTTCAGTCACCTATGGGTTATGATTTTGAATAAAACAAATATTAAAGGACACCTTCTCTCTGCACAAATATTTGCGTTAAAGTGCTGCTTGGTGGAACCAGCTCCACTGGCCTTTTGCCTTCTGCATTCTTAGCACGCACGTCAGCTCCAAAGTCAATGAGCAAGTGCACCAGGTCAGCGTTGGAATTCCGGGCAGCCGCATGGAGAGGAGAATCCAGATCTTTGCCACCATTTGCACTTGCTCCTGAAAATAAAGTAGGACCAAGAATATGATCACATTAATAAAATAAAAGTCATGGCTGGAACATCCCATTTCCTTTGCTACCGCCTAGGAGTCTGACCAACCTGCAGCAATGGAGGTTCCCACTACACTCCTAGAGATGGATTTTAATAGTTAGGGGCTCGATTATGACTTTAAACCACTGCCTGTTTTGGGATGGGATGATGGGGTTCCGTGAATCAATGAAAGCTCCCTGAGACACTCTGCCTCAGGCTGTGCCTCTGCTCTGGGGGGCCACAAACAGCTGTGGTACCTGCTGTACCCTCTTACGGGCCACAGCCCAGACACCTGGATGCTGTGGAGTAGGGAAGGGACATAGCTCCACTCTCAGTCCCCACATCCCCTTTCCCACCACCTGTGGAGTTGCTAGCACTGTGGGTGGTGCTCCGGTCTTCCAGTGTTTGCATGATGCGATTGCACAGTTCAGTAGGGTACTTAGGCATGTGCCTAACTTTACACACATGAGGAGTCCCATAGACCTGAGCGGGACCACTCGTGCTACGAGTGAGGCACATACTTCAGCATCCTGCTGAATGGATGACCATGTTTGTGTCCAGCCCTTGCACTGGTGTATAAAGGATCCAAGAATGCAGGGCTCAGTGCAGTCTGGCCCCCTGCAGGAGGTGCATGTAGGTTCAGTGGGAGTTGTGCGGCCACATCCCTTCTAGTCAACTTAACGTTCCGAATGGGGTACCCAGAGCTACCCACCCGCTTCACATGTTTCAGAATTCCAGTGTGTGAGCACCCCTAAGCCTGGGATGAGGACAGAGTATAAAGAGATGTTACAGAAAATAAAAGAACATCATTTTACTTTTTTTTTTTTTTTACCTGATTCAAGTAACTTCTTTGCACAGGCTACCTGCTCATTCTCACAAGCCACATACAGTGGAGTACCCAGGTGTTTGATGTTGAGGTCGATATTTACTCCATTGGATGTGAGGGATTCGACACATTCAATATGTCCTTTGAAAGGATAAAGAAAGGTCAAATAATAAAAATAAGGGGTTTCTGAACAATCCTCATTTTGTGGCCCAGATAACTCTCCCCCCTCCCCTCCCCAGTGTAGATCAGTAAAGCTCCATTGATTTGGCAAGAGATTTTAGATTTCCATTTTTGTCTCTCCCTGGACCCCAGGATTTTGCTACATTCAAAATGCTTTTCTCCACCCATCCCATAATGAATCATTTTGGTGGGATGGAGAAGAGAAGCAGCAGGTGACAACTCACAGACAATAATGGTCTCAAAGGTGCTCATCCAGTCATTTCTGCCATTTTTGATTTCCTGTCTGTAATGGCCCCTTCTTCCCCAGTCTCTTTTCAAGAGATTGGAATCCTCGTTTTCTCTTTCTCTCTCTAGTCTGGTCAAGGGAACAATAGCCATTAGGAATATTACCATGTAAGGGGGTGGGGGGAGTTTACATTACACACATGACCAAATTATGCCATGACATCTTCAAAGGAATGCATTTTATTTGTTGGGTAATGTCTGCACTGAAAAACAGGAACAGCTAAGCCAAATCAGGGAAGGTCCTTGCAAGGCAGCCCAGTTGCTTCCTAGGTTCTTGTATCTCATTTATTAGCTGAAATATTTTGCTTTTTATAGGGGTCTCATTTCAGTATGCCTTTTGCTAGCTAATGTGAGATCATTATCCATTCTCAATACTTAATGGAAAGTAGTAGCTGGCATTTGTTCACCATCAAAGCACTAAAGCAGTCTTCTTGTCCATAAGACTAGAACAGTAGTAGAAATACAAGTCCTTGCTTCATGAAGTGCTTACTAGGGAATGGAAGTGTCTGTGAAAATTTGTATTGATTTCCAGTGCTTTCAGAAAATTCACAGTAATTCTCTCTTCACAGAATTCTCCTTATGGTGGACAAGTTTGTTAATTTAGGAGGTGAGGAGTTCAAGTTCAACCTGTTAAAATTGTTTTGTTAAGCTATGGTAGATGTCAACACAGAGCAACACTCTTGGTGGGATACTTTCCCCTCCAACGAACAGCATCATTTGGGGGACCAAGGAGAGATAAGTACCAGATAAGGAAACACCTGCACCCTTTCCTCCACCCAAATGACAGTAGTTAAGCTGTGGGAGACCCAAGGGCAATGTTTGGGTTAGATCAGTGGTTCTCAACTCTGGTCCACTGTTTGTTCAGTGAAAGACCCTGGTGCGCCGGGCCAGTTTGTTTACCTGCCGCGTTCGCAGGTTCGGCCGATCGCAGCTCCCATTGGCTGCAGTTCTGCGCTCCACGCCAATGGGGGCTGCAGGAAGGGAGGCCAGCATGTCCCTCGGCCCACATCGCTTTCTGCAGCCCCCACTGGCCTGGAGCAGCGAACCGTGGCCAGTGGGAGCCGCAATCAGCCGAACCTGCAGACGTGGCAGTTAAACAAACCGGCTGGCCCGCCAGGGGCTTTCCCTGGACAAGCGGTGGACCAGAGTTGAGAACCACTGGGTTAAAGGATCCCTCGCAGCAGTGCAAGTTGGTGTGAGGGCTTGCGAGCCAGATTCTGTGGTAGACAAAGTTAAGAGAGGTCACCTCATATACCCAGGACCTCAGGAGCTGATTAGGGACCCAGGAGCAGGTGTCACGGATGAAGACAGGAAGGTAGAAACTGTGATATCAGCACTGAGGACAAGAATCAGAGTTCTATCAATGATATATTTGTATTTTACATGAATTCAATATACCGACCGATCTTTCCTTTCTCTCAGTAGCTTCAGCTGCAAGGTGCTGGTAAAAGGAAAAGTAATTCCGACTCTTGACTGAGTAACCTACCTCTCTTAGCAGCTTCATGGATAGGGGAAGCCAGGTCACATGGTGCATGTGGGGTGGCTCCATGCTGTAATAATAGATTCAAACAGGCCACGTTGCCACTGACACAGGCATTGAACAAAGGAGTGTGCCAATCAATAGTAACTCCATTCACCTGAAGGAAAAACAACAGGCAAGTAGTTTCTTTAAAAACAGTTATGATCCAGGAATATTTTAACTAGGGCTGGATGAATATTTTCATCAAAACTGTTTTTTCTATGCAATATTGAGAGTATTCAATTAAAAACATTTTTTTTTTGCAAAAGGTGTCTACTTTCTGTTGAAAATAATCAACTTTTCATTGGAAAACCACACTTTTTTCCCCAAACCCAAAAACTATTTGAGTCAGAAATACTACCATGGTGCTCATGGGAGTTTTCTGGGATCATCATGCCCCCATTGCCCTGTATGGGCCAGATTCTCCAGCTGGACCACATCTCCCATGATGCACCATGGTAGGGGCTTCCATGATGTACCATGGTGCTTTAGCAAGAGAGGAGACCATGGTGCATCATGGGAAATGTAGTCCGACCAGGGAGCCCAGCCCATCGAGGAGAAGGTGGGCATGAGGCACCTGACCTAGAACTCCCAGGAGGTAGATACTGTGGTGACGTTTGTGCATTAACATTTTTGGTTTTCCAACAAAAATATTCAGTTTTAAATTTTTCACTGAAAAGTCAATACTTTTGGGGGAAAAAAAACAGAAATGCTATGAGACTTGCACACATCACCACTCTGGACACTTTGCTTGTATATTGTCTCCATTCCTCTCCATTTTTTATGTGCTTCTTGCTTTTTTTTAGGCACTGATCCTGCATATTTACACCTGTGGTGCATATATGCATGTGATTTGTCCTGCTAACATCAGTGGGACTAATCACGTGTATAAAGTTAAGCGTGTACATACGTTTTTGCAGGATTATAAACTCTTTGGGATAGGACTGTCTCTTTCTATATGTTTGGTAAGTGCCTAGAACCAAGACTATACTCAAGAAGCTCAATCTATTTAGCTTAACCAAGAGAAGGCTAAGGGGTAACTTGATTACCATCTGTAAGTACCTACATGAGGAACAAATATTGGATAATGGGTTTGTCAGCCTACCAGAGAAAGCTATAACACAATCCAATGGCTGGAAGTTGAAGCTTGACAAATTCAGACTGGATATAAAGTATATTTTTAACCCTGAGGGTGATTAATAGGGCCCTACCAATTCACAGTCCATTTTGCTCAATTTCATGGTCATAGGATTTTAAAAATCATAAATTTCATTATTTCAGCTATTTAAATCTGAAAGTTCATGATGTTGTAATTGTAGAGGTCCTGACCCTAAAAGGAGTTGTGGGGGGTCGTAAGGTTATTGGAGGGGGGGTTGTGGTACTGCTACCCTTACTTCTCTGCTGTTGCTGGTGGCGGTGGTGCCTTCAGAGCTGGACAGCTGGAGAGCGTCGCCTGCAGACCAGACACCTGGATGCTGTGGAGTAGGGAAGGGACCGAAGGCAGAACCAGCAACAGCACAGAAGTAAGGTGGCATGGGATGGTATCGCCACCCTTACTTCAGCGCTGCTGCTGGTGGGGCGCTGCCTTCAGGGTTGGGCACCCAGCCACCAGCCCCTGCTCTCCAGCCACCCAGCTCTGAAGGCAGCCCTAAAATAACCTTGAGATCGCCCTGCAACTCCCTTTTGGATCAGAACCCCGAATTTGAGAAACACTGGTCTCCCCCATGAAATCTGTATTGTATAGGGTAAAAGCACACAAAAGACCAGATTTCACAGTCCATAGCATGTTTTTCATGACCGTGAATTCGGTAGGGCCCTTGTAATTAACTACTGAGACAATTTATCCAGGGTTATGGTGGATTTTCCATCACTGGCAATTTTTAAATCAACATTGGATGTTTTTTCTTAAAAGATACACTCCAGGAATTTGTTTAGGGAAGTTCTGTGACCTGTGTTACATGAGACTAGATGATCACAATGCTCCCTTCTGACCTTAGAATCTATGAATCTATGAAACCAAAATATAAATAATAATAATGGCAGGGGCTGCTTAAATCTGTACTTTTTTGTTGCTTTATTAAAAAAGTGTGTTTTATGTAAAAAGTGGCAATATGCTTAGAGTTAAGCTAGGCACCGGGTACATGCACAGTATCAAATTTTATATTTAATATTTTATCAAAGCATATTTTATTATAAATTAAATCTCACTGGGCTTTTTGGAATGGCTATTCACTATATTGGTTCAGCCAAAATAATTACATAAAAAAATCGAAAAGACCCAGGATCTTAGTTATACTTACATTCCTCCAAAAGTGTAAAGGGGCCTTAAAATGTAAATGGTATTTACACCCACATTACGCTCCTTTACACCACCAGAGCAGTGTAAATGGGCTTTAATTGATATTAGAATTTGGTTCAGAAAACTCTAGCAGGGTTCATTCTTTTCACACAGCTTACAATATCAGGAGCTTGAAATAGACGTTTTTAAAAATACAACTGGTCTTTTTATTGTTTAACTCATTGTGGTACATTCCTTCACATCACACAATTCTTCCTACATAACACACTGTAGACATCTCAACATGCAATCCTATGGTTTTCTTCTCATCGTTCATTAAACCAATTATTACCCTGCAGGGAAAACTGAGTTTCATAGATATGCTTCTAAACATCTGTGTTATACTTACTTGAGCCCCATGTTTTAATAGGACACTAGCACAAGCAGGATGGCCCCCTAAGCAAGCTTCATGGAGAGGAGACACATGATCTGCTGTAATGAGGTTTACACTGCTCCCCTTGTAAAATAACAGAAATTATTATTGGAGGCAATAACAGTGATGCTTACCACTTATATAGTGCTTTACGTATTTTAAATGTCTTTGAATGATCTTGGCTTCCAGCCTTTTACATCACCCACTGTGCCATGTGACCTTTTCCATCAAGATTTAGAATTGTGAGTTCTCAAATAAAAGTGACCTTTTGATTTTTGCAAATATCTTATTTGCAATTTTGTCAAGAAATTCTGGAATTTTATCAAGTTGTTTTCCGGAAACCTCCGTGATTTCAGGAGCGAGTTTTGATGGAAAAGCAAACCTTGCATTACAAATATTTTATTTAGCTCTACCACAAATCCTTCAACTATGACAGAGTCTCATGAGATCTGCAAGATCAAACACAGGGCATTTCCCCAATAACTGCTCTCCTCCAACCGGTGTCTCAACAGGAGAGAAGGATATAGCTCAGTTAGGCCCTAATCCTGCAAACACTAACACATGTGCTTAACTTGAAGTATATGAGTAGTCCTGGGGACTTCAGTGGGAATACTTGTGCAAGAGTTAAGCACATTCATAATTGCTTGCAGAATCCAGGCTTTCATTTATATGGCTTTGAATAGATAATAAGTTAGCTATCATAAAACCATCCATCACAAGGGGAGTTCACTGTACTAATCTCAGATACCTTACAATATAAAATCCAGCCTGCATTCAACAATGGGACCAATGAGCAAAGCAGCAGAATGTTCATCTCCCCAGTAAAACGATACCTGAGTGATGAGTTTCTTCAGGGCAAGCAAATGCCCGTGGATAGAGGCATCATGTAAGGGAGACCAGTCTGAAACAAAATCTGCAGAAGGAGAAGAGAAGGGTCAAGAATTTCATGGACTATTTCATCGCCTGACTTTATCTAAACTGGGTGACTGCCGGAAATGTAGTAAATCTGCTTCCTTCTCATGCGATTCCTAAGTATTATCGGATTTCCAGATACATTGCTTGAGTTGCTGCTGCAGTCAGCAGTAGCAATGGTTCTGGTCAAGGTGGTTTATTCCCTGAGCTGCCAGCCTTCACTCATTTGGAGGGAGGAAAAAGCAAGGTACATTTTATGAGAATGCAAATAGTGTTTTAAACAAGCACTAATCAACTAAGTTCCCATTGGAGGACAAAAGAGTAATTTACACAGCACAGTCTTGTTCTTATTTAGCCTGCCACTAGCTCTGAATTGTTTATAATGCCTTTGGGGTTTTTTCAAGCTCAGAATATTTTACCAATTTTAAAAGGAAGATATTCTGAAAAGGTTGCAGCTGCTAAATTATTTACTAATAGCCAGAGATGGGCTAGAACTAACAACAGTTGATCGTGGTTGGTGCCAAAATACCCAGGGGTAATTGTGTTACCCATTGACTTTGTACCTCAAGTTTTGGTGGCCAGTATTATTGTAATCACAGAAGGAATTAAGCATCTGCTGTGTGCTCTGCGTGGTTAGATGTTTGGCTGCGTGCGTGTGTTCTTCCTGTGTGCCGTCCCAGCTCTGCACAGACAGCTCAAGTGAACTGCCCAATGACCACAAGATCCGTTAAGATACAAAGGCACGAGGACAGGTTTATTGTTGACAGTGCACGGTAATAGCACCTGGCAGACTCTATGGCAGTGGTGGGCAACCTGCAGGCCGTGGGCCGCATACAGCCCGTCAGGGTAATCCGCTGGCGGGCTGCTAGACAGTTTGTTTACATTTTCACGGCCGCCCGCGGTCCCGGTGGCCGCAGTTCGCTGTTCCTGGCCAATGGGAGCTGCGGGAAGCAGCAGCCATTGGCCGGGAACGGCGAACCCCGGCCAGTGGGAGTTGCGGGTGGCCACGCAAATGTAAACAAACTGTCTGGCGTCTCGCCAGCGATTACCCTGACGGGCTGCATGCGGCCCACGGCCTGCAGGTTGCCCACCACTGCTCTGTGGGGATACTAAGGGCTAGTCTACACTGGCAACGCTAAAGCACTGCAGCAGCAGCACTGCCATGGCAGCACTTTAAAGTGTCTTGTGTGGTTGCGGCGCAGCACTGGGGCACTGTTGACACTGGGGCTTTATCGCGCTGCAACTTGCTGCACTCAGGGGGGTGTTTTTTTACACCCCCAAGCAAGAAAGTCGCAGCGCTGTTAATTGCCAGGGTAGACAAGCCCGAAGACATGTATGCCCGAGACAATGGACACAACTCAGTGAATGGTGGGACTTTCCATTCCCCACGCCGCGGAACAAATAAACTCCCTCTAAAAGACATCTTTATACCCTAGTACAGACAAGTTACGTGCTACCTTTGACATAGTTACTGCTCCCTGATGTGGCTAGCGATTACTAGAGCTGTTGATTAATCGCAGTTAACTCACACGATGAACTCAAAAAAATTAACTGCGATTAAAAAATGTATCGTGATTAATCGCACTGTTAAACAATAGAATACCAACTAAAATTTATTAAATATTTTTGGATGTTTTTCTTCATTTTCAAATATATTGATTTCTATTACAACACAGAATACAGAGTGTACAGTGCTTACTTTATATTATTATTTTTATTACAAATATTTGCACTGTAAAATGATAAAAGAAATAGTATTTTTCAATTCACCTCATCCAATACTGTAGTGCAATCTCTTTATTGTGCAAGTATAACTTACAAATGTCGATTTTTTTTTGTTACATAACTGCACTCAAAAACAAAACAATGTAAAACTTTAAAGCCTGCAAGTCTACTCAGTCCTACTTCTTGCTCAGCCAATTGCTAAGACAAACAAGTTTGTTTACATTTACAGGAGATAATGCTGACTGCTTCTTATTTACAATGTCACGTGCCAGATATGCTAAACATTCGTATGCCCCTGTATGTTTCAGCCACCATTCCAGAGGACATGCTTCCATGCTGATGATGATTGTTAAAAAAATAAATGCGTTAATTAAATTTGGGACCGAACTCCTTGGGGGAGAATTGTATGTCTCCTGTTCTGTTTTACCTGCATTCTGCCATATATTTCATGTTATACCAGGCTCAGATGATGACCCAGCACATGTTTGTTTTAAGAACACTTTCATAGCAGATTTGACAAAATGAAAAGAAGGTACCAATGTGAGATTTCTAATGATAGATAGAGCACTCGACCCAAGGTTTAAGAATCTGAAGTGCCTTCCAAAATCTGAGAGTGACGAGGTGTGGAGAATGCTTGCAGATGTCTTAAAAGAGCAACATTCCGATGTGGAAACTACAGAACCCGAATGACCAAAAAAGAAAATCAACCTTGGGCTGGTGGCATCTGACTCAGATGATGAAAATGAACATGCGTCGGTCCGCTCTGCTTTGGATTGTTATCGAGCAGAACCCGTCATCAGCATGGACACATGTCCCCTGGAATGGTGGTTGCAGCATGAAGGGACATATGAATCTTTAGCGCATCTGGCACGTAAATATCTTGCAAGGCCAGCTACAACAGTGACATGCGAATACCTGTTCTCACTTTCAGGTGAATTGTAAACAAGATGTGGGCAGCATTATCTCCTGCAAATTGTAACCAAACTAGTTTGTCTGAGCGATTGGCTGAAGTAGGAATGAGTGGACTTAAAGGTTCTAAAGTTTTACATCGTTTTATTTTTGAATGCAGGTTTTTTTTTCTACATAATTCTACATTTGTAAGTTCAACTTTCATTTTAAAGAAATTGCACTACAGGATTTGTATTAGGTGAATTGAAATATACTATTTCTTCTGTTTTTTGAAATGCAACTTTTTGTAATCAAAAATAAATATAAAGTGAGCACTGTACACTTTGTATTCTGTGTTGTAATTGAAATCAATATATTTGAAAATGTAGAAAACATCCAAAATATTTAAATAAATGGTACTCTATTATTGTTTAACAGTGCGATTAATCACAATTAATTTTTTTAATTGCTTGACAGCCCTAGTTATTACCCATCACTTTGTACATGTTGGTTCAATCAAAACATCTCTATTACATACTGTCATCCTAACCTTATCTTTTAAAAGGAATCAGTGTGTTCCTGTTGCCCTTGGGAAATGTTTTTGTACAATCCTAATATCAGAATGTTTTGGTACCACTTAATATCAAAATGTGTTTGCGTAAGTACTCTGTGCTTACTGCTTCTTAGAAATGTGTATTTCTGCAATATCAGCCCAGTTCTTGCCAAATTCTGTAAGCAGGTCCTGCCTCATACCAGGCCTTATGTCTCAGGCTCTCTTCCGACTACACTCTGTACCATTAAAGCCACAAAATTAGATACAAACTGTACAGGGGAGACCAGGAGGAAGGATCTATCTTAGCATGTTGTTTGCTTATTTTTAACACTTAATGGGAAGGTCAAAGTGCTTTAGATTAGCATTGGTGGGCTTCCTGGGGAAAGTTGAGTTTTAAGGAGGGATTTGAAGAGAGTGGGCTCTCCCAAAAGGCAAGAACCACCCAATTTTTTACTGATTTGCTCCTCTGGAGCAACACTGAACCACCATAACATCAGCTCACTAAATTCTATCCTGTCTCAGCCACTTTAAAAACAAGCAAAAACATAGCCCCAGACTTTCAAAGGGCTCTGCAAATGATAACTGAAGTAAACAGGATCCGAAGCAGGTGCAAGTGTTGCACTCCCCCAGATTCCCTTGCATGATTTCAGGCCTAAAGCAAAACACTGAAATGGAAACAACTTTTAGCAACAATCCAGGAACCAGCACACTGCATAGCTGTAGTGGGTGTGAGGAGTGAAATTTCATCCAAGGACATGAGGAGATATCCCTACTACTGTGAGAACTGCTCTGAGATCATTCATGTCCACATAAGCGAACACATCCTTGGGTTTTAAGATCTTGTCTGAAAGGCCTAAATACAGTAAAATAGATGGAAGTCAGTTTATCTACCTTTAAAAGATGAAGTCCTATGTCATGCTAGGATTTGAACTACTGGTTCCAGGGAGTCTAGGTATTTAAAATTTGATACTAGACATGTCACAGTCTGCAAATGCACTGACATTTGGAAGGTTTTGATGGAAAAAATTTACTCAGAAATTTGTCAGCATGAATGGCTGTGATAGGATCTGTAAGAGTCTTTTATACTGGGGAAATTGTTATGGTTACAATTTGATACAGGAATTGGCAAGTTATTTTTTTTAAAGAGAGAGAAAGATTTATTTGGGATTTGTCAGGCAAAAGAGCAATTGGATGTATTTCATAAGACTTGCCATCCATCCCTGGACTTGGTAGATCCACACAAATATGTGAAAGAATACTCACATTTATGTTTATGGACTGTTATGTTTAATTTCTCTGGTTGCTGAATCTATTAATTTATTTAACATTAATTCTCTTAGCATTAGGCACCTCTACAAATACTGAAATAACAGCAAAAATATCGATATCCTTAACACAAAAGGCTTTGTGGCATGAACCATCTGACCACACTATTCAATCAGTATCACATACGTGAAATGAAACATTTAACCATGAAGAGTCCCCCATCAAATAAGCTACCAAAAATCCTTTACCCTTTCGAGAGAATAACAGAGATCTTCAGCAAGCACATAAGGTCAACAAACCTCAGCTCTGGTGGACCAAGAGAGGAAACAAATATGTTTGAGAGTCCTGGACCTGACACAGAAAATGCCTTGCTTGCAGCCACTGCCTTTTAAGCCATGAACTGCTAGTTAGATACCTCCACTGACTTAGGTAGCTAGGACCAAAGCTGCTGGATTACTCCTCTTTTATTTTCAATTACAACAACTGAAAGATATTACGTCGACACAAGACAAAGACATGTGATGGCAATTTTGGACATATACTAGTGTAATGTCTGTGATTTATAAAGTTCTGTAGCAGGTAAATCATGAATGGTAATATTTTGGGGATGGTGGTGTCGGGATATCCTAGATGAATTTGGCTTTTTTTCTGTCTGAAACAATGAGTTATTAAAGGAACAAAAATGAGGCACATTTTAAGGCATTTCACATTTTCCCAGACTTGAAGCCTCTGGGCAGTTTACCAAGTGGCAATTCAAAAAGGTAATAGTCGCACACATCTGATAACAATAGTCCAATCTGCGAGGCTTACTATATTATTCAAACAAAGTAAATTGAAAGGAATTTGGTGTGCATAGTCCAGGCTCTGCAACTCTCTTGGGATAACAATTCAACAATACTTGTTCTAAAGGGGTTGTCATCCTGGGGCTAAGAGAAAGGATGGAGCAATTCCAATGGAACTCTGATTGTTATCCCAACGTGAACCGCTGAAAGCAGGTTTGAGGCCAGAGTGAAATATCTTTACTGGTACCTGGTACAGCATGTTGGCAGACAAGTCTGAACTAACTGCTGAAGATGGAATAAAGCCCTTACAATAGGGGTTCTTATCACAGACGGACAAACAGGTGGGCCAGTGTATTTTTCCCAGAGGTGAATACTTCTTTATCTCCTGTTATGTCGCTGAAAAAGAGCATGCTGAAATCAGCTCAGTAGAGGAGAGAAAGACTGGAAGGCAGACAAAGATCATGAATTCAAAGGGGCACAAAAATTCACTCCTCTGTTAAAAAAAAAAAAAAAAGATTACTTAGATCTGTGGAATCTAGAGGAGTCAATGGGCCAAATGGGAGGAATGACATGCCCTCAATGCACCCTTCCTGGTGGTAGTCCGTGCATGGAGTGCCGACATTTGTGCAGTAAGTCTTTCTGAATAACCCATTTTGTGGTACTTCTAGAGAAAATTATATTCTTTTTTTAATTTGGTAGCGTCTCACTTCTTTTCACAAGCAAGTCGGCAAAGTTCCATTGGCTTCACTGAAACTACAGCACCGTACACCAGCTAAAGATCTGTCCCCATATGGATAGTGCCACAGTGGGCCCAAGCCATGCTACATTGATTGATAAAGGGCAATATGCTATTCATAATTCTATGGATTTTGCTTTAAAAGCAATGTCTGTAGAATACTGTTTATTAAATCACATTTACCCATGAACAATATATGGTGGTTTTCCAGGCTGGAATGTGGGATCATCTAAAGAGTAAGGAAATAGTCAAGTTGTCAGAATAATGGGGATAGCTGTCTCTGCTCCTTTGCTGTAGACGTCATGGAAGTGGTTTTTATTTGTTGGGTGTATGGATAATATAGTCTCACATTTTTCAGTGTGGGGTCAATGATTGTCAGGCATGCTGTTCTGAGCACCCACATGAGAAAACCTGAATCAGCAGTAAGGAACAACTAAAAACTGAAGAGCAGAAATACTACTAGTATCAGCTCAGGTACTGGTGTTTTTCTAGTGAAACATTTTGGGATGAGGATGTCACTAATCTAAGGGCTTAAACCTCACACTTCTTCTACTCTTCTGGGTCAGTCTTAACCCTACAGTATAGCCTCTTCAAGCTCTCTTGGCAACATCGCATATTCATTCCTCGTAGGGTTACCGCTTGTATTATATTCAGTCTCTTCAAAAACCTTTCAATTTTCCCATTTTGAAACCAATGCCATCACAAAGTCTGCATGAGCTTCAGCAGAGATATGTTTACAGATCATTTACAAATTTTGGATTGAGAAACAAATTTTTCTGAGTTAGACTCTGATCTTTTATTGTTACCTACACCTTGTGTCCCAAGCTTATCCTGACAGCAGTATAATGCAAATACACATATTACAGACAGCTGTGTGAACTACATGGCTATTGTATACATTCACAAGGATTCAGGTGGCAACAGAGTAACCACAAGAGTGAAAGTGCGTAATTATGCCATCACAATCTGGAGGTGTGTGCTTAGTCTAAGTGTTCGCAGTTTCCCTGTGTTGCATACTAGTGTATTTAGGCTGTGGCAGTGGTTCCCAATGTGGAGTTCCCCGGACCGCTGGGGGTCTGCCATGGGTTATGTGGGTATTCATCCCTTGAGCCTGGGCCGCACTGACTTTCAATGGGAGCTGGGTGTCTAATTTCTTAGGCCTCATTGAAAATTCTTGTCTAAATATTATTTTGAATCCTTAAATTAGTGCCACTACCCTTTGCTTCATCGTATGATTATTTATTATTTATATTACCATAGTGCTTGTGAGCCCTAGTCTTGAACCAGGCTCCCATTGTGCTAGGCTCTGTACAAACACAGACTTTCCTCCTTCATTCTAGATGCTGGAAACCTGTCATCCATTTAGGAAGAATCCATCTCAAATCCAGACTCATTTGGGATTTTATTGTTATCACTATTCCACCACCCCCACAAAAACCAAAATCAACCTAGACAGCAGTACAGACACCTTGGTCACTTCTGCGCTGCAGCTGGCCTTGTAGTTCTCCTCATATTCTAACTGCATCATTCTTTTTTAGTTTAGTAACAAATGGAAGATTTCCAGAGCTCTCATGAAAGAAAGAGGAATACTACAATGTTACTGCATGTTACCTTCATTTTTCCTCCCCCAGCACACTAGCCATGAACTGAAAGCCTCCCCGAAAGCCAAGTGAAACACCGCTAACCAAGCTGTATGTGAAAAGAGATTGTTTGTATTTCAAACACTTTGGGCCAGACTGCAAGCCTCTTACGCAGAGTGGTGAACAGAATGGGGCAACTTGTGTGAGTAACTACTCATCAGTGACAGAAAGGGGTTCACAGCCTGGCCTTTTGAGAATAATCCACAAATATCTGTAATGCCACGAGCAAAGATTCTTTAGTCTATCTTTAAAAACAAAAGAGGAACTTTTTTCGCTGAGCTAACACTGAGTGTTCAGCTGGCAATAATGCAAACCAAACATGCCCACGTTGCAACTTCTTTTTCAGTTATGTCCAGCTCAGATTGTAATGCTTATTTTACTTTGCTCAGATTCCTAATATTTGTGAAGTGCTTAAAAATAAAGCTTGGTTTTTACTGTCAGAAAGCACTAATAGTGCATAATCAATACCATTTAAAATGCAATAACGTACACGGATGTCTGCCTACAAACTGTACGTAAACAAGCCTTCTGGGAGAATACAATTCTGAAGCTCTGCATATATACCATCCATGGCCCTTCCATCAACACCAGAAGACTATCTGGAAGATTGTTTGGATAGATACAGTTATATTACTTACCACTCATCAGTGGATTTGATAGAGAAGTTGCATGTGACTGTCCTTCCATTCCCTGGTATTTACTGGCATTTCCCTTTGCTCCTGCACCATCCATTGCACACTGGGCAGTCAAATTTCTGTTATTTCACTTCACAGTTGGTCTTGAGAGTTCAAATTCCATCCTCCCTGATGAAAATCCTAGTTATGCAAGTAATCTATTAAGCAGACTCCGTGTGTGCAAGTCAAGCAGACTTCGCAGCAGACTGGAACTTGGTACCGGCAGCAGTTTCAGAGTAACTTGAGTACCTGTGTGCGGATTTAACAAAACACCTCCTCATTCACTTGGTGTGCAGCCAGAGATCAGACAGACCACACTGTACAAAGCCAGGGATGTGGCTGATGTCATATCCTTTCAAAAGCCACACCCAATCAGCAAGGCTGCCTTCTGTTTTTATCAGGAAGGAACTTCATAGTTTGATAAAAAAACAAGACAGAGCCAGCTCAACTAGTTGTGCAAACTCTGCCTTTAGGGATCTGAAAAGGCAACTCAGAGAGATAACTGTGCTCAAAGCTTTGCCTTCAAGAGGAGGATCAAATTAAGTTGTTTTGAGACAACACCCTTTTCCTATATCTACTGTGCCTCCAGTATTTAAAAACTGACATCTAAAAAGCTCATGACTGCATGCAAAAAATGGTGTCCTGAATTCCTTTTACACAGCAGCAGTCACTACATACCATAATATTATTGAAACCACATGTTCACAGAGCTGTGCTTTCCACTGGAACTACTTCATTGTCTCCATGGCATGAAAAGCCCAGCATTATGCAGGCTCATTTCCCTCCATCCATTTCAATCAATTTCACTGAGTCCTCACAGTTGCACCAATACTATATATAAAATCTGCTTTTTCCTCTGAAACAAAACTAATTAACCTACAGGCAAGTAAACAGGGTCAGATTTTCAAACAGGCTTCATCCCCATCTCTATTTGTGTGGGTGCAACTTTGCAATTTGCAGGTCATTTCAACATACATATTTTTGTGCACATAAATTAAATAATTTACAAGTACAAACCCCATTTGCTCTTAGTGCATATATACATTAGCACGTGTGCACAAGTAAGGATGCAAGAACTGCATTTGCAAGTGATTGCCTGTACCAAGTTGCATGCATGTACACACAAGTTACATTCTTTAAATGTGGCCACAAATCTGCCCAACAACTGAGTAATTTGACTTCATTTTATTTCTATTTATAGTACATAAAAAGGCACCTGTGCCAGCTTCTAGGTACCTTTGACTGCAAACACAGTCATATTAAGTATATAACTGCACAGTTAACCTGGGGACTGACCTGGGCTTTAGCTCAAGACCCCCTACCTCTGATCTGGGTTTGGAGGTGCTTGAAGCCCAGGGTAGCTTCCACGGTCGGCGGTGGGTTAAAACCCAAGCTCCCCTTTCATTCGGCCTGGAACCTGACCACTTTGCAGTGAGAATGGAGGCAAAAATCAGTCTAGTGCTCACAGTCCTCCAATGCTTTCCCACAATTCCCCCCAGAGGACAGACAAGTTCTCCTGCAATTTTCCTCCAGGGCAGATTGGAAGAGGCCCTGGGTTTTTTGTTTTTTTTTGTCTTCCTCCACAGCATGGGGCACGGGTCACTTGCTGGAGGATTCTCTGCACCTTGAAGTCTTTAAACCATGATTTGAGGACTTCAATAGCTCAGACATAGCTTAGAGGTTTATTGCAGGAGTGGGTGGGTGAGATTCTGTGGCCTGCATTGTGCAGGAGGTCAGACTAGATGATCATAATGGTCCCTTATGACCTTAATGTCTATGAGTCTATGAGACACAATTGACTAGGAACGAATCCTATAGTATCTCACCACAAAGAACCTCCAGATACTCATGGGCGAGTGCAGAAACAGTCAGAACGCAGTAACACGGGAGGGATTTGCTGCGGGGCTGGTCACACCTGGGCTAGGTTAACTCGAGTGCTGATTTCTCAGGATGACCGTGCAGTGCAGACATAGCCTAAGGGCTTGTCTACACTACTGCTTAAGTCGATGTAACTTACATTGCTCCAGGGTACGAAACACTCCCCCACTCCGAGTAACGTAAGTTGCATCAACTTAAAGCGCTGTCTATACTGCGCTACGTTGGTGGAAGACGCTCTTCCACCGACATAGCTTCCGCCTCTCATTTAGGTGGAGTAATTACGTTGACGGGAGAGCGCTCTCCCATCAACATAGTGTGCCTTCACCAGATGCGCTGCAGCTGCGCCAATGTAGCATGATAGTGAAGACAAGCCCTAAAAGATCCACCTGGCAGCTGCTCCTCACCACCCAACCAGAACATAAGCAAAGATGAAATCCAAATCCTGACAATACCCACAAACACAAGCCCTTAGCGTATCCTTCCAGCCTCAAAAGCCTGGGTACAAAATTTGGTCTTGCAGCGTGCCCTAAGGTTTTGGCTATTTGGGACTGGAGGTGGGAGGTTAAGAAGCAAGATGGTTCCAAAGCTGAGGCAGGTGAAGTCACAAGGCCCCACTCAAGTCCATGCACTGGAAAAACAATTGCCCCTGCATGAAGTACTAAAACCACATAGCTGCATTGCCCATGGGCCATCCCTCCCTCATTCTGCTGCCTTATACACCAGTCACAACAGGGCCAGCAGTGATAGCTCTGCAGTGCACAGGGAAAGAAGCTATCCCCCAGCACAACCACTGAGTCAGCCAGTGCTTAGGGGCCGCAGAAGGCCTTGCGTGCACCGTGGATGAGTACATTACCCAAAACCATCATTCTACCAAACACAGATTAAGGCATTTTCAAACAAGAAAAGACTCCTCACTCCTCCTCATTGCCAAAGGGCGATATTCAACAGTTAACTATTTATCATTAGCCATGTTTATTACTAGTGCCTAAGGGCCACCAAAGGATGGGGCCCCATATTGCTAGACACTGTACAAACACAGGAACAGGCACAAAGTGCTGTCTTGTTTTCATACACAGTTTGACCTGGATGTCTAAACAGATAATCGAGAGCAAGGAATGCAGTTTTGCAGCCATTACTCACTGCAGTAGTAAAAAAAAAAAAAAAAATTCACAGGGCCCTAAATATTTTCTCGTTTCTTGCTGCTTCTGGATCCCCTTACACAGATTCTAATCATGTTCCTGTGAGTAGTCTCCACCCCACATCCTCAGCCTCCATGGTGTCTCAGCATTACCTCTTCCCAGTACATGACGTTTGTCAACTGCATGCATGCATGCACTCCCCTCTGAAAGATAGCCTTGTTTGCATAGGTCTCACCTCACAGCAATTTTCTCTATCAAGTACATTAGCGAGGCTGATACAGTAAATTACGTACAAACATAAGAGGTCTAGTTTTACAGCATTAAATATTATAGCCTGAATTTGGGAGTTGAGGGGCAGTGGATAGAAAAGCTGAATAAACAACTTAGATTAATTTAGATTATATGACAAAAGGCAAACAAAAATGTTTCTTTGCCCTGGCTCAGAGCCTGTGTTCTTTTCCTTCACTATCAACACCCTTCCACCCCAATAGCTATGAGTGACCAGCAAATTGGGGTGTGGATTACCTGAGGTCACCATAGGAAGGTGTGTGTCTCTGATCCTGACAGTATTAAAGCAGTACTGAGGGACAGCTGGCTTTGTACATGGAGGGCCAGATACCTGTGTAATTGCCCACAGTAATTACCTAGTGGGGCAATCCAGGGTGGTTGTGTTTGATGAGCACATACATAGCTGAGTCCAGCTGAAGGAAAACAAACACAAGCAACAGAACTAAAGTTCTTTATTCCCCAAGCAGTAGCATAAGACTAATACAAGCCAAGGTTTAGGCAATTCGGCAGAGTCCACCCCAAGGGTATGTCTGCAATCCAATTGGTGGTTGCAGCTTGGGTAGACATACCCACACTAGCGTTACCTGCCTGTGCTAGCCTGGATAAAAGTAGTCGTATAGCTGTCTCGGCACAGATTTCAGCAATGCAAGTACGTACCCAGTAGGTACCTCCGATGACACCCCTGCCATCACTGCTACATTGCTATTTTTAGCCAGGCTAGCACAATTATGTTGTCCTGAGCTGCAATCACACCTTGGATTGCAGAGTAGACATGCTCAGAGTCCCTTGTCAGATGCAGAGTATAGGAGAGAAGCTCCTGTTCGTTTAAGGTGCTTCTTGCAAAGTCTTTATGATAGAAAAATCTCGAGTGCTACCACCAGGGCAACATGCATAAATATAAACCCAGAAGTCAGGCTAAACTCTAAACAACTGCATAGCCCCACCAGAAACAGAGCTTATACATATACACACCAGACTTTTTAGCCATTACACTGCTATTTCTCATCCTGAAGGGTCCTAAAGTTTTATATCAACTTGGCTGTCTGCAGAAATCACCTCCACCACCACCCATGTAAGCACAACAGGGATCCCTATATAAACACAACAGCTGTTCAACAGTGTACAGTAAAGTTGGAGCAAATAGGTAGCAAATAATAATTTATTCAATGAATTTTCGCTCTTTTTCTGTTCACAGAATACCCACAAGCCAATCACATTTTCTTCCCAAACCTATTAATTATTCCAAACTAATCAGTGATTTTTTTCACAAATTCCATTTACTCTCTCCCTTGCTATTCAATAATTGAAATCTGAGCTCTGTGTGCTAGTTGCTATTGGTCATAGAAGACACATTACACTCAGACCTCAGAGTTACAAACACCTAGGGAATGGACGTTGGTCATAACTCTGAAGTGTTTGTAACCCTGAACAAAGCGTTATGGTTGTTCTTGCAAAAGTTCACAACTGAACATTGACTTAATACAGCTTTGAAACTTTACTATGCAGAAGAATATTGCTGCTTTCCCTTTATTTTTATTTTTACTTTTAACAAAGTACTGGGGTGGGGGGGGTTGTTTTTGTTTTTTTGTTTGCCTCTGCTGGTGCCTGATTGCGTACTTCCAGTTCTAAATGAGGTGTGTGGTTGACTGGTCAGCTTGTAACTCTGGTGTTCATAACGCTGAGGTTCTATTGTAGTTTTATTTCTGTTTCCTGATTGGACGTGCATAACACTGATTATCAGGTTTCTGGTGTAAGTGTTTGCAGCAAGGGAATTCAAAATTCACTTTTGATGAATATTTCAAGCATACAAGACCAAAATTTGACTTATACAAGTACATAAATGGTCACAAAGAATGGTGTGAAGATGGCTGAAATTCATAGTTCAGGCTGAATAAATATTCATGCCAGTATTTTTGTATCATTCACCCATTCTAGGATATCTAATGCACAGCAACACTATGAAACAGTCTTCAACGGAAAGGGAGGAAGACCTTCTGTCAAGGTTCCTCCCCCACTCTGAACTCTAGGGTACAGATGTGGGGACCTGCATGAAAAAAACCTCCTAAGCTTATCTTTACCAGCTTAGGTCAAAACTTCCCCAAGGTACAAAATATTCCACCCGTTGTCCTTGGACTGGCCGCTACCACCACCAAACTAATACTGGTTACTGGGGAAGAGCTGTTTGGACGCGTCTTTCTCCCCAAAATACTTCCCAAAACCCTGCACCCCACTTCCTGGACAAGGTTTGGTAAAAAGCCTCACCAATTTGCCTAGGTGACTACAGACCCAGACCCTTGGATCTTAAGAACAATGAACAATCCTCCCAACACTTGCACCCCCCCTTTCCTGGGAAATGTTGGATAAAAAGCCTCACCAATTTGCATAGATGACCACAGACCCAAACCCTTGGATCTGAGAACAATGAAAAAGCATTCAGTTTTTTACAAGAAGACTTTTAATAAAAAATAGAAGTAAATAGAAATAAAGAAATCCCCCCTGTAAAATCAGGATGGTAGATATCTTACAGGGTAATTAGATTCAAAAACATAGAGAACCCCTCTAGGCAAAACTTTAAGTTACAAAAAAGATACACAGACAGAAATAGTTATTCTATTCAGCACAATTCTTTTCTCAGCCATTTAAAGAAATCATAATCTAACACATACCTAGCTAGATTACTTACTAAAAGTTCTAAGACTCCATTCCTGGTCTATCCCCGGCCAAGACGACTACAGACAGACACAGACCCTTTGTTTCTCTCCCTCCTCCCAGCTTTTGAAAGTATCTTGTCTCCTCATTGGTCATTTTGGTCAGGTGCCAGCGAGGTTACCTTTAGCTTCTTAACCCTTTACAGGTGAGAGGAGCTTTCCCCTGGCCAGGAGGGATTTCAAAGGGGTTTACCCTTCCCTTTATATTTATGACACCTTCATATGAAGGGATCATTTAAACAGCAGAATGCGGTTGCCCAACTCAGAATTTGACCAGCACACAAGGGCCATCGCTCCGTAAAAACTGTCATGGAATCTTTAGTAACTATATGTACTCAGCATGGTGATTTTGAACCAATAGCACAGCCCCTCTAAATACGAGGCTGGGGCACTGGTCCAACACTGACTCAGAGGGAAACAAATGTCAAGTACTGAAATCATCAATGCCACCTTCCTGCAGTATGTGTGTTTTCCTTGGAGGACTCCCAACAAAACACTGAGCAGGCTCAGCCCTTCTTAAGAGGTTCAGAATCTTGTCAGATCTCATCGGGACAAAAAGGCCTTATCCCCTAGCTGTCCTTAGCCACCAGTAAAATCTCTTTCCCAGAGTTGGTGGTTGTTTTTTTTAAAATACCACCCTATGCTGTCTGTTCCCCTGAAGCACCAGCAGCAGCTCCCCCTCACTCTCATGCTCACAGAAACTTCCCTCTGTAAACATCCTCTCTTCCTAGGAGAGATTACGCCCACTCTGCTCTAACTGGAGCAGAAGTCTGTACCCAGTTACTGTTTGCCCTAAACAGGTTTGTTGCTTTCAGGGAAGGAGAATCTCAGTTTAAACCAAAAAACAGCTAACTTCACTTAATTAGAACAAAATTCTGACTTCAGTGAAGTCAATAGAAAACATCCTTTGAGTTCAAAGGGACCTAGATCTGTGCCTTACAGTTCATTGCATAGAAGCTACAGTTTCTCCAGTCAGCAAGATGCAGGTAGCATGAAATCTTCACACTAAACTTTGAAACAATTTTTGTGGCAATTGTGTAATTACTGTTCATCCCAACTGCATAGGGGATTATAAGACTTCGCTTTTCACCATTTGGTGCCAAATCCTTCTCAATTTATTAACCTGGCTGGCCTCACTGGCGTCCTTAATTTTCAGTCTACACAGGAGCCCTATCACTAAGGTGTGGGAAAGAATTGTTTTCCCTCTCGGGATTGGTAAGGCATCCAGTAAAGAAAAAAGAAAAAAAATCACATAAAGAAACCTCTAATAGCAAGCAGTTCTGTAATTACTTTAATTAGTGTCCAGCTACAGAGAATACTCTCACATCACAACCTCTCCTGAAACACACTCAGATCTGATCACTTGTATTCATCAGCTGATAAAAGCCATAACAATGGCTTTTTTTTGTTTGATATGAAGAGTGTGTTTGTAATGTGCTGATTTTTAGGCTTTGAAGCTTCTTCAGGTTCGTGAACCAAACCTGACAGTCTCCCCCCAATCAAAACTCCCCTTTTTCCATCCTGTGAACTCAACTGGCTTTTAGGATATGTCTACACCGCAATGGACATCCTGGTTTAGTGGAACTCGAGGTAGCAGACCCTGGATTTGTTAGGGCTTGAGAGTCTACACACATATATTAAAAAAGAAAAGTAGTACTTGTGGCACCTTAGAGACTAACCAATTTATTTGAGCATAAGCTTTTGTGAGCTACAACTCACTTCACCCTGGGGTCCGGCAGCGGGGCTCGGGGGGCACTTTAAAGGGCCCGGGGCTTCCCACAGCGGCCGCAGCCCCTGGCTCTTTAAAGCGCAGCCGGAGCCCTGCCGCCGCTACCTCAGGGGCTCCAGCAGTGGGGCTCGGGGGGGGGCGCTTTAAAGGGCCTGGGG
Source organism: Eretmochelys imbricata (assembly GCF_965152235.1). NCBI lineage: Eukaryota > Metazoa > Chordata > Testudines > Cheloniidae > Eretmochelys > Eretmochelys imbricata. The sequence goes on from NC_135572.1 coordinate 138,032,724, forward strand.
CTGTGGCCGCTGCATGGAGCCCCGGGCCCTTGAAAGCGCCAGCCTGGGGAAGCCGGTGCAGTCCAGCATGGCGTACTGGCTCCTGCCGGTACGCCGGACCGGACCGGCTTACTTTCACCTCCGCTCACATGAAACCTAAAGACTCAGAAACCAGAATGCAAAATATAAAGAACCCCAAATATGTTTTTATTATGATTTTCAAGCCTCATGATTTCTGGGCCCTGGGTCATGATTTTTAAAAGCTCAAGATTGGCAATATTACAAAATACATATAAATTACTGACGGTGAAATAATCTAATGTGACAAGTACACAGCAGTGCCGAGAGGATACTAGCTGTTCTGCAGCCTCAGTCTAACACTTGGGAGCCACGGTGAGAGTCTGTGCCTTGTGAGGTGGGAGAGGTGAAGCAGAATTGCGTGGATTCCATCCCCCTAAGAAAATGGTGACTTTTTGTCAAAAACTTGGGGAGGGGGGGAAACAAATTATTTTCAGCCAAAACATTTTGTTTATTCAGTTTTCCAACAAATAAAGATATTATGAGGAAAGCAAACACTTTTCATAAACTTTTGTCAAAAAAAGAATTGTTCCATCAAAATTAGGGCTGTCAAGCAATTAAAAAATTTAATTGTGATTAATCGCACTGTTAAACAATAATAGAATACCATTTAAATATTTTTGCATGTTTTCTACATTTTTAAGTATATTGATTTCAATTACAACACAGAATACAAAGTGTACAGTGCTCACTTTATTTTTTTATTACAAATATTTACACTGAAAAAAAACAAAAGAAATTGTATTTTTCAATTCACCTAATACAAGTACTGTAGTGCAATCTTTTTATCATGAAAGTTGAACTTACAAATGTAGAATTAAGTACAAAAATCCTGCATTCAAAAATAAAAATGTAAGAAAAAAAGATTTTAGAGCAGGGGTGGGCAAACTATGGCTTGTGGGCCGGATCCAGCCTGTCAGGGCTTTGGATCTGGCCCGCGGGATTGCCAGCCCTCCGACCCCCCTTTCCCCCAGCGACCACAGGGACGTGGTGCCAGTGGCTTCTGGGAGCAGCATGGGGCCAGGGCAGGCAGGGAGCCTGCCTGAGCCCCGCTGTGCACCACTGCCACCCTGGAGCCGCTCAAGGTGAGGGCACCAAATCCCTCCTGCACCCCGCACCCCACCCCCCTTCCCTGAGCCCCCTGCTGCACCCTGCAGCCCTCCTGCACTCCAATCCCTTGCCCTGAGCCCCTTCCTGCACACCACACCCCGCACTTCCTCCCACACCCCAACCCCCTGCCCCAGCCCTACATTCATGGCCGTACATGCCATTTCCGCACACAGATGTGGCCCTCAAGCCAAAAAGTTTGCCCACCCCTGCTTTAGAGCCTACGAGTGCAATAAGTCCTACTTCTTGTTCAGCCAATCGCTCAGACAAACAAGTTTGTTTACATTTGCAGAAGATAATGCTGCCCGCTTCTTGTTTACAATGTTACCTGAAAGTGAGAACAGGTGTTTGCATGGCACTGTTGTAGCTGGCATTGCAAGATATTTATATGACAGATGCACTAAAGATTCATATGTCTCTTGATGCCTCAATCACCATTCCAGAGGACATACGTCCATGCTGATGACGGGTTCTGCTCGATAACGATCCAAAGCAGTGTGGACTGACACATGTTCATTTTCAGCATCTGACTCAGATGCCACCAGCAGAAGGTTGATTTTTATTTTTGGTGGTTTGGGTTCTGTAACTTCCATAGAGTGTTGCTCTTTTAAGACTTCTGAAAGCATGCTGAACACCTCATCCCTCTCAGATTTTGGAAGGCACTTCAGATTCTTAAACCTTGGGTCGAGTGCTATAGCTATCTTAAGAAATTTCACATTGGTATCTTCTTTGTGTTTTGTCAAAATTGCAGTGAAAGTGTTCTTAAAACGAACAACATATGCTGAGTCATCATCTGAGACTGCTATAAAATGAAATATATGGCAGAATGTGGGTAAAATAAAACAGGAGACATACAATTCTCCCCCAAGGAGTTCAGTCATAAATGTTATTAACACATTTTTTTTTTAACAAGCGTAATCAGCATGGAATCATGTCCTCTGGAATGATGGCCGAAGCATGAAGAGGCATATATATCTTTAGCGCACCTGGTATGTAAATATCTTGCGACACCAGCTACAACAGTGCCATGCGAACACCTGTTCTCCTTTCAGGTGACATTGTAATTAAGAAGCAGTCAGCAGTATCTCCTGTAAATGTAAACAAACTGGTTTCCCTTAGCAATTAGCAGAACAAGAAGTAGGACTGGGTGGACTTGTAGGCTCTAAAGTTTTACATTGTTTTGTTTTGTTTTTGAGTGCAGTTATGTAACAAAAAAAATTACATTTGTAAGTTGCACTTTCATTATAAAGAGCTTGCACTACTGTACTTGTATGAGGTGAATTGACAAATATTATTTCTTTTGTTTATAATTTTTACAGTGAAAATATTTGTAATAAAAATAATATAAAGTGAGCACTGTATACTTTGTATTCTGTGTTGTAATTGAAATTGATGTATTTGAAAATGTAGAAAAACACCCAAAAATATGTAATACATTTCAATTGGTATTCTATTGTTTAACAGTGCGATTAATTTTTTTAATCAGTTAATTTTTTTTAGTTAATTGCAATTAACTCATGCGATTAAACAACAGCCCTAATCAAAATATTTTGATGGAAAAATGTTGGCCAGCCCATACTTATGAGACATGCACACAAACACAATGGAGCAAACCTCAACGTACTGCAAGCAAATACACATCCACTGAGGTCAATGGAGCCAGCTTTGCCAAGTGTCACTCACCTCCCCGTGGGTCTTGACCCACATGTATTCCCACAGCTCAACCTGTGAGTCACACCACGCAGCAGAGCTTCCCAAACAGGAAGCTTTGGGCTGTGGTGGATCCTCTACATCACCAGAGACTGCTGTGGTACCTCCTGAGCCAGGCAGCCTCTCTGTCTCCCCTCTGGTTGCTGCTTTCTAGTCCCCCTGCCAGTTAGCAGTCTGCCTGCATGGAGGCCAGTGTGGAGGGAAGGAGGTGGTGGTGATGGTGGTTGCAGCTGTGGAGGGGCTGATGGGCAGAAGGGAGGCCACAGAAGCTAATGAGGTGACAGTGTCTAATAAAGGGGCAGGGTGGGGGGAAAGGACCAAGTTTGACTGGCTGAGTAGGGGAGACTAATGGAAAGCAAACTGGGGGAAGTTCCTGCAACAGAGAGAAGCAATTCAGGCCAGGAACTATCTATATTCTGTGTAAGGAAACAAGAAAAGTACACTGTTGGAAATCAAATAATAATGAGGTATTTGTGGCCCCAGTGCTTGATAAATGGTCTCTTTACCAGTCTACAGTGCAGCCTGGGTTTCAACTTACATTAGACTCCATAATCCATTCTGAAAACAGTTTGTGAATCCTGCCTCCACAACATCCATACTGCTAAAGTACATGTCTTATGGTATATTGAATAGTAACAAAAATAATTCCCACCACATCATACATTTGCTTGGCATTTTCCATACAGTTTGAGACATTTCCTACCCCCAAACGATTATACTCTGAGTGTAATGATGAGTATACAGGCCTTTAATGAGGAGAATCCTCCTGGGGAAGTACCACCCATTCCCAGGTTTGCCTAGAAGAACATCTATATGTCAAGGCAGGAAGATGGCGTGACTGAGGAGAAGGAAGTGGTCTTGGGAAATTGACATAAGGTGATGCAAGACTGCCTGATCTACTGACCTACAGCAGAGGGCCCAAGGCCAAAGCTCCATGAACATGGTCAGCTGGAACTAGAGTGACCAGATGTCCCGATTTTAGAGGGACAATCCTGATATTTGGGGCTTTCTTTTAATATGGGCTCCTATTACCCCACCCCCTGTCCTGATTTTTCACAGTGGCTCTCTGGTCACCCTAGCTGGAACTCACCTCTCACTCAGTGGTGGGAGACAATACTGATTCTTGGTAGCCTTTGGGCTTTGTCTCACTGATACCCAGGAGAGCAGGGCAGAATGGGAACTGTAATCTATGTGACACACAGTTGTAGTCCTAGCTTCTGGCAAGGCATGGTGGGAAGTATTTTTACACACACACACACACACACACTTCTCTCCTAAAAAAAAAAATACCAGGAAAGACCTAAGTTCGACGGACTGTAGTGTATTGTGATACTCTCTCTTTAAAGTTAGTCATGTGCAATCACCAGAGCACTCCCATTGTGAGGGGTCTCTGACACATGAGGTAGACTGTAAACGGTGCACCACCACCCACAGTGCTGCCTACTGGTCAGGAAGGGGGTGGCAGGTCACCTTCCCATTTGAATTCAGGCCAGGCCAACAGTGCCCCCACCCCAGGGGCTTCCTGTCCTCCACAGGGGTAGTAGGGACTGGGACTTCAAATAATCAAGGCCCATTCCAGCAGGCCTCTCTCAAGGCCCCTGGTGTTGTGTTATCTTCTGAGAGGGGATAGAAGAGCCTGGGCTCACCTTCTCCACTAAGCTCCAATCCAGAGCCCAACAGTGGGGAGCTTATTCAGCCCCTTGGGGTGCTAAACCACCACCCTTCCTGGACCACTTCCTACCCCTGTCCCTGTTAGTTGCACCAGAGTAAGTCACTTCTCTCCAGTCTCGGACTGCAGGCTCAGTCACTCATCTCTCCTTCATAGGGTCTTCACTGGTCCATGAAGCGAGGCCTCAGGCAAGGAGTTCCTGTGCAGTACTTTTCCCCCTCAGAGTTCAGGGCAGCTGTCTGTTCCCTTCCACTGCCTGCACCTTCTGAGCTGCTCTGCTCCTCTTTTTAAAACCCCGTTTAGGTACTCTCCAGGTGTGGCTGGATGGGGCCGGCTGGGCCCAGAGCTGTCCCTTAACCCCTTGCTCACCAGTGTGGGATTTATAAACCTCATCACACAGACACACACACACACTGAGTCAGGTTCTGCATGCTCAAAGCCTGTAGGAGTCATCTTGGTACATATTGCATAAAGAGAGTTGTGGTTCAAACTGTACATCCCTGGTCTCATGCTAGGTTTCTGAAGTACTGAGGCTCAGCCCACTCACAGGTAGGGTGACCAGATAGCAAGTGTGAAAAATCAGGACAGGGGGTGTAGAGTAATAGGCACCTATATAAGAAAAGCCCTGGATATCAGGATTGTCCCTATAAAATCAGGGCATCTGGTCACTCTCCTCACAGGGAAGTCAGTCTTGGCTGCCTGACCATGCTACAAAATGCAACATTGTCAGAGAAGTTTCTGGAATAGGTACTGGAAGGAGTAGGCACTGGAAGGAGTAGACAAGTAAACCAAGGGGCCTAAATTTTCAGTGTCCAATTATAGACTTCTTAAAGGGGTTTGTTCTTCAGAAGTGCTAAGCACTAACTCCCTGAAAAGCAAGTCCCTGTAAAGCACCTCTAGCTAGGGGCATAAAAACATCATTACTTGCCTTTGAAAGTGCAGCTACTTTCTGCATTAAACTCTTCATTAATGGCAGCTGAGCAGCCAGTTCCTTAAACACTATGGAGGAAATTAGACATTCCTACCAATGTCTGCCAGCTCTGAGCAGATGGAACAAAGTAGAATCCATTTATATGAAGCAAGAAAGAGAATCTGCATCAGTATCAGAGCGGAATTTCTTGCCCTGTCTACATGGACTCCAATTATTCACCTGCTAGGTATTATTCCGTTGAGAACAAACTGATATATTACTTACTGGGATTTTTTATAGAAAACTTTCCATTGAATGACTTGCCAAACCCTTGATGCAAAAATATGATTAACAAATATCAGGCATTAACCAGGTGCAATTATTTGAGACCCCATGTTAAGTGTATTGTCAGTTCTGAATCTGTAATGATGTTAAGAATGGCAGTAATAAATCAGAATGATCTCACTCACTAATTAGGAGCCAGTCTGGGTATTTGGGGTTGATTATTCTGTGACAGGTATTCACTGATGAAAGGCACAAAGCTTCGGAGACAAACTTAAGACAGTGTATCTTTATACACATCTCAGGCTGCAGACAACAGGAGACTAACCTTTAGAAACTGCTAAAAACAGACATCTCTGCAGAATAATGAGATACAAATAGAAAGCAAAGAAATATGCCTGCTGGGCCAGTGACCTGAAAAATATTCCATCTTACATTGAGTACGACTGAGAGATCATGAAAACGTACCGTAGCTCCTCTGATTTTATAGTGTTTTAGGGTGATCTTCATGCAGTAGCAACTGATTCATGAAGATCAGTCTGAATATTAGGTACATTCTATTACAACTAAATTGGAACACTCGTGCCCCAAACATAGCAACTGATCATTCTTTTTTCATTAAAGTTTTGGATGTTTTCATCACTGCATCTTCTCCGTCTTCTGTTCCAAGGCCTGATCTTAACCAATATTATAATATTAACAATAATTTATATAGTACTCCAGTCCCGGTTGCTGTAACCTGATAGTACCTTCATATATTAATCCTTCGAACATGAGGAAAAATTAACTGCTATCATGATACTCTGGTGCTAATAACTGCTCTAACAGAAAGCTTCTGATTTACACTGAGAGGAGAACAAGGTGCAAGGTTACTGTTTGAGTCAGCTTGCTTAACTGCTCAGTCAGACTAAATTGAAGTGAGCCTTTAGTGTATAATTAATACAGAAACTGTAACTAAGTGCAATTTTCAATACTCCAGCCCATTAGTAAACTAATTTGCAGCAGGTTAAGTGACAGTTAATAAAGAGAGGCCCATGGCTGACACAGCAGCAGCATTGCAGGTCACAACTGAGCAATGTGACTTGGCAGAGCAGCGTACAGAAGCTTGGACACTGACAACCTTTGTTATACTCAGGCCAGAGTTATTAAGTCCTTTGAACACTGAATTCACTCAATTTTTTTTAAATGGCTGTCTCACAGATTTCTCTGGCCTCTGTTTTGTTCATAAGAACACTTCTCTCAGAGGATTGCTTCTCTCTTAGACCTTCTGGTGACCCAAACCTGTAGAACATAATTCCTCAGCCTGGGGTGATAGATGAGAGAATCTACTTTTCTGAGCACCTTTGCATCGTGGATGGCACTCCCCCCAGCTGCAGTGAAGGAAAAATGCAGAGGCTGACTAAAAATGTGATTCTATAGAAATTTCACTGATAAATATTTCATCAATGAAAATCTCCATGTACACCAAACCTTACCGAGTGTTAGCACACGGACATGTTATTCATACTAGTTTAAAATGGTAACAAAAATCCTCTCTGCCTCCCTGAATTTTATTATAATTATTGAATTTCTAAGTAACATTTCCTTCCCCTCCCCAAATCATTCTGGATGTCATTCATTCAAGAAATTTTCAATTGCTAAATTATAATATTAATATAATTTCCTTCCCTCCCACCACCAAGTTTGATTCATGAATTTCTACAAGGGTTGAGAAGGATAAAGGTGTTTTCCAGAAATAAAAATAAAAACCAGACAAACAGTTCTTTGTGGAATAAACTCTATTAGATATTACACATCTATTGCAGAACATTTTAAAAAATTCACAATGAGGAGCAACAGGTTTGTGCAAAGAAAAAAAACCCTATTTTCAGAAGAAAAAACCACAAAGACATCATAAACTGTTAGCCGGATAGATGGGTCAGTTGCCTTTTCAGACGGTCACCTAAAAGTTTGCTTATAAATTAATTTTATTATGAGGCTTTGCAATCTTGGCATGCTGCCACATGGTGATGCAGCATCGCACCATAGATATTGGGAGTCTTTCAACGGCCCTGTCAGATACCGGACTGCCCATTGAAAACTGGGATAACACAGCTTCTGTGGTGGATGGACCAGATTCATCCACCGTGGTGCACATAGGTGAAAATTATTCCTCTCCATGGCAGCTGATCCCTCTGTGCCCCAACAAGATTCTCCCCAGTGGAGGCCAGTAGTGACACTCTCCCTTAGGGTTTGTACTGGTGGGGAACGGCAGTAATTGTGGCAGTGGCTCCATAAAAGCATTTCCAGTGGCCGCTCTGAAGGTGATGCACTGAGTCAGCATGTGCCCTAGATGTCTAGGCCATGCTTGCTTTTGGGCAATCACCATCCATTTTCTGGAGTATGCTAGCAATTTACACAGAGGAAGGATATGGAGAAGGAGGAGAAGACAGAGGGACTTTCCCCTTCCCATACCCTTCCACGGTAGACTTTTTTGCAGCCAGGCCCTGTACTTTGTTTTTTCACAGTGGAAGCCAGTGTAAATCCCAGGTGAATCCAATCCTATATGAACATTCAGAAAGAAAGAACCATATAATGGTGAACAGTTGAATAAACAGATATCAACTTAATTTTACATAAACAGGAAGACTAGTCAACCTGAGAAGGGAATGCTGATCACTGCGTATGAATCCAACATGCAATATATACTGCCATATTTACGCGTGGAATGTCTTCCAAGGAAATACCTGACAGCCTCTCAATTATACCCACACATTTCAGGAGTATACCAGTTTTTCCCTTTTAAACAAACATTCATATAGCGAGTTTTACTTCCTGATCCAGAAAAAGATCATGTTTGCCACTGACAAGCCAATCAGAAAGCAGGAATTTGTATATTTGAATTAAGTAGCTCAGAGGTAAGCAAGTTTTCCTTGTACTCACTCATAGCCAACTGGGGCACACTTATTTGCATATGAGATCTGATTTGTTAACATAGTAGCAGATGTCAATATTGTTCATCTCCGAGAAAACAAATAAACAATAGAAACTGGCTAATTTACCACATAGCTATTTTTAATAGGTGGGCGCAAGATGTGGGAAGTAATATCTTTTATTGGACCAACTTCAACTGAAGACAAGCTCTGTGTATAAACTTAACAGCCTGTCTCTCCCACCAACAGATGTTGGTCCAATAAAAGATATGACCTCATCCACTTTGTCCCTCCCCGCAAAAAATTATCAGATCATTATATGGAAAATGAAGAACTTTCACAATTCCACTTCATGCTACAAACCATAAGGCAAATACTGACTACCTGTGATTAGAAGGAAACTTTCCCTAGGGGCAAGAGATTACATAATTGTCCATTATGGGATTTGTTGCACGTTTCCCTGAAGCAGCTGGTGTTGGCCACTATCGGAAAAAAGGATATCAGACTAGATGGACCACTAGATGTTACGGCACAGCAATTCCTATGTTCCTGTGAAAAAGACGATTCACCCAAAAAGCTGATTTGGGTAGATGATATAAAGGATATTGGAGAGAGAGAAAATGAAAGACCACCTCCTGCCATGTCATAAACAATACTTCTGTAAATTGTCACAAAGCAAAATACAGTCAACAAAAAACACTTGTGGCATTTTTAGGCGAGGCAATGGGCTTAGAGCAAAAAAAAATTGGACAACATATCAAGTGAACTTCTAATACAATTTCAAGACACTGTAACTTTAAATCTTGTTTTCTGATTTTTTTTAAATCAAACTTCTCAAAAGCCTCTACCCAGAAATAAGATGTGCCATGTGAAATTTCTGGAAGAACAGTGTTTTGGAGGAAAGTTGAGATGAGGGTGGAAAACTGAGCTGATGATGGGAAGCTAGGTTCAACTATAATTATGGAGCAGCTACTACAACTCCAGAATACATACCTTCTAGAGTTGCTGCATGGGATTTGCGTTCCTTTAAGGTAGGGATCGGCAACCTCTGGCACGCGGCCTGCCATGGAAATCCACTGGCGGGCCGGGACATGGTTTGTTTACCTGCAGCGTCCGCAGGTTCAGCCATTCGCAGCTCCTGCTCACCACGGTTCACTGTTCCAGGCTAATGGGGACTGCAGGGAGCGGCAGCCAGCACATCCCTCGGCCCATGCTGCTTCCATTGGCCTGGAATGGCGAACCGCAGCCAGTGGGAGCTGCAATTCAGCCAAACCTGAGGACACTGCAGGTAAACAAAGCGTCCCAGCCTGCCAGCAGATTTCCCTGACGGTCCGCATGCCAAAGGTTGCCGATCCCTGCTTTAAAGAATATAAATTCTTCTAAATTTAAAATCCCATGTAAATTACATATTGTATTAATTGTTGCGAGTATAAGGAAAACAATTGTATAATATACACTCTGGAGCAGATCCTCAGCTCAGGTAGATTGTCTTAGTTCACCTGATTTCAATGGACATTTTATATCAGCTGATTGTCTGCCTCTCTGTTTAGATACCAGATGTCACCTAGACACTATGACTGATGCTCTAAAATATGGCAGATTAGATAAAGATAAGGATAATGACGCTGAGTGCCAGAAAATGAACACAATCTTTTCAGGTTTTGGTAGGTTCCTGAGATTTTGAGGATACAAAGTTCCAAATGTTAATCCAACTCTCAGAATGCTCTGGCATACGTCCTGTACCATATGAGGAAATGCTTATATTCAATGAAAACTTTGCTTCCCCTTTAGAATGGTTCTTGCTATTAATGGCAATGGAAAGAACATCCAACCTGTGCAAACACAGGCTATTTTCAGAGGCAGGAAAATGCATTTAACTTCAGTTGTGACATCACTGGTCTGTTCTGCTTGATCCCTGAGGGAAATAGTGATACCTAGCACTTTTCATCTTCCAGATGCTGAACTGTCATAACAATGTGAGGGAGAACAATTTCTCCCATTTTACTGATAGCAAAACTGTAGCTGAAAGGTTAAGTGACTAGCCCAAAGCCAGGGACATTGTTGCTGTCATAGCAAGGGTTAGAGCTCAGAAGTTCCTGGCTTTCAGTCCTACATTCACACTAGACCATGCCTATTTCTCAAGTTCTTTCTTTTTATCTTCCTTCGGGGCTTATATTGAAAACTGTTCATTCACAGATTGAAAATGTATTTGTTCCTCAAACCCTTAAGAGGTCAGGATAATAAAATGAAGCTGGAATCCTTTTCAGCTTTGTTGAATCTAAATGAGCCATCACTACCCCCCTGCTTATGGCAAAACTGTACCAAAAGCCTGGGACTGAAGAAACCACTCCTTCCATTAACCAACCAACCTCTGGAAAAAACAAAACAAACCTTGAAGTATACCATCATACTATTAATCCCAGGATCTCCACTTGCTATATTCTAATAGCTCTGGCTCTTTATGACCTTCTGTTCACTCTACTAGTTCATAGGTTTTTCAACTAATAATGGAAAGGCTAAAGCCATAATAAAGTTTCAGAGTCCTTTCACAAAGCCAAATAGTGTGGGAATGAGAGAAGGAAGGAACCTACCACCCCACCCCCACCCCATGTTTCCACAGACACTGTCAACAAGGGGCTCCATTCCCCTTTGATATTTTCATTTGAGGATTTATTTCATGAAATCTCAAAAGTTCAGGACTCGTGCAGACTTTTTGCTGCACTTGAAAGGAAAGAGAGGAGAAAATGAGTTATTTCTTTTGGCTTAATTTAAACTTCTCTAGCATCAGACTTCTATACAGTAGCTAAAAGAAAAGGAGTCCTTGTGGCACCTTAGAGACTAACCAATTTATTTGAGCATGAGCTTTCGTGAGCTACAGCTCACTTCATCAGATGCATACCGTGGAAACTGCAGCAGACTTTATATATACACAGAGAATATGAAACAATACCTCCTCCCACCCCACTGTCCTGCTGGTAATAGCTTATCTAAAGTGAGCATCAGGTTAGGCCATTTCCAGCACAAATCCAGGTTTTCTCACCCTCCACCCCCCCACACAAATTCACTCTCCTGCTGGTGATAGCCCATCCAAAGTGACAACTCTTTACACAATGTGCATGATAATGAAGTTAGGCCATTTCCTGCACAAATCCAGGTTCTCTCACTCCCTCACCCCCCTCCAAAAACCCACCCCCATACACACACAGACTCACTCTCCTGCTGGTAATAGCTCATCCAAACTGACCACTCTCCAAGTTTAAAACCAAGTTAAACCAGAACATCTGGGGGGGGGGTAGGAAAAAACAAGAGGAAATAGGCTACCTTGCATAATGACTTAGCCACTCCCAGTCTCTATTTAAGCCTAAATTAATAGTATTCAATTTGCAAATGAATTCCAATTCAGCAGTTTCTCGCTGGAGTCTGGATTTGAAGTTTCTTTGTTTTAAGATAGCGACCTTCATGTCTGTGATTGCGTGACCAGAGAGATTGAAGTGTTCTCCGACTGGTTTATGAATGTTATAATTCTTGACATCTGATTTGTGTCCATTTATTCTTTTACGTAGAGACTGTCCAGTTTGACCAATGTACATGGCAGAGGGGCATTGCTGGCACATGATGGCATAAATCACATTGGTGGATGTGCAGGTGAACGAGCCTCTGATAGTGTGGCTGATGTTATTAGGCCCTGTGATGGTGTCCCCTGAATAGATATGTGGGCACAATTGGCAACGGGCTTTGTTGCAAGGATAAGTTCCTGGGTTAGTGGTTCTGTTGTGTGGTATGTGGTTGTTGGTGAGTATTTGCTTCAGGTTGCGGGGCTGTCTGTAGGCAAGGACTGGCCTGTCTCCCAAGATTTGTGAGAGTGTTGGGTCATCCTTTAGGATAGGTTGTAGATCCTTAATAATGCGTTGGAGGGGTTTTAGTTGGGGGCTGAAGGTGACGGCTAGTGGCGTTCTGTTATTTTCTTTGTTAGGCCTGTCCTGTAGTAGGTAACTTCTGGGAACTCTTCTGGCTCTATCAATCTGTTTCTTTACTTCCGCAGGTGGGTATTGTAGTTGTAAGAAAGCTTGACAGAGATCTTGTAGGTGTTTGTCTCTGTCTGAGGGGTTGGAGCAAATGCGGTTGTATCGCAGAGCTTGGCTGTAGACGATGGATCGTGTGGTGTGGTCAGGGTGAAAGCTGGAGGCATGCAGGTAGGAATAGCGGTCAGTAGGTTTCCGGTATAGGGTGGTGTTTATGTGACCATTGTTTATTAGCACTGTAGTGTCCAGGAAGTGGATCTCTTGTGTGGACTGGACCAGGCTGAGGTTGGTGGTGGGTTGGAAATTGTTGAAATCATGGTGGAATTCTTCAAGGGCTTCTTTTCCATGGGTCCAGATGATGAAGATGTCATCAATATAGCGCAAGTAGAGTAGGGGCTTTAGGGGACGAGAGCTGAGGAAGCGTTGTTCTAAATCAGCCATAAAAATGTTGGCATACTGTGGGGCCATGCGGGTACCCATAGCAGTGCCGCTGATCTGAAGGTATACATTGTCCCCAAATGTGAAATAGTTATGGGTAAGGACAAAGTCACAAAGTTCAGCCGCCAGGTTAGCCGTGACATTATCGGGGATAGTGTTCCTGACGGCTTGTAGTCCATCTTTGTGTGGAATGTTGGTGTAGAGGGCTTCTACATCCATAGTGGCCAGGATGGTGTTATCAGGAAGATCACCGATGGATTGAAGTTTCCTCAGGAAGTCAGTGGTGTCTCGAAGGTAGCTGGGAGTGCTGGGAGTGCTGGTAGCATAGGGTCTGAGGAGGGAGTCTACATAGCCAGACAATCCTGCTGTCAGGGTGCCAATGCCTGAGATGATGGGGCGCCCAGGATTTCCAGGTTTATGGATCTTGGGTAGTAGATAGAATATCCCAGGTCGGGGTTCCAGGGGTGTGTCTGTGCGGATTTGATCTTGTGCTTTTTCAGGAAGTTTCTTGAGCAAATGCTGTAGTTGCTTTTGGTAACTCTCAGTGGGATCATAGGGTAATGGCTTGTAGAAACTCGTGTTGGAGAGCTGCCGAGCAGCCTCTTGTTCATATTCCGACCTATTCATGATGACAACAGCACCTCCTTTGTCAGCCTTTTTGATTATGATGTCAGAGTTGTTTCTGAGGCTGTGGATGGCATTGCATTCCGCATGGCTGAGGTTATGGGGCAAGTGATGCTGCTTTTCCACAATTTCAGCTCGTGCACATCGGCGGAAGCACTCTATGTAGAAGTCCAGTCTGCTGTTTCGACCTGTTTCGTAATATATCAGTTTGTTCTCAACGGAATAATACCTAACAGGTCGAAACAGCAGACTGGACTTCTACATAGAGTGCTTCCGCCGATGTGCACGAGCTGAAATTGTGGAAAAGCAGCATCACTTGCCCCATAACCTCAGCCATGCGGAATGCAATGCCATCCACAGCCTCAGAAACAACTCTGACATCATAATCAAAAAGGCTGACAAAGGAGGTGCTGTTGTCATCATGAATAGGTCGGAATATGAACAAGAGGCTGCTCGGCAGCTCTCCAACACGAGTTTCTACAAGCCATTACCCTATGATCCCACTGAGAGTTACCAAAAGCAACTACAGCATTTGCTCAAGAAACTTCCTGAAAAAGCACAAGATCAAATCCACACAGACACACCCCTGGAACCCCGACCTGGGATATTCTATCTACTACCCAAGATCCATAAACCTGGAAATCCTGGGCGCCCCATCATCTCAGGCATTGGCACCCTGACAGCAGGATTGTCTGGCTATGTAGACTCCCTCCTCAGACCCTATGCTACCAGCACTCCCAGCACTCCCAGCTACCTTCGAGACACCACTGACTTCCTGAGGAAACTTCAATCCATCGGTGATCTTCCTGATAACACCATCCTGGCCACTATGGATGTAGAAGCCCTCTACACCAACATTCCACACAAAGATGGACTACAAGCCGTCAGGAACACTATCCCCGATAATGTCACGGCTAACCTGGCGGCTGAACTTTGTGACTTTGTCCTTACCCATAACTATTTCACATTTGGGGACAATGTATACCTTCAGATCAGCGGCACTGCTATGGGTACCCGCATGGCCCCACAGTATGCCAACATTTTTATGGCTGATTTAGAACAACGCTTCCTCAGCTCTCGTCCCCTAAAGCCCCTACTCTACTTGCGCTATATTGATGACATCTTCATCATCTGGACCCATGGAAAAGAAGCCCTTGAAGAATTCCACCATGATTTCAACAATTTCCAACCCACCACCAACCTCAGCCTGGTCCAGTCCACACAAGAGATCCACTTCCTGGACACTACAGTGCTAATAAACAATGGTCACATAAACACCACCCTATACCGGAAACCTACTGACCGCTATTCCTACCTGCATGCCTCCAGCTTTCACCCTGACCACACCACACGATCCATCGTCTACAGCCAAGCTCTGCGATACAACCGCATTTGCTCCAACCCCTCAGACAGAGACAAACACCTACAAGATCTCTGTCAAGCTTTCTTACAACTACAATACCCACCTGCGGAAGTAAAGAAACAGATTGATAGAGCCAGAAGAGTTCCCAGAAGTTACCTACTACAGGACAGGCCTAACAAAGAAAATAACAGAACGCCACTAGCCGTCACCTTCAGCCCCCAACTAAAACCCCTCCAACGCATTATTAAGGATCTACAACCTATCCTAAAGGATGACCCAACACTCTCACAAATCTTGGGAGACAGGCCAGTCCTTGCCTACAGACAGCCCCGCAACCTGAAGCAAATACTCACCAACAACCACATACCACACAACAGAACCACTAACCCAGGAACTTATCCTTGCAACAAAGCCCGTTGCCAATTGTGCCCACATATCTATTCAGGGGACACCATCACAGGGCCTAATAACATCAGCCACACTATCAGAGGCTCGTTCACCTGCACATCCACCAATGTGATTTATGCCATCATGTGCCAGCAATGCCCCTCTGCCATGTACATTGGTCAAACTGGACAGTCTCTACGTAAAAGAATAAATGGACACAAATCAGATGTCAAGAATTATAACATTCATAAACCAGTCGGAGAACACTTCAATCTCTCTGGTCACGCAATCACAGACATGAAGGTCGCTATCTTAAAACAAAGAAACTTCAAATCCAGACTCCAGCGAGAAACTGCTGAATTGGAATTCATTTGCAAATTGAATACTATTAATTTAGGCTTAAATAGAGACTGGGAGTGGCTAAGTCATTATGCAAGGTAGCCTATTTCCTCTTGTTTTTTCCTACCCCCCCCCCCAGATGTTCTGGTTTAACTTGGTTTTAAACTTGGAGAGTGGTCAGTTTGGATGAGCTATTACCAGCAGGAGAGTGAGTCTGTGTGTGTATGGGGGTGGGTTTTTGGAGGGGGGTGAGGGAGTGAGAGAACCTGGATTTGTGCAGGAAATGGCCTAACTTCATTATCATGCACATTGTGTAAAGAGTTGTCACTTTGGATGGGCTATCACCAGCAGGAGAGTGAATTTGTGTGGGGGGGTGGAGGGTGAGAAAACCTGGATTTGTGCTGGAAATGGCCTAACCTGATGCTCACTTTAGATAAGCTATTACCAGCAGGACAGTGGGGTGGGAGGAGGTATTGTTTCATATTCTCTGTGTATATATAAAGTCTGCTGCAGTTTCCACGGTATGCATCTGATGAAGTGAGCTGTAGCTCACGAAAGCTCATGCTCAAATAAATTGGTTAGTCTCTAAGGTGCCACAAGGACTCCTTTTCTGTTTGCGAATACAGACTAACACGGCTGTTACTCTGAAACCTATACAGTAGCTGACTTCATTAAATCATACTTAAGGTGGCTTGTATACCACACGTACATATACCTGCACAATCAGTTGTTTGTGCATAACTCCCACCACCCCCCCATCCACCCACCACACATGCCCCTGCACAATCGGCTGTTTGGGTGTATACCCACACACAGCGATACAATCTGCTGTTTGCATATTTCAGCCTCTTATCTAACATCAGTGGATTCAACACTAAAGTGTGAGGATATAATTTCCATGGTAACATGCACTGTGCTACAAAGCAGTTTCCAGTGGCTTCAACATATAGAGTATTGTGTCAGGGAGTATTGTTATGTCAGCAGCTAAGTAGTTTGGTACCTATAATAAGCAGTAAATGGTGTCTTTGTCTTTCACCTTGGTTTAATATCTTTGTAGTAAACAGCCATTTTGTTCCTCTCTTGGCAATCATCTTATAGACAATCATAGAGCTATCGATATAAGAGGAACTTCTCAAGTGGCTCAGGAAGATTCAGCTTGTGGACTACATAAAGACATGAGCGACCCAGACACTTCCTGATGCACAGCCGACACAGCTGGGACAGGCTGGCAGGACCTGGAAAAGAGGGGAAAACAAACAAACAAAACCCGTAAACATGAATTTAAAAACTAAGAATAGAATACAAGCGAAGCTTTAAAACAGTTCAAACCCATTGGCCTGCTAAACCCAGGGTTGTGAGTTCAATCCTTGAAGGAGCCATTTAGGAATCTGGGCCAAAAATTGGGGATTGGTCCTGCTTTGAGCAGGGGGTTGGACTAGATGATCTCCTGAGGTCCTTTCCAACCCTGATATTCTATGATTTAAGAATTTTGGGGAAATCCTTCACTATGATGTCTCTGCAAATTTACATTTTCCCTTCTATTGTTTTTTTGTTTGTTTGTTTGCTATACATTTCAAGGGTCCTTCTCAAAGTTGAAATACTAATAGTATGGTGCCTGCTAGGTAGGTACATAAGAACATAAGAATGGCCATACTCGGTCAGAACAAAGGTCCATCCAGCCCAGTATCCTGTCTGCCGACAGTGGCCAATGCCAGGTGCCCCAGAGGGAGTGAACCTAACAGGTGATGATCAAGTGGTCTCTCTCCTGCCATCCATCTCCACCCTCTGACAAACAGAGGCTAGGGACACCATTCCTTACCCATCCTGGCTAATAGCCGTTAATGGACTTAACCTCCATGAATTTATCCAGTTCTCCAGTAGGTTAGCAGTTTGAATACATGACTAAAAATTAGAGCACATAATACATTTTAGCCCTGTGGGGAGTTGGGGAACATATGGGTCCCATTCACATAGGATGAAGAAAAGGTAAGCCAAGTACACTTCTGACTTTGGAAATAAAAAGCAAAAGAGCAGCATTTATAGTGACACAGTCAGCCTGTTAAGGATCCAGAATGTGCCTGACATGAAGAAATGTTAATCCCATGCAGCATTCATCTAAGGTGATCTTCAAGAGACATACTTAAAAATATAATAGTAGAAATGATAGCAACCTGTATAGTTAAGGAGCCAGATGCTCAGTTGTTGTAAATCAGCATAGGTTTATTGATTGCAATGGTACTATGTCAATGTATACCAGCTGAGGATCTGATCCAAGGCTGGAATGCAACGCTTCGTATAAACTCTTTTGAAGTTGCTCATAACTTTCTCAAATAAATTCCCTGTAGGAGGAAGTTTTCTAAGCTGTGTGATCATCCAGGGACTTCAATTTGAGTGACATATGCTGGAGGTCTCATGCTGCCAGTACTAAAACATCCTTGGGATTCATAAATAGTATAAATGACGGTTTCCTAACTCAAAAAGTGTTGCATCCAACATAGGGAAATTCTATTTTAGATCTCATTTTGACAGATACAGATCACAGAACTAAAAATTAATGGTAACTTAGTTATAGGTGACCATGACTTGATCGCATTTATAATTTGCAAACAATAAAGTCCACACCAGTGATATTTATAACTGGTGCTTTGAAAAGGCCAATTTCTCAAAGCTGAAAACAATTAGAAGCCAAATCAACTGGGAGGAAGAATTTAATAAAAAAATGTGAATCATAACTGGGAATTGTTTAAGAATACTTTACGAGCTGTTCAGGAAGCCACACATGAGGAAGAAGGCCATATCAGTTAAAAATAATGACCTAGTTTAGTGGTGAAGTAAAGGAAGCTAAAAAATAAAATAAATAATAAATAATAATAATATATAACAAATGGAAGAAAAGGGAAGCTGATAGTAATTACTATAAATCAAAAGTTGGGAATTGTAGAAAATACATAAGGGAAGCAAAGGGTCACAGAAGAAATCTATGACCACCAGAGTTAAGGACAATACAAAGGAGTTTTTAAAGTAGATTAGGAACAAAAAGAATCCTAACAATGGTAATGGTCCATTACTAGATGGTAGAATTATCACAGTTAGATTGCAGAAAAGGCATATATGCTTGATAAATATTTCTGTTCTGTATTTGGGGAAAAACAGATAATATAGTCAGAGCATGTGATATCATTCTTTCCATTCCACTAGTATCTCAGGAGGATGTTAAACAGTAGCTAATAAACACAGACATTTTTAAATCAGCAGGTCCAGATAACTTGCATCCAAGATTTTTAAAAGAGCTGGCTAAGGAGCTTGTTGGACAATTAATACTGATTTTCAGTAAATCTTGGAACATCATAGAGTTCCAGAAGACTGGAAGAAAGCTATTGTTGTGCCAATATTTAAAAACTGTAAACTGGATGACCCAGATAGTTATAGGACTGTCAGTCTGACATTACTCCTGGGCAAGATAATGGAATTAAAGAATTAAAGGAGGGTAGTATAGTTAATGCCAATCAATATGGGATTATGGAAAATATATCCTGTCAAACTAACTTTTGATATCTTTTTATGAGTTTACAAGTAATAGTCTTAATATACTAGATTTCTGTAAGGCATTTGACTTCGTATCATATGACATTTTGATTAAAAAACTAGAAAGATACAAAATTAACATGGCACACATTAAATGGATTAAAAAGCTGACTAATGGAGAGGTCTCAAAATGTAATTGTAAATGGAGAATCATCATCCAATGGGTGTATTTCTAGTGGAGTCCCACAGGGATCGGTTCTTGGCCCTATGCAATTTACATTTTTATTAATGACTTGGAAAAAAAACATAAAATCATCTCTGATAACATTTTCAGATGACACAAAAACTGGGGGAGTGGTTAATAATGCAGAGGATAAGTCACTGATACAGAGCAATCTGGATTTCTTGGTAGGCTGGGCACAAGCAAACAATGTGTATTTTAATAGATATACATCTATGAACAAATAATGTAGCCATACTTTACATGCTGGGAGACTCTATCCCGGGAAGCAGTGACTGAAAAAGATTTGAGAACTGTGGTAGATAATCAGCTGAACAAGAACTCCCAGTGTGATGCTGTGGCCAAAATGGCCAATGTGATCCTTGAATGCAGAGGAATCTATTTGGCACTGGTGTGACCGCTGCTGGAACACTGTGTTCAGTTCTGGGGTCCATAATTCAAGAAAGATGCTGATAAATTGGAGAGGGTTCAGAGAAAAGCCACAAGAATGATTAAAGGATTAGAAAACATGCTTTATAATGATAATATCAAGGAGTTCAATATAGTAAGCCTAACAAAGGGAAGGTTAAGGGGTGATTTCATCACAGTCTATAAGTACGTACATGGGGAACAAATATTTAATAACGGGCTCTTCAATTTAGCAGAGAAAGGTAAAACACACTTCAGTGGATGGAAGTTGAAGCTAGACAAATTCAGACTGGAAATAAGGCATACATTTTTAACCGTGAGTGTAATTAACCCTTGGAACAACTTACCAAGGGCCATGGTGGTTTCTCCATCAATGGCAATATTTAAATCAAGATTAGATGTTTTTCCAAAAGATCTGCTCTAGGAATTATTTTGGGGAAGTTCAATGGCCCACAGGAGATCAGACTAAATGATCACAACGGTCCCTGCTGGTCTAGGAATCTACTAAATGTTTGTGCAAACTTCATTCAGATATTTTTGAGCTGTGGTCATAACAAAACAAAAAACTTGCATTATCATATTAGAAATGTTGCCCATGGCTAATTCATAGAATCATAGAATATCAGGGTTGGAAGGGACCTCAGGAGGTCATCTAGTCCAACCCTCTGCTCAAAGCAGGACCAATCCCCAACTAAATCATCCCAGCCAGGGCTTTGTCAAGCCGGACCTTAAAAACTTCTAAGGAAGGAGATTCCACCACCTCCCTAGGTAACGCATTCCAGTGTTTCACCACCCTCCGAGGGAAAAAGTTTTTCCTAATATCCAACCTAAACCTCCCCCACTGCAACTTGAGACCATTACTCCTTGTTCTGTCATCAGCTACCACAGAGAACAGTCTAGATCCATCCTCTTTGGAACCCCCTTTTAGGTAGTTGAAAGCAGCTATCAAATCCCCCCTCATTCTTCTCTTCCGCAGACTAAACAATCCCAGTTCTCTCAGCCTCCCCTCATAAGTCATGTGTTCTAGTCCCCTAATCATTTTTGTTGCCCTCCGCTGGACTCTTTCCAATTTTTCCACATCCTTCTTGTAGTATGGGGCCCAAAACTGGACACAGTACTCCAGATGAGGCCTCACCAATGTCCAATAGAGGGGAACAATCACGTCCCCCGATCTGCTGGCAATGCCCCTACCTATACATCCCAAAATGCCATTGGCCTTCTTGGCAACAAGGGCACACTGTTGACTCATATCCAGCTTCTCGTCCACTGTAACCCCTAGGTCCTTTTCTGCAGAACTGCTGCCAAGCCATTGGGTCCCTAGTCGGTAGAGGTGCACAGGATTCTTCCGTCCTAAGTGCAGGACTCTGCACTTGTCCTTGTTGAATCTCATCAGATTTCTTTTGGCCCAATCCTCTAATTTGTCTAGGTCCCTCTGGATCCTATCCCTTCCCTCCAGCGTATCTACCACTCCTCCCAGTTTAGTGTTATCTGCAAACTTGCTGAGGGTGCAATCCACACCATCCTCCAGATCATCTATGGAGATATTGAACAAAACTGGCCCCAGGACCAACCCTTGGGGCACTCCACTTGATACCAGCTGCCAACTAGACATGGAGCCATTGATCACTACCCGTTGAGCCAGACAATCTAGCCAGCGTTCTATCCACCTTATAGTCCATTCATCCAGCCCATACTTCTTTAACTTGCTGGCAAGAATACTGTGGGAGACCATGTCAAAAGCTTTCCTAAAGTCAAGGAATAACACGTCTACTGCTTTCCCCTCATCCACAGAGGCAGTTATCTCGTCATAGAAGGCAATTAGATTAGTCAGGCATGACTTGCCCTTGGTGAATCCATGCTGACTGTTCCTTATCACTTTCCTCTCCTCTAAGTGCTTCAGAATTGATTCCTTGAGGACCTACTCCATGATTTTTCCAGGGACTGAGGTGAGGCTGACTGGCCTGTAGTTCCCCGGATCCTCCTCCTTCCCTTTTTTAAAGATGGGCACTACATTAGCCTTTTTCCAGTCGTCCGGGACCTCCCCCGATCTCCATGAGTTTTCAAAGATAACGGCCAATGGCTCTGCAATCACATCCGCCAACTCTTTTAGCACTCTCAGATGGAGTGCATCCCACCCCATGGACTTGTGCTCATCCAGCTTTTCTAAATAGTCCTGAACCACTTCTTTCTCCACAGAGGGCTAATGTATTCTAAATGAATATATTATAGGAATGTAACTCTATTGACCAGAGGCATTGTTCACATTTCCCTGGCAAACAATTAGGATTTTTCCCCAGAATTCTTGAATATAATATACCCAATAAAACAAAATGGACTTGGAACCATTTTGATTTACAGGTAAATAATAGCTGCTTTTAAAAAAGTTTAAATAAGAATCAAACCTAAATATTGGAAGAAGGGCTGGACTCTGCAGGACATAATATAGGACCTTAATAAACACATACCATATATACTTATTGTACCACCTCTTGGGATGTATTTTACAACCTTTTTCAAAAAAGCTAACAGAGAAATTAATTTTCAGACACATTTTGCTACTTCTTAAGGTTTTGACCCACAAATATAAAGCAAAATCCGGCCCCATGGACTTGTGCTCGTCCAGCTTTTCTAAATAGTCCCGAACCACTTCTTTCTCCACAGAGGGCTGGTCACCTCCTCCCCATGCTGTGCTGTCCAGTGCAGTAGTCTGGGAGCTGACCTTGTTCGTGAAGACAGAGGCAAAAAAAGCTTTGAGTACATTAGCTTTTTCCACATCCTCTGTCACTAGGTTGCCTCCCTCATTCAGTAAGGGGCCCACACTTTCCTTGACTTTCTTCTTTTTGAAGAAACCCTTCCTGTTACTCTTACCTTACCTGAAGAAACCCTGAAGAAATACCTGAAGAAACCCTTCTTGTTACTCTTAACATCTCTTGCTAGCTGCAACTCCAGGTGTGATTTGGCCTTCCTGATTTCACTCCTGCATACCTGAGCAATCTTTTTATACTCTTCCCTGGTCATTTGTCCAATCTTCCACTTCTTGTAAGCTTCTTTTTTGTGTTTAAGATCAGCAAGGATTTCACAGTTAAGCCAAGCTGGTCGCCTGCCATATTTACTATTCTTTCTACACATCGGGATGGTTTGTCCCTGTAACCTCAATAAGGATTCTTTAAAATACAGCCAGCTCTCCTGGACTCCTTTCCTCCTTATGTTATTCTCCCAGGGGATCCTGCCCATCAGTTCCCTCAGGGAGTCAAAGTCTGCTTTTCTGAAGTCCAGTGTCCGTTTTCTGCTGCTCTCTTTTCTTCCCTGTGTCAGGATCCTGAACTCAACCATCTCATGGTCACTGCCTCCCAGGTTCCCATCCACTTTATCTTCCCCTACTAATTCTTCCCGGTTTGTGAGCAGCAGGTCAAGAAGAGCTCTGCCTCTAGTTGGTTCCTCCAGCACTTGCACCAGGAATTGTCCCCTACACTTTCCAAAAACTTCCTGGATTGTCTGTCCACCACTGTATTGCTCTCCCAGCAGATATCAGGGTGATTGAAGTCTCCCATGAGAACCAGGGCCTGTGATCTAGTAACTTCTATTAGTTGCCGGAAGAAAGCCTCATCCACCTCATCCCCCTGGTCCACCTCATCCCCATTCAATAATGCTTGAATGGATTTTGTTCAAACTTGACTTGTTTTATGGAAACTGGTTCAGAAATTCTGAAGCTATGAGTGCTAAAAGCATTTTCATGTGTGCACAATAAGGCTTTTTCTGATTCTTTGTTTGACCTAAATCTTAGAACCATGAAGGTGTGCATGAGTATTAGATTTTTAGCTAATATGGTCATAGAATCATAGAATCATAGAATATCAGAGTTGGAAGGGACCTCTGGAGGTCATCTAGTCCAACCCCCTGCCCACAGCAGGACCAATCCCCAACTAAATCATCCCAGCCAGGGCTTTGTCAAGCTGGACATTAAAAACTTCTAAGGAAGGGGATTCCACCACCTCCCTAGGTAATGCATTCCAGTGTTTCACCACCCTCCTAGTGAAAAAGTTTTTCGTAATATCCAACCTAAATCTCCTCCACTGCAACTTGAGACCATTACTCCTTGTCCTGTCATCTGCTATCACTGAGAATAATCTAGATCCATCCTCTTTTTATCCACCTTTCAGGTAGTTAAAAGCAGCTATCAAATCCCCCCTCATTCTTCTCTTCTGTAGACTAAATGATCCCAGTTCCCTCAGCCTCTCCTCATAAGTCACGTGTTCCAGACCCCTAATCATTTTTGTTGCCCTTCGCTGGACTCTCTCCAATTTTTCCACATCCTTCTTCTAGTGTGGGGCCCAAAACTGGACACAGTACTCCAGATGAGGCCTCACCAATGTCGAATAGAGGGGAACGATCACGTCCCTCAATCTGCTGGCAATGCCCCTACTTATACATCCCAAAATGCCATTGGCCTTCTTGGCAACAAGGGCACACTGTTGACTCATATCCAGCTTCTCGTCCAGTGTCACCCCTAGGTCCTTCTCTGCAGAACTGCTGCCGAGCCATTCGGTCCCTAGTCTGTAGCGGTGCATGGGATTCTTCCGTCCTAAGTGCAGGACTCTGCACTTGTCCTTGTTGAACCTCATCAGATTTCTTTTGGCCCAATCCTCCAATTTGTCTAGGTCTCTCTGTATCCTATCCCTACCCTGGTCATGTGCTTTGCTTAGCTAATAGCAGAACGCAAAGCAGTATGGTGAGAATAGATGTAATAAGGAGTGCTTGGAGCTCAGATGTCATAGTAATGTGGGCTGTACTTAGTCAGGTGTTTGCATGTACAACACATGTACACAATTGCATGTTCAAATATATATGTGTGTGCCCAAACACCCATATGCACACAATACCTGTTTTTGTGGGTATGCAAATGTAACCTTCTATTGAGTGTGTGTTATAGGTCCTGCTCTCTGCCTGATCGCAGAGTATATGAGTGTTACAGCCCCAGCTAGATAGCGTTGCCTCTTTAGGTCAAAGTGTAGTAGCTTACGCTTTTAGCTCTGGAGATCCCTGGAGCGTTAACCAAGGTGGTGGCTGTCACATAAATGTTTTGCAAGCACAACTTAGACACCCCTGTTTAATAATATGGCTCCAAATCTCCAAAGGTGCTTCATGGAATGAAATAATTCTAAAGGTAAATTTGTGGTCCTAAACAAGCTGACAGTTTTCCATTAAAAAAATTAACACGGAGAAAAGCAGGGAACAAACATGTAGGAAAAAACAGCTCATATAAATGGCACTTGAGATGAAGCGGGAAACAGCTCTGTAGGCAAACAAGAAAGCAAGAAAGAAAATCTCTCACATTAAAAATAGTCATTACATAATGGCAAGGAAGGAAAAAAGGGTAAAGGAAAATATCTACATATACACAGCAGAAAACTTAGGAAGTAGAAATAAGGTTGCTCAAAAGAAGTATTTTTGGTGCCTGCATTTGAAAAGAGGATTATAGGGAAAATGTTTGGGTGGAGAAGTAAAGATGCAATGAAGTGTTTGAAAGCAAAAGAGATAGGACATTTGGATTTTTTCCAGGTCTGGAATTTATTCATCTTTCAAAAGTGGAGAGCCAAGACTAAATTAATTAAAATGTTCTATAGACCACACAATTGTAAGGAAGAACAGAATGAATAGCTGATAGTGGAACTCAAAAGGATTTGTGGGAAAACTAATAGCAATGAGAGACCTTTCTACCCAGACATAAACTGTGATAGATTTAATGGAAAAGACAAATTGAGCAGTAGATTTATGAACATTGTACTTGTTCATGCAGCCTATAAATCAAGCCACATAGATAACTCTTGAGTTAGCTCAGAGAAACTCAGATGTTATGACAAAAGATATAAATATGGCAAACCATATATGTAAAAGTGCTGTGACCAGATTTATAGTCAGATTTAAACCGCGATGGTTTTGAATGACTAATAGAAGCTCTGGGTGAAAACCAATCCAATAATGGAATGGGAGGGAAGGATATTAAGAGGGAAATTACATTTCATGAGTGGGTTAAAGTCACTTCTGTGCAGAGAGCCAGCACAAAGCCCAAGCACTTAAGTGGTCAAAATTGGACTTCAGTGGGACTTAAGCAATGGATAAGCCTTTTGCTGGCCCTCTGAATACAGTGAATTTCATCCAGTCTGAGTAAGGTGGATGTATTTGTTTATTGATAATAAATGCATTAAGGGCTGGAATCACTTGTGGAGTTACACTGGCATGAGCCAGAATAGACCCTGACATGGGTCCCATCGTTGGAAAGCCTGCCAAGGAAGAGACCGAAGCAGTGCAAAAGAGCCACAGCCTGAGTTTCACTGTGTTGGAAGAGGTTGGAAGGGGCCAGCAGGGTCCCAAAAGTAGACAGTGCTAGCTAAGCAAAATGCATAAAAAGCTCTTGTAAACACCACTTCCCTTCCCTTGAGGTGAATCTCCCACGTGATACTGTAGGCCTAGCTAGTGAAGGGAGGTGTATTTTACACTTCCCTGCATGAGCACTAGTGAGAGTAGAGAGAGAAAACAATGTGGATACAGAGAAGAGTGCAAAAATCAATCTAAGAGAATAAAAGGGGCTTTGAGTGGCTTGTAACATGAGCTACTAGGGAGAATGGGAAAATGTGCTGGATGGACCTACAGAGGCATAAAAAATAAATGGCAGGAAAGATGAGTGAGGTAAAGACATGGCTTACAACAACACTGCATACCAATGACAAGAAAGGCAGAGCAGAGCATGAAGAGTGCACAGGAATGAAAGAAAACTGCTTTTCAATTGCATAAAGAAAAGGAGTACTTGTGGCACCTTAGAGACTAACCAATTTATTTCAGCATAAGCTTTCGTGAGCTGCAGCTCACTTCATCGGATGCATACTGTGGAAAATACAGAAGATGTTTGTTTTTATACACACAAATCATGAAAAAATGGGTGTTTATCACTACAAAAGGTTTTCTCTCCCCCAACCCCACTCTCCTGCTGGTAATAGCTTATCTAAAGTGATCACTCTCCTTACAATGTGTATGATAATCAAGGTGGGCCATTTCCAGCACAAATCCAGGGTTTAACAAGAATGTCTGAGGATGGGGGAGGAAGGGGGGTAAGAAAAACAAGGGGAAATAGGTTACCCTGCATAATGACTTAGGCACTCCCAGTCTCTATTCAAGCCTAAGTTAATTATATCCAATTTGCAAATGAATTCCAATTCAGCAGTCTCTCGCTGGAGTCTGGATTTGAAGTTTTTCTGTTGTAATATTGCAACTTTCATGCCTGTAATCGCGTGACCAGAGAGATTGAAGTGTTCTCCGACTGGTTTATGAATGTTATAATTCTTGACATCTGATTTGTGTCCATTTATTCTTTTACGTAGAGACTGTCCAGTTTGACCAATGTACATGGCAGAGGGGCATTGCTGGCACATGATGGCATATATCACATTGGTAGATGTGCAGGTGAACGAGCCTCTGATAGTGTGACTGATGTTATTAGGCCCTGTGATGGTGTCCTCTGAATAGATATGTGGGCACAGTTGGCAACGGGCTTTGTTGCAAGGATAGGTTCCTGGGTTAGTGGTTCTGTTGTGTGGTGTGTGGTTGCTGGTGAGTATTCACTTCAGGTTGGGGGGCTGTCTGTAGGCAAGGACTGGCCTGTCTCCCAAGATTTGTGAGAGTGTTGGGTCATCCTTCAGGATAAGTTGTAGATCCTTGATAATGCGTTGGAGGGGTTTTAGTTGGAGGCTGAAGGTGACGGCTAGTGGCGTTCTGTTATTTTCTTTGTTAGGCCTGTCCTGTAGTAGGTGACATCTGGGAACTTTTCTGGCTCTGTCAATCTGTTTCTTCACTTCAGCAGGTGGGTACTGTAGTTGTGAGAATACTTGATAGAGATCTTGTAGGTGTTTGTCATGTCTGAGGGGTTGGAGCAAATGCGGTTGTATCGCAGAGCTTGGCTGTAGACAATGGATCGTGTGGTGTGGTCAGGGTGAAAGCTGGAGGCATGTAGGTAGGCATAGCGGTCAGTAGGTTTCCGGTATAGGGTGGTGTTTATGTGACTATCGTTTATTAGCACCGTAGTGTCCAGGAAGTGGATCTCTTGTGTGGACTGGACCAGGCTGAGGTTGATGGTGGGATGGAAATTGTTGAAATCCTGGTGGAATTCCTCAAGGGCTTCTTTTCCATGGGTCCAGATGATGAAGATGTCATCAATATAGCGCAAGTAGAGTAGGGGCGATAGGGGACGAGAACTGAGGAAGCGTTGTTCTAAGTCAGCCATAAAAATGTTGGCATACTGTGGGGCCATGCGGGTACCCATAGCAGTGCCGCTGATTTGAAGGTATACATTGTCCCCAAATGTAAAATAGTTATGGGTAAGGACAAAGTCACAAAGTTCAGCCACCAGGTTAGCCGTGACATTATCGGGGATAGTGTTCTTGATGGCTTGTAGTCCATCTTTGTGTGGAATGTTGGTGTAGAGGGCTTCTACATCCATAGTGGCCAGGATGGTGTTATCAGGAAGATCACCAATGGATTGTAGTTTCCTCAGAAAGTCAGTGGTGTCTCGAAGGTAGCTGGGAGTGCTGGTAGCGTAGGGCCTGAGGAGGGAGTCTACATAGCCAGACATCCTGTTGTCAGGGTGCCAATGCCTGAGATGATGGGGCGCCCAGGATTTCCAGGTTTATGGATCTTGGGTAGTAGATAGAATATCCCAGGAGGAGGTGCTGTTGTCATCATGAATAGGTTGGAATATGAACAAGAGGCTGCTCGGCAGCTCTCCAACACCACTTTCTACAAGCCATTACCCTCTGATCCCACTGAGAGTTACCAAAAGAAACTACAGCATTTGCTCAAGAAACTCCCTGAAAAAGCACAAGATCAAATCCGCACAGACACACCCCTGGAACCCCGACCTGGGATATTCTATCTACTACCCCCCCCTTCCTCAGACATTCTTGTTAAACCCTGGATTTGTGCTGGAAATGGCCCACCTTGATGATCATACACATTGTAAGGAGAGTGATCACTTTACATAAGCTATTACCAGCAGGAGAGTGGGGTGGGGGGAGAGAAAACCTTTTGTAGTGATAAACACCCATTTTTTCATGATTTGTGTGTATAAAAACAAATATCTTCTGTATTTTCCACAGTATGCATCCGATGAAGTGAGCTGTAGCTCATGAAAGCTTATGCTCAAATAAATTGGTTAGTCTCTAAGGTGCCACAAGTACTCCTTTTCTTTTTGTGAATACAGACTAACACGGCTGTTACTCTGAAACCTGTCAATTGCATAAGGAGCCCAAGGTTGTTAAATCCTCTAAGATACTTAATATAGTGACAGGAGTGATACTATTGGGATAAGCACATCTCTGAACTTTCACATTAGTTTCTAAATGATGTGATCTTTACCCATTGAAATCAATAGAAATTAGGTTCCTCATTCACAAAAAAGTCACTTTGTTACAGGATGAAATGCCGTAGAGATACAGAAGGATGACAATGCTCTACTCTTATTGATTCTTAAAGGACCGAATTCTCATTGACACTAAGCCTTTTATACCAGTGGTTCTCAACCAGGCATATGTGTTCCCCTGGGGGCATGCAGAGGTCTTCGCGGGGGTACATCAACTCATCTAGATATTTGCCTAGTTTTCCAACAGGCCACACAAAAAGCACTAGTGAAGTCAGTACAAACTAAAATTTCATACTAGCAATGACTTGTTTATACTGCTCTATATACACAGTAACATAACTTGTGTATATGAACTGTATTAGACGTGCATTTTATGTCATTTACTGAAGCGTGCAAGCATGTTAATGAGGTTGAAGTTGTCATGGTGTGTATGCAGTTGCCATGTAAAAATGAGGAGCTGGAAGTAGCACTAGTGGCAAAATGGTAAGAAATTGAAAATAACTGAATAAAAATCATCCGTTCTGCAAGGAATATATTGCTTTTGGATTCACATCTACAAATAGCGATCCACCTCAAGCTTTCTGTTTCCTTTGAGGAGAAACTCTATCAAAGAACAGTATGAAGCTGGCACATTTGCAACAACATGTGAAGACAAAACAAGGGGAAGCCAGTAGGATGCTTTCAAAGAAAGCTCTGAGTTCCAGACTTGCCAGCTTAAAACGAAAAAAGCTTCAACTATTTCTACAAGAGCACTCAGAGCTTCATATGCGGTCTCCTTTCTCGTAGCAAAATCAAGGGCGCTGTACAGAATTGCAGGAGACCTGATTCTGCCTGCAGCTGTGGCACTTGCAGAAAACATACTTCATAAAAAGCGGCAGCCGATATGCTCAAGAAAGTACCCTTATCAAATGGCCCAGCGTTGCAGAATTGAAGAAATGGCTGAGGATATTGTGTCTCAACTTGCAGAGAAACTTAAAAGAGCAAAAACATTCGCCCTTCAGCTTGATGAGTCTATGGATATTAGCGGAGAAGCTCAGCTGATTGCGTATGTTTGATACCCTGAAACGACTGATATCAATGAGCACATACCGTTTTTCAGAAGTATAAAGGCAAACTCAACCGCAGAGGACATTTTACACTAACTGATTTTTTTTTCTGAACACAATTTGAGTTGGAATTTATGCAAATTCGTCTGCACTGACGGGGCCGGTGCAACAACTGGGAGCGTGAACGGACCTGTAGCTAGGATCAGCAAAGAAAGTCTTTCCTTGCAGTGGGTGCACTGTATCATACACAGAGAGGCACTTGCTTCAAAAAAAGGTGAGTTCTGAACTTCAAGAAGTTTTAAATGAGTCTGTCACAATTGTCAACTTAATCAAGTCCAGGCCACTCAGTGCTCACCTGTTTTGCATTCTTTGTGAAGAGATGGGGTCAGAACATCAGCAACTGTTGCTTCACACAGGTTCACTGGCTTTCAAGAGGGGAAAGTACTTGACAGATTGTTTGAATTACACACAGAAGTTCACACATTTCTTTCTGATTATTCATCTCTTCTTAACCCCTGTGTTTGACAATACTGTGTAGTTAGCTCAACTTGCCTACCTTGCAGATATATTTAGCAAGCTGAATGATCTAACTTTGTCCATGCAAGGCCATGACACCAATGTTCTGAATCTCTATGATAAAGTGAATACTTTTATCAAGAAAACTGAATTTTGGAAGTCCAAATGTGGAGACAAAGACTTCACCTGTTTTCCACTGCTTTTTCACATGTATGTCACTGATATCTGTACTAGGGAAGTTGTGCAGAGCAAACTTAAAGAAATAATGGATCATTTAGCCCATGTGATGGGGTACCTGCCTCACACTGGGCTCTAAGGAGTTAATAAATCCCTAGGGAGACTGCGCAGGAGGCAGCCAATCAGAGAAGGGCTGAAGGGAACAACCAAGCAGGGCCAAGTAGGCCCATATAAAAAGGGAGTTGATGGGCAAAGGAAGGCAGTTCTCTGCTGGGAGCCCAGGGAGGAAGGACTGTGTCTCTGGAGGGCTGAAAGAACTGCCAGCACCCTGGACAGAGCAGTGCTGCTAGCAGGGACCGTGGGAGTGAGAGAAAGCTCCTGGCTGGCTGCTGGGGTTTGCAGGCTGAGGCTCTGAGGCAAGGGCAAAGAGGATGCTGGGGCCATACGGACTTGGTAGTAGTCACTAAGGGAAGTGGCTGAACAACAGATTGCAGGTCCCCCAGAAGAGGGGGGCACAGTGTGAGGTCTGGCCGGAGGACTGTGTTGCTGAAGAGGATGCTGCAGTCCTTGGAGAGACACGGGTGCTATAGCAGGAGTAATGGCGGCGAGGCACCACCCAAAGAAGGCACACTACCATGCAGAGCTAATTTCCAAGACAACCAGCAGGAAGCACCACAGTGGTGAGTGACCCCATTACAGCCCACTTGACATCTGAATTCAAGTCATATTTCCCCAACATTCAACACAACTCAGCTCAGTAAGAAACCCATTCATTTTGTCAGATGTTAGCAGCAGTAACCTCTCTGCCAGTGAGCAAGAAAATCTTCTTTAGCTGTCATCAGAGTGTGGCCTACAAATGAAATGTAATGTCTCCACAATAACCCAATTTTGGTGTTTAGTACAGAAATTACACTGACCTTGGGAACCAGGCTTTGGATGATCTGAGACCTTTTGGGTCAAAATATCTTTGTGAAGTCTCATTTTCTGCTATGACTGCCATCAAGACAAAGGGTAGGAATAGACTCAATGTGGAGAAAAACTTAATTGTTGCTGTCTCTTCCCTGCCTCCCAGAATGACAAGGCTCACAAGTGAAAAATAGGCTTAAGTCAAATATTTATATTCCAATCAATTTATGTGATAATTATATGGTAAAAATGAGAAAGTTGGCAGTTCTCAGTAATAGCATGCTTTGACACTTGTATTTTTATGTCTGATTTTATAAGCAAGTAGTTTTTAAGGGAGGTAAAACTTGGGAGTATGCAAGACAAATCAGACTCCTGAAAGGGGTACAGTAGTCTGGAAAGTTTAAAAAGTATGGATCGGATGAATGGACCATAAGGTGGATAGAAAGCTGGCTAGATTGTCAGAATCAACGGGTAGGGATCAACAGCTTCATGTCTAGTTGGCAGCTAGTATCAAGCGGAGTGCCCCAGGGGTCGGTCCTAGGGCTGGTTTTGTTCAACATCTTTATTAATGATCTGGATGATGAGATTAATTGCACTCTTAGCAAGTTCGCAGATGACACTAAGCTGTGGGGAGAGGTAGATATGCTGGAGGGTAGAGATAGGGTCCAGAGTGACCTAGACAAATTGGAGGATTGGGCCAAAAGAAATCTGGTGAGGTTCAACAAGGAGAAGTGCAGAGCCTTGCACTTAGGAAGGAAGAATCCCATGCACCACTACAGGCTGGGGACCGACTGTCTAAGCAGCAGTTTTGCAGAAAGGGACCAGGGGGTTACAGTGGACGAGAAGCTGGATATGAGTCAGCAGTGTGCCTTTATTGCCAAGAAGGCCAACAGCATATTGGGCTGCATTAGTAGGAGCACTGCCAGCAGATCGAGGGAAGTGATTATTCCCCTCTGTCCGGCACTGGTGAGGCCACACCTGGAGTGTTGCGTCCAGTTTTGGTCCCCCCACTATGGAAGGGATGTGGACAAATTGGAGAGAGTCCAGTGGAGGGCAATGAAAGTGATGAGGGGGCTGGGGCACATGACTTACGAGGAGAGGCTGAGGGAACTGGGACTATTTAGTCTGCAGCAGAGAAGAGTGATGGGGGATTTGATAGCAGCCGTCAACTACCTGAAGGGGGGTTCCAAAGAGGATGGAGCTAGGATGTTCTCAGTGGTAGCAGATGACAGAACAAGGAGCAATGGTCTCAAGTTGCAGTGGGGGAGGTCTAGGTTGGATATTAGGCAGAGGTGAAAGTAAGCCGGTACGCCCCAGTGCACCGTACCAGGGCGGCCCGGCTTCCCCGCTGCTGGAGCCCTGGGTTAGTGGTAGTAGGGCTCCAGGGGCTATTTAAAGGGCCGGGGCTCCCTCTGCTTCTACTGCCCTAGGTCCTTTAAATAGCACCTGGAGCCCTACTACCAGGCAGCAGCGGCAACCAGGGGCTCTGGCAACAGTTTAAAGGGCCTGGGGTGGTAGCTGCACCCGAGCCCTGGGCCCTTTCATAGAATCACAGGGTTGGAAGGGACCTCAGGAGGTCATCTAGTCCAACTCCCTGCTCAAAGCAGGACCAATCCCCAATTTTTGCCCCAGATTCCTAAATGGCCCCCCTCAAGGATTGAACTCACAACCCTCGGTTTAGCAGGCCAATGCTCAAACCACTGAGCTATCCCTCAGCTGCCACTGCTACCCTGGCCAGGAAGGGGAAGGGGAAGGGGGAGGGCACTTACTTGTACAGGGCTGGCCAGGGCTGGTTCTGATCCCCCTCCATCCCAGCCCCTTCCGCACGAGGCCCTGCCCCTTCCAGGGGCCAGAGCAGACCCCAACCCAGCCCCGTACCAGTAAGTCCCAATTTCTACTTTCACCCCTGATATGAGGAAACACTATTTCACTAGTTTCAGAGTAGCAGCCGTGTTAGTCTGTATTCGCAAAAAGAAAAGGCGTACTAGTGGCACCTTAGAGACTAACCAATTTATTTGAGCATAAGCTTTTGTGAGCTACAGCTCATTTCATCGGATGCATTCAGTGGAAAATACAGTGAGGAGATTTATATACACACAGAACATGAAAAAATGGGTGTTATCATACACACTGTAAGGAGAGTGATCACTTAAGATAAGCTATTACCAGCAGGAGAGTGGAGGGGAGGGGGGGGAAGAAAAGCTTTTGTAGTGATAATCAAGGTGGGCCATTTCCAGCAGTTAACAAGAATGTCTGAGGAACAGTGGGGCGGGGGGGGGGGGGAATAAACATGGGGAAATAGTTTTTAAGGCCCGGCTTGACAAAGCCCTGGCTGGGATGATTTAGTTGGTGTTGGTCCTGCTTTGAGCAGGGGGTTGGACTAGATGATCTCCGGAAGTCCCTTCCAACCCTGATATTCTATGATTCTATGAAAGGTTGAGAACCTTTATATGCTTCACAAATGGTGTGTAATGGAATGGAATGCTAACTGTATTATACTGTCCAGCCACTAGGTGGTGGAATACTGTTAGATAAATGAAGAACTAAAGCAAAACCTTGTTTGAGAAAAGCCATGTGGGGCAGAAATGTTGGGGATTTGGCTGTATGTGTCCCAGTCAACAGTCTTAAGTAAAGGACTTGTTCCTTTAGCTGTTGATGTAGCTATTCGTGAATGCAATCTGTCCTCCTGTAAGCTTCAGGCATTTTGTATTCCAATTGTTTTGATTCCTGTACCTCTTTCTTTTGTCCTTTTTTCGGGCAAGCTGGAGGTGCAAAAATTGTTGTTGGACTTTTGTTACACTAAACACCCCTCTGCTCATAACCTATATGCGACTGCAATGATCTGTGTACAAAATATGCCGAGGTACCATTTGAAAACGAACCATTAACTGATCATTAATATTCATGCACGATATATGTATGCAGAGGCTATTAAAAGTTATGGCTATATGCTGGAATTATGACTAACGTGTGCTTAAACTAGGGAAATCAGGGGGTGTTGGTAAATAGGTTGCTTTAGACAAAGGCATGTGTATCTGATTCGCTGACCAGTGGAATCTTCCCACAAAGACAATGAAGGTCCATTTTTACATATTGGACAAGCTATTAAGCTAACAAGTGGGGGAAGAAAAAGCATGGAGCTTCCTTCACCACAAGACTGCTGGAATGAACTTTACATTGAGAGGGAACCCTCAGAAGAATCAATTTCAAATGTTTACTGGTCTATAAAGACAGGGGAGCTGAACCTCAAGTGATAAGCAATTGAATCAACTGTATATGATGTTACTGTATTCTGAGAGTGAGATTTTTTTCTGAAAGCTAATACACAATGGTGATTAATATCACTGTGAAATGTACTTATTAACACTACATGAGGAAATCTGGATACTTAATGGTATTATCTTTTAAAGTCTCCGGAAAAACAGGTTCCACCCTGGACAGGAGAAAAAGCAGCTATTACCTGTCTGCTATGTAAATTAAGCCTGGTGGAATCAAAACAATGGAAGCTATGTATCCTTTACACACAAGGGGATAACAGGACCACAGATCATCCTGTCTCTTGAAACAAGTTCACTGAACTTTGGAAGCTATAAGCAAGGACAGAAGCCATCTTTGGCATCCATCACTAGGCAGACATAAGGGAATAGAGCTCTTGAAAGCTGAGAAAGATGGGTCCTTCACCAAAGGAGGGGCTAAAGTCTCTGGAAAATGAATATAGGTGAGAAACCTGCTTAGGCAAAGATTGTACCTTGCTAGAGTTTGCTTTAGACTTTTAAATGGGTGTTCTCACTTGTGTTTTACTTGTAACCCTCTCTAACTGTATTCCTTTTACTTGGCATTACTTAAGCTGTGTCCTATTGTTAATAAATTTGTTTTATTTTCTTAGTTGGTTTATAGTGCGTGCTGTGTTTAAATGGGAGAGGGTATTCACCCCAGTTAAGTTAATAAGTTGTGATGTGCTTTTGTCTCTTTAGAGGAACAAACAACCCCTGTTAGTTCTCTGAACTGTCCAGGAGAGGGCTGGACATTGCAGATTACACAGTTTTGGAAAAATTTGGGACTGGGAGTGTGTTGGGGTCACATTTCTGGTTGTAACCAAGGCTGGTGGAAGCCAGTGTGGGTCTACAGGGCTATGTACAGGCTGCTGGGGCCACAGCAGCTGAACCACAGATGTCTAGCACGCAGACACTCAGGGTGTAACCTGCACGTTATACAGAGCCTTAGCTGGGCATTTCACTTTACAAAACAAATCGAGGTGGAGTTTCTACCCTCCAGAGTTAGATGTACATATGAAGGTAAACAGCATGGCAAAAATTCTACATGAGAAGAAGGTGCAAGATGAGATGGCTAAAATGTTGGCACATCTCTAGTACAAAGTTTCTTCCAAACAGATTTTTAAATGGTACTAGAAATACTCTCAGAAAGGCTAAGGGTAAATTACGAAGGTTCGTTGATCTAGCAGAATGCTTCCTGAAGCTTCATGTAATGGTAGTAATATGAGACGCTAAGTAGCCAACTGGGCTTAAGTTCCACTTTCTCACTGTAACCAAGTTAAACACATTCATGGAGCTGTTTATGCAGGGATTTGCACAATGAGACTCTGTAACATCCAAGTTGATGTATACCAGGGTTCTCAAACTGGGGGTCGGGACCCCTCAAGGGGTCACAAGATTATTACAGGGGGGGTCACGAGCTGTCAGCTCCATCCCAAACCCCGCTTTGCCGCCAGCTTTTATAATGGTGTTAAATATATAAAAAAGTGTTTTTAATTTATTAGGGGAGATCGCACTCAGAGGCTTGCTATGTGAAAGGGGTCACCAGTACAAAGGTTTGAGAACCACTGATGTATACATTTCATTGGGGATTACTGGTTTGTATGCAAAATAGTTGTTAGCGTGCTGTCTCAAATATGGTTGATACTAACAGTAATAAATACAAATACTTAGCACTTATATATAGCACTTCTCATTCATAGCTTTCCAAGCACTTTACAAAGGCAGATAAGCGCTATCCTTATTCAACAGATGGGACACTGAGGCACATAAAAATTGCACGACTTGCCTGCCATCACATGGGCAGTCAGGGGCAAAGCTAGGAACAGAACTGAGATCTCTTGACTCTCATTCTTGTGCCCTGTCTTGAAACATCCTGGGGAATCTCAGAGAATTAACAGAGGGAGCAGTAGTATGTGGAAAAGCAAGATGAACATGAAAAAATACTTATGAAAAGGAAATAAAAATGGTCCAAATTTAAAAAAAGAAAGAGCCATTACCTTCCCGAAGCAAGAGGGCCTGTCCCACTTTGCTGTTGGGGGCTGCCAGATCAAGGGCACATTTGAATTCAGCATTTCTGCATGTCAAGCTAGCGCCATAGTCCATTAACAAGTTGACTGCTTCTGTGCTGGATTTCCTAACTGCAGCATGGAGTGGGGTGTCTAATCGTTTACCCAAGTCAACACTGGCTCCTTAAAAGAACACACACAGAGATAAGAATAGACCAGGGTTAGCATAAGGAGGAAGCAGGGAAATACCTGACTGGCTGAGTCTAAGATTTATATCACACATCATTAGCATCAATAAATTAAGTGCACCTGATGGCACACAGGACTTGCCATCTTCTCTTGACTATACCAACGCTTTATATCCAGAAGTCACATGGCTACTATATTAGCATCAAGAGTAGCAGTAAGATGAGGAGGATGGAGAATCAACAGGAATTGAGCCAATGCTGAACTTTTTGACGACCAAATGAGTGGGTGTTTAAAATCTATAGTTGCTTCCAATCTGATTAATTCAAATGACCAGAAAAGCATGTTTTTAACATTTAATTAAAATAACTTTGGAAGGTCCAGGAGTAAAATGCTTATCCTGGGCTGAGAGTAGTACCCAAATTGGGCCAGAGCCTTAGCTGGTGTCAATCTGCATTGGCTAAAACAAGCCACACCACCTGAGGTGCTGCCCTGCTGTGCGTGGGATCTTCATGATCACTAAAGGGATTATTCTTTTGAGTGGTTGGTTAGCTGATCTGCTCCCTCTGCACGTGGGGAGCAGTGGATGAGTGAATGCTTAGCGTGCTTGGCTATTTATTTTATAATAATCAAAAGGAGTTGATGCGGGTCACAGAGCAAACAATATACCAAGACAGTTTTTTGTTGCTCCTCTCATCATCTTCGAATGACAGAATCCCTTTTTTTATCCCAATCTCAAAATTCTTGGTCCTCCAAGGAGTCATGAGGAATTAAATGCTAATATCAGGGGTGGGGAGGGATTAAGGAGAAACAATAGGGGGTGGCTTCAAATATGTTCAGCTTCCCCTCCTCTGCCCCCAGAGCACCTAGTTCGAGAAGCTTCTTGACACAGTCTGTCCTCTGATACATGCAGGCCACATAAAGGGGTGTCCCGTGCTGCGAATCTTCTTGGTCAATGTCAACGTCATTGGCCACAAGAATTTCCATACATTCCCTGTGACCTGGATAACACAGAAGAGAGGTCATCTCGCTTCAGTGCCTCTCGGCAGGATGCCCAACAAACACACCCTAGTCACATAGCATTAGAACCCAATACACAGAACTCTATATAGAAGAGTATGGAATAAACCAAACACACATTTATCCCTCTGGCCCAGATACTTCAGGTGCAGATTAATTTCCCACAATTATTTAGGGAGGGAAAACAAAGCCAGATCTTTTTATCGTTAGCTGTACTCAGAGCCTTCTCATTACCTCTCTTTACTGTTTCATGAACAGGTGAAGCAAGGTGATTCTCTAGCTGGGGGGTGGCTCCGGATTCAAGCAGCGTGTTCACACAAGCTACACTGCCACTACAGCAGGCATTAAAGAGAGGAGTGATGCCATCGGTGCTGACTGCATTGACCTGAAACAGCAGGACAAACGGACAGTGCCCTGTTTCAAAAGGGCTGCGCTTCCGCAGGAAGCCACGCGCATCTCAACGCTAACTACAGCGTAAGAAGAAGACGACACTGATCTTACGTAACGTCAGAGCCCAGAGGAGCCACCAAATTCAGAGTGACATGCCGTAGAAGAGCCCGATACCCAGCAAGGGCCGCGCCCTGTTTCTCAGGGCAGCCTCAGCAACAGGACTCTGACGCGGAAAATTGTACAAGCTCCTACGTAGAGCGGGCTGGAAAACAGGGATTTTTCCCACGGAAAATTGAGACTTTTCATGTAATCCCCCCAAATCGTTTTCAGACACCCCACCGCAACACAGCTGCAGTTTTCTGACCAAATCAAAACCTTGGAAGGAAAGCAAATACTTTGTGAACAGTTTTATTTAGTCAAACAGACCACCTAGCCCCGTCTGTTTCCTGCTCTCTCCAGTCTGGAAGCCACGCAGATGATCAGATTTCACTATCAGCGCTGTTGCATGATTCCCAGTTTCTCACGGAGATAAGGGCAGCTCTGCTGAAGAAACTGCCTGGGAGGGACTTGTTGCATAATGTGGATCTAGTCACTAGTGTGCTGTACATGGGGGCCTTCACTACAGCTTGCTACAGAATGGGAACTGGAGACCCCAGCTGGCCTTATGGAATAGGATGAACAGTTTTATTGCCCTCCCCTTATAATAGAGCAGCCAGATTCACAATGACCCCTGTTTCCAACTCGGTCTCCTTTCAAGCTGTAGTTCTACAGTGGAATTAGGGCTGCCTAAAATTTTTCTTTGGAAGGTTTTCTTTTACTAATGGAAAATTGCATTTTTTTGACAAAAAAAAAAACTTAATAGGAGTCTTCTAGGAGAAGCTGTGTCCTACTTTATTGCCTTTTTGCAGTGCTGTGATCTTTTTAATTTCCTTCCCTACTGAGCCATGAATTCTGGAACAACCTTCCCAACATCCTTTCTTCTGTTACCAGACAAGTGAGTACCCACTGGAGAGGAGAAGCAGAGGGGCTGCTTCTTTGCTAGTGTTTTTGCTGGCATTTTGATGCCTGATTGGCTGAGTTGGCAGTCCCGTATGAAACGCTACCAATCAATTCCCAGTTGCTGGAGCAGCTTCAACAATGTCTACATGAGGAGATTATGCAGCTGTACGACTGGGCGCACAGTTTAGCTTTTTTCCAAGATGCTGAATATAGTTGTTTGAACTGCATATATTTTAATAATAAAAAGGCCATTTTCCAACTCTCTTCCAGACTGCCCACCTCCTATTTTGGAAACAGTACAGAATGGCGCTTTGTTTGGCTTCTGGGGAAAGGAAGGGCCTGGCGAAAGATGAGGGCCAAAAGGAACACAAGCACAGTCTTGAAGGGAACAGTATATCTGAAGGAAGAGACGACCATCATCTTGAATTCCTAAGCCCCAACAAACTGGTTCCCTATATGTGGTGCAGGGATATTTGCCCAGAGTGGTAAAATGAAGTCTAATGTGTTTTGAATGGCACTTCACCCAGCTGCAGAGCTCTACACCCAGGGAATAGGCTCAATGGCAGGGCCACGTCTACAATGGGGAAAAATCATCGTGTTAGAAAACGTTGTTAACTACCATGATGTTAAACATGACTTAGCACTTAATGTAAATCAGGACAAGTCATGTTTAAACACCTGTTAAAATCATAGACCAGCTAATATGTGTTCAGCATAACTGTCCATGTCCACACTAAGGGCAAAGTCGTACTGCAAGTTAAAAAGAGTTAGTGACTGCATTTCTAACATGATGCTTTCCCCCAGCCTAGACAAAGCCTTGCTGTGCAGCTCCTAAATGTTGATGGGCAGCCAATTTGTCTTGCAAAAACGCTAGCAAAACCTCTCCACTGGGTACTGACTTATCTGGTAATAGAGGAAGGAATTCTGGGAAGGTTGTTCCAGAGTAAATGGCTTTCTAGTGAAGAAAATGAAAAAGATCACAGTGCTGAAGAAAGGAAAGAGAAAGGGACACAGCTTCTTGTGTCCGTGACTATTAATTTATGTAAAGGAAAAGCCACTGACTAACTGAGACTGTATATAGCAATGAAGAATGGGAAAAGTTGAACAATAAGGATTACTTACTGACAGTGACAATTGATAGTTCAGATTTATGACTTTCTAGGAGCTAAAAAGATGTGTGATCAATACACTTCAATTTTTTTTAAACTGGGTAATTTCGAAAACAACCTGAAACTGAGTAATATGAAGATCAAGGTTTGTTTTTCCTGTCTAGGGGCTTAAAAGTTATTAAAAGTATAGTTATTCTATAATCATATTCTTCTCTGCTAATGAATACATCAACTGTTGGACTGCTCTTGTTTGATGTCTTGCCACTCCACATGTAAATTGTTCAGCATAGTAATCAGGGGAACCTGTAAGCAGACCCAATGTAATAAATTCCCATAGATTTCATTATATTCCCATATTTCATTTTTAAATATATTTTATATTAGGTCCAATGTGGAGAAAAGTTGCTCTTTTATTAGACAAAATGTTTCATTTCTTAAGGCCCTGTATGTGTAAATCCCAAACTATCTCAGAAAACTTGGAGCAATTCCAGCGACCATTCTGGAACGCAAAGCATAACTCAGCATCATAACAGTTAGCTTGGTCTAATTTTCCCGCACTGATCACAGTGAAGTTTCAGAGAAGAAAAACAAAGGAATATGTCTGCGATCAAAACAGCCACCAAGCTGTAAAAAGGTGGGGCCCTTAAGGAGAAAAGCTACCACTACAGAAATGTAAGTAATTTATTATTAGTGAAAGCAAAATATTGTTCCCTTTTGTGTCCAGAATTTCTCTCTCTCTCTCTCTCTCTCTCTCTCTCACACACACACA
Organism: Eretmochelys imbricata; assembly: GCF_965152235.1. Lineage (NCBI taxonomy): Eukaryota > Metazoa > Chordata > Testudines > Cheloniidae > Eretmochelys > Eretmochelys imbricata. The sequence continues at coordinate 138,074,526 of NC_135572.1, forward strand.
CACACACAGAGTGAGAAGCATTCAATACATGTATATCTCTTGGGAATCCCTGCTAATGCCAGTTGTGTCACCACAGTACCGATCACGTCACAGGGAAGTGTTGGCCTCGTTTATATGCGCGTACTCACTTGAGCACCGTTCTCCAGTAAGACTTTTGCACAAGCGACATGGCCACCCAGGCAGGCCTCGTGGAGAGCAGAAACCCGATCTATGGTTACAATGTTCACATTGAAACCCTAGAATTCAAAGCAAAGATGTGAAAAACAAACAAAAACCAAGCAATGCAAACATCATTCCTGGAGTTCATTCCAGGCAGGAGTTACATAGCTGTCAAATCTACAGTCCTTGCTCTGGCTAAATTCCTACCGAAGTCCATGAGAGTTGCCCTGGAACACACCTGGCTCAGACAATAACTCTGATACTGCAGCTCTTGCATCCATCACCACTGGAAGGGATTTAAAGCAAAAGGTAAAGAAACTGAGTGATGCTTATCTGTGTTGCTTCATAATTCATGGTAGATTGCAGGAGAGACACTGTACGTCTTTGGCCTCCGGTCACTGAGATTAATTTCCCTATTCCCAGATATGAAAAGGTGCCTGTGATCATAAGCTACATTTTTATCCACAAAATGAGCACTCTGACCAGGAGTGTGATTTGTTTCCTGAGTCACGTGGTGCTGTTTCTTCTCCCTGGTTGTTTATCAACCTGATTAAAGAGGAGTAAAGAATACTGAATAGCAAACACGCTTTATAAGTGTTCCATTAACAGCTGCATGAACTGAAACCAGCCATGCAAACACTCACAGGGGGAAAAGCAGCGCAAATATGGCTGGCTCCAAACATGACTGGGACTTTGTTGTATGTCTTCCAGACTATAGTTCCATCAAATGACAAGTAAGAATTCATGCACATGTACATTGGAAATCAGTTCTCTGGAACATAATCCAAACTCTGACGTTCCAAATGCAGTAAGTATATCATGCTCGGGTCTAGATGCTTCCCCCCCTCCTCCCCCAGGCAGTTCACAAGATGATGGCGGTGTTTTTTTCCTTTGTAGCAGCAAATATTATACATGGGAATAAATATTTCTGGACAGTTCAGTGCTGTGAAAGTAGCCAGTCACAACCCACTGACACGACAAGCATTAAAAACAGTCACAATACCCTCTAGCTCAACAATTGAAACTAGAAGAAGTGAATATTTTTAAATAAACAATTATCTTAAAATTAAATGCTTTGCTGGCTCATGTCCATATGAGGGAAACATTTAAGAGAATTAACATGAAGCTCAATATTCCTTTTGCACCTGACGTGACCTTCCTAAAATTACTCTATTTTATACCTTTACAGTAGGAGTGCATTCACTGCACAATATACCCCCCCGCCATAGGAAGGAAAGGTGCTGTACAAATCCTTTGTGTGAAGAAAAGAAATGGAGGTAGTGATACAGCATTAAAGCAATACACCGGAGTTAGATATATACACCTAACACATGAAAACAGTAATCCAGTGAAAGGAAACATACCCCATCTATTGAAAACTCAAGTAATCAATTTCATCAGTAAAAAAATGCTTAAACTAAGAACTAGTAGCCCTGACTTTAGATAATGGTGTCCAGCCCTTCCCATCAGAAGAAACAGTTGATCATAACTTTGCCAAACTTCTTTGAAAATCCAGCCACTTATTTAGGTGCTTCAACAAGAACTGGGTGGGTGCTGAACTCTTGAAAATCTGGCCCTTAGCTTCCCGGCCTTGACAGGTAGGAGTTTTTAAAGCACCTAAGTGATTTAAGTGAACAAGTTCCACTGACTTTCCATGGCACTTGTGGTCTTAGGTCAGTAAGTGACTTCATCTTTGAAACCACATCTTAAAAAAAAGTGTTTGGATTTCTTTTAAAGTAAAGATACCTGTTTAATTTGAACGTCAAGGCAAACTGCATAGGCAGCTTGACAACAGTGAGCAATGCCTATGCTATAGCATGCGCAGCTTTACCCCATAATTCATCTTGCTGCTGTGGATCAACCCCATTCCGCTCCCTTCAGTGATTACTCCCTTGACTAGCTTTACCAACTGGAAGTCCAGTCCTGCATTGCTGAAATCAATGGCTTCCAGCAGTGATGAGCTGCCAAAATCTTAACAACCGGTTCCCTCCTCACCCCACGAGGGGGTTGTGGCCCACCCCCGCCCCCTGGGACTTCTGCCCCATCCAACCCCCCGTGTTCCTTGATGCCCCCCCCCAGGACCCTTGCCCCATTCACCCCTTCCCCTGTCCCCTGACTGCCCCCAGAACCAGGCAGGAGGGTCTCGTGGGCCACCATAGTGGGTGCCCACCCCGCCCCTAAGAGCCAGAGGGACCTGCCGGGGGGCATGATGGGGAGTCCTGGCAGTGCTTACTTGGGGCAGCTCCCAGGAAGCATCCAGCAGGTGCCTCTGGCTCCTAGAGGGGGGGTAGCATAGTTGGGGGGGAGCAGGGGGAGCGACCGCTCTCCCCACTGATCACATCAAAAGTGGCACCTTAGGCGCCCACTCCGTGGGTGCTTCGGGGCTGGAGCACCCACAGGGAAAATTTGGTGGGTGCAGAGCACCCACCAGCAGCTCCCCGCCCTGCGCCCGACCCCAGCTCGCCTCCGCCTCTGCCCCTGAACACACCGCCCTGCTCTGCTTCTCCATCCCCCTCTCCCCCACCACTTCCCGTGAATCAGCTGTTTGCACGGGAAGCCTGGAAGGGCTGAGAAGCAGGAGGCAGCTTCGCACTCAGGCCCAGCGAGGCAGAGGCGAGCTGGGGCCAGGAGCGGTTCCCCTGCGCGCCCCCCCTCGGGTTACCTGCTGCAGTGCGGGCGGCCCTCCTCGCGCCCCTTGCTCCAGCTCACCTCCGCTCTGCCTCCGCCTCCCTGGGCCTGAGCGGGAAGCCGCTGCCTGCTCCTCAGCCCTCCCCGGCTTCCCACGCGAACAGCTGATTCGTGGGAAGCTGGCGGAGGGGGCAGAGAAGCAGAGCGGGGCGGCGCATTCAGGGGAGGAGGCGGAGGCAGAGCCGAGGTAAGCTGGGGCTGGGCGGGGAGCTGCCGGTGGGTGCTCTGCACCCACCAAATTTTCCCCATGGGTGCTCCAGCCCTGGAGCACCCACGGAGTCGGCACCTAACGCACCACTTTTGGCCAGTTGTTAAATTTAGAAGCCCTTTTAGAACCGGTTGTCCCAACCAGATCTAAAAGGGCTTCTAAATTTAACAACCAGTTCCAGCGAACCGGCTCCAGCTCACCACTGGCTTCAAGGCATGCAGAATCAGACTAGAGATGCAACCATAGATTAAAAAAAAGTAATCCCATGATTTTAGTTATAACTCTTGTTCTCCTTTTCTTCCATCATCCCTATTCCTACAAACTTAGGTTGTAAAGTTCTGCAAATCGGGTACTGTGATTTTTCTATATTCTGCAAAGTACCAAGAACACTTCAAGTACTACAAGTATAATGATGCACCAGGGACTAGGCATGCGGATTCTGTTCTATTCACGTTCTGGCACTTCACCTATTTCTGTAGTATTTGAGTAGCTTCCAATGACGCATCAAGTCATGTGCTTAGCATCAGTCATGGGTTGTTCTTTCTTCATTCCTCCCCGCAGGGAGAAAATTGTGTTTGTTTTAAACTATGTGCTATGTGCTTTTATTTGTGAAATTGCTGCATGTTTTAAAGAAGTGCCATTAAGTAAATCCATATTTCGGCATATCTAAGGGAAAAAAAATCATGTTCACAGCTGCAGTCCAACAGCACTTCTTCAATATAGTACCATATGATCATCATGGCAACCTGAAAAACTAGAGCCAGAAAGAGAGAGCTGAACAAGTGAGCCATATTCCTTATCACTTGCACCCTTCATTTCCCCCTCCACAATGTACTTTTCCCTCCTACCTTAAAAATTACTTGAAGTTGGAGGGTTGGTAAAGAATGATCGAGAACTAAGAGCAATGTAGAGGTTCCCATTTGGGCTGGAGCCTGGACTCTGGGACCTTATCCCCTTGCAGGGGTTCAGAGCTTTTGGAATTGGAAAAGGTTCAGAAAAGGGCAACAAAAATTATTAGGGGTATGGAACAACTTCCATCTGAGGAGAGATTAATAAGACTGGGACTTTTCACCTTAGAAAAGAGACGACTAAGGGGGGATGTGATAGAGGTCTATCAAATCATGCCCGGTGTGGAGAAAGTCAATAAGAGTGTTATTTACTCCTTCTTATAACACAAGAACTAGGGGCCACCAAATGAAATTGATAGGCAGCAGGTTTAAACCAAACAAAAGGAAGTATAGGGAGGTTGTGGACTCTCCTTCCTTAGAGGTTTTTAAGGTTAAGCTTGACAAAGCCCTGGTTGGGATGCTTTAGTTGCGGATTGGTCCTGCTTTGAGCAGGGGGTTGGACTAGATGACCTCCTGAGGGCCCTTCCAACCCTGATATTCTATTATTCTATTTCTTCACACAATCTACAGTCAACCTGTGGAACTCTTTGATGGAGGATGTTGTTAAGGCCAAGACTATAACAGGGTTCAAAAAAGAACTCAATAAGTTCCTGGAGGATAGATCCATCAGTGGCTATTAGCAAAGATGGGCAGGGACGGCGTCCCGAGCCTCTGTTTGCCAAAAGCTGGGAGTGGGCGACAGGGGACGGATCACTTGATGATTACGTGTTCTGTTCATTTCCTTTGGGGTACCTGGTATTAGCCACTGTTGGAACATAGGTTACTGGGCTAGATGGACCTTTGGTCTGACCCAGTATCGCCACTCTTATGGGCTGTTCCATGGAGTACTCTGTAATAAATTAAGGCCACCTTTTGTCCTTGACAGTTGGTACAGTGGCCCCGGAGCATCTCCTATTTTCTACTTTCTGTAGAGACCACTGAGAGAGAGATGTCTTGTAACATATCAGAGGCATAAAATACATTAGCTCACAGGCAGGATCTGGCTTCCTAAAAGTATTTATATGACTCATATGACAAATTCCAATTCCTCAGAATTCAACCATTCATTGAGAGAAAAGTTTTGAGACTTTATGGCAGTGAAAAAATCCTTCCAAATGTGAATTGAATGTAACTGATGCAGAGTAGCAGCCATGTTAGTCTGTATTCGCAAAAAGAAAAGGAGTACTTGTGGCACCTCAGAGACTAATAAATTTATTAGAGCATAAGCTTTTGTGGGCTACAGGTCACTTCATCAGATGCATTCAGTGGAAAATACAGTGAGGAAATGTATATACACACAGAACAAGAAACAATGGATGTTACCATACACACTGTAATGAGACTGATCACTTAAGGTGAGCTATTACCAGCAGGAGAGCGGGGGGGCAGGGGCGGGGAAACCTTTTGTAGTGATAATCAAGGTGGGCCATTTCCAGCAGTTGACAAGAACGTCTGAGGAACAGTGTGTGTGTGGGGGGGGGGGGAATGAACAAGGGGAAATAGTTTTACTTTGTTTAATGACCCATTCACTCCCAGTCTCTATTCAAGCCTAAGTTAATTGTATCCAGTTTGCAAATTAATTCCAATTCAGCAGTCTCTCGTTAGAGTCTGGTTTTGAAGTCTTTTTGTTGAAGAATTGCAACTTTTAGGTCTGTAATCGAGTGACCAAAGAGATTGAAGTGTTCTCCAACTGGTTTTTGAATGTTATAATTCTTGATGTCTGATTTGTGTCCATTTATTCTTTTTACGTAGAGACTGTCCAGTTTGACCAATGTACATGGCAGAGGGGCATTGCTGGCATATATCACATTGGTAGATGTGCAGGTGAACGAGCATCTGATAGTGTGGCTGATGTGATTAGGCCCTATGATGGTGTCCCCTGAATAGATATGTGGACACAGTTGGCAACGGGCTTTGTTGCAAGGATAGGTTCCTGGGTTAGTGGTTCTGTTGTGTGGTGTGTGGTTGCTGGTGAGTATTTGTTTCAGGTTGGGGGGCTGTCTGTAAGCAAGGACTGGCCTGTCTCCCAAGATCTGTGAGAGTGATGGGTCGTCCTTCAGGATAGGTTGTAGATCCTTGATGATGCGTTGGAGAGGTTTTAGTTGGGGGCTGAAGGTGATGGCTAGTGGCGTTGTGTTATTTTCTTTGTTGGGCCTGTCCTGTAGTAGGTGACTTCTGGGTACTCTTCTGGCTCTGTCAATCTGTTTCTTCACTTCAGCAGGTGGGTACTGTAGTTATGAGAATGCTTGATAGAGATCTTGTAGGTGTTTGTCTCTGTCTGAGGGGTTGGAGCAAATGCGGTTGTATCGCAGAGCTTGGCTGTAGACAATGGATCGTGTGGTGTGGTCTGGATGAAAGCTGGAGGCATGTAGGTAGGAATAGCGGTCAGTAGGTTTCCGGTATAGGGTTGTGTTTATGTGACCATCGCTTATTAGCACTGTAGTATCCAGGAAGTGGATCTCTTGTGTGGACTGGTCCAGGCTGAGGTTGATGGTGGGATGGAAATTGTTGAAATCATGGTGGAATTCCTCAAGGGCTTCTTTTCCATGGGTCCAAATGATGAAGATGTCATCAGTGTAGCGCAAGTAGAGTAGGGGCGTTAGGGGACGAGAGCTGAGGAAGCGTTGTTCTAAGTCAGCCATAAAAATGTTGGCATACTGTGGGGCCATGCGGGTACCCATAGCACTGCTGCTGATTTGAAAGTATACATTGTCCCCAAATGTGAAATAGTTATGGGTAAGGACAAAGTCACAAAGGTCAGCCACCAGGTTAGCCGTGACATTATCGGGGATACTGTTCCTGACGGCTTGTAGTCCATCTTTGTGTGGAATGTTGTTGTAGAGGGCTTCTACATACATAGTGGCCAGGATGGTGTTTTCAGGAAGATCACCGATGGATTATAGTTTCCTCAGGAAGTCAGTGGTGTCTCAAAGATAGCTGGTAGTGCTGGTAGCGTAGGGCCTGAGGAGGGAGTCTACATAGCCAGACAATCCTGCTGTCAGGATGCCAATGCCTGCGATGATGAGGCATCCAGGATTTCCAGGTTTTTGGATCTTGGGTAGTAGATAGAATATCCCGGGTCGGGGTTCCAGGGGTGTGTCTGTGCAGATTTGTTCTTGTGCTTTTTCAGGGAGTTTCTTGAGCAAATGATGTAGTTTCTTTTGGTAACCCTCAGTGGGATCAGAGGGTAATGGCTTGTAGAAAGTGATGTTGGAGAGCTGCCTAGCAGCCTCTTGTTCATATTTCGACCTATTCATGATGACGACAGCACCTCCTTTGTCAGCCTTTTTGATTATGATCTCAGAGCTGTTTCTGAAGCTGTGGATGGCATTGTGTTCTGCACGGCTGTGGTTATGGGGCAAGTGATGCTGCTTTTCCACAATTTCAGCCCGTGGAAGCACTTTATGTAGAAGTCCAGTCTGTTGTCTTCCTAAATCTATGGACATCCTGAAAGAACAGCTCTAAGCAAAGTGAACTCCCCCCATTCAGCAAAACCGAGAGCTAACTCTTAAGCCTTATGGTGTGAATTTAAAAAAATAGTTTTTCAAATAACTTAAGCTTGCAATTCACACAGTCACCACAAGACAGTGTATGTGCACGTATGCATACAAATTGAATAAATGCACGTAAATGACCAAACAAAAGACAGACAAAGCAATGAGGCATCGTGCATCATTTTTCCCAGTGCGTGATCTGAATGAAATTACTTCAGTTAAGGTACTAAGAGTTTAGTTACTGCATCATGGTCATGTTTTACCCTTCATCATTGTAAATACCACTGTTGTTTTGTTGTGGATCAGTGGTGGGATATGGCCCTAACTTTGTTGGTCTGGCCCGTAAACCATAATTCAAAATGTCGTATGGCCCTCGTCACAGAAAGAGTTGGACAGCCCCGTGAGAAATAAGGAATGAAGAGATTAATCTTGAGCACCAGTGACTGATGTCACACTTTGGCAATGTCTACACTTTGAGCAAGGGGTGATTCCCAGCTTGTGTAGACTTTCTCACGCTAGCTTGAGGGAGATAGTGCAAGCATCAACAGTGTAGTCGCAGCAGCACAGATGGAGTACATATCCATGAGTTCAAGCTGGTTTGTACGTGGCTCAGCTAAGCCAGGCCACAGCTCCCACTTCCCATGCTACACTGCTATTCATACGAAGACCAGTTCTCTTCAAGCTGCCATGAGTAGGTGGTAGTGGGCAGGGAATCACAACGCCTGGAGTGTAGACATTGCCTTTGACTCTGATAGATCAGAATATAAATAATTTTTGAAACCTACTGCTGTGCAGAAAAAGGAAAATTTTCTTTTCTTCCACTACAGCATCCACTAAGTCCCAAAGACCAGCACAATTAATCCAAGTCGTGACCAAACAGTGAACACTGGCTGCCTTTGCTAAAAGATTTTAAATGTTTCCCACTGCTTGGAATCCTACATTTGTATTATGACAAAATAGACTGCACTTGGACTCAATGGACCATCTCCTGGTAGCAGATCATTTTCAGGAAGGGAGAACCAATGTGTTATCCTTCCAGGTTGCATTTTGGTTAATTGTTCTCCTAGAGTTTCTAACTATAATCTGCTCCTCGGACCTATCCACTATCCCCTTTCTCCTCTTGTTCTCCTCGATCCTTTTTTCCTCCCCACTTTTGCCCATCTGGATCTGTGGCTTCAGTGGGTGTGGAGGCCGTACAGCACCTCACAGGACTGGGAGCTTGTAAGCTGCTCTGTGGCAGGGAACATGTCTGGCTCTGTTTTATAAGGCAACATACACATTTGCAGCCTTACAGAAGTGTAATACCTGATCATTAATACAGGATAAATAATTTTGGTATCTTTATATTCAAGTCCTTTGAAGCCTGTTTGTATTGTTTGCCTTTGAAAACAAACCCAAAGATCATGTTTGCTTATTATAACTCAGTGTGATCTGTGGCCTTTGTTTTGAGCTTACCCCCAACATTTAATATGACAAAATGTGTCCAGTATATCTTTTTATTTAGAACCCTAACTCTATGTCTTAGAGTGCCCACTATAATCTATCACATCATTCATGGCTAAGATCTAACCAAAAAAATCCTGAGGCCTACCTAACCTTTTATTTATTTATTTTTGGTTTCTTACCTGTGCAATCAACGTTTTCAAAGATAGCAGGCGCCCTTGGAAAGCAGCTTCATGAAGAGGAGATCGATCTGCCCATGAACCTAAAACAGCCCAAGAGTTCATTCAAAGGCATTGCAAAGGCACAGAGACATCAAGATACCAACAGTTCCAAAAAAATCACAAGACAAATTATTACACACATCCCCCCCTTATCTATTTGGGACGATTGTTCAAGCTGTGTCAGTGTTGGCCTGAAACCAACAAAGTGAGATTGCCTACAAAAATTGATTTCAGTGGGAACTGCTGCACACCCAGCGTTTCTGAAAATCAGGTCACTTATTTAGAAACCTAAGTAAAGCCTTATGGCAGGGATTTTTAAAAGTACCGATGTGAGTTAGGAGTACAATGTCATTGAGACTCTCTGGGACAATCTTCAAAATCCTGCACCTTTTTTTTTTTTAAAGATATCTTGGCCACAGGCTTTATTGGGTAACTTAAATTTTGTCACAAATTTGCTCTATGGGTTTGTTTTCACTTTGTTATGAGATGTATTGCATGCAAACACTAGCTGAGCTTTGGGGGTGACATGTCCATCAAGCCAATTCTAATTTGTCCCCCGCAATTTTTTCTCTGAAACTAAATACATACTATAAATGTGTCTACCTTTCCCACTTATACACATTAGCAGATAATAGTATTTTTTTTCTCTTCCTCACTTGAAGATTTCAGAGGAACACGAAAAAATACACTCTGCCAGGTGCTTGATTCCTGCTTTTCTACATCATTTTGAACAACAAACTTCTCAATGCTGGCTACTTTGTCTCAGTTTGTCTTCCCCCCGCCCATTTTTGGTCCCACTTCAATAGAGCTGCTACCAACAGATTTATACATGTTCAGCCAAGCAGATCATTACAAAAGTTATTTTAGCTAGAGTGATTCAGGCAGAGAGAATTTACTGGCCACAGTTTAGCATCTAAAACCAAACTGCCTCACAATTAGAGCTGGCAGAAATCTCAGATTTGTGGGAAATTTTGACATTTTGAAATTTGGTTTCAGTCCAGTTCTCATCAGAACCACATTTTTTCCGTATTTCCCAATCTATTCTCTGCCTCCCCACCCAGAGCTGTCTCTCATCTCATCCGCTCTGCATTTCAATCAGGCAGCTTCCCCCTCCATGTTGCCTGAGCCCAGCAGAAGGCCACTAAGGGTATGTCTACACTGCAGTTAGACACCTGTTGCTGGCCTGTGCCAGCTGACTCAGGCTTGCAGAGCTTGAGCTAAGGGGCTGTTATATTGCAGTGTAGACATTGGGCTTGGGCTGCAGCCTGAGCTCTAGGACCCTCCCGCCTCACAGGTCAAGCTCCAGCCTGAGCCCAAATGTCTACACTGCCGTTAAACAGCCCCTAAGCCTGAGCCCTGTGAGCTCAAGTCAGCTGCCACAAGCCAGCCATAGATTTTTAATTGCAGAGTAGACATACCCATTGAGCACAGAAGAGACAAGCTCCCAGCCCTCAGTTTCAGTCACCAGTCCCAACCGAGTCTGCAGTGGCAAGGTTACAACGCCAGATTTGGGCAGACTTTCACAGGAATGGCAAAAGGATACAAGGGACCATCCTGCCAGATTGCGAGTCCTTGTTCCAAAGTGTGGGAGCACTAGTTCTTCTCAAATAAAAGGCCGCCCGAATTTGTGAACGCAGGCAGAACAACGGATTTTTTCCCTAGCCTTGCTCTCAGAAAATGCTGAAACGTTTTGGCCGCAAGTTATGTATGTATATGAACACATACTCTATTCACCCTGAGGCAGACACCTGACATGAAAACATTTCAGTCTGAACAGTTAAAACTTTGGCAAAGTTATATAATGGGAAGCAGCCAGCAACCTTAATAATAGACGGTGCTTCCACCCCCAGCTCTAATTAACCTAACACCCACACGCACACACTGTGCTGCATATACAAACACTTCACACACGTCTCTACTGTGTGTATATATTTACACACACACCATGTTACATAAAGCAGGCACTCTTCTCACACATATTTCCAGGTCAGCTACAGCGACATACCTCCCTGAAACGTGTGGCAAATGTAGTTCCCATAAAGGGCGTCTCTTAACTCGCCGGTTACCAAAGGCATGTCTGAAATTTTATGTCCTTTCTAAGTTTCTACAGATAATTTAAGCAGCTCGGCTGCTGCTTCTCTCAACATTGCTTTTACTTTAGGCTGTGACACTGTATCTGTAATCCAATCTAGTGCCCAGGCAACAACATCACATGGCCTTTTGTTTTGAAAGATTATCCTTGATGGCTATTTGCAAATGGCAACCTGCAGATAAACATATGATGGAGTCCTGGTAACTTTGTAGGCACTTAGATAAAGAATCTGTATACAGGTGGGAAAAGCCAATTATCAAATATTTCACGAAATTTAAATGAAGGCATATGTAATAAGTACTTAGTCAATACATTAACAGCACTCTTTTCTAATAAACCATACGATAGATTCTAACACATTGCAGAGATGGGGATAAATAACTATTTAGTCTGCTTTATATGAGCTTGGTAATAAGTTGCTGAATCTTCACTTTGGCCCAGATTCTGATACTCTTACAATGAGTTGTCATCTTACACTGCAAATAGTTCCACTCGCTTCCATAGGACCGTTCACAGAGTAAGACTGAAGTTTTCCATGTCAGGTGTCTGCCTCAGGCTGAATAGAATATGTGTATATATACACATCCTGAGTAAGAGTCTCAGAGTCTAGCCCCTAATAAGAATGATGTCACTAAATACTGTCTCTTTATGATTTAATTAGGAAATCAATTACTGGTTAGCAGTTATTTTTAAAGCCATAACACGTTTTAATTAAAAGTGACAGGTTTCAGAGTGCTAGCCATGTTAGTCTGGGTCAACAAAAAACCAATCAGGAGTCCTTGTAGCACGTTAGAGACTAACAAATTCATTTGGGCTACAAGGACTCCTCGTTGTTGTTTTTTAATTAGAAGCGTTACTTTTGTGTTAATTCCTATCAATGCACTATTGTGACAAATTCGTTTAAGTCTGTAGAAACAGTACTTGGAAAGAAACAAATGGGAAAATGATTCTTTGGAGGCCCATTACGTATAGTCATTTCCATACTTTTGGTCTCACAGGAATTTTAGCTATGCTCTTTTTTATGGTCTGGTTCAAAAGAACATGGACACTAGACTTAGATCCAGTCAGGCATTAATTACACCCTTCCTGGTATCTTTCTTCAGAAAACCCACAGTCTAAACCTCTTCCCTAAATGCTCTCTGGTTGTAAACTAGGATACATAGTAAAACCCTTGTCACTCACACAGTTGACTCTGACAAGTTCTTTGCTTCCCAAAGCAAACTTCTTTATTTACTTTACTATTATTCTATATTTACTATACTTAAACAAGTGTTGTTCACAGTCAAGCTGGCTAACTGATAGAGAGTCATATTTTGCACAGTGGTTAAAATCTAATTTCTCAAGGCATAAAACTTAGAACACAGCTCAATTCGTTAGTGCCCATAATTAACATTTTACCTGGCGCTATTCCATAGATCTCTTCTGCTATCCTGGCAGCCTCTTTTCTGTTGCCTTTAACAATATAGAAGTGGGTCAGCAGAGCCAAAGAAATCTTAATTAAAAGCTTGAAGCAAAATAAAGCAAAGATTGCAAAATAGATGTTGTTAAAAGCATGGAGTATAGAATTGCCCTCCATTTTGGCTTGCTCTTTGAAGTTTCCCAGGTCTGCTAAGTTTCACCAGGCTATAACTGGTATCATATGACATCTATTTTCAACCCTCCAGCACTTGCTGTTCCTCAGTTACCAAAAATACATTCCATTTTTATTCTGGGACAGCCACTGATGTTGAATAACAATGCTGGGTATTAAATCATTTCATGGTTTTATTGGGCTGTAATTATGTCAAGTACTGACATTTTCCCATCTCTGGATGACAGAAAACACTATGTGGATATTCACTACAAATACCATGATGCACACTGAAGAAACTGAAACAATGGTTTTCATAATGTATAGGTGTAATTTTTGAAAATTAGAGATGTTACCTCTCTGGTATTAGGTTGACTTTTCTTTTCCTGAGAGGCACATGGCTCCTATACAGAGCAAAGCACTTTGGCAGTATGTATTTAGGTGAATGCACAATCCTCCCATTATTTAAGTTCCTCTTAAAAACCACTTCTCCCATAAGTCTCAGAGGTGAGTTTATGATGTAAAAACCCCAAGTCATTAAGCCAACCAACCCTCCCACTCATGTCCCAGTGCTTCCCAATTTGTGTGTCTGTGGTAGGGTCCAATCCTGCAAAGGGATCTGCATGGGCAGGCAGGACTTTATGCTAGCTCAGCATCCCAGTCAATCTGCTTGAGGGTAGGGGAATATGTGTGTGTGTACTCAATATCCCCACACACTTCATCAGCACTAATCAAATAAATAATATCTGGGGAGGGGAATAGTCTAGAAATGAGGAATGAACCATCTCACTCCTTCCTGCAAGTTCACCTGTAGCCCAAGCGCGGAGAAAGACTGTAGCCTTCAGTGAACTTGGACCTCAAAGGTCATACCAGCTGTGGAGAAAGACCTCCCTTCTTAAAGATACCTCATAGTTGGACATGTGGAACAAAATATTACAGTGAATTATTTCCCTGACAACTTCAAGTGCAGTTATTTGGTTTCCCCCTTCTCCTCCCAACTCTCCAGCATTCCAACTATCCCCATGTCATGCTTCAGCACCTCAGTCTCTCAGCTACCACTAGAATAAAAAATACAGGTACTTGCTCGCTGGTGTTGGGATCCCAGTGACTAGCACCCCTTACAGTGACTGCTTAGACAGACTGATAAAAGGGGAGGAGAAAAGAAAAACTGTTTGGTGGGAAAAAAAAGCACAATTCAAGTGAATCAGTCTGTCACCTTTGAAGCTAACTGTGATACTGTAAAGAAGTTTAATATGCGCCACATGTTAATAAGAAAGGAAGTGTTTATGCACACCACCTGCTTTCCCTCTCACAAGTGCATAACTACTGCAATGGTTCACCTAGATAAGTAAAATAATGTATTATCAGCTAACTTAATGCAGTTTAGCAAATGAAAATAAGGGGAAGAGCCAGTATCATGTGACCAGCCAGCTCTCCACAGACCAGTGTCTGAGAACTGCTGCAACAGAGAATATAAATGGTTACTTACTGTAACTGTGGTTCTTCGAGATGTGATGCAGATGTTTATTCCGCTTAGGTATATGCACACCTAGCGCACTGGAGCCAGAGAATTTTGCCTAGCAGTACCTGTAGAGGGGCGGCACCCATGCCTCATGGCCCTAGCCCCTCCCCGGGCTATATGAGATGGCACTGCCTCAATGCCCCCGAGTTCCTTCACACCAAACATCCCGACAGAGACCAAATTCTGATTCAGAAGGGACAAAGAGTGGGTTAGTGTGCCACTGCACCCCATATTCTTCATAATAGTATGATTGTGATATGATTATAACATAATTATGATGCATCTGCTATAAGTTATGTCATCTAAGGTGCCATGGAAAAGTTATGATTTGCTGAATATGATTATCCTACTTGTTTGCATGTATCATTTTTGAATCTGAAGTTATGAATATTAACTATGTATCTGTATTTCAAATGTGTTTATTCTGGGTGACATCCACAACTAGCCTTTCAGGTACAACAATGAAGAAGCCAGACAGTGCTGACGGCCCATCAGCAAAGACAATGGACTATGGGAGAGCTTAGCCTTCTTGTGAAAGTTTCAGTCAGCTTGTAAGTAATGGCTACTATGACTCTGCAAGGGCATGTGACCAGACCACATGATCCTGAGCTCCATTTGGGTACCTGTATTTTTCCACAAGCTGGACTGGGAACTGTGTTTTGAAACAAATCGTTCCTGCCCTATGGTAAAGCTATATAAGGTGGGGTGTGACATCATCTAGTGGCAGAGGTGAAAGTAAGCCGGTGCGCCGTACGAGGACCAGCTTTCCCAGACAGCAATTTAAAGCCCTGGGGTAGTGGTGGCAGGCCTGTGGTGGGGATTTAAAGGGCCCCGGAGCTCCAGCTGCCATTACTGCCCTGGCCCTTTAAATCCCCGCCTGAGCCCTGCTGCCCGAGCCCCAGGGTAGCAGTGGTAGTCGGGAGCCCCCAGGGCTCTTCAGTGATTTAAAGGGCCCTGGGCTCCGCTGCAGTAGCAGCAGCTGGAGCCCTGGACCCTTTAAATCGCCCCCGAGCCCTGGGACTCCCAGCTGCCTCTGCAGCTGGTAGCTCGGGGGTGATTTAAAGGGCCCCGGGCTCCCAGCAACCACTACTGCAGTTGGAGCCCTGGGCCCTTTAAATCAAGATTTAAAGGGCCCAGGAATTTAAGGCCTTGCCTCTTCTGGTTAAGGCCACGCCTCTTCCAGTTGAGGCCACTCCCCTGCTCAGGTCTCCGGCGTACCGGTAAGTCCTCTAACTTACTTTCACCCCTGTCTAGGGGCCGCATTCTCAACACAAGAGAACTCCTGAAAACACCTTAGGAACAAAGGCTGAACTAGGGGAAGTACTGGTCCCAGACTAAAAGGATTTCTAGCCTGTGTATGGAAACCTGGTGGACTGCTTGTATCATCAGCCAGGATGAGAAATTGATAATTTATATCCAATCTACCTAATATTTTAGGTTTAGTTTGTGTTTTGTTTACTTTCCTGGTAATCTACTTTGGTCTGTTTGCTATCACTTATAATCAATTAAAATCTACTTTTTTATTTAATAAACTTGTTTTTTGCTTTATCTAAATCAGTATGCCTTTGAAGTGTATGGGGAAAATCTCAGCTTGGTTAACACATGCTTGTTGCATATTCTTCTCCACATCGAAGGAGGGGCGAACTATTTATGAGTTTACATTGTACAAATCCCTGTGCAGTGGAAGATGGTATAATTTTGGGTTTATACTCCAGAGTGGGGGTGCGTGTCTGGGGAGCTGGGGTTATCTTGGCTGTAGCCTCTCTATTGTTGTTTCATGCAGTAGCTGGCTAGAGCTTTCATGCAACTGCAGCTGGGTGTGTCCCTGCCTGTGTGAATGCTAGGGGGAGTGTAAGACCTGGAGCAGTATACAGCTTGTCACAGCAGCACAGTGTGAGAGGGAGCCCAGGCTGGTAAGTCACAGGGCTCAGTAGTACCCCAGTTCCAGGTGGCACTCTGTGGGAAACCCATCACAGTCAGGAATACATGTCTGCATCACATCTCAAAGAACCAGTTATAGTAAGTAACTGTTTCTTCTTCATGTAGATGCAGCTGTGTATTCCACTGGGGTGACTCACAAGCAGTACCCATAGGGGGTGGGGCTCAGAATCGATTTAAACAAGGATTGCAGGTCTGCCTTCCCAAAGTTTGCATCTACTCTGGATGCTGCAGTAATGGCATAAAGGTTGATAAAAAAATGTAATCAACAAACACGTGCATCCCTGCACATGTCCAATGCTGAGACATCACTTAAGAATGTCATTGACGTAGCTTGCGCTCTCATAGAATGAGCTTGCATCTGTTGAGGGGGCATAGTCAAAGGTATTTCGTGTGCAGCCTTGATACAGGAAGTTATCCATTTAGAGACCATCTGTGAAGAGACCACCTATCCCTTCATATGATCTGCATATGACACAAACAGATGAGGTGAAACATGAAAGGGTTTAGTCCTGTCCAGATAGAAGGCTAGCCATCATCTGACATCTAATGTGTGAAGGCGCTGCTCCTCCAGAAATGAATGTGATTTAGGAAAGAACACAAGCAAATATAGCTCCTGGTTCAAATGAAACTGAGAGACTGCTTTAGCCACAAATTTCAGGTGTGACCGCAACTTCACTGTGTCTTTGGAGAGTTGCATGGAAGGAGGCTCTGCCATCAAAGCCTGCAATTCACAGACTCTCCTTGCTGATGTTATCATCACCAGGAATGCAGTTTTTTGACAGAATAGGGGAAAGAGACAAGATGCCAAAGGCTTGAACAGAGGTCCCATCAGAGCCACTAAGACTGTATTAAGGTCCTGCACCAGTGGATGGAGACGAAGAAGCTCTTTTAAGAATCTTGCTACCATAGCACTGGAAAATACTGGTCTTCTATAAATGGAAGGATGAAACGCTGAAATTGCTGCCCGATGCACCATCAATGAGCTAAGCGTAAGGTACAGCAAATACTCTGCAAATACTCAGCAAATACTCCAAGATATCCTGGACACAAGCCAGCATTGGCTGAACTTCATGGGCCAACAACCACATTGAAAACTACTTCCATTCTGCTGAAGAGGCCATTCTGGTAGAGGGCTTTCTGCTGTTGAGGAGCACTTGTCAAACAACTGCCAAACACCCTTCTCATTCACCCACAGAGCAGCCACACATCGAAATGCAGGGAGCTGAGCACAGGATGCAAAATGTGATCATGATCCTGTGTGAGCAGGTCGGGCTAGAGAAAAAGAGGTACAGGAGGCTGAACTGACAACATGAGAAGTCAGAAAACCAGCACTATCTCGACCATGCCAGAGCAATGAGGATGAGCTTGGCCTGATTTGCTTTCATCTCAGAAATGAGCCGTGGAATAATTGGGCTTGGAGGAAAAGTGCATAGGAGAGCCAATTGTCAGCTGAGGTGGAAGGCATTGGACAATGAGCCTGAACTGAGGCTCTCTCAGTTGCAGAACAGATGGCATTTCCTGTTGTCCTTTGTAGCAAACAGGTGAATCATCAGGATGACCCAAGCTGCGAATATGACTCGCAAAGCACTGGGCTTCAGAGACCACTCATGACTCAGGTCAAAATTGCTGCTGAGATGTTCTGTGAGATTATTTTGGACCCCAGGCAAGTGATTGGCTATCAGAGTGATACTCTCCTCAATGAAGAACTGCCACAGCTTGATTGCCTCTTGGAAGAGCATCCTGGAGTGTTCACATAATACATCACGATGGTATTGTCAGTAAATATGTGAACCACTCAGCCCCTGATGCAGTCTCAAATTGTGAAATGAAGCTTCCTGGTCCAACCAAAGACCCTGAACTTTCAGCAACCCCAGGTGTGCTCCCCAACCCATCAGGGAGGCATCAGAGACAACCGTCCTGGTTGGTAAAGGCCAGATGAAGGGAACGCCCTGACCTACATTCCTCTGAACCATCCGCCGCTGCAAGGAGTCCAGCAGGGAGGCAGAGCAAACTGTCTCGGGGTGAAGAGTTGGAAGGTAAACTATCCTGAGCCACATTTGAAAAGCACAGACACATCCTTGTGAGCCAAACCACTTATGTGTACCTGGATATGTGGCCTAAGAGCCTTAGGCACATTTGAACTGTCATGGAAGGCTGAGACTACAGACCAAGACAAAGTCAGTGAATCATCTGAAAACAGTCCACTGGTAAAAACACTTCCGAACTTGTAGAGTCTGTTAAGGCCCCAGAGAACTCAATTTTCTGAGTGGGGACAAGTGTTGATCTCCCAGTGTTTAGGATGAGTTCCAGACGTCAAGTAAGTGCAGTGTAACATGTACGTGAAAGAGAACTTCTTTTCTGGACCTGTCCCTTAGGAACCAGTAGTCCAGATACAGGAAGTTGTGGATTCCCTTCTTCCCGAGGTACGCCTTCACCATGACGGTACATTTGGTAAAAATTCAGAGGGCAGAAGAGAGAGCAAAAGGAAGGACACAATGTGTACTGCAAATGGTGATTCTGCATGACAAACCCACAGTGCCAAAACAGGCCTTGGGGCCGGCTTGAGAAGGTGCTGCTTTAGGCGATGGTCTCTAGCCACCCATTTCATGAACATTCACAGATTGAATGCCACTCTTTGATGTGAGCCTCACCTAAGCAGAGCACCTTGGGAGAGGGTCATTGTTGGGGTCACCCACACACACGACAATGTTTTAACCCTGGCGAGGGCAATACCAGGGAAAACAATGAAGCTAACTACTAATACTGTTACTAAGGGTACTAACTATATACAACTAAGTCAAAGGGGAATTGTGAGGTGAAGAACCACACAGAGCTCCGACTCCAGCCATGAGTGGTAAGAAGGAACTGAAAGAGGCTTGAGGCAGTGCCACCTCACGAAGCCAGGGAAGAAGCTATGGCCATGAGACACGAGTGTTGCCTCTTACGGGCATTGCTAGAAAAAATTCTCCAGCACCAGTGAGCTGGGCATGCATACACCTAAATGGAATACACAGCTGCATCTACTCAAAAGGAGGATTTGAAATGATTTCTTCTCCCCTCCTCTGCCCTGGCCAAATAGGAAGTCCATTCCTGTGCAATGCTGGACAATGTGAACATAAGAGGATGCAAACATTGCTAACTTCCAACAAAGGAAGGTTATTAGACAATAGCATTGCTCGTTGGTGGAAAAAAATAGCATTTACAGCTTAAAAAAAAAGAAGTCTATTCTCTAAGGGGAAAAATTATCCCTAGGCACAGATCCTAGCCACCTGGCTTGAGGATTTAACCCCAAACTGAACCAGAAATGTTCTTAAAACTTGGTAGAAAACTCACCGCTTGTCCAGAATTTCAGCTAAAGGACTCATCAACTACTGCCTGCATAGTCACAGATAAGGCAGACAGCTAAACAGTTGTGTTGTAAACTATCATTGCACATGTTGAAAGGTGTTAACTGAAGAGCAGAGGTTTTTTAAATCAAACCTCAAACACTAGTTTCTTAACCTCTCAAAGATGTGGGGACTGGAGGCAGGTGAGAATGACTAAGCCTCAACAGCAACTCATTTTCAATAAAAGTAACGAGAAGTCCTTGTGGCACCTTAGAGACTAACAAATTTATTTGGGCATAAGCTTTCATGGGCTAGAACCCACTTCATCAGATGCATGGAGTGGAAATATAGGAGCAGGTCTAAATACATGAAAGGATGGGGGTTACCTTACCACCTGTGAGGTCAGTCTAACGAGATAAATCAAACAACAACAGGATACCAAAGGAGGAAAAGTAACTTTTGAAGTGGTAATGAGAGTGGCCCATTACAGACAGTTGACAAGAAGGTGTGAGTAACAGTAGGGAGAAATTAGTATTGGGAAAATTAGGTTTAGGTTTTGTAATTGTACAAGTCAGTCTTTATTCAGGCCTAATCTGATGGTAGCCAGTTTGCAAATTAATTCCAGTTCTGCAGCTTCACGTTGGAGTCTGGTTTTGAAGTTTTTTTGTTGAAGAATTGCCACTTTTAGGTCTGTTACTGAGTGACCAGAGAGACTGAAGAGTTCTCCTACTGGTTTTTGAATGTTATGATTCCTGATGTGTTCTATGGTTAGTATATAGCATTTTCCCCCCTTTGAAATTCTGCTGTTCTATTTAAGGGAGGGGGGATATTTAGTAAAGCTGATAAGTCTGTATTTTTGGGGGACAAACTTAAATCCTTAGAAGTCCAGGCATGGATGAAAGGTGAAACAGTAACCACACAGATCAATAAATACCAAAAGGAAAATAAATTTATATTAAAATTATACAGAAAGCCTTGACCACAAAAATGATTAAACATTACAATTTGATATACCTTTATAGATCTATCCAGACCCTTAAAAAAGGATTTGAATATCATACAATAAGGAGGCTTTCATACTTCACTTGATACTTGTTCTGATTTTAACAGGAGGTTATTTTACATTATCAACATGCTGTTATGTATGTTCACAGTGTCTGTACAGAGTGTCTAGGCACAAGAGGCAAGGTCTCACATGCTATGGAATGCAAATCAGTTTAAGATTTCCATCATCTCTGAAATAAGGAAGTAGGTCAAACCACTCAAGTTTTCAAGATGACCCACTCCATCAAGATGAGGGAAATGTCTTCTGTAATCCTTAATTCAAAAGGTCTGTTTCAGACTTTGCTCCATTTAAGACATTATTTCTTCAGTTGGTTTGATTCACTGTTTGGTAACACTTAATGGACATTATTTGTAAAAGTGGAAAACACATTTCACAATTGTATCTTCAGCTATATTTTTTTAAAAAGTATTATTTGTTTACTATTATACTAGCATTTACCCATGAACTCTGCATGGCTTTCTGTACTTTGTTCCTCAAGTATTCCATGCCTCTGTCAGTCCCACAAATATGCTATTCAATAGCTCTCTTCCTCCTCTCCTTTTCCCACTGCTGTCTTCTGAATCACTCGCTGACTGTGAAAGGAGTGACACTAACCTGACCACTTTACTCATCTAACTTGTATACTTGTCCAGTGCAGGTACTCCATAGGGAAGGTACCGTGACCAGATAAATGACTTGGTAAAGGACTTAAAAAGGAGGCTTTGGTTAAAGGAGTGGAAACGGTGTGTGTGTGTGTGTGTGTGTGTGTGTCTGAATGGGGCTCCTATGACTGGTATGGCAGGGAGCCAACCCCCATTTCTTATAGCTCACCTTAACCCTCATTTGAGCAGGAGGAAGAGATGGTAAAGTCCCATCAATGGGTTGACTGGGGGTCCTGGATGGAAGAAAACAAAAGTGGAGCTAGAGGAAGTCCCCGGGTAGATACTGAATGAATATTGGGTTATCTTCACTGTACACTTTTATCTGCTGGGTAGTCACAGACATCTAATAATAAAGTTGCAGCCTAATTAAAACCATATCAAGTGTCTCTTGTCCTTCTTTTGGTATAGCTCGACAATGACTTCATCCTGCCCACTTTTACTCATCTTATTTGCACACTGCAATTTTAGGCCCCAGATCTACAAACATTTAAGTATATGAGTAACTTTACGTAGGAAAGTAAGCCTACTGAGTTCAGTGGGACTATTCATGGATACGTTGATGGGGTCAAGGTGTCAAGTGTTTGAAAAGAGGAAATGAGCAGAGGGATCTATGGATATAGAACTATAGAGCAAACTAAGGATATTATAAACTACACTGTTTGAGATACAGTACATTTGTAGTTAAGCCAGTCAGATTAAACTTCATTTGCAACACACCAAAATCCTTTTCTTTTATATGTCATTTACCATAGAAAGTTCTATTTACAATGCTAGAATAGTAAGCAGCAGCATCAGTGCAGTAAGTTTCCATATATGTTGCTAGTGTCTGGGTATGCATGTTATAACTAAAGATGCTTTATTGCAAGGTACAGAAGACTTAGGTAACCTGTAAAATTATACAAGACTATAAGAAGGCCTTACTGTATTAGTCAGAAGAGTGTAATACTCTGGCACAAGAATACTCCACATTTGAGTTTTGTATGATTTATGAGTTCAGTACGCTTTACATGAGTTCCATTATGCTTTCAACAATCAAAACAAAAAAGTTCCAAAAGAAAACTGAAATCATCATAACATTTCAAAAATACTTATTGTAAAATTAAGCTGAAATCGTATCAGTGATTTTTTTAGAAATTCTTTTACAAAAAATAAATAATGCACCAGATTTTAAAAATTATGAAATTCTCAGTGAAGTGTTACCTACAACTCTACTCACTTTATCAATCTCTATAGTACTACTATATTTAATCACTACTTTTTTCTTAACATTTAAAAAAATGTTCAAATGTATACTATGTTTACTATATGTTAAATATCTAGAGCTGAGCATTTTTTCTAACAGAAGAAACTAAATCTTAGACTTTGTAAACAGTATGTCTCATAATCCCATCAGTGCTTCATTAAAATACTGTTAAACAGATTTAGTAAAACAATAAAATAAAAATAAAATAATAATAATGTTATCACCTTTGCACCCCAACACAGCAAAATAAACTTAAATTTTACAAGATGTTTGTACAAAACATTGACTGGTTGCATGTTTTAAGTTATCCTGCAAAGTTCTGAAAACATAACCTTGCATATTGCACATCCAGAATACAATTACATCATTGGGCGTTTCATTATGCACAGGTTGGTTAAACCCTTTCAGTTTAAAACAATGGAAGAGCAAGACATTAATCCAGTGCATACAACAGATAACACCTTGTGAGAGTTGCTTTACAGGAATGTGAAATATCATCTCTTCTCTTCTTATAGTGTTCAAAGTTGTTTTCTGATTGATATAGGTGTAGACTACTTAGATTAGGGCTAGAGAACCAATAACTGCAAGGGACCACATTTCTCACTTCACAGGGAGTATGCAAATCTATTGACCAAATCCATTAACTTTTTCCAGAAAAAAAGATTTAACTTGCTGGATTCATTTAAGAATATCTTTGGTGCAGGCTAGGTGGCATGACAACTGTTTAACATTTTCTCTTCTGAAGATGAAGTCAAATACAACTGATGTCATAAATGAAAAACATTGGTAGTCTTTGTCTAGCCCTTAGTGGATGTTTATCTACATCTCTCACAAAAACAGAAGTTACCATATATTTTGGCACGGTCTACTGGAGAAGTTGGCAGGCCTGAGCTATTCTTGGAAGCTTGTGCCTTTTCATTATGCTGGTTTCTAAAAATAATATAATTCCCTCAATTCCAAGAGTACTTTAAAACAAACAAAACAAAATGTTACGTTTACATGTAAGAGTGAAATAGGCAGTATTTAGCATTTCCTAAAATATCAAAAAAAATTCTATAATGGAGTTTTGACAGATCAGAGAGATACTGATCACATTTAGGCGGAACATTGAAGAACCCTTTCAAAATGAGTTTTGTGCAGTCAGAAGTGTCTGTCTAGGCGACACAGTTGGTAGGACAAGAGCTGGCTAGCAGTACATCAAATGTTGAAAGTCTACATAGTAATGTGCTTGTCTTTATAGAAGTGATTTCACATATCACTTTTTGATGGACTGGGTAGGTATTTTTATTTTGCCAATTCTTCACAGGTCTCCAATAAATCAATACAAATATCTGGAGTTGGCAAAAGCCATCTAAAGCTAGGTAATTTTGTGTTTTGGCACCCTGAGTGCCATGAAAAATCCATGCTTATTCTCTGTGTAATACACTAGTAGCAGATGAAATCTAGTATTCTTGTCTCTCTGAAGGTAGTTTTACACCTGAGCTGTGCATATTACCACTTTCCTCCCTACTTTAAGTAAGTGCAAAAGAACTATGTCCATAAACTGCATATGTTTAAGTCTTTCCCCAAAACTAATTGGCACAATCCTAACTTGAGGTAGCACATTTTACCAAGTTTCTTTCCAACAATTTAGGAAAGCTTTTAAGAGTTTAAAAACAATGTCTCTTTGTGGAATTAATTCTATCAGCAAATACTGAAACCTTTCAGAGAGCAATGCCCTTCCTCCCCACTTAAAACATTTTTAACAGTCTGGAATCTCTTCTTTCTCGCTTCCTTTTTTACTAGGAAAATACTGTTGAGTCCATGCTCCACTAGGACCTGTGGCATCTACTGCAACATCAATAATAGAATCTGGAGTCATCCATCTCAGAAATACCAGGAAAAGGAAGCTTAATACAGCAAAAAGAGCAAAAATACACCCAGTCACTGAGCCACAGTGAGATATTAGTCTGTCAAGCCGCTTGTCCATTGGTAATACCACTTCATCTGCAACTCTGTCATACACCTGAAAGGAGGGGAATGAGGAAAGAGTTAAATTTTGCAGAGTCACCTTTATGATGTATTATCTCTGAAGATTAGGCAAAACTGTGTTTTACTACATACTGCACATAATAATGACCCTCTTCCGAACTTTAATGGGAATGTCCAATAAAAAAATAGTTTCTGACATATAAAAGACTGTCTAGTTTTTTTTTTTTTAAAAAAAAAGATCAATGAGAATAACCAAAGAGGTAGAAAAACTTCCACGGGAAGACAGATTTTAAAGACTGGAACATTATTGTGTGTAACTTGATAATAAATGGCACAGAGGAGAGAAAGGCTAAATAGTAATGCATGATCTCTCTTAATACAAAAACAAGGGGATAGTCAAACAGAAAGGCAGCAATTTTAAAACTGATGAAAAGGAAATACTTTTTCCAACTTAACTAAACTAGCTTGCAGAACTCATCACCACAAGAGATCACTAAGGGCAAGAGCTTAGTGGAATTCAAAAAGGATCAGACACTTCGCTATTTAACAAGGATTTCCAGTTAGAAAAAACTAACTTTCCCTGAAAGTCTACCAATCCAGACTCAAACTCTATTCACTCACCCTTCAACATGATGATAAATAATGAAAAGATTATTACTTTCCCTGTCCACAAAAATATGTGGGAATGCTGAACACTGCGAGTCTGTTTTATCAGAAATTCTATTTTTCTTTATGAGAGGAAGTCTGAAGCTCTTTTGCTATACTTACATTAAAGGTAAAGGGGGTGTGCGTGTGTGTGTAGATGTAAAATTAGAAGCCTATACACACACACTCTCACCACAGGAACAAACCATAGTGATTTAACTACCTGATTTGCAGCAGAAAGACTCTTTGTTCATCCATGCAAATCAGGTAGAGCTGTCTAAATTCTATTCCTTGTACCTGCAGCTAGTGAGCTAGTAGGAATGGGGGGCACTCTACAGCTTTCTAGATAAAAAATAACTTTGTAAGAGTTACTAATACAATAATAGAATAGGCTTGAAAATATATAAGTGACTTAACTTTCTTTGTAATGAGTACTATTATTCAAAACGCTGTTTAAAGAATGGTGCTATACTAAAAGGGCAGCACTATAAATACTTACACCATACAGATAATGGAAGTTTTCAAATAGCCCAAAAGCCATATCTTTGAAAACCTGATGCAACTATCATGTGCCAGTTATTTCAGAGATAAAGTGAAGTTAGTTCTGCAAATAACCAGTATTGTTTCATGGTTGAAAAATGGGACTCTTCTACTCATCCCAACATTTTCCTAGTTTGTTTAGGATCGAGTCTCTTTTAGCTCGTCCCTAAAAACTAAACCAAACTAACCTCTGTAATTTTTTTTTTTTAAGGTTACATACAACCCATTTACTCTCCTATTCCATTATTCATTGTTGATTAAATGACTACATTCTTACAGGAGCTGCAACCTGAGTGTTCCTTATGCAACAACAGTGAACCAACATAACACACGTGAAGAGTAATGCTGACATCAACAGCAATACTGGAGCAACGTGCAATAAGAACGTTTCCGCACGACAAGGTATTCTTAAAGCGCAAGTTAAAACAGTCAAAATAATAAAGTTAAAAAGAAATAGATAGAGAAATACAATTCACAATCTTATCGTTGTGTTTGTTTTTTGAAATATCCTTATTCTATAGGACACTGATAAAACCAAGCTGACAAAAAGTTGCATGTTATTTTATTTCTTGCTAAACCCTTAGAGGCCAAAATCAATTTTTCTAGAAGTGTCAGCTGGAGGTGTTCGCTGCAACAAGTTATAACTGTCATCTGTAACAGGTAAAGTTTGTCACTAATGTAAAAAAAGTACTAACATGTAAAGTACAGTTCTAAGTGGCTGTGAAAACATGGCAACTTCTTACTCAACATATCCTTAACTTGTGTGTGTTCAATTGTATCTGAAGAAGTTAAGATCTTATTTTAGTCACGAAGTTTTACTTCTGTTAGTCTGGCAGAGCCAACAGAGACAGACAGATTCTATTCCTTCTTGTGCATCAGACTTGTTCAGTACCTTTTCCAATTCTAAGGTCAAGCAGTTACATGTGCACAAACCAACTGAAAACAATGGGGTTGCACAGATGTAACTGAGGACATTATCGGCACTTCTGGATCTTTATTGATGGTAACGGTGCATGACAAGGAAAGAATCCAGTTTGGTTTTCTAGAGGTACTTTGAATTTACAGGGCTAGTAATTGGAGAAAATATTCACATTTTACTTGTTAAACCATGCACATTTGATATGGATATCACTGAAATAACACACAGACTCTCACAACGTTACCTGTGGAGAGTCACTTTTCAGAGTAAAAAAATCACACTTTAAGACAGAGGTCTACCTACTTTTGCAGTTCTCTCTGCGACGTTTCTCCATGTATAGAATGTCTTTACTTTGTTATGGATAGTTTCTGGGGTTGGTAGTGTTCCTGACCTGATCTGGGCAACAGCTTTTTCCAGACCATCACACAGAGATTTCACTGAGGGCTCACATAAGATGATAAGATTTTCTGGTAGCACCTCAGGGATTCCACCAACTCTTGTACTCACAACCTTTGGAGGCAACAAAACAATTCAGCAGTATGCATGCTGTATAACACAACTCACTAAAATACAGTTATACTGGTAATAAGGCAAAATTGCTCAACAGGAGTACTTTAGATCAAAACAAAGGATCCAACCTTGCAGGTGCCTTCCAGGCACATCAAATGACTGCAAAAAGAGTTTCATCTGCATGACAACTGTAGGTCTGGGCCCTAGAAGTGGTTTTAGTGCAGTAGCTTAGCTGTGGGATGTTCAGAATCAATATTTGGATATCAAAGGGACCTCACATACAGAAGCAGAAAGGACTATGTACAACAGAATTTTTCAAAGAAGGGAATTATGTTTCCTAAAGGTGCTTGTCACAATACTCAAATGATTATGTATAATCAGGCTTGGATTTCCTACCCACTGCCTCTTTCGTGGCCCCCTCACCCCGACCATCCCCAAGGGAAAAAGGCCAGTAGGCTAATTTGGGGTGGAGGTGGGGAGTGTTTTATCTCCCACACAGTTTCGAGCTTCTGCGTGACTAACATTTACAAGAACATAACATATTTGAAAGTTTTGGAATACTAATTTTAATCTAAAATCAAAAACAAATTTTTTTTTTTAAAGGAAGTAAGTAGAACACAGACTCTTGTCAGGTCTATTATTATTAAGCAATAATAAAAAAGTTTAGAACTCATGCCAAGCAGCAAGTGGAAAAGGGAATGGGTACTGGGACTAGTGACTGGAGAGAGGGGTGAGGCTAGCAGGCAGAATCTACTATCATGGGTCTCTGGAAAGGGTTCCAGTACCCATCATTTAAATTTCTCTATGCCCAAGACAGCCTCTATATTTAAAAAATTACTGGGAATGGAATCTCTGACAGTATTGACTCTGCTCAGTTGCTATTTTGACCCTTACAGCAGTAACATGGATTCATAAAACTCACAAAAGTATAGAAGCCAGGAAGGGATTCCACCAAGAATGTCCCAGTCTTTGATCTCTTTTCCTCTTTCCTCCTTATGTGAAATCTCTACATAGAGTAAATACTTCCTCAGCTGACTTAAGAAATGGATATCAGTTCTTGAGTCAGCCAAAGAACAGTGATAAGAACAATGGCTCACTCAAAGCTATGTGAATTAACCAAAGGTCAGTCATATTCACCAAACATTTTTCTTCAAATACCTATTGCTGATGGAAGGTAGAGGCAAAAGGTCTAGCAGATATAGTTGTCCATGGACAGAGAGTTAACTGGTCAAAACACTTTCAAAAATACATACAGAACAGCATTTTGAAGAGGCAGCTTGGTTAGTTCAGAGAACAGGGAATTAGGAGACCTGTATGCTATTCCCAACTCTGTATGAACTTCCTCTGGGAGAGAACCAAATCAGTTAACCTCTCTGTCTCAGTTTCCAGAGGAAGTATAAATGTGGATTAATATTTGCCCACCTTGATAGACTGCTTATAGATCCTCCAGTGAAATGCACTGTAATAAGCATATATTATGAAAATAAGCATTGTAAAAATATGTATGCATGCATGCATTCTATACGGCAAAGATTCTTTTACCTGTAAACCACAACTGGCTGCTTCCACAATTGCCATACAAAAGGCTTCAGTGAGAGAAGTATTGAGAAAAATGTGTCCCTGGACCAAGACATTTCTAACATCCTGGTGTTCCAAAGCCCCTAAAAGACGCACTCTGCACATTGTTAAAGAAAAAGATAAACAATGGTTTCACATACTGTAATAATGCTACAAAACATTACACAAATATTTTGGAACATACAGTTTACAACGTATACATAGTACTGTATTAAAGCAGTGTGGACACTATCTTATTCCAATTTCTTTAAACTTTGATTAAAAAATTAAGCCTCCGTATTTAGCTTGAAAAGAAAAACCAAACTGTTTGAAAAACTGAGTTTTTATGGCAATTGCCTTTAAAATATTTCTACCACGTTTTCTAGGTTAAGAAGCGAAGATTGTGTTATTTGGTTAATATTCCAAATTTACCAGTATTCCATGTTCAAACAAGTGCAGCAAACAGGGAAGTTCTGCAGGGAGAGAGTGAGGCTTTCTTTCTAGGTATGTTTCTACATTCAATACCATGCAATGGTAAAGTGAAACGGTAAAAATGGTAAATGGACCAGCAATGGAAAAGTGGCTGTGACCTGCAACAGATGTGCCATGTTTTCTTTCCTGCCTGAAGCAAGAAAGACTTTGTCTGAGGTGGAAGTTAGTGGTTGTGCTGGAAGATAAGATACATGGTTTGAAAGAATAGGTATTGACACTGCATATCTGAGAGGCTGCATGCCTGGACAACCAGACTCTGAAAGCATCACCATCCCAGGTTCAAGAAGGATTTGGTGACCAAGGAACCAGAAAGAGCAGAAACCAGACAGTATTGGCAGCTCGTAACCACAAGAGGGCAAGAGAACAAAGTGGCATTCTACACAGCTGGAGGAAAAAGATGATGGACAGACTGCGATCAATCAAGCAAGGACCACAAGGAATTCCATACAGCTAGAAATAGCCAATCATAACCAGATTCTTCGCATGGACATGGTAAAAAGTGTGTCTGAAGATCCAGCAAGCAAAATGGAATGGAGAGCATACAGGACATACCTGAGAATGGCTGCTCACCCCAACCCATAAGAAAATCCCCCATGCTCACAAAGATCTCCATATGTGCAAAGAAGACAGATGATCTTTGTCAGGGATTCTGTGCTACAGAATGGAAAGAACATTCCGCAAGAGACAGGCAGACATCAGGATGGTGTGCAGTCTTCCCAGAGCCAAGACACAAGATGTGACAGCAAGATTAGATAGGTTTCAGAGTAACAGCCGTGTTAGTCTGTATTCGCAAAAAGAAAAGGAGGACTTGTGGCACCTTAGAGACTAACCAATTTATTTGAGCATGAGCTTTCGTGAGCTACAGCTCACTTCATCAGATGCATACCGTGGAAACTGCAGCAGACTTTATATATACACAGAGAATATGAAACAATACCTCCTCCCACCCCACTGTCCTGCTGGTAATAGCTTATCTAAAGTAATCTTCAGGTTAGGCCATTTCCAGCACAATGGAAATGGAAATGGAAACAGAAAACCTGGATTTGTGCTGGAAATGGCCTAACCTGAAGATTACTTTAGATAAGCTATTACCAGCAGGACAGTGGGGTGGGAGGAGGTATTGTTTCATATTCTCTGTGTATATATAAAGTCTGCTGCAGTTTCCACGGTATGCATCTGATGAAGTGAGCTGTAGCTCACGAAAGCTCATGCTCAAATAAATTGGTTAGTCTCTAAGGTGCCACAAGTCCTCCTTTTCTTTTTGCAAGATTAGATAGGTTTCTGCAGTTGATAGGCAAGACTCCACTAGCGATGGTGCATATCTATGCTAATTATACTGCTTCATGTGACAACTCAGATTGTAAATGACTTTAGAGAACTTAGAAAGGTGTCGAAGGTGAGGAAGGAAGTCCTCTGAGTGAAGGAAGATAGCAAACGAAAGATTCTGGAAGCAAACCACTGGCT
Organism: Eretmochelys imbricata; assembly: GCF_965152235.1. Lineage (NCBI taxonomy): Eukaryota > Metazoa > Chordata > Testudines > Cheloniidae > Eretmochelys > Eretmochelys imbricata. Next base: position 138,105,125 of record NC_135572.1, read on the forward strand.
AGGTAAGCAGCATAAAGTACAGGTTTTTGGTTTTGTGGAAGCTGGATCACCTTCTATGGGGAGAGGGGGCCATGCAATTTGGATGGTCGCCATCTTCTAGGGGACTGGCTGGCTAGACTAGTCAGGAAGGTGTTAAACTAATAACAAAAAGGCAGGGTGAAAAGGGAGAACAAATGACAACTCATTTAACACAAAATCAAGATGTCAAGATTAAAACTGATCAAAGTAAATGCGGAGAAGAAATACAATCATTACCTATACATGAATGCTAGGAACTTAGGTAATAAGCAAGAGGAATTGGAAGTTATCATTTATGAGCATAAAGTTGACCTAGTTGGTATTATTGAAACCTGGTAGGAAGAGCTACATAACTGAAATGTTAAAATCCCTAGTTATAATGTATTCAGGAAAGATCATGTGGACAAGAGAGGAGGGAGGATTTTTCTTCCTAAAAGATATGCTCTACACAGCTACCGGACCTGACGCAGGAATTAATTCAGGGAAAGTTCAATGGCCTGTGTTACGCAGAAGGCCAGAATACATGAGTCACAATAGACCTTTCTAGGCTTTATAAAAGAAAAATCTATGAGACTATAAAAATTGTGTCCCACATTAAATGCGAAACAGGAAACATTTTGAAAATATTTCTCTGAAAGTTATAAAATCACACTAAAGAAATCAAAATGGCTTCTTCTGGGTAATTATCAGACAGATATTTGAAGTCTGTCATACATAACAGGGATATACACATCTCTAGTAAGAGTACTTAGGAAAGCATGTCCTGCACATGTACAGTAGATTTAAAAAGAGAAACAAAATACTTATCGCTTTTTCATATCCGTTGGCCAAACAGTAACTTTTGAACACAACATCTAATTAATTCCAAAATTTCAGGGAATGTTCTAGGCATCAATGGGAGGAACCCTTTAGATTTGAGGGGGCGGGGGTAGGAAAACCAGAAGGGAGACATGTTGACACCCTGAATTATTTCTCCCTCAGAGAGAAAAGGAATAATAAAGGGGGGAGGGAGGGCAATCACAGAACCCCTGGCATGGGAATGGTGGACCCAGGCAGGACAGAGGGTGCACAGAGTCCCAGCCATGACGGAAGCTGTGCCAGGTTGTAAGGAGTCCCCTGCCATGAGGAAGGGCATGGTGGGGAGGGGAGAGAAAAAGTTGAAGGGAGGCCCTGAAAGAGGTGGATGGATGGTGGCACACAGGGAGCTGTGGGTAGAGGGTTGGAGGAATGAAAGGAGCCTTTGTGGGTTCAGCTCACTGCACACCCAGAAACAATGAACTGTGCAACCCTCTAGTGTAGTTTTCATATAGAGAGAGAGGCTTTTTTTTAAACACACTAAATTTTTGGCTGGAAAACGAAAAGATACTTTTAGTTTTTCGAGTGTGTAAATTTGAATATACCAAAACATCAGCTGTGAGTGCAGTGTAAATAATTAAGTAGAAAACAGTATCTTAATTCAGTGAGGATTTCATTTCTGTTTGTTTTATAAAAGGACACAGATAGAAAAACAATTTCAGGGATTTTTGCACTATTGCTTGGTATTATATGCAGAAACAATGAACCAGAAACCCATACTGTTGTCTAATAGAAAAACAAGCTCCGCTCGCGCCCCCCCCCCCCCCAAAAAAAAGGGCCAACTCACACCAATATTTGCTATGGAAACAGATCCTACTTCTATTAATTTATCATTTTATTACAATAGCGCCAATCAGGTACCCACTGTGTTTGTGTGTACAATGCCAAGCAGATAGTCACTGCTCCATAGAGCCTACAATCAAAGTATAAAATGAGAGAATAGGTGGATACACAGATGGGGGAAGCACAATAAAACAGTACTGGTCAGCTTGATAAGCAGCAGTCACAGCAAACCAGCTGCCTAATCACTGACAACTTACTGCACTGTATGATATTGCTTGTCATGGCTAGGACTCTAACATGCTGATCATGCAACTGGATTTGTGTGGACAGATCTTTATGCCTGTGCAGAGTCCCACTGAACTCACTGGGGCTTGGCACAGATCTGCCTGCACAAACCAACTTGCAGAATCAGGGCGTAAGTTTGCAAAAGCCTGCTTATTCCCTTGTTTTATCTGTCTCAACCCACTTCCTGCCACCCCCTCATTGTTTCACCATATTCCTTTTTATATTTACATTGTAACCACAAACACACAGAACAAACCTGTCATGTAGTTGGTATCTTTCCCGTACCTCTTCCAAAACGATTCGCTTTGGTCCTTCTCCTCCAACTAAGAAATGTAAATCTGGATATTTCTGACAAAGTTCAGGAATTATACCACTAAGCAAATCTATACCTAAAAATACAACATGTAGAGCAGTTATGATTGTGTTTATCTTTCTGATTCCATCCATTCCTATAACACTATTCACATGTGTCAAAATCAGAGGTCTCTGAAAGATGGTTGCATCACTGGCTATTAAAATATCAAAACTGATGAACTAGCAGAATGCAAGAGTGTAAGAAGTGTTTAAATTACACAGCCTCTTTGCTTCGCACTAAAAAAAAAAGACATTCCTTGTCAAAGAAGATTTAAAAAAAAAAAGATCTAAAGCAAATGTAGGGCCTCAAACTAAACTGGCATTAATTTTAAGCATATAACCATTTTCAACTTTACATAAAATTACTGCACAAGGAATCAAAACTCCAAGTGCCACAACTGAGATATTCACACAGCTAAAAAGCAAATGACAAAGACGCAATCCTGCAACTCTAGTCACATGAGTAGACCCAATGAAGGCAATTGGTGAGACTGTCACTCCAGTTCCAACCTCTTTTACCAGTAAAGGGACCCTAAAAGCCCCAGTTCTGGTCAGGTGAGAACTCCCTTGGTGCAGAAACTGAGAAGGACAGCCGCAGGCTTTCCTCTGAGGACCCCCTGGCAAGTCCTGGTATAAGGTGGATGGCTGGAGACGGGAAGGGCATATCACAGGCAGGACCTAAGCATGCAATGTTGTGGAGATTCTGGACAGCCCAGGATATGACCGAACTGAACTAGTTTATAAAGTAAGTACTGGACCCCAAATCAACTAGCAAAAGAAACCCAAAAGCAGAAATAAAGAATGAAACTAAACTTTATTATTCTAATGTTTTAATTAACATTAAGTTAAAATTGGTCATAGGGATATGATATTTTAAAAAAGACTCAGTACTTAAATTTAGAGACAGGTGATTTACATTAAAACAGTATCTCAGTCCAAATTATATGCCCTACACCTGTAATCTGACTCAGTCACACCTCTATGAAGCCATGGTGAGGGTGAAGCCAAACTAGTGCAGAGGCACAGGAAATCCACATGAACGGCCCTGGCTTCCCAAGGAGCCCCAGTTTTAGCTAACGGCCCTGTGCAATTTTCTGCAAGGGAGGGGAACGAATCCTGATAAGGTGGCAATTGGAGGAACTTCAGGAGGGAATCCTTATGGAGCAAATCTCCACAAGTCCCTCCCACAACAGGTTTGCTTTTGTTGTTATTTTTTAAAAAGAAAGAAAGGAACTAGGCCATTAACATCACACTGAATGCTTGTGATGGCCATATTGTTTTAATGGCTAGAATAGTGCCTCATATTGTTCCTTCCCCCACCTTCCAACAGAAAAAATTCATGGTAGCAGTAAAAATATTTATGAATTCCATGCATCTGATGAAGTGAGCTGTAGTTCACGAAAGCTTATGCTCAGATAAATTTGTTAGTCTCTAAGGTGCCACAAGTCCTCCTTTTCTTTTTGCAGATACAGACTAACAGGGCTGCTATATTGAAACCTGTCAGTAAGACAATATTTTTCATTTATTTTCATTTAACTATTTTTAGTTATATGTATGTATATTAGCCTAACTTAGTATGTTGTATGTATATTAGTCTAAATGATAAAAAGTGAGTGATCCGAATATTAAGAGTTACTCAGCAACATTACTGATATTCCAATATCCTGTATTTTATATAGCATTTGTAAAACCTGAACTAAAAATTTAGAACCTTTAGATTTAATATCAAGACATTTCTTCCTTTTTTTCTACAGTTATAATAAACAAAAGCAATTGAAAACAAAGACCTATGATAAACATTAAAATAGTGTTGAAGAGCAGAAATTAAGGGCATACTGTCAAATAAAAATTATGTAGTAAACAGATTTCTTTACCTCTGTTACCAGCCCCACCTACGCTTACGGAAAGTGAAAAAAATGAAAATTTTCACAGTTTATGTCAGTGATGCTCAGACCTCAGTGGTTCAGGAACCAAATTAGCAATCAACATTACTCAAAAGAGCTAATGTGAATTCACTGTTTCTTTTACTATAATAATATATATTTATATTTAAACAGTATGACAGGCAAATTATTTAGTTTTATATATATTATTCTCACAGCAAAATGACTGACCATTATTTTTATCAACTGCAATTGGTTAATAACATAGCAGAAGCATCCTGATCAGTTAATAATTAAGTCACACAGTGTTTTAATATCATGTGCTGCAAAGAACTGCAAGAGACACATCAAAAAGCCACTTACAGCTCGTGAGCCTCAGTCTGAGTATCACTGGTTTATATTCTTTGTTTACTTCTTCCATTTCTACCTACTGGGGCAATGAAAATCAAATGAGTCAATTTTCACTTATTAAACAGCTTCACTTTCAGGTTTTTAAGATTACAATGCTTACCTGCTTAAATATCAGCCCATTGCTACAATTAAAGAGGAAAAAGTGGAAATTTTTTTTTTTTAAACTGGTCAGGATTTGTTATAGGAGTGGGACCTAAGTAGTTTCATACAATTATTTATTTTTCTATTTAAAAAGGGACATTGTCAGGATAAACACACATTTACTATGTGCAGGGACAGCACTGTGCCTGCCAGGAGCTCCACTGACTTTAATGGGGTTCTGTGTGAGTGCAGCAAGGTGCTCATTTCCACTGACTGTAGAAATGGGACCTTACTGTAGAGTCTTTACAAGACCAAAACTTAAATAAATCTGACCAAAGTGTACACATATTCAAAATCTAAGACCAAAGAATTTAAAAAAAAAAAAAACAGTGGACGTAGGTTTAACTTTTCTTTTAACAAGAACATTCCCCTGCACCCCAGTACCAGCCTCCCACAGAAGTCTGGCTTGGCTGGATTTGCTGCAGGAAGGCATGGAGACAGATGTTGAAAGCCCAGTCTCGGGGTCTTAAAGGCCACGGACCTCCCCTGTGGAACTGTGTGGGTCTTTGGGGCACACTACATAGGTCACTCCCAGGGGACTGGAGACAGGCGGGGGCATAACACAGACCCTGTGACTCCATGACAGCTGCTGAGTACCCTGTCACTTGGTGACTCACAGGATTGGCTGTTCAGGGCCAGCTTCTGTTCCAATGAAGTCAATAAGAGTTAAGCCCCTTAGGATCAGGCCCTTAGACTTAATACATGGAAGTGGAAAGAGGGAAATGAGTGAAACAACTGTTTCAGATTAAACGCATTATCAATTGGTCACAGATATGGTGTCTGTATTCACTTGCTTAAACACTGAACATTTCTTACCACCCATTTAAAAAAAATGAGAAAAAAAATTATTTGAAAAACAACTTACAGTTTGGACCTCATTACCTTTTCTGTAAACAAGCCTGCTGACAACAACAACTGTTATCGTACTATCATCCCTCCTACTTGGGTCTGGAGTGAAGTCGGTGGGATCAACAGCATTAGGGATGACAGATACGATCTCAGGATTCAGTGCTGCTCTTAGTACAGTGTTTTCCTTGCTAGTGTAAGAGACACAAATGATGTGGTTTGTATCACACAGTGAAACAGTGAGAAGTTTGTTCGTAAGCACCGAACTGACATCAGCAAATCCAAAGAGAGAATGGTCTGTAAAAACTGTCTGTAGTCCCATTGTCTTGGCATGGAAAAGTGCATCATGAGCCATGGAAGAAAATGAACTATGGGAATGGACTATGGTGACTCTCTCCCGCACAAATATGTACCTGAGCAGAGGCAGACTGTGGAAGAGCGTTGTTGCTGTAGACTGATTGTACATGACCTTTAAAGGTAAATAATAAACTTTCAGACCATTGGCGAGGTAACGAATGCCTTTTCTGTTTCCATAAGCATGGGTGACAATTATAACTTTGTGCCCTCTTTCAATCAGGCAATGTGACAGCTGGTAGATGTGACTTTCCACTCCTCCCATATTTGGATAAAAAAAATCAGACACCATGCATATACTATGTGTTCGAATTCCAGTTGCTAGGGCTTTTACACAGTTAATGGAGGAAGTTGGAGAGAGAGTGTGTCCATGGCCTCCTATTCTTCTGCAAGCCATACTTAGAAAAAGTTCAGAAATCAGTCCTTCTGGTAGCCAGCCAGTTTGTAGATTTGGGCCTGCTCATTACCTAAGATGGTGAAAAAAAATATTTATTGACAAATACGCAAAGAAGCAAGGCTTAAGACTATCACTTCTACAAAGAGCTTCATGCTACAGCAATATAAGCATTTTAGTTTCTGCAGGGCTGGTGCTAGCTTTTGGGGAGCTCTATGCCATCCACTTATGATAGAACCCACCCTCCTTCCCAGCCACATCCTACCTTTGGTAACTACCTCCCTCATGAATTTGTGAGGCTCCATAGCCTCTTGTGATTCTGTCTCCTCATCCCATGGACCATCAAGCAAGAAGCTAGAGGTGTTCTTTGGCTCTGAGTGGCAGGAAGACAGAACCCCTGATCTCTTCTGCAGTTTTCTGTGACCAAACAGGACATTGGATAGGGAATTGGGGATGATACCAGGCTGATGGGCCACTTACATAGTTGCCACAAAACTCTGCTTAGGAATAAAAGCTCAAGAATTATATGCAATATTGTAGTACTGAATTACCATGTCATACCAACAGAGCACTTACCAATGTGCCTTAGACATGGTTAATAAAAGACCAATAAAAGTGCTTAATTTTATAAAAGCCACTATTACAGTAACAACATGTTCCACATTCTTTTAAACAATAATACATCTTAAAAAATGTATATTGGCCTTTCATTAACATAATGCTAGTGACTATAGTACAATATACTATATACTAGTATATATTTTACACACATAGTTACAGTCCTATTAAGAGAAGAGGATCATTATCACACCATCTTAAAGTAAAAACTCCAAAGACTCAGACTTGTCTTTTCATCTCATGTCTTGGCATTCACTCTTTATACTTTGTATTAAGAAGAGTTCTCCCCGCCCTTGTAAGCATATGTTATCTTTTCTGTATATCAACAGTTTTTAAGCTCTTTAAGCCAGGACTTAATTATTGTAAAATACCATATGCTTTTTTTTCAAAATGCAGGGATAATTACTATGATGACCATAAAAATTCTGGTCAGTTTTCTGAGTTTCTGACCCACATATTCATATCATTGGCTCCAGTCATGTAAAGGAGTCCTTGCTCATGTTACTCATTAACTTCACAGGGACTCCATACAGTGGTCTACACCCGCAGATTCCTTTGCAGGACTAAGGCTATATTTTGTACAGCCATAGGTTCTGTTTTTGCATAACAATTTTTAAAGAAATCTAACCAACATCATAAGATTTTACTTCATCTGTAAAACAAAGTGAGGCAACTCCTATCTAAAACAGTTTTGAAGGCCACACAGGACCACTTGATCATCTAATCCAGTGGTTCTCAAACTGTGGTCCACGGACTAAGTCTAAGATTTCCAAAGGCGTCTACACCTCCATTTAAAAATTTTTAGGGGTCCACAAATGAAAAAAGGTTGAAAACCACTGATCTAGTCTGGACTACTGTATCTCACAGACCACAAAACTTAATACAGCTATACCTGCATCATGCCCAATAAATTGTTTTTTTACTAAAGTACATCTTCCAGACACAAGGTCCAGGTCTTGGTTTACAAATGCTGCACTTTCAATACATGCATGCAGTGTTGTTGTTGTAGACATGTCAGTCCCAGGATATTAGAGGGACAAGATGGATGAGATAATACATTTTATTGGACCAACTCCTGTTGGTGAGAGACACAAGTTTTTGAGCTATACCACAAAACCAATGATATACTGACTACATCGATGATATTTTCATCTTCTGGACAGATGACAAACTCCCTCATAGATTGCCACCACAACTTCAACCACCACCTGTCCATTAAACTCTCTCTGGAACACTCCCACACTAACATCAACTTCTTGGACGCCACAATCAGCTTCAAAAGTGGAACCCTACAGACAACAGGTACAAGAAACCTACGGATCCCCACATCTACTTTCACAGATCCAGTAACCACCCCAAACACGACAAGAAATCTGTTATCTACAACCAGGCACTTAGGCCTGGGCTACACTGGGGGGGGCGGGAGAGGTGGGGGGGAAATTGATCTAAGATACGCAACTTCAGCTACAAGAATAGCGTAGCTGAAGTCAACATATCTTAGCTTGATTTAGAATCACTTACTTCGCACCCTCGCAGCGCGGGATCGATGGCCGCCGCTCCTCCATTGACTCCGCTTCTGTCTCTCACCGTGGTGGAGTTCTGGAGTCGACAGCAGAGCAATCGGGGATTGATTTATCGTGTCTACGCTAGGCACGATAAATCGATCCCCAATAGATTGATCACTACCCGCCGATCCAGCGGGTAGTGTAGACGTGGCTGATACCACAGACTATGATCTGAAGAGAAAGTCCGAGATACACACCTTAACGTACTCAAAAATGTCTTCACCAAACACAGACATTCCACCAGAGAAGTAGATTGCAACATTAAATGGGCTCCCCAAATCCCCCGAAAGAACCTGCTTTAATACAGAAATAAACCCTTTTCCAACTGCACACCCCTAGTTGTTACCTACCACCCCACAATGGAACCCATATGGAGTATCAGCAAACAATTACAACCTATACTCAATGGGCATCGCACCCTGAAAGAAATATTTCCCAACCCCCCTCTTCTGGCCTTCAAAACAACCCCAAACCTCTCCAAGTTAATCATCAGAAGAAAGCTCCCCACAGACCAGATACACCAACTCAAAGCAGCACCAAACCCTGCTACTGTAACAGGTGCAAAACCTGAAGACTTATCTCTACTGCTACAATGATCAATGCCCCCACAACACACCTTTCAAAATCCATGGGTCCTACACATGCCTATCACATGTGGTGTACCTCATCCAGTGCACTAAATGCCCCAATAGCACCTATACGGGTGAAACCAATCACTATGCTCTGAATTGAACTCACACAGGAAAATGATGAAAGACCAAAACACTGTATTACCTGTTGGTGAACACCTTTCACAAAGTAATCACTCTACATCTGACTCATCAGCCCTCACCCTCAAAGGAAGCTGGGACAACACCCTCAAAAGATGAGCCTGGGAACTTAAATTCATAACTTCGCTAGACACTAAAAAATCAGGGGCTGAACGGGGGACACTGGATTTATGGTTTATTACAACAATCGGTAACCCATTACCCCCTCCTTTTTGTCCTATAACTACAGGGCCCTTAACAGGCCACTTCATGGGGAATGGTCCCTTAAAATATGCTAGCCATGCTAAACTATCCGTTGGGCCCTGTATTTAGCTGTCAGGCCCCCAGTGCCTTTCCCAGGCCTGAAGAAGCGCTCCGCTCCCTGCAGCTGAAAAGCTGGTCTCTCCCACCAGCACAACCTGGTCCAACAAGAGACACTACCTCACCCACCTTGTACTTTCCTCACAGCAAAACAGCCCAGGCTTGTGCCTTCAGTGCTCGCAAAAAACATGTGGCATCGAGCCCCCCCCCCGCCCTTATCTGCAACTTTGGAGCCCATCAATCGCTAACGTCAATGACCTTGAGCCTCTACCGCACTGTAAGAAAATTCACCCCGTTCAGGGGGCTCTGCAGGACGGGAACACACCGCTGCACAAGCAGCAGCCGGCCGCTGCGATGTCTGTCTATGGGAACGGGAGGGGGGGACCGGAACCGGGCTGCGCTTGGCGCGACGCGTAAGACGCTGCCCCGGGGAGAGACAAGCCCGCCTGCGCGGGGCTGCAGCGCGCGGCCAGGGGTCGGGGCCGCCACACAAGGGCAGGGATCGTGGCCCGGAGCGGGCGGGGGGTTCTCAGCAGCCGCCGCCGCCGCCGAGCGGGGCCGAGGCCGCCTGACAGGCCTGAGCTGGGGTGGGGGAGGGGGAACAGACGGGGCGGGAGGGGGGGAGCCCTCGGACAGCCCCAGCCCAAAGGAGGGAGGGGGACAGAGACACTCGCGTACCTGCCGCCGGCCGGGCCCACCCATTTCCGGGCAGGAGGGAGCGGCAGCCATTCGCCGTCCCTCCTGTCGCCTAGGCAACAGCCCCGCCCCCGCTGCTTCCCGGGGCGCCCCGCCTCAGCGCCCGAGCAGCCAACCAACGGAGCGGGCAGCTTCAAGTCACGCGGGGCAAGAGCAGCCAATCGGAAGCCTCGGTTCCGTTCAGCCTCGGAACGCTGAGAGGGGAAGGGGGCGGAACGTGGCGTCCCTGGCGTTCTGAAGCGCTCAGTGCCCGGACTTCCCTTTAACCCCTTCCTCGCACTAGCGCTGGGGTTCCTCGTGCGAACGCGGGAGCACTCACCCCCGTGGCCTGCGCTCGCAGGGGTGGGTGGGTGTGTGTTTGCGGGGGGGGGGGGGGTCCTGTGATCTCCCCCGGGTTTCTGAGCCGGCCGCTGGGTGCCTCTTCAAGCTTTTCTCTGCAGCGGGGAGGGCTAGAAACTTACTCGTCTAGACAGCTGGGATTCTCACGCACTCACCTGACTCCGGGAGGTGGGGCTCTAAGAATTCCATCATGAATGGCAAGACTCATGATAAAATTCCAAGGGATACCAAACTAATGTGTGTTTCTGATGTCCCACAGCACTCCCCCTGGAGTCAGCTGCTACCAACCAGTCCACACCGCTACTGCCACCACCAGCACCACCCATGGCAAGGATCACTACTGCTCCTTGCCCAGAGTGCTGACCTGTGGAGTCCCTCAGGGCTCAGTCCTGTTCTTATTCAAATATTTATGTGCAAATCTTTGATCGAGATGACCTCCTGAGGTCCCTTCCAACCCAGATATTCTATGATTCTATGACACAGGCTGCAATGCCAATATGCCTCTGACCTGCAGATATCTGTATCCTACCAGCAGAAGACACCATTGGGTCACAGATAGCATAGTGCTTGGCTGAATGAAAACTAGCTGTCTCAAATTCAGGATCAGGGGGTAGTCGTGTTAGTCTGTATCCACAAAAAAAACCAAGGAGTCCGGTGACACCTTAAAGACTCTTTTCAGAGTAGCAGCCATGTTAGTTTGTATTCGCAAAAAGAAAAGGAGGACTTGTGGCGCCTTAGAGACTAGCCAATTTATTTGAACATAAGCTTTCGTGAGCTACAGCTCACTTCATCGGATGCATTCAGTGGAAAATATAGTGGGGAGATTTGTATACATAGAGAACATGAAACAATGGGTGTTACCATACACACTGTAACAAGAGTGATCAGGTAAGGTGAGCTATTACCAGCAAGGGGGGGGGGAGGGGAACCTTTTGTAGTGATAATCAAGGTGGGCCATTTCCAGTAGTTGACAAGAACATCTGAGAAACAGACGGCGGGGGCGGGGGGGAAGAAATAAACATGGGGAAATAGCTTTACTTTGTGTAATGACCCATCCACTCCCAGTCTCTATTCAAGCCTAAGTTAATTGTATCCAATTTGAAATTAATTCCAATTCAGCAGTCTCTTGTTGGAGTCTGTTTCTGAAGTCTTTTTGTTGAAGAATAGCCACTTTTAGGTCAGAAATCGAGTGACCAGAGAGATTTCTCTGACTGGTTTATGAATGTTATAATTCTTGACATCTGATTTGTGTCCATTTATTCTTTTACGTAGAGACTGTCTAGTTTGACCAATGTACATGGCAGAGGGGCATTGCTGGCACATGACGGCATATATCACATTTATCACATTGGTAGATGTGCAGGTGAACGAGCCTCTGCTAGTGTTGGTGATGTGATTAGGCCCTATGATGGTGTCCCCTGAATAGATATGTGGACACAGTTGGCAACGGGCTTTGTTGCAAGGATATGTTCCTGGGTTAGTGGTTCTGTGGTGTGGTGTGTGGTTGCTGGTGAGTATTTGCTTCAGGCTGGGGGGCTGTCTGTAAGCAAGGGCTGGCCTGTCTCCCAAGATTTGTGAGAGCGATGGGTCGTCCTTCAGGATAGGTTGTAGATCCTTGATGATGCTTTGGAGAGGTTTTAGTTGGGGGCTGAAGGTGATGGCTAGTGGCTTTCTATTATTTTCTTTGTTGGGCCTGTCCTGTAGTAGGTGACTTCTTGGTACTCTTCTGGCTCTGTCAATCTGGCTCTGTCAATCTCTCTCCTACTGGTAATAGCTCATCTTAAGTGATCACTCTCCTTACAGTGTGCATGATAAACACCCATTTTTTTCATGTTCTGCGTGTATATAAATCTCCTCACTGTATTTTCCACTGAATGCATCCAATGAAGTGAGCTGTAGCTCACGAAAGCTTATGCTCAAATAAATTGGTTAGTCTCTAAGGTGCCACAAGTACTCCTTTTCTTAAAGACTCTGTTCGTCTTTAAGGTGCCACCGGACTCCTTATTGTTTAAATTCAGGAAAGAGCAAAGTAATTCCAGTAAAAGGAGGTAATCACTTAAAGGTTCTATTCAGCATCAACCTCTCTGGCATTGTTGGTATGCAGCCTTGGGATCATGCTGATCCTGGAGAATCACCAGTTATCAAGAAAACTCATAATCCTTTTAAGATGTTGATTGGTCACAACAGTTTATATGTTTGTCACTTGTTGTCTGGAGTACTGCAGTTCTTTCCATCTCAGCCTGAGAAAAGTCACAATGACTCCTGGGCAACACCAGATCCAAAAGATGCCGCTCAGGGGTCTGACACTGAGTTACAAAACCTTCAGTGGGATAGGCCCACATTCTCTCAGAGACATCTTTTTATTCAGGAACCTGCCTTAGCAGCTATGATCTTTGGACCCACTATATTTATCTGACAGGTTTCAGAGTAGCAGCCATGTTAGTCTGTATCCGCAAAAAGAACAGGAGTATTTGTGGCACCTTAGAGACTAACAAATTTATTAGAACATACGCTTTCGTGGGCAACAGCCCACTTGATCGGATGCATAGAATGGAACATATAGTAAGAAGATATATATTCAGATAAGGTGGAAGTTGTCCTACAAAATGTAAGAGGCTAATTAATTAAGATGAGCTGTTAGGAGGAGAAAAACACTTTTGTAGTGATAATCAAGATGGCCCATTTAGACAGTTGACAAGAAGGTGTGAGGATACTTAACATGGGGAAATAGATTCAATATGTGTAATGACCCAATCACTCCCAGTCTCTATTCAAACCCAAGTTAATGGCATCTATTTTGCATATTAATTCAAGCTCAGCAGTTTCTTGTTGGAGTCTGTCTTTGAAGCTTTTTTGTTGCAGAATTGCCACCCTTATGTCTCGTTCACCTGCATATCTACCAATGTGATATATGCCATCATGTGCCAGCAATGCCCCTCTGCCATGTACATTGGCCAAATCGGACAGTCTGTACGCCAGTGGTTCCCAAACTTGTTCTGCCGCTTGTGCAGGGAAAGCCCCTACTGGGCCGGGCCAGTTTGTTTACCTGCCGCAAAGGAAATAAAGTCACTATCGTTTAAAAAACATGTATTCTTTATTAATTGATTATAAAAATAGGGAGATAACTCACAAGGTAGCCCGGGGTGTGGGGGGGGGGGGAGATGTAGGAGGAGGGTAGGAGGGAAGGAAAAGACCACTTCAAAACTTGTTGAATGACAGCCTTCTGTTGCTTGGGCTGTCCACTGGGGTGGAGTGGTTGGGTGCCCAGAGCCTCCCCCCGGTGTTCTTGGGGGTCTGGGTGAGGAGGCTATGGAACTAGGGGAGGAGGGAGGGCGGTTAAACAGGGGCTGCAGCGGCAGTCTGTGATCCTGCTGCTGTTCATGAACCTCCACCAGATGCAGGAGAATGTCCGTTTGATCCCGCAGAAGCCCCAGTGTTGCATCAAGCCTCCTCTGATCCTCCTGCCACCACCTCTCCTCATGTTCATCAGCCACTTTCCTGTACTCTGCTATTGTGTCCCTCCACACATTCTGCTGAGCTCTGTAAGTGCCGGATGACTGCATGAGCTCAGAGAACATTTCATAGTGCGTGCGTTTTTTTCGCTGCCTTATCTGAGATCGCCTTTAGGTCGGAAGAGGGAGGCTTGAAACATTTGCAGCTGCTGGAGGGAAAAAACGGGAGTGAAGTATTTAAAAAGATACATTTTACAGAACAATGGCTATACTTTTTTAAGGTGAACAACACTATGCACATTACATAGGACGTGATTTTGGTACAAGGTCGCATTTTGCATCTTATATTGAGTGCCTGTGGCTTTGGTGTTGGAGATCACACACGCAGGGCCGGGCAACAGAATTCGGCTTGCAGGCGGCCATGGTAAGCCATAGTCTTTCGGCTTCTGCAACCTTCATAACAGCAGCGCCCTCCTCTCCCATACCAAGCAAAGCATGTTGAGTTGGCAATTTAGTGCTGCGGTTTTCCTGTTAACATGCAGCAGCAGAAACCAAACTAACCCCCCAACCCCGCATCCAATTCTCTGGGATGATCGCTTTACCCCTCACCCCACTGTGTGGCTGGTATCAGGGAAGATCCCTGCTAGCCAAACGTGAACAACTCAACGCCAGTGCTCCCCCCGCCCTCCCCGCCCATCTCATGGCTAACTGCGGGGAGGATTTCTTTCAGCCATAGGCAAACAGCCTAGAAGGAACGGCCACCTCTGAATGTCCCCTTAATTAAATTCCCATATTTCAACCAGGTTACCATGAACGATATCACTCTCCTGGGGATAACACAAAGAGATAAAGAATGGATGTTGCTTGAATGCCAGCAAACACCGGGACCATACGCTGCCAGGCTTTATCATGCGATGATACTAGATTACTTGCCTCTAGCATGGCGTGGTAAAATGTCCTACCATGGAGGACGGAATAAGGCTGCTCTCCCCAGAAACCTGTTGCAAAGGCTTTTAGAGTACCTCCAGACAGCTTCATGGACATGTCCCTGGAGGATTTCTGCTCCATCCCCAGACACGTTAACAGACTTTTCCAGTAGCTGTACTGGCCACGAATGCATCCCAAGTCCTCAGGGCTACTTAATCATTAAAAAACGCTTGCTTTTATAACATGTAATATATTTTAAAAGGTACACTCACCAGAGGTCCCTTATCCGGCTTGGTTGGGTTGGGAGGGTATTTCAGTCAGGGTGATAAAAAGATCCTGGCCGTCAGGGAGAACAGCGTGCTGTGTGCTCTCCTCTAGCTCGTCCTCCTCATCATCATCTTCCCGGTCCGCAAAATCCTGAGGCATGGTGGAGAGTACCCCATCATCGGAGTCCATGGACAGGGGTGGGGTAGCGGTGACGGCCCCCCCTAAAATTGCATGCAGCTCAGCGTAGAAGCAGCATGTTTGGAGCTCTGTCCCAGAGCGTCCGTCTGATTCTTTTGTTTTCTAGTACACTTGTCTGAGCTCCTTAAGTTTCACGCGGCACTGTGTTGCGTCCCTGCTGTAGCCTCTGTCCCTCATGGCCTCAGAGATTTTTTGAAATGTTTTATCATTTCGTCTTTTGGAATGTAGTTCTGATAACACAGATTCCTCTCCCCATACAGCGATCAGATCCAGTACCTCCCGTTCGGTCCATGCTGGATCTCTTTTGCGATTCTGGGACTGCATGGTCACCTGTGCTGATGAGCTCGCCTGGCCAAACAGGAAATGAGATTCAAAAGTTCCCGGGGCTTTTCCTGTACACCTGACCAGTGCATCCAAGTTCAGAGTGCTGTCCAGAGTGGTCACAATGGTGCACTGTGGGATAGCTCCCGGAGGTCAATACCTTCAAATTGCGTCCACGCTAACCCTAATTTGAAACGGCGATGTCGATTTCAGTGCTAATCCCCTCATTGGGGAAGAGTACAGAAATAGGTTTTAAGAGCCCTTTATGTCTAAAAAAATGGCTTCGTTGTGTGGACGGGTGCAGGGTTAATTCGATTTAACGCTGCTAAATCCTAAATAAACTCATAGTGTGGACCAGGCCCAAGTGATGATGTTCCTGACATCTATACTACAGCACTGTAGCAAACATGCACCAATAAAGAATCATATAAAATCAAATGGAGTTGTGATGGGCTGTACGTACTGTCCTCAGAGTTTGGCATCAAGGAAGTTAAATTTCTTCCTTGGACTGAAGAAAGCTGATGGGCTCTGCCCTATAGAGATTGGTTTAGGCCCCAATTCTGTAAACACTTAAATGCACATGCTTGACTTTACTACTGTGAATAGTCCCACAATGGAGTATTGGGGCCTTAAATGCCAGGTATGGAACAAGATTGTTAGGTGACGCTGAGCAGGATGTAGTAAAGAACAACGAAGAGGCATATGAGGAAAAAATAGGTTTTTTGGTCTGTGGTCATGATAGCTTTGCCTCTGCTCTGAGGTGAAGAGGGAATTGATATTTTGTGCCTCTACTCTGAAGTGAAAGGTAAACTGTTCTTGGTTTTCATTTTGTGTTTCTGGCTGGACGTATTCTATAGTAATAGAGAGTGGAGATTTTTGGCATTGCTGCCTGAGATGACGTTGAGAGAAGAAACTGTCCACTTTAGCAATTTTTGAAAGTCTGAGAATAATAGGTTACTGTAACACTCTAGACTGACTGGTGCTGCATTATTTCTGTAGATCAGCGGTACTCGGACTAAGGCTCGCAAGCCACAAGTGGCTCTTTAATGGGTCTCCTGCAACTTTTTGCAGGATGTGATATTAACTGTGTGATTTAATTATTAAACAACATAGTAAAAGCATCTTGATCATTAACCAATTGTAATTCATAAAATAATAATACTTGGTCAGTCATTTTGCTGTGAGAATTTGAGAGAGAGAATAAAGGAAACAATGAATTTACGCTACTGTGGTTCTTTTGGGTAATGTTGATCACTAATTTGGCTCCTGAACCACTGCAGTCTGAGTCTCATTGCTGTAGATGTAGAGCCGGTCAAATACGTGACACAGCCCAACAATTGGTCAAGAAGGATAATGACATTATATCCAAACACTTGTTTTTCCTTAAAATCCCACCTGTAAATCTTCTGACTTAGTAGATAATAAAACCTCATGGACACAGACAAGATTTTACGTTAGTGTAAGATTTTAAATAACCAACCAAGGGGTTAAGCAGCACAGTCCATGGATAAAATGACACATATACATAGTAAAAATGTACTTATTTCGCTGGTTTGAAATGCCCTCTCAGAGTCCTGAAAATAAGTTATCTTTTTTCTACGCTGCAAACTCAGATCCCCGCCAGCTCCTTGCCATCCACTGTTTCTAATGCAGCTGAACTTATATATTTTTTTCAACCATGGAATTAGAGATGGAAGCTACCTATTGGGTCACCTTGTCTAGCTTCCTGCCAGTGTAGGATTGTTCCCCTCAGTGTGCTGAGACCATTCCAAAATCTGAAGGCCCAGTCCTCCCCCATGAAGACTTCAGGATCAGATCCTGATAATGTGCCTTGTTATGTAATTTGGCCCAATATTCAGCCTACACTTTTCTTTGCTCACTTTTCTTCACTGGACCTTTTAGAGCACCCTAATAACGGCTTTGTGAGTGTTAACTTGCAGAGAGGGTACAGATCTAAACCTCCAGCTCCCTAGTCCTGGAGCTGGACCCAAACTGGACAGATTGGACACGTGTTTTTCCCCATTTGTGCATCAACAATGTTAGCACAGATCCAGGAAGGCCAATCTTACAAAATAATTATTTTTGTGATAAATCAGATTTTGAATTTAAATAACCAATATTAGACATCATCCCTTTAGAAAAATAATCCTTATAATTAATTCCATAAAATCAGTACAAAATAAATGGCAAAAACTCTAAGATGGTTCTCGCATTAAAATGTTAACGAAAGTGGTTTGTTCGTATAAATTAGGGAAAATGCTGTTAGAACAATAGATGGAGCTAGAGGAGCCTTAAAATTTACTGATCCAAGTGTGTTGTGAATCAAGGCACTGCCTGCCTAGGTTTGAATGCAGTTGTGTAAACCCAGCAGCCGTGTGAAAGGACTCTGTGACAATGTGATATATTATAGTTATTTCCTTCAACTATCTAACTGAACGTGCAAAGATTATTAAATTCATTATTACTAGTACTACATGCATTTGAGGTACCCATTGCTGTAGCATCTTGGATGCCTTCTACAGAGCTTGGATTAAGAGCAAACTGTATTTCCCATCTAAAAGTATATATATATACTGTATCATGAACTATGTAATCTTAAAGGGCAGAAGTGAAAAATTTAGCCAGTTGGTTAAAAGCTAGCCTACTTTATAAAAAACGAGTACTCAATTGTAACTTTAACTAAAAATCAATAAAAAGTGAAACAAGTATTTCTTTAAAAGGATACACAGGATAATCCCAGATTGGAGATAGACTACATGGATTTAAAAGGTCTTTTGATAATAGCACATTTGTAATCCAATTAAAAAAATGTTACAGTTCATTAAATGGGTAACATCTAGTAAACAAATCTTTCATAGTTCTTATTAATTTGGTGAGCTCTGCTTTGTAATACAGTATTTATATAAAAAGAAAAGGAGTACTTGTGGCACCTTGGAGACTAACAAATCTAAGGTGCCACAAATCCTCCTTTTCTTTTTGCGGATACAGACTAACATGGCTGCTACTCTGAAACCAGTATTTATATAATTTCTTTTTTGCTTCAAGAATAGAGCTGGACAAATATTGCACAATTATGTTTGAACATCCATTCCAATTCTGAGTAGTGTTCACGTCAACAGGGTCCATCCCCCTTTTAATTAACTTCCTTGGGATTATTCTCAGTAGTAATGCACTATGCTTACCAGTAAGGTTCATTCATAACAAGCAAGTAATTCTTTATCGGGAAAGAAAGAAAAGTAAAGTCCTCCATGAAATCCACTAGGGATGTTGCCATGCAGATATAATTTTCCAGGGGAGTAACTTAATTTAGGTACTTAGGTGATGGACTCAATAGAAAACCCTAGATAGATACTTTACCCTGCAACAGTGTCCGTGGATTCAGATAACGGGTTGGGTGAATGTGATGAGAGAGAATGTGATGGGTTAATCAGTTTAGTGTTCATCACATTCTCACCTGGGCTTGTGAAATAACTGCAAATAAACCAAACATTAGAATTAGAGTCTTCATAAAGAAAGAATCACCACTGTAACCAAGCACACTCCAGGCCAGGAAACTAGATGAAACACTTCCTGATCTATTGCTATCTTGTCACCCAACCTTAGATTATTTCTCAACAACCAAATATCACATTTTAAAAAAAATCTAACAATGTAGAATCAGGGAGTCATTGCCCATCCAATTATAAACATTTTAAAGTATGTTAGATTTGGCTCTTCAGAAACCTGGCAGCACTTGCTGTTCTGCAGAGGATCAATGCTCTCAGCCCCTGAGAAGCAGAGGGCATCTTACATTGCTTTCCAAGGAAAAATGCTGGCATGGTCTGGAAGAAAGAGATTCCAGGTTTCCTCTGCTAAAGGGAGGGGTCATCCCAATGAAGGGCCTTTAAAAATTAGGGGCATTGTAAAATATGGTAAGAATATAAAAAAAGGGTATTGGGAGATGGGATGCCAAGCGCTGACACCACCCATCATACTTAACTGACTGGGAATAGTTTCCTTTTAAATTTAATGTAAACCAGATTTTTTTCCTCCGAGTTAAAACCTCTTGTTGATGTTTTCTGTAACTATTGATATGGGAGGCTGACAGAGGGAAAATGGATGACAGGACATCATTTGTACATCCTGGTTTGTTTATCATTCAGTGTAGAATAGATTATGTAAGTAGCATAGATTCATGTGCCTTGTTACCCACTTGTAGTTACACATGTGGTAATTCCCAGCTAGAATCCAAAATCTATATGATTACCAGGTGATAGCCTCTATCATGTTTTGCAGTTGAAAGACGAGTCCCATTGCCTGGAGAAGGTAACTCAAACCCGCTCCGGCTGGTTTGATTCTCCTTTTGTTTACACTAATGTAGCCACCTCAGTGTAATTACTGATTTAAACAAAGTTCCTCTTGATTTACACCAGTGGAAGAAGGAAGAGAAGCAGATCTTTTGCATGAGAACACCATCATTTTAATTTTCTTGTTTGAAAGGGATGGACAAATAGGCTGCTAGTCTAATTCATGCGTCCTTACATTCAGATGCTATTCAGCTTTCTGAATCAGACTAATATCCACATACAATAGTAGCCTTGAATGACCATCTCTGCTGCCACAGTATCTCCCTGTCCATTCCTCTCTCTAGTCTTCAAGGTATTTTGTACTGGACAGTGGCTCTGGACAGCTCCTTCAGGGGAGGTTGTGGAATGTGAGTAGGCCTGCATTGATGGTGGTAGTCAGTATTAACTTAGGTGAGGAATCCTCACAAGTCTGAGGTGGAGGAGATGATGTACAGACCATGCCCATCCTGCCCCTCATGTTCTTCTACTTGCAAATCCCAAACTCTGCATGGTCTGCAGAATGGGCTGGGGAACGAATACTACAGAGCTGGAGATCCACAAGTGGAGAGGGCATGAGGAACAGGGATAGATACTGCAATATTGTTTAAAAAACAATCATCTTTTAATGATCTCTCAGCTTTCTATTGCATATTCCATGTGCTGCAGGCCCTTCTACAAGTATACAAAGTATGGATTGTTTTGAAATAAGTAGGTTATTTATACTTACTAGATTTGGTTGGAGTTCTTCATTGTCACCTCCCCACGTAGGCAGAACACATGCTTCTGTCCCTCCAGAATTTAGGTAAATTTTTCATGTGCGGACAATACTTTTCAGACTGTTTCAAAGGTGGGAGATGCATCAGTGTTGAAACTTTATTATGCTTCTCATTCAGTCCAAGAAAAACACATGGAAGATGTGAAAGGGTTAGTCAGTAATTACTGGTGTTCTAATCAAACTTCATATTGGCTTTATGAGGAATTATCCATTATTATTTAAACGTATTGAATCTTAATGTACATATTAATGTATAGAGGAGAACTGAAAAGGCCAGAATCCAGATGTAGACAGTTCTGATTATGTAAAAATTATGACATATTATAACAGGAAAGTTTAGAATTCTTACTCTGGTTATGAGATCTGTAGATCAGGGTCCATATGTTTGAAAAGCAATGCAGGCTGAACACAGTAGTAAAAGGCATGTCAAATTTCAGACAGAGATGTTCCTCTGTTCAAGCAACCTTTTTGCAGTGGAGGTCTTTTAGTCATAGGAAGAGCTAACGACATCAATCAAAATACAGATCTGCCATCAGTTTTACATGCCTCATTTAAGTCTTCTGCATTGTTATACTAAATCTCTATTATGAAATCTGTAAAGCATTTTATAATATATTGGTATGAAAGTTGATATATAAAAAGCATTTATTTTTATGGTACATTAAAGATTTCAAAATGGATCATTTCCAGTATCTGTCAAATAAAATATCCTCAAAGGGTTTTTATAAATCCTCATCAAACTCTTGTCATTACATATCTGCTTGTGTTTCCATCTGCAACAAAGGATCCCGTCAGTGTTTTCCTTTTAGTTCTTGTTTTCCACATGGAGGATTTATGGTCTTTGCCATGGTGTTTGCAACATCCGGACCGTCTTGTGGCTGTAATAATCAAGAACCTCCCACAGAACTGGCATTTGCAGTGTTATGCTTAAACTTTTCAGCTTTTCCACATGCTGCTGTTATGTGGCATGTTATGAATATTGGGAACATGCTCCAGTTTTGTTTTCTCATTATTCGTGTAGGATAGCAGTATGGAAAAGGACAGCTTCCAGCAACACAAACACTGACACAGGACCTTGGTGACAGAAGATCTGCCCGCGCAGGAATTTACTGTTGAAGAAATAAGCTGCCGTCTCCCTTGTGCTGGAAGGACAGAAGTGAGCCAGCACCGTTCAAAAAGTAGGCTGTGGTGACCAGGGATGTAGGAGGATGGATGTACTGATTCAGTGCATCTTCCATCTGCAGGGTTCCCATTAAATCTACCCTTCTACACCATAGAAACCCAAGGGAGGGCAGTGCTGGAACATGGTGTCCTTTCAGGTAAATCTCCATCAAGCCATCAGGGGCCTAGCAGGTTTAGGGATTTTTTGAATTCCTGCATCAGCTGTAGGGAATCTGGCCAACTGTATACATGAGAGACAAGAAAAGCTTTGCTAATGACATCATGAATAGGTCGGAATATGAACAAGAGGCTGCTCGGCAGCTCTCCAACACCACTTTCTACAAGCCATTACCCTCTGATCCCACTGAGGGTTACCAAAAGAAAATACACCATTTGCTCAAGAAACTCTCTGAAAAAGCACAAGAACAAATCCACACAGACACACCCCTAAAACCCCGACCTGGGGTATTCTATCTGCTACCCAAGATCCATAAACCTGGAAATCCTGGACGGCCCATCACCTCAGGCATTGGCACCCTGACAGCAGGATTGTCTAGCTATGTAGACTCCCTCCCCAGGCCCTACGCTACCAGCACTCCCAGCTATCTCCGAGACACCACTGACTTCCTGAGGAAACTACAATCCATCGGTGATCTTCCTGAAAACACCATCCTGGCCACTATGGATGTAGAAGCCCTCTACACCAACATTCCACACAAAGATGAACCACAAGCCGTCAGGAACAGTATCCCCGATAATGTCACGGCAAACCTGGTGGCTGAGCTTTGTGACTTTGTCCTCACCCATAACTATTTCTCATTTGGGGACAATGTATACCTTCAAATCAGCGGCACTGCTGTGGGTACCCAGATGGCCTCACAGTATGCCAACATTTTTATGGCTGACTTAGAACAACGCTTCCTCAGCTCTCGTCCCCTAATGCCCCTACTCTACTTGCGCTACATTGATGACATCTTCATCATTTGGACCCATGGAAAAGAAGCCCTTGAAGAATTCCACCATGATTTCAACAATTGCCATCCCACCATCAACCTCAGCCTGGACCAGTCCACACAAGAAATCCACTTCCTGGACACTATGGTGCTAATAAGCAATGCTCACAAACACCACCCTATACCGGAAACCTACTGACTGCTATGCCTACCTACATGCCTCCAGCTTTCATCCAGACCACACCACACGATCCATTGTCTACAGCCAAGCTCTGCGATACAACCGCATTTGCTCCAACCCCTCAGACAGAGACAAACACCTACAAGATCTCTATCAAGCGTTCTCACAACTACAATACCCACCTGCTGAAGTGAAGAAACAGATTGACAGAGCCAGAAGAGTACCCAGAAGTCACCTACTACAGGACAGGCCCAACAAAGAAAATAACAGAAAGCCACTAGCCATCACCTTCAGCCCCCAACTAAAACCTCTCCAATGCATCATCAAGGATCTACAACCTATCCTGAAGGACGACCCATCACTCTCAGATCTTGGGAGACAGGCCAGTCCTTGCTTACAGACAGCCCCCCAACCTGAAACAAATACTCACCAGCAACCACACACCACACAACAGAACCACTAACCCAGGAACCTATCCTTGCAACAAAGCCCGTTGCCAACTGAGCCCACATATCTATTCAGCGGACACCATCACAGGGCCTAATCACATCAGCCACACTATCAGAGGCTCGTTCACCTGCACATCTACCAATGTGATATATGCCATCATGTGCCAGCAATGCCCCTCTGCCATGTACATTGGTCAAACTGGACAGTCTCTACGTAAAAGAGTAAATGGACACAAATCAGATGTCAAGAATTATAACATTCAAAAACCAGTTGGAGATCACTTCAATCTCTTTGGTCACTCGATTACAGACCTAGAAGTTGCAATTCTTCAACAAAAAAACTTCAAAACCAGACTCCAACGAGAGACTGCTGAATTGGAATTAATTTGCAAACTGGATACAATTAACTTAGGCTTGAATAGAGACTGGGAGTGGATGGGTCATTACACAAAGTAAAACTATTTCCCCATGTTTATTTCTCCCCCCCTCCCCCGCCCGCCGCCTGTTTCTCAGATGTTCTTGTCAACTACTGGAAATGGCCCACCTTGACTATCACTACAAAAGGTTCCCCTCCCCCCCCTTGCTGGTAATAGCTCACCTTACCTGATCACTCTCCTTACAGTGTGTATGGTAACACCCATTGTTTCATGTTCTCTATGTATATAAATCTCTCCACTATATTTTCCACTGAATGCATCCGATGAAGTGAGCTGTAGTTCACGAAAGCTTGTGCTCAAATAAATTTGTTAGTCTCTAAGGTGCCACAAGTACTCCTTTTCTTTTTGCTAATGTTAACTTTGATACTATGTATTATGAAGGAATGGGGACGGGGGGACAATAAGGCAGCCCTGATCCTGCAAAGACTCATGCAGGTGCTTAATTTTGTACACTGGCAGTAGTCCTATGGAAGTCAATGGAATGACTCAGAATTGGTAAAATAAAGCACATGCCTAAGTCTTTGCAGGATCATGGCCTTCATTTTTGTATTATTTTGTTTTTTAAGAGTATCATTCCTTGGGATTACATCATAACAAACCTAATGTTAACAATGCCTCTTCCTTATCAGTTGGGTATAGAATTGTATTGCCTGATTTTTAAAAAAATTGTTTAGCTGTGCAAACAATGCTATACTAACAAAGTTTTGTGCATGTAGGCCCTGGCCCAAAATGGGAGGCAGCGTGGTGTTCAGGAAGTGCAGTTTCTCCAACAGCTCCATGACATATTGGGGAAATGTACAAGCTGCAATAACTATTGGACCAGTGCTGCCTAATCTGCCAGCAAGTCCAACTGAGGGGCTATGTCCATCCCTGGATTTTGAGCAAAGTGGAGGGGTGGCATTCTTCTATCCCCTTGAGGAACCTGCAGAAGGGGCCAGGACAACCTGTCCGATAACGAATAGGTGTATGAACTTGAAGTCTATCAGGGAGAAGAGAGTATGCCAGGAGAATCCACAAGTACACCAGCAATAGCCAGATGATAGAGGGTCTGGGAGTAACTGTTCAGAACATTTGTCTAGGGCCAAATCCAGTATCCCTTACTCAGATAAAAATCCCACTAAAGCAGTGGTGGTGGAACACTTTTAATAGTGGGGGTGCTGAAAGCAAGCCCCTTTACCACTATCCACTCCACCCCACCCCACCCCCAGGGCTGAGGCCGTGACTCCGGGCGTGTGGGGCCAGCAGCCGGGATCCCGGGCACAGAGCTGGCAGCCCGAGGGTGCTGCAGCACCTCCCGCACTACTAGTTCCCGTGCCTATGCACTAAAGTTAATGGGAAATTTGCCCAATGACTGAGTAAATACTGCAGGATTTGGCCCTTGTCTTTTTAGAGAAATCCAAATGTTAAGCCTGTACAAATCCAGAAAATAATGCTCAGCCCACACATTACAAAGATTTGTTTCTGTTCCTTATGTCATGTCCGGCAGTCCAGTTTTGTTTCCACTGTTCCTCCTGGGCTTCTATCTTCTGAAAATAGCATATGGAAACATAACATTTAGAACTGGAAAAGATCTGTTAGGTTATTTAATCCATCCCACTGCCAGTGTAGGGTTGTTCCTGACAGTATTTTCTCCAGGCTTGTCCAATCCAGGTTTAAGTGACTCATATGATTGGGCTTCCCAGCCTTTTCCCATGCTTGGCCCTGCATAACGCTCCATTGCTCAGGTCTTATGTGGGTGAAATGAATTTCAGCCTTCAGAAGATACCCTCTATTTCCATAGCATCACAGCCTAAGAGTAAAACAAGCCCTCAACATAATTTGCCTTCCCAAAAAATCTCTGGGGGTATTTTGGTATTTGTGTGAGTGCCACCTCAGTGGGGCACCAACACACCACAGCAGGAGCCAACACCCCGCCCCCCCAAAACTGAAACCCATCACCGGTGTGGGAAATGAAATCCTTTATTCAAACTACTGTGACAACCAGATTTACCTAGTGTCTTTACTCCAAGCTAGGTGTGGACTGGGGTCAGTTCCAGTGGGGACAAACCCAACAAAGCCATAGCTTGACCCTTTTGTGGGGTGGGTTTGTTTGCTTTTGTTTGGTATGCATTTGTTTGAGATGACATAGGATAATAAACAGCTTGAATAACTGAAGTATTTATTTTCTTATATACATTTAAATATGGCACATCTGACAGTAGTTGTATGATAAACTCAAAATGATAATCAAAGCTGGACAGTAGATCAAATCATTCAGTGCTGAACATATTAGAAGCCAAATTCTGTACACTGAAGCTCTGAAGAATGTTTCACCAAAGAGATGCACTAGCTAAGAATTCAGAGACTATTTAGTTCAAATTCCTGAACTGCTGGACGGTGACGTTCACTCTACTACACATATACCAGTCTCATCCTCCACATAACAGTGTTGAGTTGGCTCCTTCCACTCTTCCTTTCCTACAGCTGGTAATCTTTCTACTGTAGTTATCCATTAGAAGACAGCTATCAATGACCCAGAGGGTCCACTAATAGTTAGTGATTAATCTAATAAATAAATGCAGACTGGATTCATTCTTCTGCGATTAATGTGGAAGATGTCCCATGTTTACTAATGATTTAAAAGTCAGTGACAGCTACTTTGCAAAGCAGTGTGTTTCTGGGAGAGAGGGGGAAAGCTAGATCAAGGATTTTCTTTGCTTTGTGACCCATGAGAGCTTCTCTTCTCCTTTGGACAACGACAATGCTTTGTACACACTGGCTTTGCAGTTGAACATGTTCTGGGTTGGAATGGGCACTTGTCCTCACAGCTGTTTAATAAAGAGAGAGAGAGAGGGGGGCATGATAATGTGATAGCTCTCCACTTGTATATCCTTCAACATTTTCAGCATCTTAGCATATTTACCCAAAATGTAATGCCCTTGCATGGGAAGAGATTGGGAAGACATGGAATGGATAGGTCCAGTAGTTTCACATAAAAGGGGAAACCTAGATAAAGAGAGGCATCTGCATGGAGGACTTCCCCTTTCACATCATTCTGCTGACATCCCTTCTCTTTAACAAGATGTCTTGCCATTGCCTGAATTTCCCAGCAGTTGCACAGTAGCAGCCCTAGAGTGCCCCCAAGTTAATGTTGCTTTAAAGAGAAAAGTAATTTCTAATCAGATTCCTAAGTGGAAACCCAAGGGCCCACCAGATGGCAATGCTGAAGAGAGTAGCTGTTTCCTTGCTTCATGCCCTCTTGACCTTGAAATCCTGCAGAGTCCTCACATCATAGAGAATCCCAGGAGAGGGAGCAATACTGTGGAGCTAGCCGTCCCCCCGCCTCCTTCTGAGTCCCCTTCAGAGCAGTGAAGGAGCCACTCTAGTTCAATGTCTTTTAAATTGTGTGAATGCAGTACTCCCGAATGGTGCTGAAGTGATATCTTTGCAGATGAAGCACTCTGCTTATCCACAGGACAGGACAGATTCAACACAGACAATGCAGGCTTCCCCACGCAGCTTCAAGGTACCTCAGCCCTGACCTAGAGGGTCTATCTCTAAGCATGAAAGGATAGTTAATTTCCCACCCCCATTAAGTCCTTGAGTACTCCACTGGGGTGGTGAGAAAATATGCTCATTTAATAGTAGGTATTATGTGATGATGATTTTTGTCACATGGACACCTGTTCGCTATGAATTATATTGAGACTATTAACTTATTTCCCAAAGGCCACTGCACAGGAGTCAGATGGTAATGACTGTCAGTCACAAGGGACATGGACTGAATCTGAACCACCTGGAAATGAAAGGCTCCAAATCCCATCACAAACCCTCTGGGCCATACACTGCCTTCAGATAAGATAGTTAAAGAAATCGTTCCCCAGATATTAGAAACAAATATGTCTCTGTGCATGAAGGGTGCTTAGAAACTACATAACAAATATTAGCAACTCCTCTTTTCACTTAAGTGGCACCTATTGTCCAAGGGTCTCAAAGTGCTTTAGCTAAACAAACCTCACACCTTCTGCAAGGAAAATATTGTAAGTATTATTTCCATTTTACTGATTTGTTAAGTGACTTGCCCTGGGTCACACAGTGAGTATCTGGTAGAGTCGAGAATACAACCCAGGGTCTTGACTTCCTGTCCTCTGGTTTCATCATTAAATGACACTATATCAATAGATTGGGACGGATTGGGACCGCAAAGAAAACTGGCAAACACGTTAAAAAACAACTACCCCCAAAACTACAAAAGTGAATTGTATTTTAAAAGTTCATATGTATTGCTTAATTGAAAAGAACATGGTTTTCATGTTGCCCAGCTATGTTAAGAGGTGTGAAATTGAAAGGGAAGAAACACTTACCTGCAAGTTTCTGCATGAAATATCTTGTGTTTCTGAGAGCAGCTCTCCTGGCTCTCCCTACACAAATAGCAGCTGCAGTTCTCTTTATTTTGGAAAAAATCGGTGGGACATTTCCATCTACAGATACACTCACAATTATCTTCATCAAATTCCATATGTGGTCCACACTTAGCCAGCTCAGCAAGAGGAGGGAGTCCTGTAACAGACAAATCTTTTGGCAATAAGGTCTGTATGCCCAGATTCTGCTTTAGATTATATGATTGTATGTGTGGAAATTCCATTGAAACCACCAGGATTTATGCATGTGTACATGAAGGGGGAATCTGATCCTAAGAATTTCTATTAGGAGTTAATATGCTGGATAAGACCTCCACCAAACTGAAGAGAAGATCGGGATGATTTCCTTGCCTCTAAGGGAGCTATACTGCTAAATCACCCCTGACAAACAACCTCCCCTGGGACGCCTACAAAAAATATTTGCGAGGAGTTTTTTGATTTTTGAATACAGTAGGTACTTAAGGTATTTAAAAAACCAAACGTATCCAATACAAAGTACAAACAACATACACACAACACTGCTTCTCAATCAATGCATTCAGTATATTTTTTCAGAAACAAAAAGTATAAACAATTCTAGCAAGGTACAGCCTAGTCTAAGTCTGTTTGCTAAGCACTCTTCTTGGTTAATATGATGAGGGCAATGAGAAAACATTTTGTTTTAATGGTAAAAGCAGAAAATGACTGTGCTCCTCCATACCTCACCTCTTCTCTGCAAACATGCACATCCTGGCATACCAGGAGATTTATCATGGCAAAAGGTGAAGATTTTTATGAGAGCCCTTAGTAAAGTGTTGGCAGCACACCCTGGTTAAAGGTCATAGCATAGAATGTGTCATTGGAACGGTAATTTCCTGTAATTTTATAAGTAGGTCTTGGATTTAACCTATGGAATGTGAAATTTAACCTATGACTATGACCTCTGGAATCTGAGCTCTGACCTCAATGGCCAGAAAGGATATACTCATTATTTGAGGGAAGCCTCCATCGTTGTTAACTTAATACCAGAAATTAACAGCCAAACAAAATAAAAAGCAAATATAATTTAAAGATACAGAAATCTGCATAGTTTCTGGTGAAGTGATCCCCATCCCCTTCCTTGGGTGATGAGCCTTGGCATATATTAATTGGTGTAGATTGTTCAATTCTCTCTTTGCTTTAGCCTCAAGGTCTTATTTCAAATTAATTTGTCTAAGCTACTGTCAAACTGCAGCAAATGATTGTTCATTGTTGCAAATGTTTGCCTTACATCAGTAAAAGGCATAATACAGTTGTTATTATAAGTCACTCTATTTATCCTTTTGTTAGCCCATAGCACAAACGGCTAGATGTTAGGTGCAATATGAGTTTGCCTGGTGCCCCCCTCATCCCCACACTTTGGTCTTCCTGTAAAGTATCAAATACTTAGCACTGATAAAGCCAGGATACCATGCTTGATGGACTAATGATCTGATCCAGGATGACAAACCTGTGTCCCAGTAAAATTGCTTTCTTGTCTATTAATGCTAAGAGAGTGTACTAGACAGGAAGAGTTTATGGAGCTATGTGGTTTTATTTTAGGTCACTGGCCTAGGAATGTAAATGCTTGCCAAATTGCCTTTATTACTGGTTTGTATTCTTTATTTCGTTGAATGTAAGATCATCTAGAAAGACAAGATTTTCTTCTGTGTCCATGTAGTCCCGGTATATTAGATTCCCATTATTTCCCACCTGAATATAAATATTGTATGGTGTTTAGGGAGATTTTAATACCTCTCAATATGTTCATCTTGAAAGATTCTTTAGATTTATAGCAGTTTGTTTATTTTCCCCAAGGAAAGTTTTCAGTTGATTTCTTTTATGGATTCAACTCTTCTCCACCAAGAAAACAGGAAGGAGGCAATAGCTGATATGACCGTATGATTTTATACCAAGATGGATGCTTTCTTAGAAGTCACGTCTACATATCATTGCTACTAACTTTATTCTGTTCAGTTTGTATCCAGTAGCCTAACAGAGCACCTTACTCTCACAAGTAGCCCCATTGGTATCATATAGAGTGTGCCCTGGTCTTGCCTGCATGCATAACTCTCTCCACGCACTGGGTGAGGACTGAGGAGAGAGGGAGCAAGTCACAGCTCAACCCTGAGTGCCAACTTGCCAGCCAGGAAACGAGCTGGGCACAAGGGGAAAGAGAACAAAGAGCCCTGTAAAAGGCTTGAGTGAAACATTCCCTCCTTCCCCGACACATGAGGGGACCACAGGAAGCATTATGCCTCAGAGGGGTGTCTCTCAAGCACATTTCCTCTCAAGTGCAATTGATGCCATGTCTAGCCTATAAGAACCAATCATGTGAGGAATGGTTTTCAGGATCAAACTCTCGAATTACTGGGGGCAGAAGTCCACACTCTGCACATTTTTATTCATACGACCCTACTAATTTCAGTCAGGTTTTCATGTGTGCACTATATATGAAGGTAGAATGTAGCCCTGAATTTGTGCGGTAATATCTTTGCCAATTTATTTTAAACTCAGAAAAACATGAACATTTCTTGAATATAGGCAAATAGATGGGGGATACAGAGTTGAAAGCCCCCTAAACAAACGACTAAGTCATCTGTGTACAATGACAATTCAGCATGATTGCCAGCTACATTAATTCCTTCCAGTACATTGCTATTCCTTATTCCCATTACTAATATGAAAAGGCGAAAATGTTCAGAAGAAAATGAGATGAGGTAACACCATTTGTGTGTGTGTTTACAACTAGAGTGCTATATAATAAGGCAATGCAGTCTACTGATTTAGAATCCAAGAGAAATCTCAATGAGAAAAAGGAGAGAACCTTATCAAGCCCCTTCAGATAGAGATGGTAGCTACAGAAATGTCAGTCAACAATACTACTTTTACCTTCCGTTCTGCCAGGATGTTCTTTATCTACCACGCATTCACATTTGTTGCTGTCCCATATCAAGCCGCTGTGACAAAGTTTGTTGGTAAAGGGGCAACTAGAAGGAAAAACAATATGGTCAGGTATTTTGAAAAAAGCTTCACAAGAACTCTGCCATGTACATTGGCCAAACCGGACAGTCTCTACGCAAAAGAATAAATGGACACAAATCTGACATCAGGAATCATAACGTTCCAAAACTGGTAGGAGAACACTTTAACCTCTCGGCCACTCAGTAAAAGACTTAAGGGTGGCAATTCTGCAACAGAAAAGCTTCAAAAAACAGACTCCAAGGAGAAACTGCTGAGCTTGAATTAATATACAAACTAGATACCATTAACTTGGGTTTGAATAGAGACTGGGAGTGGCTGGGTCATTACACATATTGAATCTATTTCCCTATGTTAAGTATCCTCACACCTTCTTCTCAACTGTCTATATGGGCCATCTTGATTATTACTACAAAAGTTTTTTTCTCCTGATAATAGTTCGTCTTAATTAATTAGCCTCTTACAGTTTGTATGGCAACTTCCACCTTCTCTGTATGTAAATATATGGAACATATAGTAAGAAAATATATTTTCTTACTATATGTTCCATTCTATTCATCTGATGAAGTGAGCTGTAGCCCACGAAAGCTTATGCTCTAATAAATGTGTTAGTCTCTAAGGTGCCACAAGTACTCCTGTTCTTTTTGCGGATACAGACTAACACGGCTGCTACTCTGAAACCTGAAAAACACTAGTCAGTTAGTGTGCTCAAGACAAGTATTTACTGCCAGACCTGTCAACTGTATTATGTGAATTAATGGCAATAGCAGTGCTTAATTTATACCAGGGTTTGCTAGGGCTGAGCCTCAGCACCTCTAGGCTTGGCAGTTCATAGCCCTGGCGCCTCTGGGCTTGCCATGTTATGAAAGTAAAAAAATTGCTTGAGCCCTGGGACCTCTTTCATTACAAATTAAGCATGGTGTCATATTACCCTAGATAGGAACACTGTGGCAGTCTGCACTGATGTCCCAATCCAATGATGCACAAGTTAGGAACGGGCCTAACTTTAAGGAGATGAGTAGGTACATTAACTGCGATGGGCTTACCCAAGTGCTTCTAGTTAGGTCATTGCTGAACTGTGGCCTCAATCTGGCTGCCAAATATGTGCAGACTAAACCTGTTTACAGCGGGCTTGGGTTTGGCTCTATAAGTTTGAAGAATACCCAGGATGTTTGAAAACTAGTGGGAAAGCAAAAGATGGGAAAAGCCAGTAGTGAATGACTTAAAATAAAAGCGCTTCCTAGTTAATGCAGTACACTCTGTGTCTTTACAAAACATTAGAGAGCCTTACCCATCCTCCTCTGGGTACTGGACAGATCTTCGTATGATGGCATACGGGTGATGCCGAACAGTTGCTGAGCATCTACAACGTGTGTGGTTGGCAATTTTGACTGGCACTGGCTCTGGCACACTTGTCAAAGGAACTGAAATCTCGAAGAGCTAGGAGGATGAAACATGCTCTTCAGTTTCTATTATACAGCTATCATTATTCCTTAAAATCTTTTAAATGCCAGCTTCCTCCCCACTGCCATTTCCCCCCCCCCCCCCGCCCCTTCTTCTGCTAGCCACCACAGGTCTGACCGAAGTTAACCAAAAGGGACAATTAAGCAATGCCCACTGAGCTAGGAACTGATCAGCTTAGTCCACCCAGGGCTAACAAAATAATATATTGTAAATATCGTTTGCTGAGCAATCAACAGTATGTTTCAGGAATAAAGCTGAAAAACATGTAGACGACTGGAACTTGTTTCCACATACATTAGCAATGTAACCTCAATCACTTATATAGAGACTCATTTATCATCTCTGTCTCAACCTCCAGTGGATGTTTCGCCATGAAGCCTACAATTTTTCTGTAAAGAAATAAAGAGCTCAGGGAGCAATTCTGTTCTCAGTAACACTGATGTAAGTCTGGAGTAACTTAATTGACTTTAGTAGAATGATTCTGGATTTATATGGTTGGATCTGGGAACAGAATGTACTCAAAAACTTTTGAAAATAGCTATTTTGAAGGAAGTTAAAAGAATGTTACACTCTGCAGAATTGAATAAACTTTAGTTTAACAGACTTATGAACTACTGCTCCAAGCATAACTACATGAATAAATAAATGATTTCTAGCCTAACCCATACCTCTGAGTTAGTCAAACATCTGTGGTATACACACAACAGCTCATAAGAGTGCTCTCCTCCTGATGTGAAATGGAACTGATTAACAAACACCTACATAGAAGGTATTGGGCCTAATTCACCATTGCGTTACTCCAGTTTTATTCCAGCACAACTCCACTGAAATCAATGGAATTACACTGATACACAACTGGAATAACAGAGGTGGATCAAGACCACTGGTTTAGAATGCTTGTTCCAGGAATATTTTAACTCTCTCTCTAAACAATTGTCCATGAATTTTGTATCAGTGCAAAAACTTTTCATAAGTAGAATTTAATGTATCTCTATAAAGCATAAAGTTTTAACAACTGTAAATTACTAGTGCTGCCTGCAAAATTCAGGTTATTTGCTGCCTGTTGCTACTTAGCAGTATCTGCCTATTGATTTAAGCCTACATGTTCAAAAGCAATTTATGATTTTGGGCACTGAAAACCTAAGGCATTTGTATTGAGGGCACCTGATTTTCAAAGAGAAGCTGCACAACACTTGGAAAAAATCAAGTGTCTTTAAGGCATGTGAAGCAGGGCACCCAAACGATGAGACACCTAAAATCACTAGTCACTTTTCTTTTGTCACTGGTCACAATTTTCAAAATTTAGAACTTATCTCTGAGGCACTACACATCAGATTTCCTACAGAATCCATTAGGTCAGTGGTGCTGAGAGTCTCCATAAGCCACTAGCATCAGGCAATCCCAGGTCTCAATAACTATAGAATAAAGAAGAATTAAACTCGTTAATGCTACATGAGACCATAGTCCATTCACATGAACTTATTCTCCACTGCTGTGAACTGGGTTTTGTCATGTATACTTGTGTAAAGTGAGTATAAAATGGCACTAAATCATCATTCACCAGGCCTTATTCACTCTGTATCAATACAAATGTATTCTTATCATTATGACTGTAGAGAATAGCTGTACCCCAGGTATCTCCATAACTGGTTTTCAGAGGCCCAGCATCCTCTTCCCTCACTTTGTTTCAGAGCCAGTGACAGGCAAGGAGGAAGACAAATGGTTTCAATTACCGTTTTTGAAACATAAGTTGTGCTTGTGTTCATACAGCCCAGGCTCTCCTCATTGCAGCAACCTCCACATCGGAACACATTCACACAGGGAGGCTTAAAGAACTTGTTGGTGGTTGTACCTAGCTCTTTGGCAACTTCCACGCAGGTCTCCCTTGGCACACACTGAGTTTTTTGCCATTCCTCATCTATGACTGCAGAAAGCACAATCATTATGAACAGTATTAAAAAATAATAACTGCATTCAATTAAAAAGGCACAAGAAGCAGGTCTGGGGTGGAATCCAGTGGCAAAACTCCCATTGACTTCAATAGGGACAGGATATCACCGATAAGCAAAGACATTAAAACATGACCCGTGTATTTGAGTGCCTCCATTTTTGGATACCCAGCTTGAGGCACTTCAAAGGAACCTGATTTTCAGAGGGAGGTGCTCAGCGCTTTCTTAAAATCGGGTCCCATCATGATGTCTCAAATTGGACACCCAAAATCACCAGTCACTTTTAAACATCTTAGCCTAGGATCCATTTATTTGCCATTGTGCAATTAGGACTTTGGGGCATGGATTCTGATTTTCATTACAGCAGTGTAAACCTGGAGTAACTGCATTAGAGTCGATAGAGTTACTCCATTTGATACCAGTGTATCAAGATCAGACTCTGACTTTAGGCTTCCTGTTAAAGTAGAAAACAATGTGCTCTCCAAACTAATTTAATTGTGTGCACATAATCATTCAAGATGTCACTTGCATAACAGAAATACTCTTCAAGCACACATATTCTCCCACTATTAATCACTTTGAAAAACTGAGGTGTTGTAGGGAGACTAGGTCAGAGAAGTGGGTTTTACATTTTGTTCTGCACGCACTGAGGTTTGTGGTCACTCTCATCTCTTCCATGTGAGAGATGCATATTCATGGAGCTCAGGTAAGATGAAGATGAAGAACAAAACCTTGAATTTGCCCTGGTAGTTCAGGGGGAACCAGTAAAGAGAGACAAGCAATGGGGTGATGAGCATCTACGTCTTTGACCTAGTCTTCACACAATACCACCACATTAAAATAAAACATACACCATAGACAGATCAGTCCCTGATGACTGGGAGAGGAGAGGAGAAGAGAAATATAAGTTTATGTGTATGATTTTAGTAGGTGCTCAGTCAGATTCTGTGGTGATTCAGGGCATATTAAAACATTAATAGAGTTGGCCTTGGAATAATTCTGCCTTAGAAGATGGGGAAGAAGACCTAACAGGATTTTTCTACCACAAATTTGAATTTAAGTTATTTTCTCACCTGGATCTGGTGGGGATATTTGGCAGCTCTGTATCTGGAGTTAGATTTTAAAGGGAAAAGAAAGCTAACAGTTCCTCCAGATAGCACAAGTAAAGAACATCTGTAGACTATTGATTCATCTGTTTACACTTGCTACTCTGTGGAGAGGGTGAATGTTCTTCTAACCTTATTAGCTGAGCAGTTATGTTACTTTTAGGTGTTGATAAAAGTCTATTGCCATACACTGCACCAGTGCCACTTGCTGGGCTCATCTGTTGTGTCGTTGTGTGGACAAATGGAGGATTATCAGTTGTCTGCAGTCTTGCCGTTTCACTAAATGAGAAACTAAAGGTTGATTTCAAGTTTTCTATAGAAAAACCTAGCAACTGGCACTGGACATTAGTTCAATACAATGACTGGATCATGACTGCTAATGCTTCTGTGCATAATTCTTAAAGGTGCATAGATAAATTCCATGTCCTTTAACTATCCCCTCCAGGCGTTCTCAGATCACGATGTACTAGGATTTTGTTGTCTTTAAAATAAATTCTGCGAGTGGTGGGAACACTTTTCTTAAGTAGGTCAGGGTGGTAAACACCATGAAGGGAGAAGAGCTATTTAAGTTTAAGAAAAATGTTGGCACAAGAATAAATTTGGGTTGGAAATTAGAAGAAGGTATCTAGCCAGAGGAGAGAGGCTCTGGAATGGCTTTCCAATAGGAATTGTTGGGGCAACAAACAACGTAGTTAGTTTTAAGACAGGGCTTTACAAATCTGAATGGAATTTTGTGACGGGGTTGCCTTTGGTGGTGCACAACTGCTCTTGGTAGTCCTGGGGGGGGGTCTCTGGTTTATGTCTTACATTCCTTCAGCCAGTCACCTGCATTGGTCAGGAAATGATATTTTTTTGCTAATGTATTCTGCTTTTTTTGGTCTCCTTCCTCTGAAGCAACAGAGATTGCTACAGATGGAGATTGGACACAGGATAGGGTGGATTGGTGCTCAGAATTCTCTCTCTCTGGTGCTTGGCTGATGAACCTTGCTCACATGCTCAGAGTTGGACTCACTGTCATACTCAGGGTCAGGAAGAAATTTTCCACCAGGTCAGACTGGCAGAGACCATGTGCGGGGGTGGATGGATTCACCGCCTTCTGCAGCATATGGTGTTGGTTGCTTGCTTGGCTCATGTAAGCTTCTCTCACTAAATCAATTCCCTGCCATTGGAGAGGCCTCAGGTGCTGGTGCAATTTGGTCCCTCCTGTCCTTTGCCTGTGGCACACAATAGTTAAGTTGCTTGAGGGTTGTAGTACTTTGGTCTAATTCTAATTGTTGGGTTTAGTGTGCGAGTGCTGGGTGGCAGTTGCTGGCCTGTGATATACAGAAGGTCAGACTGTTGGTAGCCCCTTCTGGCCTTAAATTCTGACTCTGACTCTAAATCCCATTCAATCATCTAAACGCTAATTTAGTGAGGGCATTTTGGTCTGTGTCTTTGTGCTCCAGCTCAGAGATGCAAATTATGGTTCAGCTAACACAGCCAAGTCTTAGTTTCTCTAAAATGAATAAGCAAAAGATGTGAAAGTGTCAGCAAAGATGTGAAAGAGGGACTGCAAATATCCTAGAAGTCATATGGGAATAGGATCACTGTTTTCTGGCTTCCACACAGGGAAGTGAATATTCTGGTTGTAGTCACATCATATCAAGTTCAGGACTGTACAATAAAAGGAACAGATCTTTTACACCTTGTTACTTCACAGCTTGTATAATAAGGGTCTGTCATAGAATATCTATTCACTTCATCAAGGAACAATCACTGTCTCTTTGTTTGAGTTCAATGAACTTAGATTAAATCTTGATTCTCTCATTTGAAGGGAGTTGTATTTTAATTCATTCTAAGTGGGGATCTAGATTATGACTAACCTACATCTCATTCGGGTATTAAGTCTGTTTTTGTTTCAGCACCTACTTCCACTCTCCAGATAGATTTTCTCAGACTCTTAAAGAAGATCAAGGGAATACCTCCTTGCTAGGTAGCTCTCACCCATACATATTGGTGGCAACCTCTCTGCTGATGAGGTGTCTTATATCAGAACACAGCTCATAAAAGTAGGAATTCCAATGCTTTCTGTAAAGCTCATTTGTTTCTGCCTGCAGGCAAATTCCAGGACTTAGCATTTTGCTGTTGGCAGTCCCCCTCAGCCAGCCTTTCCAAGCCATTCCTGCATGTTTACTTCTCCTCTTGTTTTGTTGACTGGCAAATCCATATTTCATATATCTTTTCTTTGGCTTGTGTACAGAGAGCACTAAACCAGCTCTGACCATAAACTAGGGAGACGTATGCAGGCTGTCGCCTAACACGTTCCTTCATATGATATTGCTTTCCTTGTTCACCATTTCCCCTCTGAAGTTGATCTATTCTAAGAATGCCTGTTTATTTAACTCCTAGTCACAGATGTGCTCGGTGATCCTGAAGATGAAGTTGATGACTCATGAACAACCACACACTTACCTCTAAGTGTCTCAATGTCATAGAAAGCAGCAGCAAATCTGGTGGAACGATGCGATGCAGATCGGGAATCTAAATTGGAGAGGCTTTTGAGCTTTAGCCTGCATTTCCACAGCTTCCAGTCCTCCGCGTGAGTGATTCGAAGCAGCTCTTCCAGACTGGCTGCGTTCCTTATCAGCTGTTCTGACCGTTCCAAAGCTGACAGAGATGCCCTCTGCGACGAAAGAGGAACATCAGAAGGGCAGTGCACTTGCAATGTGTACAGAATGCAGCATATAAGAACAACACTTTCAAAAAACAGCATTTTCCTTACAGTGAGGCAGCTCCAGGAGACACTGCGCTTACCTGTTACACAAAGCCAGCTGGAGCTCCTGCTGGAATGATATAACTCTCTTCCACCCCAAAGGCAGAATTGTACCTATAGGGCCCAATTCACCTTGTTGCCTGATGTCAGTATTAATAAAATACCCCCATTTGTGAGAAGGTGCCATGTTCCAGGACTCTATAGCAGAAAACCCCTGTATTTCTATGACTCAGTCCGCACGTAAAGATTAGTGCCCTGTCTACAGAGTTATTTCTGCTGACTCAGCAGAACAGATGACTCTGAGTAGCTCTAACCAATGTGAAGGTAAAGGGTTCGCATATCTCCAAAGAACTGGGGAACCAGGTATAAGGCCATGGACAGGGAGGCTCAGCAGGAAGATATCCTAGGAACAAACCAAACTCAGGAGAAAACTTTGACTGAGGTTCATGGTTTGCTAAAGGCTAACCGCAGGAAGGGGGATGAGTTTTCGACATTAACCCAGGGTGTGCACAGTGCTGAGAGTCTGCCTGTTCACAACAGTCTTACCTGTTTTCCTGTATTAATTACTGGCCAAATCCTGCAGACCATACTCAAGCAAAACTATTGTAGTCACAGAGAGTATTGTTCACAAGTGAATTGACAGCGATGGTTTTAGCATGTTATTGTGGGCATTCCTTACTGGATGCATACAGTATTTCTCTGAGTGTGTGTGTGCACATGTGTACTGTGCTGTGATGGGGCTCATGGTAATAATTTTTTGCCACATGATGAAGTGCTGCCCTCCCTGGGATCTTATTTTATCAATTCTTATACGCAAAACTTCAATTCTTATAAGTAAAAGAACATTAAGGAAACCCCAATATATGAAATTGGTGATTGAGCAGGTAATAGTCCAAGATCTATATCAGTACTAAGACAGTACTCCATATACAGTCGGGGGACACCATGCTGTGTGAGGAGCAGTCTTCTGGACAAGATGTAAAACCAACAGACTGACTACATATGCTGTTAATTATTAAAACATCCGTGGCATTTTTTTTTTAACTTTATTTTCAAGAGTACAGATGTTAGCTCGGATGTTCTGGCCAACTTTGTTTTAGGTACTTTCCACCTACCTAAAATTCCCTGCTTAGTTCACTTGAAATAAGTTATTCACTGCTATCCTAAGCCTATATGTAGCGTTACTCTGTACTCTGGCCAGTGGTCATGTTTCATCTTACAGGCTGCTATGTTTCACTGGTGAGTAAAGTGATTTCTGATGTTGTTTACATTTAGCGAAGCCTGAAAAGTGCTTTTTAACCCTTCTGGAAAATCTAGCCCCAAAGTGTAATATAAATGTGAATCATTACTACAAATACTGAACTCCAATGCCATCCTAGATCTGCTGATCTGGGAAAGCTGAAAGAAAAGCTGACAAAATAATTTGTAATAAATAATTCATTCTAAGCATTTTGCCTATTTTTTCCATTTGTAAATTGTCTACTTGATCCCACAGACGCTAAGAGTGTAGGACAAATAATAAATCAGTTAATGAATAAGTAGCTCAAATGCAGTAGAACGGAATAGAATGGTAAACACCCTCAAACACTAGCATGATGTCCTTTATTATTGCAATAAGTCATTCCAGCCCAACCAACAGTGTCTGGGACTTTTAAAACCAGATTTAAATTAAAGGGAACTTGTAAAATGAGACTATGATATTATTCAAATTCATGAAGGCCAGTGGTTTGAGGAGGAATTTTTTGTTTGTTCTTTGGGGGGAGGGGGGGTTAAAGAGTTTACTAAGGGATTTCCTAAAAATCAGGCAAAAAAGTCTGACAACACAACACAATAAAAAGAAAAGCATGAACACATCTGCATGATCACTGTGAATCTATGGCCTTGTCTATGCTAGAAAACCATACCAATTTGATTATACCTGTATAACTCTCTTCACTGTTCCAAGTCCCTCAGTGTTAAAGTGCAGCTGAGCCAGCTGTGTACCTGTACATGGAATAGTTCCAGGTCTTTTCATATATTAGATTCTTTTTGGGGTGGGAAAGATTTTATAGCCATTTTCTTCTCCCCAGTAATCCCCATCCCAATCTATGGTGCCCTGAAGCACTTTACTGCTAAGGCAACAGCTGCTGAGATAAACCATTGCTCCCTTAAGAGCACTGCTCCTAGCATCTTGTATTCCATAACCATTTCCACTTCACTTACTGACAGAGATTGCCTGTCATCCTCAAAGGCCCCACCATATGCACAATTGTCCTTCCAGTTGAAGAGTCTCCCTCCAGACTAGGGCCTTGATTCTGCAAAGCACTTAAGCATGTGCATGTCCTTCAGCACATACTTAAGTCTATCCCTATTCAGAAAAGCACTCAAGCACGTGTTTAGCTTTAAGGAAGTAAAGGACATGTTTTGACTTCACTGGGACTGTTCACACCTTAAGCTAGTACTTAAGTACTTTGCCAGATCACTTTGCCGGATCACAGACAGAGTGCTTGGGACCTTGAAGGCCGTCATCCCTCAAACCATAGATCGAACTAGCCTTCTTAAGGCTGTCACAAGAAGGGATAAGGCTGTGTAGCATTGAGAGGAAAACTGACTTCAGGTAATGTTTAACTAGCCATTTCACAGTCCTAACAAATATTCAGCAGCCTAGATTCTTTGGAGGTTGGGGAGGTTTTCTGAGTTGGGTCTCCCACTCTGAGTCAAGTGGAACAAGAGCCAGAAAAGTTCAGTTCAGAGAGCATAATATGGAAATCTTAGTTCTATTGGCAGGGATATTGTAATAGACTGTGTTTCTCCTATTTCCAGACAGTCACATCGTGTATACATGGTTATTCATAATTTAAGAGCATTCAAAAATAAAAACTCTTTAAAAGCGTGTGAAAATGCAGCAAACCTGTTAATTATCCATAGCGCTGTGAACTCTGAGACAGAAGGGATTCTACAGAATTATGCACTTTCTTGTGTCAGAGAAGCAATGAATATTGTTTGATACCAAAGTCATCCAAGAACATACACGTCTCAAAGAAATTGTTCTAAAAATGACCCCGTACAGTGAAAACATGAAAACTAATACTTTCAAATAATATTATACATGAAGCACCATATGGTTGCCTGGTGCTGTAAAACATGCAGAAGAGGACTGATCCTACCAGCTTATTGCTACAAATCTACAGCAGACAACACATTACACACACACAGAGGCTGGAAGGCCTTATCTTAAAACAGTTCAGCTGTGCTGGTTTTAAACATGACACATCATGGAAAGGCTCCCCAGAAGGTGGGTGCTTTAGCATTTCCCAAGTCCACCTCCTGCTTACTGTTCAAATGTCTTTTCCTCCACCACAGCCTCCCTTTGGGGACAAAGGTTTAAAGTTGATTGAAACAGAAGGGCAGTGCTCATCACACAGCCCAGGAGGAGGGGAAGTGGTTTGAGGAGTGCTGCTTATCATGGGCCGGATCTTGAACCATTAAAGTCAATGGGAGCTTTGCCATTGACTTCAGTGAGCATAGGATCAAGTCCCAAAAGCACAGGAAAGGAGGGGAGCTCCCCTCTGCTTTGGCAGATGATTGGAGCTGCATTTTCTCAGATATCTCTGACTTCAAGCAATGTGCAGAGGGCACCTCCCACTCACCTCTCACTGCCCTGATCCCATTCCTTCTGCACTCTTTGCACATTCCAG
Organism: Eretmochelys imbricata; assembly: GCF_965152235.1. NCBI lineage: Eukaryota > Metazoa > Chordata > Testudines > Cheloniidae > Eretmochelys > Eretmochelys imbricata. The sequence goes on from NC_135572.1 coordinate 138,147,510, forward strand.
ACATAGTCCATACCCCGGTCTATTCCAGATACCCCATCTCTACCTTCTTTCATTTCAATTCGCTCTTTAACCACCTCCTGCCTGCCCCCTCCATCACATACTGCTCTGATCCTCACTGTGCTTTCTAGTTTGGTGTCAGTCACTCCTTCTGCCAAGGCTCTACCTTTGGAAATAAGTCTGGTGCAGGTCTGATCAGACTTACCTGTAGTCAGGTAGTTCAGTCTCAGGTGGGTTGGTCAGGCTGGAGGATTTTGGTGCTGAGGGATCTCTTACTCACTGTCTTCCCCTTTTCTTAAGCTCAGTCCAGGAGGATGTGGAAATATCTGTCATTTCCACTGTTATTATTTGTATTGTGATAGTACCTAGCCATGGACTGGAATCCCATTATGCTATGCACTGTACATACAGCTAATGAAACAACTATCCATGCCTCAAAAACCTTACCATCTACAATGATTTGGGAGAGTCATGAGAAACTAGTCATGATAGACTCATACACATGACCCCAAAGTGAACAAAATCATGTTTCAAGCTATTTCATGGTGAATCTGACAAGTTTTACAACGTTCAAATACCAAAAAGCACACACTACAAATGACAAAACACAAATGCTATGGCCTGCAGTAAGAGGTTCTGCAGAAAGACACCAAAAACAAATATCAAATCAAAGTCTTATGTTTACATGACTGATCCCAGGCTCTTTGGTTTCCCACAATTTTCAATATTATTTCTGAACTGTAAGAACAGATTCCATACCAGAAGGTAATAATCATATTTGTACTTGCATCAAGTTGTATGTTTTTCCATAACACTGAACTCTCAGATTTTCCAAAGCTATCCTTCAACAATAAGAGGAAAATCTGTTTTCCTGCACTGGGCTAAGAACAATCTCACAGACATCAAGAAAAAATTCATCAGGTCAACTTTGGGATATTTAGATACTTATAACTTTTGTATTTCCAGAAGAAGCCATAAAGGACTAACACCTATTGTGACAAAGTTCCTCCTCTGCTTTGGTGGGTCCTGTGCTTTTTGGTGGATTTGCTCATCTCAGAGGTTCAGGGCAGCCCTCAGTTTGGCCGCTTGTGCTAGAGGCTAAAACCTGCCATTCACTCAGCTAACCTCAGCACTCGCCAGCATGGGGGAAATGGAGAACAATCTCTGCAGTCTCTGTTGTCCCACCTAGTGGGTCGGGGACAGGCCAGATCCCTTTCCAAATTAGACCTTCCCTTCTGGTGTTGCTCACAGACCAGGTCAACTCCTCCTGTGTCCAATCAGGAGTTGGTGGGGGGGAACCCAGGTCCGCCCTCTACACTGGGTTCCAGCCCAGAGCCCTGTGGATAGCAGCTATCTACATCTCCTGTATCAGATGCATGACAGCTATAGCTACAACTCCCTGGGATACTTCCCGATGGCCTCCCCCCAGCACCTTCTTTATCCTCACCACAGGATCTTCCTCCTGCAGCCTGATCATGCTTGTACGCCTCAGTCCTCCAGCAGCACGCCTTCTCACTCCCTGCTCCTGGCATGCCCCCCTACTAACTGATGGGAGGTCCTTTTTAAACTAGGTGTCCTGATTAGTCTGCCTGCCATAATTGATTCTAGTATGTTCTTAATTGGCTCCAGGTTTCTTAATTAGCTTGCCTGTCTTAATTGGTTCAGCAGGTTCCTGATTGCTCTAGTGCAGCCCCTGCTCTGGTCACTCAGGGAACAGAAAACTATTCATCCAGGGGCCACTATATTTGCCTTCTACCAGACTCCTGTACCCCACTGGTCTGGTTCTGCCATACTATCTTCTCTCTAATAATTTGAGACGAGTCCAGAACCCTAAAACCCCCTAAAATAGGTAGCACTGGAATGGAAAAGAAGATGGTGTGAGCAAAAGCCTTGCCAACTTGACCTGCAAAGACAAGGCCAGGCCCTCAGTGGGTATGAATTAGGCATAGCTCCGCTGAATTCAATAAAGTGCTGATAAACATCAGATGAGGATCTGGCACACAGAACATCTATAAAGTGCAAACTCAGCCCTGTCCTGAGATTGGGCTTTACTGACAAAAACGATCCACATTCAGACGACATAAATATCAGTAACACCTTCTCCCTAGGCTCATCTGCTCCTAGGTTTCCTTCCTAAGGATTGCTCAGCCCACACCCTACATCTGAACTCTCTGTAGTGCCATCTGCACCAGTAAGTCAGCAGAACCCATCTAACACTTTCCCAGCAGGATCAACATCTGCTAACAGGGATGCTTAAGACTAATAAACTGCTGGGCTGTTACAAATGGACTTTGCACTTTTAATTTGTTTGGAGTTTGGACCACTCAGCATCTCATGCAGGAATTTGGCACAAATGGGAAAAGATGAGTGCAAAGTAATAAAAAAGGAAAAAGACATACTCAGGTCTTAAATTCATGTGAGGAACTGGAAAAGAAACAAGCGTATCTGCAAATCAAAAGCCACTGTCTTCAAGGACTGCAACAATCAACTCTTCACTTAAGGAAATGTACCTATTGTGAAGCCTATCCAGTGCAGAATGAGAGACAGAAAGCTGGACTGAAAAACAAGGTTGCATTTTGATTAATTTGACCATGGCCCCACTTGTACCTTTCACTCTATATTCAAACACATTTAAACCCAAGAAAATCTTATTTAACTGATAAAATCATCTCCCCAAAGTCCTACCCACACCACCTTCACACCTAAGCAAACGTTCCAGTGCTTTCCTGAATCAGGACATGAATGCTTGTGGAATTCCACTTATGGAATTACTTGGGTATTACTTGTGTAATGGGAAACCGTGGGTAATAGCAAATTCCTCCCATTCTACCCCATCACCAGCTAATGTAATGCCACCACAAAGACCCATATATTATGTGGAGGCTCCTCTGTTTCGCCATCCACTCTTGGGTTTAAGCAGTGGTGGCAGGCTTGTGTGGGCTCTGCAGCGGCATGAACACCACTTAAGGAATTTCAATATCATCATAATTATTATTATTATTACCATACAGCCTGGGAGCTCTAGTCATGGATCAGGACCCCATTGTGCTAGGTGCTGTACAAACACAGAACAAGACAGTCTCTGTCCCAAAGAGATTACAATCTAAGTTAAAGACAAGAGACAATGGATAGATACAGATAGGCAGCTGGGGAAGTACAAGGAAACGAAACAATATTGGTCAGCACGAGAGGCAGTAGTCTGGGAAACCAGCAGCTGAATCGTCCTGTTTTTTGTAGACTTATAGTGCAACAGTGACTTTCACTTTTGCAGTGCTCTATACTAAAATTATGAGAGAAAACCTTGAGCAGCTTGAAAACATTCAGACTTGCAAGAGTAAATCAAAGACTTATTAACAACCAACTGCGGTATCCTATAAAATCCTGTATCAAGAGTCCAGCTTTACCATATGGCTGACAAACTAGTATCTGGCTTGCAGTAATTATGACATCACCAACAATGGCATGTCATTTCTGAGTAGCATTATGGAAATTCTCTATTTCTCAACATTCCAACAATATTTCTGAATCTATATCAGCTATGAAATCATGACACATGAATTCCCATCCGTAACACTATCCACTGTGAAGTACTTGCCTATAAGTATTATTATAAATGTTATAAATTAATAAAAGTACTTGATCTGCACACTACACATTATAATCATTAGCTGCAGTAATGTGCACATCAAGCACTTTGCTAATTACCCACGTGATCCTAAACGAGTAATTTGGCTTCCTAGTAATAGAGTTCCAATTTTAACATTGCTGTCTTGTATGAAATGGGCTGATCCTGAAGTTGATGGCCTCTTGCTTTGTTATAGGAAGCCTGGCTTCATACTTATACAGTAAAGTTGCATTACCTCATTCTAGCTTTAAATGGTCATTATTTGGCTGTTCAATATTGCATACCTGTTTGGCGGACAGCTCGCTTACCAGATCTCTGGATGTGCAACTTCATGCCATGATGGATTAAAATGAACACTCGTTTAATGGTTTCCCACTGTGGCACATGTGCTCCTACCCAAAATCAGGAGAGAGACACACACAGCTCATGAGTAGAGGCGAACCACGGCCAACTTGAATTTAACAATTCAGGACTACCTCCAGAACCTTCCAAAGACACATCTGAAATCTTGCAAGGTTTTTGGGAATTGGGCTAAAGCTCTTAAAGCATCCTCATTCCATTCTGAGGCACACTGGAAAGAGTTCTGGGATAATGTTAATGTCCCAAATAAACATCTGATTGCCAACCCCACTAAAGAGCTCCCAGGCTTCAACCTATCATGGAAACAATGGTCCGCATTGAACCATTTCAGAACTTTGCACAGCAGATGCTGTCATCTCTTACAGCTCTGCAAGATAAGAGACAATGCACAATATGACAGTGCACACCAGTCGCAAACTATGGACCACATTGTAAATCAGTGCCCACTTTGATCGTTTGCCCGTAGCATGCCAGACTTATGCCAAACCACTTCTGAAGCTACTCACTGGCTCACTAATCTGGATTTAAGTTATTTGAACATTGCTACTCACCTCTCTTGCCACAGGCTAGGAAATTTGCCTCTAACACTTGAGAAAAAAGTGTAAGCTATCCCACTGTATCATTCAGAACATATAATTTGTTGTCATTGTTACAGCAGGGCCCATACAGTGATGCGCCTCTTGTTGACAGAGCCAGTTTTGGGGCCCTGTAAAGGAAAATTTTATCTTTACTTCTTTAAAAGTCAGTCTTCAGCTCTTTGCATTGCAAAGGTAACCTTGAAAACGTAAACGTGCTGTGCACAAATGGAGTGCTAGGGTTGACAAGAATATGCAGCTGGACTCAATTTCTGCAGCAGGAAGTTGGAAAAGACTTAAAGATTCCCCCTCCCACCCCCCTCTGTACACACTGGTTATGTAAAATGTGTCAGTTGTGCTTGGGGTATATCCCAAACTCTCCAGCGTGGTCCTCTGCATAGTGATGTGATAATCATGGACAGACAGCAGCAATTGTTTCACAACACGCTCCAAAATGCTAAGGTTGTTAAAGTATTCAGCCTGCTCTGAATATGCTCTTTACCAGCGTGACCTCTTGCATCCCCCCACTGTAGCTATAGGTCCACACAGGCAATGCACTGTGTACTCCCTGCAGCTCCAAGCCAGTCAGGCAGGAGGAGGGGGAGTCTGTAGCGGGTGGATTTCTGGGAGTAAAAAATATGTAACATTAATCAGGTTTTGTCTGGAGTTTGTATGAGGGAGGATGGGATTGATGGATTTGTGTTAGGAGGAGTATTCTACCCAGGGAATGTCACATGTGTCACTGACAGAGGGGGAACATTTCAGGGAGTCCCTCGTTAAAATCTTGGCAGCACATTCTTGGACCAATACCTAAAACTTCAGAGACAGGGAAACATGCTTATCATGTTCCAACTGTGCGATCCCATGCATGAGGGAAAGTTCCTTCCTATCTCCCATATTCTAGTAACTCACTCCATGAAGTAGGAGGTTTAATTAATCTTCTGCTTCTTAATCTTCGCATTCATAGCTACAAAATGGTCATAAAATGGCTACTGGCTTAGCTGAATGTGATGTGTTTTCACAGCACAACTGTATTAGTTACACTGTGATTTCAAGAAAGCAGCTGTTCTATATTCTGATTGATTTGGTCCACTGGAATTGCATCCTTTGTAAAGCTACAGCAAATGCAGATTGGACTTCTAGCACTTTAACAGCATGCTTATGCTATCAAAGCCCTCAGAGACTTATGCAAAGTAACGTGCTTTGGTTCCTATCTCTGGGTTTCAGTCTGGGCCTTTGAATTGGATGAACTGAAAAACTCAAAGGAAGCAAAAAAAAAACCCTGCAGATTTTCACCAGATTTTAAAGTAAAGCCATAAATAAACTCGGGTTAATTCAATTTTTTGTCTCACTTGCTGCAGTTAAGTGCTGCTAATATTTTATCAAAAGGAGTCTCACAAATATATCCCCCCCACACCCCATTAGCCAGTAGTAGCTTTTGTAGTAGAAGGTGGGGAGGTGGGTGTATGCTTGCAGAAAGGAGTCGGGGAGGGTTTAGGGAGTCAGTTTGCTCTCCCATTTAAACAACACTACTTCTCAGAATCAGGTTGCAAGGTTTAAGAATGATAACAAGCTCTCAGTGAGTTTGGAGTTTGTAACATAAACATTTCACACCGCTCTAATATAGATCTTTTGGTTTTCTTACTGACGTGCAAAGTCGGCCAAGAGAACACAAACCACATGCCATTCTGGAGGCTAATCACAGAGACAGCAGTCCCACAGTTAAATATGAAATTAACAAGAATGGGCCCGGTGCAGCACTGTCCCTATACTCTAGCTAGACTGGTGCAAACGAGCCATAGGACAGCCTCAATCTCTCCCCTAGGAAGGTCCACCGCATGGGGAGTTTCTTGATCACCACTACCACAGCCCTGGCTGCAGGGACCATTCCAAGGCAGAGGTAGCATGTGGCAGGCATGGATCTGTGCTCCAGCAATTCTTTGCCCTTTTAGGGGCCCTCCAGGGGCTGTATCTGAATAGGGAAGGTGCCAACTGCATTCCATCCATCATTGGCTGTGGCTGATTGGGGCCCATGTTTTCATCTCAATTATTATTGTTTTTAACATGTGTGTGCTGCCCACTGCCCCCTCCTCTAAGTGTTCGGTCTAGATCCTTATGGGGCTAAGGAGCTGCACAGGCAGAAGGAGAGCTGGGGAGGCTGCCGCCGCCACCAGACCACTTCCTACTTATATTGGGGGAGGGACTGGAGGGAGACTCCTAAAGCTCCTGGATGAGAAACCACTGAGTGGGTAAGGAGCTGACAAGCTCAGTGAGAAGGAGAAGATGGGGGAGAGGAAGCAAGAAGGGCAGCTACGGGGAGGCAGGGAGAGGAAAGAAGCAGGGCTGGAGGTGGTGGGGACCTGCCCCGTCTCAGCCCACTTGCCCACAATAGTTGAGGTGGTGGATTCCATACCCCTTTCTCACGCACACGCATGCTTCCCCATGCAAAATCCAATAGCTTGGGATGTGAAGGGGCATCAGTGAATTCCATCATAAACACACTGGGATTGTCTAAATCAGTCAGTACGAGTTAAATGGTACCATCTGCTTTGTAGCTCTTTGGATATTCTTTGGACCATCGTTTGTATAAATACCATATTCAACCATACTTTCCTGTGATGCTGTAATATTTTCTTTCCAAATTGACATTAGTAGGCTTGGAACAGTACAGAATTCCACTCCAGACACTAATTAGTAATATTTGCATCATAGTGAATGTTAGGAGCTAGTTTAATACTGTGACGGGACACATGTCAAGAAATGTTCTATTACACTGCGATATGAATGTTTCCAGGGAGTTGCCATTTCAGTTTGGTAACTGTCCATTATTTGCAAGGCCTCAGGGTTTGGACAATGATGCTGGACTGTTCCAGAGATGGAGAAGTGAACTAGAGATTCTGAATATGCAATATGCATTACAAATATTCTTTTAATGCTGTGGAACTTTCTGTTGTTTTGCAGTTTTGTCAGTATCTGGCTCTGACCTGCGTTGCTTTAATAAATGACTTAGGTCTGTGACTAGCCAATCAAAAAAGCAGGATTTCTAAATGTCACTGTATAATGCCGAGTGACTGCCATCACTGACTGAACTTATGTTACCTCGCCCATATGCATATAATTTCCTGGAACTGTAATTTTTCTTAAGTAATATTTCCCTAGCCGTTCAGTCAAGTATCCAAAGGAAAAAGCTTCTGAAGCACGTTCCTAATTCAAATGAAAGAACAATTGTGTGCATCATTCTCCACTGGCAGCACTACAAAGAGTACACCGACAGGATACAAACTTCTTGCGCTTGAACAGGAGCCAAACCTAACTCCTAAGTTCCATGTAAACAGCACCATTGCAGTCAGTGGTGCTGCAGACGTGTCATCAGGCACAGCAGAAAACTTGCTGTGTTTCAAACCCACAGCTAGAAAAGTGCCTATGGCTGAAATACAGCCACCTGCAAAACAAGCCCTGGAATCATCCCTTTCCAAACCTCACTGTGATGCCCATTCAGTCTTGCAAAATAGCATCCATTCCATAGCACGCCACCAGCTGTCTACCTGCTGCAGTTCTGTTTAGATCCCAAGGACCCTAGATGGCGTTGTATCACCAGCTGAGGAGACAGAAGTCATACACTAGCCGACTTTGCACAGTCATCAGGAAAGTCCAAATTTTGCCTGGCCCCTTACATGGGTGCACAGTGTTGGGTCGAGAGGAAAGTCGCAAGGACCTTTCTCCTTCTGCCCTGTCACTGCACAGTCTGTGCTAGAGCTCGGCAAAACTGCAAACCTTGCACTCAGGAGCATGCACAGTACCCCCTAAGGGGATGGGGAGGAGACAGGGAAGATCCAGAGTAGCCCCAAAGGGACAGGCACAGTGCAAGGGGAGTAAGGGTGTAGTACCACATGTGCGGGGCTGTCCCTAGGCGGGTGCATGGCCCAGGACAAATCAGCCTTCCTGCTAGTCTCCTCGCCATCCACCTGGTGCACCTGGCTGCCGCTCGCCTCCTAACCCCCCCCACAGCCCACCTGCCACTCGCTTCCTCACCTGCCTGCCCACAGTTCACCTCCCTGCTAGTCTCCTCACTGTCTGGCCAGCGCACCCACCCCACCCGCTGCTCTCCTCCTCACCAGCCGCCCGCCTGTCTCCTCACCGCCCTCCCACCTGCCGCTCACCTCCCCGTTCGCCTCCTCACCCTGCTCGCCCACCCGCCTCACCTCCCTGCCCGCCTCCTCACCTGAATATCGGGACAAATGGCATTCTGACCATACATTGGTCGGGACGTTGGACAAAGGGCTAAATATCAGGACAGTCCCGATTTTATCGAAGAGTGGGGGCCCCCCCAAAGTGCCCCAATTTGCCCTACCCAAGGGACAGCTCTGCGTGTGTGCTTTCATTGTGTGCCAGCAAGCTCTGAGAGGAATCCTGCCTCCTTGGAGCAGAATGCCTCCGACTGCTCACCTCGGGCAGTTGAGCACCCCTCCACTCCCTACTATGGTTGTGTCTTCAGGACAGGAGTTAGCCCTAACGGACTGAAAATGACATTTATTTTAAAGCCCCTTTTGATATAGCAGTGGGCGGCTTTTATAAGTGCGCTCACTCACTTGCCATATCAAAAGGCTTTAAAATAAACATAGGCCCCAGTCGCTTCGCTATAACAACACAACTGCTATGCGAGGTTTTTTATGATAATGATTTTTAAAAAGCCTTCAACAAAACCAAATCCAGATTTAAACCAGTGCATAAGAATACGCTGCTTCAAGTGGATGGCGAATGGTCAATACTGTGCATGTGAGTAAACACTACTCAGGCCTCATCCACACTGGGGATTGCAGCAAGCCACTGGAGTACCTGCACGAGTACAAAACCACTACTGAGAGAGGCAAAAATGCTACAAGCAGGGTGACCAGACAGCAAGCGTGAAAAATCGGGACAGGTGGTGTGGGGTAATAGGAGCCTATATAAAAAAAGGACCCCAAAATCAGGACTATCCCTATAAAATCGGGACACCTGGTCACCCTAGCTACAAGCCCCAATTTGCACCAGAGTAGCTTACCCCATTTTTCAAGCAGGCTATCCTTGTTTCTGCTTTGTCTGTCTACACTAGGAGTTTGCACCAGTGCAACAACACTGATGACTGGTTGCTGGTGGTACAGCTGAAGCAAATCTCTTATGTAGATAAGGCATGAGTAAGGGATGCAGAGGAAGATCATCAATAAGTAAATGTTTGCTCTGTCCAAGTTACTTGCTTATTTTTATTTCACTGTGATCACCAACCAGCAGAATGGTGACCCCCATGATTGTCTGAAGAGGTCTTCCAATCCCCATCTATCATAGCCTCTCCCCACCAGTTTTATAGCCTCCCAGTTGTGGGCCAAGATTGATGTCCATGTTTAATTAGCTGCTGTCTTTATTTCAAACAGCTGATTGATTGAAAGCATCTGCTAGCCTGTGTTTGATTACCCTCAACAGTTCATCATATTAAGAGAGGTCTGCTGAATCTCCAGATATTACATTTCCTACTGAGACTGTGCAGTCAGGAGGATTTTTCCTGCTGTTTCTCATGAACAAGCGTTGTGCTAGCTAAGGTCACTGCGTTATTAGTTTCCTTTCCAAACTGATAAGAAAAGAGTCAAGGACTGATGCAGTGTGGGATGGCAATAAAACAGAATTCTGCTTTAATCTTCCTGTGTTACTTTTAAAGTTGATGAGAGAGAGAGAAGCCAGGAACAAACCGGCTTTCTCCATGACTTACTGGAGGGAAATCATACTCTCCAGAGAAAGCATAGGAACATTTTGCGGATTTTTTAAGATCTTGCTCATAGTGACTATCAACTTCAGTCACCGTGAATCAACATCAGCAAAGGTACAGCAAAAGCGAGAAATATTGTTAAAAGCCACTGTTTCATACTGGTAGTTTCAAATAGTTTGCTAACTGCTATAAAAAGTGAGGTGTAAGGAACACTGAAGAGATGTCTAGTTAAAAGTGGGGAATGTTTTCCAGCAGCCTTGAAACTCCCTTTCTATTGGTCATTGTGTGCTTGGCTCTGCTGCCAGGTGTTGTAGCCTCCACAAGGAAAGAGCCAGATGTGATAGGAAATTCACAGACTCGTCTTTTTATGAAAGGTGGGCAAAATCTACTGCAGAACACAGCCACTGATCAAAGCTGGCACTCGAGAGGGAGCTAGGATGTTGTGTTTTAAATTTGCAAAATCTCCTCAATTGGATTTTGGTTTTTCAGGGTGTTGCAGCCTACAAGTTCATCTTTAACCAGGTCAGCCTCAGAATTTAATGTCACGCACTTACTCCACCGCTTCCAATTTCCTAACCTCAACAGCAGGGTTACAGATGGCACTGCACTGATGCACAGTTTTTGTGTGAAAGACAGTGCCAGTGTGGTCATTAAGGGACAGAGCGTGACTGGCTTTTGGAAAGGAAAAGTAGAATCTCTCTCCTCCTTGGGCACCCTACATGAAGACATTTACATTCACACTCCCTGTGATCACACAGGCATAAGGCATACTCTCGCTATATGCCGCTGGGGATGAAGATCATATTGAAGGCAGACCCGTGCCTCCTTTCTCCACATTGTGCAGCAGAGCAAGCTGGGTGGACTGGTGAGGGCCATGCTGCAGAAATGGATATACCAGTTCTGCTCTGGAGGCTGTTTCTACATCTGGTGAGCCTTCTGTGGGAATCACAGTCTGATGGGCCTCCAGAAGATTGTTGGACTGCAAACAGCCTCTACAGGTTTAACTGTATGAGTGTGGGGTGCCTAGAAAAGTGGTTTTAACTGTGTGTGGGTCCATGAGCAATTGGAGAAGGTACAGTGGTTTTCATGGGGCTGGGGAATATCTAGAATCCCTTACCTTGCAGTTAAGCCAAGCAGAGGAGTTCCAGTACAATGGTCTTCCTCAGGTCTGTAAGTCCAGGGCTCCTCTCTAATAACTACAGGAGGTTTGCCAGAGGTAGCAGACTTCAGCAGCAGAGGTGGGCTTTGAATCTGACAATTTAGGCTTCATCTCTCCCTTTCAAAGAGGGGTTAGCAGATGGTGAAAAGGGGGCAGGGAAAGTTGAAGCACAAGTTTGTCAGAGATGAGGAACTTGCATCTCCATTACAAAGACAGCTGTAGTGTTGGAAACATAAGTAGCTGACGGATTGGAGCAGTTCCATTGGCTTTTCTTGGTGGAGATCAGTTGGGTTACAACGAATATAATAATAGTTCTTTTTAAAGTTCTGGAAAAAGTGGCCTCTGCCTCTGATACTTAAAAATAGAGAATTTCTGGGAGAGAGAGACAGGAAAAGATGGTTGGGGTTGTTTAGCCAGCAGATTCCTAAAAATAAGAGACTGTCAGGATAGTCAACTAGGGAATATTTGTTAATGTTTCCTCTGCAAAAAATAACTAATTTCAAAAAAGTAACATGGAAAATGCAATTGTTGTCTGAACGGCCAGTGTGCCAAATTTTGCAGCCTAATCCAATCGTTAAAGTGTGAAATAAAAGGATTTCCAATTTTGTGCCAATCTCAACATGACCTCCACTGTAGAGTCACTATTGATGCCTGCCATTATTTTAGATGGGGCTGGCAGCATTACCTATTATGAAAGATGCCCCACACTTCCCATTAGAAGACCCTGTTTTCAGTTGCTCATAACTTTACCAAACTTTAACTAAAAAGAAAAGGAGTACTTGTGGCACCTTAGAGACTAACCAATTTATTTGAGCATGAGCTTTCGTGAGCTACAGCTCACTTCATCAGATGCATCTGATGAAGTGAGCTGTAGCTCACGAAAGCTCATGCTCAAATAAATTGGTTAGTCTCTAAGGTGCCACAAGTACTCCTTTTCTTTTTGCGAATACAGACTAACACGGCTGTTACTCTGAAACCAAACTTTAACTGTTCAGGATGAACTTTATCCTGGCAAATGTCTGCCTCTGGCTGAATTTTGTTTTTGGAAGGTTTCAGCCAAAATGCATCAGCCATTTCCATGAATGAGTTTACAGAAAAATACATCATTTAGCTCATGTTAAAAAACAGGTGACCTTTAATTTAGAAACTCCTCTTCCCCCTCATGCTGTGGAGCAGTTACTTGAAGGTTGATAAGCAGGTGGCCTTTGTGTCAGGAATGTGCCTTTTCCCATTCTCATGAGAATCCACCCAAATTATCAGGCTTTGAAAAAGCACAGCTCTCACACATTCTGTAGAGATGATTTATAGTTTAGCACCTGAAATCTCTAAAGGTTCCATCTGCACTGAGCATGCTCCAGCCCAGGCTGAGTAGTACTTTCCCTGTAATTGCAGCGAAGGGTGGCTGGGCCAGGCACAGGCCCCAAAACTGAAAACAGGGAGTCTGTCTCTTCGGTGCATGCAATACCCCATCTTCTGGGCTCAGGGAGTGTGGAGAAGGACACTGCCTAAACTGAATGCACAGGGATCAAGAGCCAGACCTGATGGGGGGAGGGAGAGGGAGTAGATTGGGATAAGGGGCTGGAGGTGGAGGGGGGGGGAAGACTGGCACTGGAGGCTGGCAGGGAGGGAGATGGTGGCTGGGACTGGGAGCCACAGAGGGAAATGGGAGGGTGGGGGGAGACGTTGAAGCTGGGGCAGGGAACTGGGATCAGAGACAGAGCTGGGGCTGGGGAAGGAGGGCTGGAACTGTCAAGACTGGGATTGGGAACTACTGGGCAGGAGAGACATATCTAACAAGGAGCCAGGGTGTGAGGGGACAACTTGGACAGGCTGGGCAAAGAGAGATGGACAAGAAGCCCGGTGAGGTGGGGACATTGAGACTGGAGGAGGAGCCGAGGGTGGTAGATGGAGATTGGGAGCCAGTGGGAATTGGGAAGGTGGGCAGGGGGATCAGCGAGTAGATGATGGGGAGAAAAACAGCTTAGATGGAGATGCTGGGAGGGGAGGAACTGGAACCGGTGGGGCAACGAGACTAGGACTGGGTGTGGGGAGGGGGGCAGATGGTTGCTCAGAGGGGAAGACTGGGACTGGCTGGGCAAGGATACCTGGAGTGGGATGAGGAGGAAGAGAACTGAATACTAGGACCAATTAGATGAGGAGAATGGGTCTGGGATGAGGAGCTGGGTGTAGGGAAGAGACTGGGCAGGGCTGAAGAGTTCAAGCTTGGGGTGAGGCCTGTAGGATTGCCAACACTGTATTTCAAAAATAAGGGACTGTTCTCTTCACATCCCCACCCCACCCTTCCTCCTGATATTACTATTATCCTCATCAGTAATAATGAATAAGCAGTACTCATCTACATTCACCAGGCGTATTTCTACCTGATTTTTGCAGCACTCAGCAAGTCCCAGTCTTGTTGTACAGAGATGAAAAAATAAGGGATGTCCCTTGTAACAAGAGATGTTGGCAATCCTAGGCGGGGGGGGAATGGGCAGAAGGGTCTGTGCCCACTAGAGACACTACCCTACGGAGCCTGGAATGCAACCCAAAACTCCTGGGGTTCTCAACATCCCTCAGCTGTCAGCAAATATCTGTGAAACCTACTGGCAAAGTGTGCATCTCATCCTCCACCAGCACTGGGCCACATAGAGGAGACACCTACCATTGGTACTAGTTACTCTCTTACCTCAAATGGCAGAGGTCTGTGGTGAATCTAAAGGTTCCAACCCTGCTGATGAACTATGTGGATGGCAATATGATGCCACATGATGTTATTTTGGGGGAGGGAGGTTGTTAATCTGGGAAATTCCACAAATTTTTTGTATGTAAAATATCATTTAGGGTTGCAGAGTCAAGCACGGAAAAGTCAATCTTAATTTTGGCATTTTCTGACTTTTGCATGCTTGACTTTGCAACCCAACTAATGTTCTTTAATGACATGAGAGTGAGTGTAATTTTTAATATACTGCACACACCTCTATTCTTCAGTTGTTACTCAAGCACAACGCTCATTGACTTAAAAGAGCTTTGGAAGATTATGGTATGAATTGTTATATATATTGTGTTCTGCAACTAAAATAATGTTTGTAGCATCCTTGGTTACATATGCAACCCTCTGGGGTGACAGAGCTGCTACTTGCATGCAGGAGAAATACTTAACAGCTGAATAGCACCAGATAAATCACGGTATGATCCCACATAGCTATATTTCCTCTCCACATGGCCTCTTAGGTCCATTTACTCCCTTTTGTACTGCATAACAGAAGAGATGATCTTACCCAAGAGGAGCAACTGGGCAGTGGTTAAACTAATAGGGGAAGAGGCCAAGCTGCCATCACAGAAATTATTCTAAAATGTCTTTATTCAGACAATAGTAGAAGCGCTGTAGATCGGAGTCTTGCAAAATTCCGGCAGTTAGACTAGGTTAATCAAACGGCATTTTCTCTCCCTAACAGCTAGGAATCTATGGATTACGTTAAACACCATTACATTAAAGAGTTGTATTTTTAGGAAATTCATTTGTAGTAAATGCCAAAATAATATCAAAATCTTGCTATCAAGAAGTAAAATATCTAAAAACTTAAATGTGCTTAAAACTCAATCATGAAGCTCTCTCTTCACAAAAAAAGAGAAGAATATTTCAAGTATGAGAAAGCAGAGAAATTAACTTTGGTTTTATCACATGGTGAAGTCTATTTGAAACAGATCTTTTTTTGGACTGACCTACACCACACCTTCATGTTAGTGCTGGAGTGTAACTGGTCTTATACTGCAGTAATACGTTATGGCCAAACTGTGACTAATTGACAGTGCAGCCAAATGTCAACCATTACAGCTGTACATATGTTGAAAAGACTGTATGACAGTGGCATAGTACATACAGTATGGAGAAAAGCTATTAAGGATGTCAGAGCTAAATAAGCCATTACATTTATTCTTGGGAGAGCGTATATTGTTGCAAAATTCAATGAAAGACTTTTTACTCACATAACTATTGGACTACCAATATACTGAATTAGCACTCTGTGCTATATCTGCAGACAGAGTTCTCATCATCTATTTTACTTCTGTTGTGCACCCAGTCACACATAGGTTTAGTAATCTACATGGAAGAAACCAATGATTTATCAATCAAGGTGCACAGGAAATGAACAGACTGATTATACTAGTCTTCACTGTTTCAAATTACAGACTGTTCATGCTGTAAATTAAAACTTCATACTAGGAGGATGCAGAGGGACTAGTCATTTGTCATTCTCAGACACACATCATGCACTAATGCTAATTGTCATTCTTGTAGTGGATCTCTACATTTGTGTGTGCAACCCAGCCTCTTGAAACAGAGGTCAGAATTCAGTGTGTTTTATGGACTAGTGTGTGGTCATTGCTTAGCAAAGGAGGACATTCTCTGAAGTAAGAACAAGAGTGTTAGCTGGTGGTGTTTTTTCCTTAATGGCACAAGGACTTGCTAGTGTCTCAGGAGCACACACTGGATTAACTGTGACTTGGAAATCCTACAAACTAGGAATTGTATTTGACACTTGGTTTCCTTTAGAAATTACTGTCTGGGAGTATTTACATTTTCTCAAAAAGTCAGATCCGAAAAATCCCACATTCATGAGGATGCTTCATCTTAATTTTTAATGTACAAATCCCAGAAGAAAACTGTATCCCCAGTCAATATGCTGTATTATTATCTGTCACTGCATAGGTTAGAAACCTGGATAAAGCCTTTTAACAACCGTGAGAAGAGACATTAATTGGTGACAAATTATTGAACAAGTGCTTCAGAGGAAGTCTTTCTATACCTTGTAAGTAATTCCCTAGATAATATACTAATGCAAAATGATAGGGAGCATCTATTTTTTAAAAGAAATCTAAATTTTCTGACTTTCAAGTTAATTTTTTATTTTTAAGACCGATATTAAAGGATTTAGTTAAGGCAGAAACTTTATAAGTGGCAAAAGGACAAAACTATTAAACAATGATTATGGATTAAACTATTTAGTACAGAATACTGGTTCCTCTCCGCTTGCTTCATATCGGTGTAACTGAACAACAATAACTCACACAACCAAATAGGTAAACAAACAAAAATGATTTAGACACTACCGCCACTTCATGCAATACAATTAATGTATTCTCAGACAATTGAGATTTGTTATATTAGTAAATTAAAGCCCACCTACCTTCACAGGTCCATACTCATAATCAGATCCCTGCAGGAGATGCAGAAAAGACACCATGAAAATATTCAAGGTTGCCCACGGTTTGTACATTCTGATGTTTAAGATCCACAGATTACTACGCAGTTGATATCATACAGCTGGAAGGCTCTGTTTCGAAATGCATTTCTTGCAACAATTTAAAAAAACTTCCAGAATTTCAGTTGTAAATCCAAACAGAATAAGCACGTGAGAAAGTAAATAACTGTTGTCTCATCCAACACAATTATAATTCACCTAGACAATGTCATTTCCTAGACTGTTCTTTAGATACATTTGAAAAAAGTTTAAGCATTTGCTTGGTTTTATCTGATAATCTCACAAGTAATCAGGTAATCAGATTCACATTAATGTTATTAACTGATCTTCCATCTGGACTCACAAAGGGACTCAATTAATTTGTGGTCCAGAAACTTTAAAAATATGCTATATTCTGTGCTCTGTGTTACAGCTGCCTTTTAAGATGGTAGTATAACGGCCAATGTTTTGAGCTACAGAGAGCTGTAATCCAACTCTGTATTAAAACTTTTTTCACAACCCTCGTGGAAGCTTGCAGAAGCATGTGTCTTAAATCTGATACAGACTTTGGCAGAAACAGAGTCAAAGTTTGGCTCTAATCCCATTCTGTCCCTACCAATAGCATAGCAGTTTTTAAACTAACTGATGCAATCTAGACTGCCATTATTTTAAAAAGATTACCTGAAACATGAAACTTCAGCACACGTTCTTACACAGCACACGTATTACAATAGCTAGTTCCCTCGTTTTTTTTTTTTTAAAAAAAAGGGGAGATGACCACATACTCTTTTATATCTTCAGGGCTGTAAGATTTGCTTAATGGAGTGTCACAAAGGAAAGTAAAAAGTTTAAATAAATGATTTTTAAAAGAGACCTTATGAAGCAATAGATTTAAAATGAGAGGTTTTTTTTGCAGCAAAAGAGAAACATATTTCTGTATACCAAAACAAAATGACTTAATGCACTTTCCACCCACATTTGCATATATATATATATATGCAAAAATGTAGAGTTAACCCTCAAAAAACCATAATCACACAGACATGCTTGGTAATTAGGTATATTAAGTATATACTACTGGCCTGATCTAGTAATTTTTATTCATATGAGTAGTTCCACTGAAGGCAACAGAACTACTCACATGTGTAAGGGATTGCAGGATCAGACGCTTATGATGTAAATATGAAACACCCAGCTACACTCTTAACATTGTAGATCACTGGTTTCCTATCTTTGACTTCCAGGTGGCAGCTCTCTCAAATCCATTTTTTGCATTTCTGTAATCATCAATGGCTTGTATAATTTCTTCCTGAGTATTCATCACAAATGACCCTAGTATAGAAAATAATTTTAATCCAGTATTTTCAGATGTGATCTGTTATTTAATAGAGAAATTATTTTTGAAACACACTGTTATATTATTTGTGGCTTTAGTCTTTTACCACCTGTTTTCTGAATGCAACATTCTACCCTGCCAACCAGTTTGTCCCCAGTGACTGTGGCTTGTCCCTGCTGTACTGGTTCATTTAGGGTTGGCATGAAGTTCTCTTCCCCAGGAGGGATGTGCTAAGTCTTCCTCCCTCCCCTGTCTATGTGTCTGTTTCTCTCCCTCCCTCCATTTGCAAGGGGAATCATAGGGTTTCTTCAGGTCCTTTGCCAAAGGGGTAATTTCACATGTATGTATAGTGCCCTTTCCCACTACATTATAATCAGTTAATTAACTAATCATTTAAATTCAAATACTATTTAATCTAAAAATATTTTAAACTAAAATGCCTCATTTAACATTTGGCTTCTCTGCTATCCTTCCCACATTGTTATCCATCCCAAGTACAGCCTATGACCCTGTTTGCTTTACTGTAAACTTCCCTTCGGAGGCACTACTCAGTATGCTCTAGTGTGGGGTGGGAGTGTGTCCTAGTGGTTAGAGCACTGGACTGCTACTTGGAAAATATGGGATCTCTTCCCAGCTTGGTGACCCAGGGGAAGGCACTTCACCTCTCTGTGCATCAGCTTCCCCATCTGTAAAATGGGGCTAATGATAGTGATGTCCTTGGTAAAACATTTTGAGAGCTACTGATGAAAAGTGCCGTATTAACAGCTAAGTCTTATTAATACTGCAGAAATTCTCAACAGTATCTCTGGAAGTTCTATGGCCTGTGTTATGGAGGAGGTCAGGGGAGATGATCACAATGGTCCCTTCTGGCCATAGACTCCATCATATTTACAAAATGAAGTTAAATGCTGCAGGTTTAGACAGTTATATTTAGACTCCCCTTTAAGAACCTGTCCCAAAGCCCACGTAAGTCAAGAGAAGGTCTCCTGTTGACTCCAATGGGATTTGAATCAAACTTTAAAGTTTTGAATAAAGGCAGGGACAAAGCAAAGAGTCAACAGAAATGTGGAGAAACTAACTTCTCTGACTTTCTAGGAAACAGCTTGCTCATACTATCTGCACCCATAGTTCCCAACTTTCCCCCTGCCCACCACACCATGTCCTGACTCAGATATCTTTCATTTTCCAGTGTACAACTGTCACCCATCGCTTTAGTCTCTGAGCACTTCCATCCCCTCCCCCACAAAAAAACCAATAGCAATAGTGAAGTCCCTAATGGATTTCATGGAGTTTTTTTCACGGTTCACGTTATTTTTAAAATGCTTCAAACAAACATCGATGGAAAAAAGTGAAAAGTATAGTACTTTAAAAAATATAGTATATTTTATTTTTAGAATATAGAAATACAAAGAATACACCTTTAGTCCAACAGCACTCTCTCATATATAAACAAACTGGCTGGGGAACATGGGAGGCACTGACTTTCATTTTCAATCACTGTATTTGTGATGGAGAGGAACATAACAGGCTTCAAAAGCAGGCAGGTATGGGAGATGGCCCACATCCTTTGAATTCTTTCTGCCAGTTTACAAGACAAAATCAACCAACCAATGGTTTGTTTACTAGAAACGCTTACCATACTGTACCATGGATTCTTTAATCAGCTCACCAGCGACTAAGACAAAATAGCTTATTTCAGGACCCTACACTGAAAAATTGAATGAATTAAATAGCAACATATATTTAGATTATGTTATTATAGATTATATTTAGACAGACATTTTACAGACTGTCACAGGCTGGCTGGCCCTTTATGGGGAGATAGGCTCAGTCTCGCCTGTCACAGATTAGCCTCTGCAACTGATCCTGACTGGCTGTGGAGCAGGTGGCTCTATTCATTTATCAGACCCAGCTGGGGAAGAGCTGGGTGATGGGGGAGCTGGGAGACTCAGCTGGAAGAGAGCTACAGGGGAAAGTGGTCTCCTGTGACTGGCCCTGGAAGGAGAGGGTGGCATGGCCGGAGCAGGCTGGGAAAGGTCAACCCCCAGGCAGATGGCCTGGGAATAAGTATCCAGTCCAGGGAGAACCAGACTAGGGAAAGGTCTCCAGAGAAGAAACCCTGAGGGCTAGTGGCTCAAGTCTGGGCTGGGTCTTCAGGAGAAGTTCAGCACTGTAGGAATGGACACAGTGAAAGGTAGCCTAGGAGCAGTAGAAGACCCTTTGGTTTTATACTCTTTGAACTGGAGACAGCTACTTGACAGGGCCCCCCTGAGGGGAGGTAGGTCTGCTGCAAGATGGCTCTTAGTAGGCCTCATGGGAGCACAGGGAGGGGATGGTGCCACACAGACAAGACAAAGAACAGATAGTTTTCCTCTGGTATCAAATTCATTCTGTATAGTATCTGCTCACATGTACTTTAGTGTGAAAATTCAGGTGAGAAAATAAATTCCTTTCAGGTATTTAACAAATTATACCCAAGGACAGGTCCAGACCAACATCTCCACATGCCAAACAAAACAAAAGGAGAAGCACTGGAAACAAAAATCATCTTAATCCAGAGACATGTAGCAAAACATTCAGAGCATGATTCTGTGAAGTGTGCTCACTGTAGTCCACCAAAACCAATGGGACTACTCACATGAAAAAAGATTTGTGGGATCAGGCCCTAGATTATCACCAATTAAACTGGTAGTTTCAGGCTGCAACAATAAAATATGAGCTCAATAGAAGCAGTTAATTAACCCTGACCTCAAAATAACAGATGACTTCATCACATTTTTTGCATTTGAAACCATTAGTTACAGGATTTTGCACCAATACAAGTTTCTGTACTAAGCAGAGTTCAGGAAGCTAATATAATTCCCAGCTAAAATCATTAAGCAAGTATTTGTAAATTGATCCTATGAGGGGATCTACACATTCCCTATAACTAATCCACACACAGAAGACCTTTTGTTCCACTTACAATTACAAGGAAAAAAATTGGGTCATTACCTCAAGTGTCTCAAATAAGGATCTAATTTAGATTTAACAAGATATTTATGACACAGCAATTAAATGCTGATTTTAGGTTTATCAATGAACAGACACACATTATTAAACTTCTAAAAGATGGTTTTAGTAAACACACTGTTAATATCATGACTGTTGCAACCAGAAACTTCATTCTAGGCATACTAGCACAATGTTTTGGAAAATGTAAAGCTAAATGCTGAGTTTGATCTGTATATATATTTTTTTATTACTAATGATCAAACAACCAATTTAGGCCCTGATCCTGCAAGTTACTCCATGCTGTTGGACCCCTGAATGCAGGCAGAGAAATGGGGCACTGTGCCATCACAAGATTCTATCTGTACCAACTGCTTTTCAGGATAAGGGCCTTAGATATCTGCAGGATGATTGTTCAGCTTTAGCACATATGAATGACAATAACCATGAATTCACTGCTCCGTGTATAGATAGGGCCAGATTATGCCACTAACGCCTAGCCCAGAACAGGAGACAGTGCAAGGCCCGTATACCCCAACAGGAAGATCCAGGAGGAGAGCTGGTAAAAAAAAAAATGCAGAAAAATCATCAAAATGTAGAATACTTTGAAATTTTTCAAACAGCTCTCTATGGGAGACACTGTGCCCAAATCTCCTGGAGACAACAACTGCTGTGCCACCCCTTATTTCATATTTATATTACAGTAGCACCTAGAGAGATTTTCCTGTGGATCAGGGCCCTATTGCACTAGGCGCTATACATACACATCCAAGGAGATGGTCCCTATGCTGAAGGGCGTGCAACCTCCTGTCTGTAGCAAGCCAGAGGTATGGGCTGCTATGGAGGAGTGGTGTTCCAAAACCCTGCCTCCTCTCTGCCCTTTTGATGGAACTCACACCCTTAAGGGCACTAGCCCACAGAGCCACTGATCAGGACATCAATGGCTATAATTAGGGCCCTACCAAATTCCCCCTCCATTTTGGTCAATTTCATGGTCATAGAATTTTAAAATCATAAATTTCAGGATTTCAGTTATTTCAATCTGAAGTTTCACAGTGTTGTAACTGTAAGGTACTGACCCAAAGGATATCGTGTGGGGGTGTCGCAAGGTTATTGTAGGGGGGAATAGCGGTACTGCCACCCTTATTGCCGCACTGCTGCTGGCTGCGGTGCTGCTTTCAGAGCTGGGAGGCCAGAGAGCAGTAGCATGGTATGGTATTGCCACCATTACTTCTGTGCAGCTGCCTTCAGAGCTGGGTCCTCGGCCGGCAGCTGCCACTCTCCGGCCGCCCATTGCCACCCTTACATCTGTGCTGCTGCTGGCAGTGCCACCTTCAGAGCTGGATGCCTGGCCAGCAGCCGCCGCTTTCTGGCCAGCCAGCTCTGAAGGCAGTGCAGAAGTAAGTATGGCACTACTATGACGCCCCCTACAATAATCTTGGAACCCTGCCACTGCCCCCTTTTCGGTCAGGACCCCCAGTTTGAGAAACGCTGGTCTCCCCTGTAAAATGTGTATAGTATTGGGTACTTTCACTCTAAAGACCAGATTTCACAGTCCATGACACATTTTTCATGGCTGTGAATTTGGTAGGGCCCCAGCTATAACTGTGGCTTCCTGCAACAAAGGAGATAAAAGAGAAGGGAAGCTTTGTGCTCTCTCTCCTTTGCACACCTCTGCATAGGCTGACTACCTTGTGGCCCTTAACATGTGTTTATGTGACATGTAGTCAGAACACAGCTGAAATGGTCACCAAACATTAACCACCATGTAGTGCAATGAATTCACAATTTTGTTTTTCTTATTTCAAAAATGCCCTCAAATGTTCTAAAATTGAATAAAACCCCCTCGTTTTTCACTGTAAAAAAAATCTAAGAGGAAATCTAACATAAGATAAGGGAAGAGAAAAATATAAAATATGACGTTTAAAGAGTTAAGGCGCTGGACAATAGGGAAAAAAGGAGGAGAGGCAGGTTTCTGGTGCAGTGAATTCAAACATCCAATGCCCACTATAGCAAAGACTTGCTCACATGCTGGAATCTGATACTCTGCTGTGGTCCTTAGAGGGCAAGTGGTGTCAGAATGTAATTACCTGTCCAGATGAGGGTTACGGAGTAGGTAACAAATATAGCCACTAAAGGTGTAAAAACCAAGATGAACAATTCCAAGTCAATTTGACACTTCATAAGCAGTCAATGTACAATAAGCAAGGAAAGTGTAATGTGATCCCAGTGCCCTGGAGCAGTGAACAAATGTGTTGCTGCATACTGAAGAGACTGCAAGCAAAAGAGATGAACTGCTGGATGCTTTGCAAGGAGGAAATTACAATAGTAGAACCTCATTGTCTTAAGGACATGTACTGCTGTTGCACAATCATCGTGGGACACAATGGGTATAGACTGCACCAATTGCACAACTGAATAAAAACTTTTGGACCACGCCAAACACATGATTTGTCAAGGAAAGACAAGATTTCAAATCACATCAACTTCCTTCACCGTACTCACTGTCTACAAGCAATTCCCCTTAGGGAGCAAGCAAGAGAATCCACATAGCTACTCCTGCCCATGACTTCCGCATTGCTAGTGCTGCCGACAAGGTAGATATATTTGCCATTTAACTTGCCCCTCACTCAGAGCAACGTTACATATCTCAGCAGAGAATAACATCAACCAAGTCGATATACTATCTGCTGGGTTTTTACTGCAGTGATTTGCTTACAGATTACACTAAAATTCTAGAGTGAGGCAATCGAAGTGGCTACTGATTGAGAGCCCACAGGATATCAAAGAAATCTGACGGAAGATTCCTCACCTATAGTAGCCTTGTGCAACTGAACAGCTTTGCTAACAGATTGTAGCATGACTGCACCTTGGGGTGGAGGTCAGATTATAGCCAAGTGGCAATTACATTTCATCGAAGATGATGTACTTTATAACAGAAACAGAAGATGTAAGATTGGTTTCCCCATATGCATTTTAGACTCAGGCCAAACCCTAAGCAGTTAGTAGGACCATATGAATGAGTAAGGTGAACAGAATTCAGCCCATCATGGCGGAACGCAGAAAAAACCCTCATCTCTGTGAACTAATCATAGTTACATAAAAAGTAAGTGAAATGTTGGCATTTTTGGAGTTTTAATCAGAGCTCTTGTGCTATAAAATTTCTGGTGATAAGTGACACAAAATACCTTGTGTTATAAATATAAAGGGAAGGGTAAACACCTTTAAATCCCTCCTGGCCAGAGGAAAAACCCTTTTACCTGTAAAGGGTTAAGAAGCTAGGATAACATCGCTGGCACCTGACCAAAATGACCAATGAGGAGACAAGATACTTTCAAAGCTGGCGGGGGGCGGGGAGGGGGAGAGAAACAAAGGCTCTCTGTCTGTGTGATGCTTTTGCTGGGACCAGAGCAGGAATGCAGGTCAGAATTCTTGTAAAGGCTAATAAGCAATCTAGTTAGATATGCGTTAGATTCTGTTTTGTTTAAATGGCTGATAAAATAAGTTGTGCTGAATGGAATGTATATTCCTGTTTTTGTATCTTTTTGTAACTTAAGGTTTTGCCTAGAGGGATTCTCTAGGTTTTGAATCTGATTACCCTGTAAGGTATTTACCATCCTGATTTTACAGAGGTGATTCTTTTACTTTTTCTTTAATTAAAATTCTTCTTTTAAGAACCTGATTGCTTTTTCATTGCTGTTAAGATCCAAAGGTTTGGGTCTGTGTTCACCTATGCAAATTGGTGAGGATTTTTATCAAGCCTTCCCCAGGAAAGGGGGTGTAGTGCTTGGGGCAATATTTTTGGGGGGAGACGTTTCCAAATAGGCACTTCTCCTGTTCTTTGTGTAACACTTTGGTGGTGGCAGTGTTTAACCTAAGCTGGTAAGAATAAGCTTAGGGGGTCTTTCATGCAGGTCCCCACATCTGTACCCAAGAGTTCAGAGTGGGGAAGGAACCTTGACACCTTGTTTCCATTTGACTGGCAAATAGGGTGGTCAAGTGTCTGGTTTTTGAGCAGAAAGGGGACCTGACAGTGTCTGGTCAGATCTACTGACTGGACACCCAAAGTCCAGTTACTGCGGGCAGGGGAGGTGCTGGGTCATCACCTGCAACAACCTCTACTCAGCCAGGACCACCTCCTGCCTGCATCAGGTGGCTGCAGCTCCCAACCCTGGCTCCACAGGCAAGTCCCTCCTGACCCACATAGGGAGGGGGGCAGAGGGGAAAAGCAGTGAGCAGTGTAGGGAGGGGGAAAGACGAGCAAAGGGAGGGGGGCTCAGGGAGAAGGGACAGGGCAGGAGCAGGGTCTTGGGGGAAGAGGTGGGGCAGGAGTGAGGCCTAGGGGGAAGGGGTGGCAAAGGGGAGGATCCAGCACTCATGCTGGAGTGTCCAGTTTTTAAATACAGTATTACAAAGTTGGCAACCATACTGGCAAAGTCCCAGAGGCTGTCTCTCAGTTTTGCTAAAGATTCTCACATTGCTCTGTCAGAGAATAAAGAGGCCTTAGAATGAGCAGAAATGGCTCCCTGAGGCCCATTCCCAGGCTCTGAAGGAAAGAGTGTGGCCTGGGCATACTATGACAAATTTTCTGCTTCCCAGCACCCATAGGAGACCATGATAAGTAGAGTGTAAACTGGAGCTGCCCTTAGCCTAACTTACACCCGGGGCCAGACAAGATTCTGCCTGGGCCTACCATATAAGGAGTGCAAGGTGGCTTAAAGCCTCTTTTATTCTCCCTTTATATCCTCCCTTCCATCCTTGCTGAAAATGCAGGAACTGAGTAACTGATGCCTGGATCCACCAAGAGAAGTAGGCACTTAGAAAATCACAGATCAAACTGTGATCCACAGAGCTGAGTTAGTTGTCTAGGCTTCCTACACAATGAATGGGGAGAGAGAGGTGCCTTAGAATGCGAACCACAAAGCCAGCACACTAGGCAGGAAGCAGCGTAAGCTAGCCAGTGGGAGAGATGGAAGAGAGGGGGGTGTGCTAAGCCCTGTCCCTCTCACAGAGTTAAGTGCCTATGTCCGGGCTGCAGAGAGGCGCTTATCTCTCCTTGTGAACCATGAGCCAAGGGAAGACAGGCACTCCTCCACCTAACGAACATGCGGGGCCTATCCAGTAGGTGTGCTCAGAGGCTGCCTAACTCCACCCAGAACAGCCAGGGAGTGGAGAAGGAGGAGCTGGTTCAAGTCTCCCTGCCCCTGCCTGATGAGGAGAACAGGAGTCTGTCATCTCTCAAGGGAGTGCCCTAACCGCTAGGCAACATGGTATTCTGATGTGGGTTTCCCTGCATCTCTCCTATTGCATCTATTCCACTTTAATTGAATAATTACATATTAATGGAGCCAGAGAGTAAGAATGAGTCTATTGCCTAGTGCTTTGAGGCAGCAGATCCCTGTACAAATCCCTTCTCCTTCAGAGGCAGAGGGAGACCTGAACTTGTGGTCTCCCCCATCCCACATGAGTGCTCTCACCATGGGGTAAAGTTTATAAATGAGCTACCCCTCTGCTAGGCCATTTTGTGTGGAGTTAGTTGGCCTCTGAGCTGACCTACTAGATCTGGCCCCACAGGTTAGTTAGGCAAAGGCGTGCCTATCTTCCTCCAGTTCATGGGTTGCTTTAGGGCTTAAGCAGGAGATAGGTGCCCAGAAACCTAGAGTAGAGACAGCAGTGCCTATGCCCAGAATCAAACATAGGCCCCTAGGGAACTTTTACCACAAAAACTTAGGCATTGAGCAAGTTTAGGCACCTGCAGAGTTAGGCAGCAGCTGTGTGGGAGTTTTGTGGATCAGAGTGGTGCCTAAAAAAAAGGACTTAGGTGCCTAAGTACCTTCACAGATATGGGCCTGAATAAGAGCTCAACAGAGCAGATGGCCTGGCTCAGCATGGAGGCTCTGGAATAAAGGCAACCTCCCTCCATACTCCATAATGTAATCTTCTCAAAGAAAGATAGTAGGTATAATGGAGATAACAGGTAGGGAGCTATGGACGAACTAAGCTAAACTACGGGCTTTGAGTTGGCTATATAGACAGCAGGCAGAAATTAGGACGGGATGACATTTATTTTTCTGAAACGTTTTGCCTATTGCTGATCCTAAGATACCCTCTACAGACATATCCTTATTCCTCAGTGCAGTATAGGCATGTGCAATAATGGCTTCAGAGTGAATAGAAGAATCATAATTCACTTGGGAGTATAAACTATGAAAGTATAGATGGAATGGTATATGACAGCAAAGCCCTGAGAGTTATCATGGCCCTATCGGGCCTCATCTCCATTCCAGGATCATCTATTACAATAACACAATAACATGAAAGGAAAATGCATAGGATACAAGTGGAAGTTTGGGGATGAAATATTGGCTATTTACACTAACATTTACTGGATTTTAACATTTACAAATCTCAGGTCAATAAAAGGGTAAATCAATTCCCTGACATCAGCAAGGGAGAATCAATGGTCTATCCCCTGTGGTTGTTTATATAGAAGTCAATGTGTATTCTACAGAGTGTATATTTAAGTTTCATATCTGGCTCTAATAGGATGATTTTTTTGTACTTTTAAGACATATAAAAACTATTTTAAGATTTCATTTAGCACATTCCTGATCTTTATTTGATCTTGTAACCATCAATAATGTTTACTAAAGATTCCAGTTAAACCCTCACATTGCATTTCCTATTAAAAAAATCACTCCAAAAGGACTGGCTGATTCACAGGGATTGGTAATGTGCTGTTAACATCTGGGTTACCAGTTCAAATCCAGTGCTCTCTGTCTAGGCATTTATCTTGTGCTGATGGCATTGAAGCCTTGGTGACTAATTGCTAGTCACCATCATCTGGTGGCTGGTCAGTGGCCTATATGAAAAAGCAGGTCACCTTAAATCCATGTCTTTAGTAGACATGAATCTTGGACACAGAAAACAGTGTCACCAGTTGGCAGCCCTGTCAGGAAAGAATGAGTCCCTCAGTGAAAGAATGAGTACTGAGTGGACATGGAGAATGAGTTCTCCTTTCATTCTCCCTTGAGTCCATCGCCCTTATACACAACACAAACCTATTTTTAGTCTGGATAGGTACCCATGATTCCCTTCCTCTGACCCCTTGAGGTACTCCCTCCAGGACTGCCTTCAGACACTGTGGTGGCACAGGGAAGCTAGTGCTACTCATGCTGGATGTGTTTTGTGAATCTATTGAGAACCTCAATCTCCAAGGCTGTCACTCTGCCCCTTTTCATGACCAACATCATGTTGTTTTATTTACACCTTGCAATGCACTTAGGGCCTGGGACCAATGGAGTGAATACATGTGAATGCATAAATAAATCTATCTCCTTCAAAATTCCTGTCCTTGAGTTCTAGAAGAAGGTCCCCTCCAAGGAGAGAGAGAGCTTTCACTCACGCACCAGCTTGTGTCTGAGCACAAGCAACTCTGGATTCCGTGCGTCTCTGCCACACACACTGCCCACACCATGATTCTTCTCAGTGTGAGTGAGGAGTAGAACCGAACCCAAGAAGAACCCAAGAGTCAGAACACAGCAAGAAGGCAGGATGATCTCAATAGGGTATAGATGGGGCTGATTGAGATTCATGTTAGGAGCAGGTCCTCAAGGAATTCATTTTGAAGCACTTAAACATCTTCATTAATGATCTGGATAATGGGACGGATTGCACCCACAGCAAGTTCGGGGATGACACTAAACTGTGGGGGAGAGGAAGATATGCTGGAAGGTAGGGATAGGGTCCAGAGTGACCTAGACAAATTGGAGGACTGGGCCAAAAGAAATCTGATGAGGTTCAACAAGGACAAGTGCAGAGTCCTGCACTTAGGATGGAAGAATCTCATGCACTGCTACAGGCTAGGGACCAACTGGCTAAGTGCAGTTCTGCAGAAAAAGACCTGGGGATTACAGTGGATGAGATGGTGGATATGAGTTAACAGTGTGCCCTTGTTGCCAAGAAGACTAACATATTGGGCTGCATTAGTAGGAGCATTGCCAGCAGATCGAGGAAAGTGATTATTCCCCTCTATTCAGCACTGGTGAGGCCACATCTGGAGTACTGCATCCAGTTTTGTGGCCCCCACTACAGAAAGGATGTGGGCAAATTGGAGAGAGTACAGCAGAGGGCAACAAAAATGATGAGGGGGCTGGGGCACATGACTTCTGAGGAGAGGCTGAGGGAACTGGCTTTATTTAGTCTGCAGAAGAGAAGAGTGAGGGGGGATTTGATAGCAGCCTTCAACTACCTGAAGAGGGGTTCCAAAGAGAAGGGAGCTAGGATGTTCTCAGTGGTGGCAGATGACAGAACAAGAAGCAGTGGTCTCAAGTTGCAGTGGGGGAGGTCTAGGTTGCATATTAGGAAAAACTATTTCACTGGAAGGGTGGTGAAGCACTGAAATGGGTTACTTAGGGAGGTGGTGGAATGTGCATCCTTAGAGGTTTTTAAGACCTGTCTTGACAAAGCCCTGGCTGGGATGATTTACTTGGGGTTGGTCCTGCTTTGAGCAGGGGATTGGACTAGATGACCTCCTGAGGTCTCTTCCAACCCTAATCTTCTATGATTTTATGATTCTCTGTTTTTTTAGGGTTAATGAAATTGAGCTTTGCCTTTCTTGTGAAAGGGGACACTTCACTTTGACCCAGTTAGAATTTTCAGAATTATGAAAGGGATTTTAAAGGAGCTGAAACAAACACCTAGGGTGAAATCCTGGCCTCACTGACATCAGTGGCAAAGCTCCCCAGTTAGGATTTCACCCCTAATCTAGATGTGTTTCCAGCGCAAGGGTGGAATTGATGTGTACAGTGAAAAAATAAGAAAACAGTTTTAAGACCAGTTATGAAAAGGACATGCATTCTGGGATGCCTGGCCTCTTCCTGGCCCTAATATTTCTTATGGTATGTTGTCACATTTTGTGCAGTAAAAGACTTGGGCGAGGGGGGGGGGGGTTTGATGGAAATACCAATCAAAGAAATAATGTTAATAATTCCCATCCAAAATCTTTTACAGAATTGAGTCACAAACTCCAAGCATGAGAACAGGATAAGGATTACCTTGTTTTCTAACTGAACACAGTCACCATCATCCAACACCGCTGTGTGATGGGGTTCTATTTTCTCTTGGGCATCATCAGATCCTTTGAATAGACCAGATATGTAAAAAGACAATGCATGACACTATCAAAGCTGCAAATTATGAAATAATTAGTCATCCCTTCTGCTGAGAGCTATTTTATTTAAGAACATGCATGCTTTTCTTTAATTCATCTTCCTCTAACACTCCCACTCTGTCTTTTACACATACCCACTGTCCACCCCAGTTGTCTTTTACTTTTCATTTCCTTTCTGCAGCAGATGAACAAAGGCCATTTCTCCCCACTGTCAAGTCTATTATGTGCATCCTCTGATAGACCATGGCCATAGGAATTAGAGTACTATCCAGTTGAGAGAAGAAGTGTGATGGAGATGAATGCATCTGATACACTAATATGTGAGTTCTCAACCTAGGGATTGCAAATGGGTCTGGGAGGTGATGGCTGCCCTCCTTTTCTTTATGGCTACAGGCGAGGGCAGAAAGAAGAGTCCCTAACCATTTTTCTGTTGTAACATGGTGTTGTTGGATAGAAAATATTGAGAACTGCACTAGTGCTAACACGCTTGTTAATAAAAAGGATAAAAAAAGAGACAGGGAGGAGGGGAGTGCCTGGAATTTTAGTAGTCATATTCCTATGAAAGCTTTTTGGTGCATATTCAAATAGGATTTTTACTGATTTTAAGAGTGCATTTCACCCCCAGTGTAGCAGTCCCTCACAAGGCCCTACCTATCACTTAGGCAGGGATGAAAATAAGCCAGTACGGACTGTTATGGTGTACCAGTAAAAAGTGGCTGCCAGTACCGGCCCATACCCAGCTGACTTTAAAGCGCTGCCATGGCAGTGCTTTAATGTTGCTGCCCCTTTTGTGCCCCCCATCGGTGACCCTGCTGGGTCCCTACTGGCAGAGCCACCGATGGAGGGGGCGGCGAGAGGGGCCCAAAAGGAGCAGCTGCCCTGGGGCTGGCAATTTAAAAGGGCCCAGGGCTCCGGCCGCCACTCTTGCTACCGCAGCAGCGGCCAGAGCCCTGGGCTCTTTAAATTGCCTCTGGAGCCCTGGGCAGCGTGGGCCAGGCAGCGTGGAAGGGCTGGCAGGGGACACTGACCCCCAGCCCCACCCATTCTGCCTGAGGCCCTACCTGTTCCGGGGGCTGGAGCTGGCCCCCATACTGGTAAGTCTTTGGCTTTACTTTCACCCCTGTACTTATATCCCTCTTAAGATCAATATTAAAGGTGCAAGTGAGGCCTAAGTGGTGAATAGGACCTTACATGGTCCCTTTTCACCTTGAAAGACTGTTAGTCACAGATACGCAGGATGTGATTTGGCTTTTCTGGTTGATATGAAGACTTCCGCCACCCCTACCCTAATCCCAAACTCTTGTCCCTACCTGATTTGTGGACTTCTGAGTTAGTTGTAGGCTGCAGGGTGGGAATAATTTACAAAACTAACACCTTGAATTATGGTAGAAGTACTGACATTTCTAAGCCCTTCAACATGGGGAGGGCTTTAAAAATGGAAAAATGAAATTGTACTGAACGTTTTTCAGACAAACAACATTTGTATATTGGATTAATGTAATTCTTGTAGGCTTGGTTAACTGGTACAAAATCATGAAGAAATTGGAAAAGGATGTGTCGCCATGTGTCACGTGGAAGGACAGAGCTAAGATTCCTTAAAAGCTATCAAGCATTGCTGAAAGGGTAGCTGTACAAGGATAGTGAATATACTCATCTGTGTTCCTTTGTGTGCACACCGTAGTCTGATATTCAAGGAGTGCTGGACTGCTGGAATGAATTTGTTCCTTATACACAGAAAGAACACCGAAGCGTTCATTTTGAAAACTGAATTGGACTTTGCAAAGCAATAAAATAAAGTCTAAAGTGGCCCATATTCTGAACATAGCATCAACATCCTTTTAAGAATGACCTTTTAGCTTCCTAAGTGATTTCTCTTCTACTGTTCTTCCAGGGAATCAGAATTTAGACTTGACTAGCACAACTCTGCCAAGGAACTGCATGTCGGACTTTATATGGGATTATTGCTCCTTCCCACTCATTTTAATAGTGCATGGATGGAAGCCATAAAGTTGTGATTTGAAGGATCACTTAAAATGAGGTACAGACATAGATGTAATCCAAATGTTTTGTTCCCGTTCTAGCAATTTCTGGCTTCATAGTTGAATGGTAGGCCCTTGGAAAATAAATGTAAGATGTTACAAAATTTAGTCAATATTGCAAAAAAAGACTAGGTGT
Source organism: Eretmochelys imbricata (assembly GCF_965152235.1). Taxonomy (NCBI): domain Eukaryota; kingdom Metazoa; phylum Chordata; order Testudines; family Cheloniidae; genus Eretmochelys; species Eretmochelys imbricata. The sequence goes on from NC_135572.1 coordinate 138,179,880, forward strand.
AAAATGTTTGCAAAAGGGCTGCCGAGTAGCAGGAAAGAGGATAGTGCCTATGTTCACAGGTGATTTCTCTAGTATTTTATCAATATCATTATTTTTCTTTAATTAAAAAAGGAAGTTTCAAGAGAAAAAAAGTTTTTAAAATGGCTGTCAGTTATAAATACAGCCAAATCAGATAAATATTTTCCATCACTGACTTTGGCCAAGAATGCTAAATCTAACAGCGCTGTTCAGAAAAGCCCCACTGAAAATAGTTCTGCTGCAAGTGTTGTTAGATTTGGCTGTCTAAACATTTGTAAAAGGAAAGGAAAAGCAACCTGAAAAACCAGGTTCTACATGTACACTGTAATATTTTTAGAGTGTGACTATCTCAGCTACTGTTTATGTATTCCCCAAAGGGTTTATTTCTTTTTTTCTGGAGCTAAGAATGAAAAGAGTCTGCAATTGCTAGTGTTATAAGGTATATTACCCAAACCAACTGAATGCAAATATTCAGCTAGAAACACCGCTGGACATGCAATCAAACTTTATACTGCTACCGAGTCTTATTCTTTTTCTGTTGGTTGCCAACACAGAGCAAGGTTGTGCCTTGCCCTAAGCACACCTGCACAATGGAGTGAGGAGGTGATGTAAGACACTCCCGCACACCCCTGCATGAGCAACACATCTGGAAGGTTACAACACAGGAGACAGCTGTCTCCATGATGCTACTTCCATTCTTGCACATGAGGGCAGGAGCATGGAATGGGAGGGACCTTGACTCCCTCCACATGTTGCACCAGCAAGTGCAGATGAGCTGGCACACAGGGGTAAGTAACCTGTGCCCGGTAGAGGGCTGACATGGATACCTCCCCTTGTCCCCTGAGCAGGAGGGGTAGCCAGGAACCAGATTGGGACACTCATTCAATCTGGCTCCTGGTCTGCTCCTGGCGCAGTGTAACTACATGCTGCCCCTTCCATAGGCCTGGGGCAAAGCCAAAAGTTAGCCTACTGTTAATAGTTATACTCATCATAAGCACATTGCAATGTGTATGAGTATGAGAAGGGGGATGTCCACCTCCACATGCCAGAAGACTGTGCTGGAGACAGAAAAGACAGGAGAGTCTGCCCAGACCTCAGAAATACTGAGAACAGTCTAGAACAGGCTGTGTCTCAGGACTGTTTGTCACAGTAAGCACTGTAGAGTTACAGAGCTTTGCAACATAACAAAGCTCTGTCCTTGTCTCCGTGGGTCCTGTGTTTCCTGACGGATTTCGCTGGCCTCAGAGGCTCACTGTGACCTTCCATGTAACCCTTCTCTCCCTAGAGAGAAGGGTCACAGTCTACTGAGCCATTTTCATTATAAGCCAGCAAGGGAGGTGAGGAGAAGCTATCCTTCCTTGCACAGTCTCTGTTGTCTCCCAGTCTCAGTGATTAATCAGGGGGAAAAGGTTGGGGGGGAGCCCAGGCCCACCCTCTACTCCGGGCTCCAGCCCAGGGACCCTAATAGTATCAGCTATGGTAGCTGACCTTTTAGAAACGTGACACGTACAATTCCCTGGACTACTTCCCCACAGCAGCCCTCACTTCCTCAAGCTCCACTTCACCCTTACCTCAGGGCGCCCTTTCTTGTGCCTGATATGGTGTGTACTGCTCAGTCTCTCCAACAGCACAACTTCCTACCACAGCTCCTGACATGCACCCCCACCTGACTGACTGGGCAGCTTTTAACTAGTTTCAGCCAGCCCCTGATTGGCTTCAGGTGTCCCAATCAACCTAGCCTTCTCCCTGCCTTCTGGAAAGTTCTTAATTGGCCCCAGGTGTCTTAATTGACCTGGAGCAGCTGCGATTTAACTTATCCTAGTACCAGGGATTTGTTTAGTCTGGGGCTAATATATCTATTTCCCACTACTTTTCTATAGCCATCTGGCCTTGCCCTGTCACATTACCTAAAAGTGATTGTGATTAAGAAATTCCTTTGCTAAGCCTGTATCCCTTGCTTGCCTGCTACGTTGTCTCTGAAAGAAGGTCAGTGTGCCCACAGCTAGGTGAAACTCTGAGGCACTGTGAATAAGGAACCGGGGGCTTGGAAGGGTTGAGGCAGTGATTTGGTGGTTTACTGTGGCCAGGTTGTAGAGCCCCATGTCCCAAGGAAGGGTGTCAGGCAAAGGTTCTTCACCCAGGAGTGTGTCTGAGAGACCCAGACCTAGGAACAGTGACCTGCTCTCCCCAGACCAAGTTGGCCTAGAAGCATATGGAAGCCAGCAGCTGGCTCCACTCACAAATGATTGAAGGAGAGAGGGCCCACTTATGGGAGGCAGCATGGCTTAGTGTACAGACCAGTGGGCTAGGACTCAGGAAAACTGGGTTCTCTTCCTAGCTCTGCCATTGGCTTGCTAAGTGACCTTGGGTAAGTCATGTCAGCACTCTGTGCCTCAGTTTCCACATTTGTAAAATGCTTTGAAAGCTACTAATGAAAACCGCTATATAAGAGCTAGAGATTATTATTAACTGACTAGTCTTTGTTTAAAACACATTAAAGAGATGGAACGTTACACTAGTCATATTCCTTGATTTGCTCGAGACAATGTCTATGTCATTTTGCTCTAAAGTCCATTTTAATGAGCACAGCACACAAGTTGCCTTATAAAGGTGGATGCCTGCACCTGTGTGGAGCCCCATGAGGACTCTGTGAAGGCATAGGAGTCAGCCTACATAGAACAGCTTGCCCGACAGGGGCCATAATCACTTTTGTTATGTTGTCAAACAGATCTGAAAAAAATATATAGAAAATGTATAATCTCTTAATGTAAATATGTTCTTTGGGATACTTTTTATTAAAACCTGATGGTATCAATGGCACATGTATTGATACCCAGTGGAAGTACACTGTATAAATGATTGCACTAACAGATCACTGCACTAAACCACATACCTTTGTTATTTTTAATTTTTTAAGTATGGGATCTAAATTATTTGTAGGTCTGATTTTCCTTTTTTCCTGCAGAACAGTAATTTTTAATAAGTTGAATCCTCCCTATGAACAACTGAAATAAAATTTAATGGGAAACTTACCAACATACAGATTGCCAGACAGCATGTAAATACAAGATGTCCACCCTGAAATATAATCAAACAATATTAAAGGTAAGCATACATAATGTTAATGTACTCATATTTAACACTGCATGGAATTATACTGATACTGTATGCTCCATTCTCCATGATACGCTCCACAGTGGCTCTCGTAATTATACAGATTTATTTCAGTTTAAAGGGACAACAGCAATTTAAAAGCTCATATTTTCATCTGAAAATTTTGTATCTACTATCATTATAAGTAATCCCTAAGATTACTATAACTGGAAACAATTAGATGTTTTTTCCTATTGTTTCATTTTCTGTGGTCACTTTTACTATTTCCCCTGTATAAGTTATCTAGTTTCTCTTGTTATTTTTGTGGAACTTTAGCACAGAAAGAGGGCAGAAAGGTCACTGAAAATAGCCAGGAAAACCTGTTCAAAGTTCTCCAACATGATTCATTTTGGAAAAATTTCCCATGTGTCCCTTATGGGGCACATTTTTATCCCCCATTTTGATTTGGGCTTCTGTAAAATGCAGTGGCATTGTAGCCATGTTGGTCCCAGGATATTAGAGAGACCAGGTGGGTGAGGGACAATATCTTTTATTGGATCAACTTCTGTTGGAGAGAGAGAGAGAGAGAGAGAGAAACTTTTGAGCCACAGAGAACTCTTCTTCAGGCAGAATAAAAGATGTTACCTCACCCCACCTTGTCTGTCTAAAACTGAGCAGTTCTAACACTTGTGGGTGGCACACAGAATTTGGCACATCACAGTACTTTATATACACTGTGGATTTATTTTTTCCTTCCTCTTATGTACAATCTGGGAGACTCCATCTTTGTAGAAATGTTTTAAATAGCTTTACTGCATGACCAGACAGGCCACTGACTAATTACGGAATTCACAAAATAGTCCCTTCGGATCTTTTACTTCATCTGATTGTAGACATTTTAACTGCAGGTCCCTTTCCCCCAAATTGAAATGAGGTCTTCCAAACTTTCCTGCCAGTGCCCTCAGATTTTAGGCATGTTTGCCTGTTTTAAATCATTTTCAGTATGTCTTTTCTCCACCTTTTGTTTTCGCTGCATAAAGTCTCTGAGAAAATACCACAAATTCCATGCAAATCTCCTTGGATGGAAAAGCACTTAAGTCTGCCTTCTTTTTTCTTTCATGAGATATATTTATGGATTTTCTTTCCTGGCTCTGAAATGTAAATTCCAGAATCGTATCCACTTTTATTACTTTCCTCACAGTAATTCTGTATTAGCCTCAGAACTTTCTCAGTTTTCTCTGTCAGTAACACATTTTCCTTACCTGCTGTAACAGTTTATTATTGTATTGGACCCTTTTTCTTTGTGCAATTCTTCTAAACACCTGGGGCCAGATCCTTGGCTGGTGTCGTTTCAGCAATTTATACCATCTGAGGATTTGGCCCATTAATTTCTCCAAGGAGTTCCTTGCTAACTTTCTTCATTTCTCTTCTGTAAGATGAAATGCTGAATTTACCCCAAGTAAATATTTTCCCTATAATCCACACCAACCATCTCCTGTGTCACTTTCTGTCATTTGGTATAAGATTTTTACCATATATTTTAGTTTAGAAGCCTCCTTCTATTATTAACTGCACTTGATTGATAGTCACACCCTCACCATGCAAGCCACAGAGGAGAATAATTAAATGTAAGGATGCCATTCTTGTTCTGTAATAATCTCTCTTTTAATGTTATTGGAGGAAATTATTAAATTTAATAGAAACTGTGGTTTCTCATTTGAGATAAATAGTATTCTCACTGGTGATTGTATTAGGTCCTACTCATTCACATACTTGGTAACGTCCAAAATTCAATAATTTGCATGGGTTTCCCAGTCATTAGGGTGAGTTAAAAAGGTTTATATGATTTTCAATTAATGATCAGATTTGTAAGTATACTGGTTAATATCCACTATGTGTTGTCCTATATTTGGCTTTGTGCAATGAAGCCAAGTTAACATTGCTACTGAAATATTAACCTTCACATTTTTAGATCTTTTTTCTGGTTGGTTTTCGCTTTGCAATGGTAATGTTGCAGAAACAAGGATTCTGCAAATAATTATATTTAAATTCAATCAATTACCAACAAACAAATGAACACAGTGCAACTTTTTCTGGTCTACAGTTACATCTGGCACAGGTCAGAAGTAGTGCTAGTGACATTGATAAGAGTTACTTGTATCCTTGTAGTGGAAGAATCAGGCAACCTGTTAAGTTTTCCAAAAGAAAACACGCCCCCACCCCCCAAAAAAAAAATCTTTTAAAAATCCCAAAGAATGAATACACTTACATTGCCGCCCCACCCGCAAATGTGTGCTGTGCAAAAAGCTGCTTGATACAGTAGTTAAGGCAGGTCACAGAGTCAAAAGACCAAGGTTCTAGTCCTGGTTCTGCCACTAACTTGCTGTATGACCTTGGGTAAGTTACTTCACTGCTCTGTGCCTCAGTTTCCCTATTATGGAAAGTCCTTGGAAATCTAAGAGTGGTATATACAAGCTATTATTATGTAGTTCTCATCTATGCTGGAGACTTGTTATAGCAGTAAGAAAGCATAATTTAAGTACATGCCCCTCTGAAATACTTTCTGGATTTTCCTTCCAAGTCCTTATTTTTTTCTAAATTTAAAGAACACATCTAATAGGTGTACTACTGCAGAGAATAACTGTAACAATCTACATCTTCCCAACTGTCTGGGCTTGAGGCCCAGAACACGCAGATAGTTGGGCCCTGTTTATCAGTCTGTCATTAGCCTGGAAAAACTCGATATATAAACTTCTATTGTAAGCTCAACAGCTTTCTCCATATATAGAAACATATGGAAAAATGGGTTAAGCATAGAGTCTTGAGAACAGGTAGCTGCAACACAGCACTTAATTAGCATTATTATAATCCTATTGTTTCAGGAAAGCGTTGTTTCATTCTGCCAACAACCTCTCTCTCTCTGCACTATGTTGCCAGGCTTAAAAGTTCTGCTAAAACTTCTACTGCCCCAGTCCTTTCCCCAGTAAACTCAATATGAGTTTTACTATTGATTTCACTGGAAACATGGGCAGGCCAAAAGACACACTTATTATTAGAATAAAAATGAGAAAGATGACATAAGACACCATAATGGAATTTCTCTGATAGTGATTGTAAGTACTGTATCTGGGAAACAGCAATATAGTGTATAACATTCTGGATATTTGGGGCTTTAAATTCTCCATTTCTATACTAAGCTTAGGGACAGAGTGTTCTTTTATATTTGCAATATGCTCCTCTTGTAGCCCAAAATAATCCACTGCTGAATTTGTATGCGTAAGTCCATCTTCACAGCTGAAGACAGCATTTGATCCTATGTGTAAGTTGCAAAACGTCATCATGTCATTGTGCTGGTGGTCCACTCATGCAGCCGGTTTAGATCAGGCTGTCCCCAGGCACAACCTTCACATCCTCTATTCAACTTTGCAATGTTTGTAGGGGAAGGTGGCACCAGTTTGCCAAGTGAAGAGTCAGTCCAAGTTTGCAAGATGAGTTGTATCAATGGGAAGATCATTTCAAGACACTCCTCAGCAGTCCACCACCTACTGTGCATCTTCTGACTGAAGCGGGTCAGGAAGTTCCGGTACTGTCATCTTTTTTCAACCAAGAAGAGACCTGGATCACAGTCCATAAGTTGAAATGTGGGAAGCCACAAGGGGTTTGTAATGTCAAACCTGAGGTGCTGAAGACAGGTGAGAGTATTGTTGTACCATGGGTACACAGGCTCTTCCAGACCATCTGGTGCACTCTTATCTGAGATGACTGGAAGAAATGAGCTATTCTGCCTCTGTTCAGAAAAGGACAATAAGGGCAAATGTAGCAACCACAGAGGTATTACGCTGTTGTTATTATCATCAATGTTACTGTTTCGAATCAATGATACACTTCATGGTAGAGGCCGGGGTATTTAGTGTGGCTCTGGACCTGATCAGTCCACTATCGACCAGATCTTTCCCTTGAGACAGCTTTTTAAGAAGATGGCTGAATTTAATAAGCTGGGCACATTACTGTTTATAGACTTCCATCAGGCCTTGGATTCAGTGCAATGAGCAAGCTTGTGAAAGCCGATGAGGTGACTTGGTATCTCTGGGAAGATAGTGTCATTGACTGAAGAGCTCTACAATGGAACAGAAAACTACGTTCGAGTTCGGGAAGGCTGCATTGAGTCACCTTCATTGTTCAATATCAGCACTGACTGGCTGATGGACAAGCTTGAGGAGGCAGTAGGCATTGAACAGAACACCATTTTCCTTTGAGACCTCAAATATACCAATGAAATTGTCATGTTGGCTCAGTTTGGTGAATCACTACAGCTGATGGCTGATCTGCTTGGGCAAGAAACAGAGTGCACTGGTCTGGTTATCAATCCAGACAAAATTAAGTTCCTGGCCGTTACCATCAAGCAGCCTCCAGCTCCAGATTACGACCAGTCAAGTATTAACCTGTGTGGTTAGGACACTGAGGAGGTGGCAACTGCCAAATACATGGGCAACATCATAGACAATGCTGGAGGATGCTCAAAAACTGCAGACATTTATATATCAGCAGCAGCCACCACCATGTCCCGGGCCCTTCGGCGGCCTCTGTTGGGCTGTCATGACATTGAACTTGCTATGAGCTGTGGCTCTATAGGACTACAGTTACATCCGCTCTACTGGATAGCCGTAAAATGTGGGTGCTGAGGAAGGATGAAGAGTGGTGGGTTGGTACTTTTGATTCTCGCTATCTTTGTCAGCTACTCCGTACTAAGCAGCAGGACAAGATCAGCAATGAAGATATCCATAGCCAAATCCACCAGCCACTTCTGCCAGCAGCTTTCTTGGTACAGTCTTATATTAGGATAGAGGACTCCTGAATTAGGAAGTGTGTTTACCAACAAATGCTGCTACATGTCTGGCAATCATGTGATCACCAGAAACTTCAGTGGCATGGTAAGATTGCACATGGCAGACATAACTAGACATCAATCTGGGTGGTGCTCGAACTGCAAGGAGGCTATGTCCTGTTGGGATCTGCCATGATAATAATGATGATCACAGACTGCAAACACAGTAGATCTAAAATTAAATAGTGAAATCACTGTATATAAAACGTGGCTTGTTTTCCAATCCTACACAAAGGTATCTCACAAATTCACAAGACAGCCTTCTAAAATCCCTCTTACTCCATTCATTTCACTTCCCAACTGTGGCATCTTTTCAGCAGAAGACTTGAAAAGGCTCTGGGTTTTCAGAAATTCTCTCACTGTTATTCTAGCACTGGTGCAGCTTTATGGGTGCTGGCAACAGTGAGAGCACTCGGGTAGATTAGTCACTAGCTTTCCCACCATTGGACGATTGCCAGTGAATCTATTCAAAGCTGCACTAGTGTCTTCAGCATGGAAGCAGGTTTTCTGAGCTGGAAAACACTTCATGCTCATCCCAATCCTCAAAAAAGCCACAAATGACCATACCCAGTGTTGTCACAGACATTTTTAACTAATTTCTTCCCCTCCACAGTTTTTTACTCTGAAGAACAGACTGGACTAATGTAGTTGAGACACTAATACAATGTATGTGACATCACAGTCCTTCTGTCAAAGAGAGAGTGAATTCTGTGAGTCGCTAGGGACACTGGCACAGGAAAAAAGCCAGTTATGAAGGAAAATATACAGGTAAGTCAATATTCAGCAGTGTGAGAAAAGAATGAAGATAAGTAAATCCCCTTGTATCAATGTTTGGGTATATAAGGGAAATGTGCTTCAGAGTGACAAAGGCTCTCCAGGGTGCAATTGTGCAACCCTTTATTGAAGAGGTTCCCCAGTATGTATTAAGAGCTCTAGATCAGTTTAGTACTCTGGGTATGGTATTACACCACTAAATTGCACTGCTTCCTCTCAAAAGTCTTAAAAGTAAAAAAAATCATTTTCTAATTTTCCTACTTATTGGCAAACACCACTTTAGATTATGAAAAGTGGAAGAACTTGACATAACTATTTTACCTGCTACTGCTTGTTGATTTTGCATATTTCTCAGTGGTCACTGAAAATAAACTAGTCACTTTCACTTACACTCAGTTTTAGTCATTTTCACTTTCAAGTTTTCATGACTTCATTTAATGTTGTGATGTTTGATTTACAAACAGAAAAGAGGAATGTATGGTTAAGAAAACTCTTCTCACTGGAATTAAAAAATAGCCATGGTAACATTTCCATGGGTTTTAGATTTTGTAAATAATATTTTTTACAAAACCTTAAATTCTGGATAAAAATTTGACCTGACACTATCCTTTTAATAATACTTAGCACATACATCGCCTACCATATCTTCAAAGCACTGTGCAAACCCTGAGAAGGGTTCACATCATTCTTGTGAGTGAGTGAATAATACTGGCTCTGATCCAGCACTCCCTGAAGTCAGTGAAATGACTCACAGTGACTTTGACTACAGAGCTGGACGGGAAATGGTCTCTTCATCTTGTGAGTTTAAGATTTTGAAATTTCTTCTCAAGCCAGACCAAGACGAGAACTTGAAATCTCAAATGTTTGTGAACTGATAATATGAAAAAAACTTTGATTGGGTCAATCGAAACATTGTGTTTCAATAATTTCAAAACATTTCTGATTTTACTCTTTACATTTTTAAACCTTTTTGAAATATAAATAAGTGAAAATTTCAAAATGAAAAGTTCCAAACTAGGAAAATATTTTTTTCCATTTTTTTTCAAAGGGGAAGATTCATCCATGAACACTTTCAGTTTTGATGAAGTAGCGTTTTCCAGCAAAAAACATTTTGTCAGAAAATACCCAATGAGCTCTACTCAACAGGAGACAGATCAGGCCCATTCTCCCCATTGTGTGGACTGCAGCCGCCCCCAGTGAGGTGGAAGAGCAACCCCTTCACAGGAAGACAGTCCCATGGATCCCCAGCAAGTGGTGCCATGGGGCTCTTGCCCCCACCACAAGGACCCAGTCGGGGGGGAAGGACCCTAATCTTCTAAGGAGAGGTAAGAATAAGCAGGGAGGCCCTGATCCCGCTGTGACGGGTTGGATCACAGAAACCCCCTTGGGGCTGCCAACTAATGTGTCAAAACTACTTCTGCCCCTGCTTTCCCTGCCAGCTTGGCACTCCAGCACCCTCTCTGCTCCAACACAGACCCAGGGTCTGAACCAGGTGCCCCAAAGCTGCAGATTTAACTGAAAGCAACTTAGGAAGTGTTCCTGTCTTTTACACTTAGATGCCCAACTCCCAATGGGGTCCAAACCCCAAATAAATCCATTTTACCCCATATAAAGCTTATACAGAGTAAACTCAAATTGTTCACCCTCCATAACACTGACGGCGAGATATGTACAGCTGTCTACCCCTCCTCTCCCCCCCCCGCTCCCAGGTATTAATACATACTCTGGGTTAATTAATAAGTAAAAAGTGATTTTATTAAATACAGAAAGTAGGATTTAAGTGGTTCCAAGTAGTAACGGGCAGAACAAAGTGAATTACCAAGCAAAATAAAATAAAACGTGCAAGTCTAAGTCTAGTACAGTAATAAAACTGAATACAAATAAAATCTCACCCTCAGATGTTTCAATAAATTTCTTTCACATACTGGACACCTTCCTGGTCTGGGCACAATCCTTTCCCTGGTACAGCCCTTGTTCCATCTCAGGTGGTAGCTAGGGGATTTCTCATGATGGCTGCCCCCTTTGTTCTGTTCCAGCCACTTATATCTTTTGCATAAGGCAAGAATCCTTTGTCCCTCTGGGTTCCCATCCCGCTTCTCAATGGAAAAGCACTAGGTTAAAGATGGATTCTAGTTCACGTAACATGATCACATGTCACTGTAAGACTTCATTACCCACTTGCCAGCCCACAGGTATACAGGAAGACTTACAAGTAAAACAGAGCCATCTACAGGTAATTGTCCTGGTTAATGGGAGACATTAAGATTCCAAACCACCCATTAATGGTCCACACTTTGCATAACTACAATAGGACCTCAGAGTTATATTTCTAGTGTGACAAAGTTCTGTCCTTGCCTCTGTGGGTCCTGCATTTCCTGGCAGATTTCACTAGCCTCAGAGGCTCACCGTGACCCTCTACATAACCTTTCTCTCTCTAGAGACAAGGGTCACAGACTATTGAGCCATTTTCATCATAAGCCAGCGAGGGAGGTGAGGAGAAGCTATCCTTCCTTGCAAAGTCTCTGTTGTCTCCCAGTCTCAGTGATTAATCGGGGGCAAATGGGGGGGGGGGGCGAAAGCCCAGGCCTACCCTCTACTCTAGGCTCCAGCCCAGGGACCCTAATAGTTTCAGCTATAGTAGCTGACTTTTTAGAAACATGACATGTACAATTCCCTGGGCTACTTCCCCCACAGCAGCCCTCACTTCCTCAAGCTCCACTTCACCCTTACCTCAGGGCCTCCTTCCTTGTGCCTGATATGGTGTGTACTGCTCAGCCTCTCCAACAACACAATTTCCTCCCACAAGCTCCTGACATGCCCACCCACCTGACTGGCTGGGAGGCTTTTAACTAGTTTCAGCCAGCCCCTGATTGGCTTCAGGTGTCCCAATCAATCTAGCCTTCTCTCTGCCTTCTGGAAAGTTCTTAATTGGCCCCAGGTGTCTTAATTGACCTGGAGCAGCTGCCATTTCACTTATCCTGGTACCAGGGATTTGTTTAGCCTAGGGCTAATATAGCTGTCTCCCACTACTTTTCCATAGCCATCTGTTCTTGCCCTGTCACACTAGTTTCAGATACAAGAGTGATACATTTATCCAAATAGGATGACCACACTTAGTAGATTATAAGCTTTGTAATGATACCTTACAAGAGACCTTTTGCGTGAAGCATATTCCAGTTACATTATATTCACACTCATTAGCATATTTTTATAAAATCATATAGAGTGCAATGTCACACCACCTAAGCATCTTATGGGAGAAAGAAGAACCTATCTCAATGGGGGAAGGACTGGGAGAAAGTGAGGTCATATTGGCCCCTGTCACCATCCTCAACAAGTGGATGGCCCTCAATGGGAGTTGTGCCTGCCTTTCTGTGGCAAGAACTGGCCTCAGTATTTCATAAAATGCCAAGCTGCACCTCATATGCCATTATCCCACATTTGCACACAAGGGAAACCATGCTCCTGCACAAATGTATAGTAAAAACATTTACTGAAGTGCTCTCTCTCTCAGTCCACACCACCTACGGAGGTACATTATCATCATAAAAGCAACACACATATGACAAGCATTTCAACGGTTACAACACAAGATGAGCAACCCTCAGACAATAAGAAAAAAGGTACTGTGAAGTTACAATATATAAAACAATTACAATGAGAATTCTTTTTGAAGAAATATCAAAGAAAAGAAATGAACCAGCCAAGACTTGCAAGATGCTCTATTGATAGGTTGTCCTTTTTGGGGTGAGCCATTGTGTGCTCCCATAAGCTGATTTCCTTCCTGCCCAGTGCACAATATTAGATTTGACATTTTGTACTGGAAATTTGGTAACATACAGAGAGAGAGAAAAGCATGATGAAAGGGTAATGCTCAATTTGATTATGCTTATCTACAGACACTCTCTGAAACATCCATGTTGTAGCAGGCACGTAACACCGTTTATAAAGGGGTTGAAAAGAACTGGTTTTATAGCAGATAGAATACTGCTTAATTATGCACTGCACCTTCACGCACACAGAAGGCTGGGTTACAGGCTTCAGTTCAGCAGTGCACTTAAGCATGGGCTTAAGTCCATTAAGTGAATGAGACATAAGCAGGTATTTAAATACATTACTAAACTGAAGCCCGAGTCTCCTAATTATAGGGGCCATTCCACAGCCAGGGACTGCCACGCCTCCTCCCACACCTGACATACCTCCAAGAAGGGGAAGGGTATCAGCTTTATGCACCCTAGCTATCCCCCACACTGAGAGAAACCCCAGCTGTCCTATTAAAAGCAGCATTATTGGAGGCCAAGTTCTGGGCCATTATGTGCAATGGAGTGAACACAGCCCTTAATGATTGACACAATTTGCTATATATTCACACACAAACAGAATGACGGCATGGTATATATATATTTTGAGATGAGATGTCAGGCCAGACTTGTCACATTTACTATTTGTATGGTACATGAGTAATGTATCTGATGAAATCTGTGACAAATGCATATACAGGTAATTTGTTTTTCTGTATATGCAGCATGTTCCAAAATCCTGAGATTATCTCCCTCCTCCCCCGCCATAAATGTAAGACAGCAAACAACTCTACATTGTTTTACTAGAAGTAAAATCAATTTGTTATGCAAATACTTTACAACAGTTACAGCAATGAACAACACTGAATTCTTTTTTCTCAAGCTAACAAGCAAAAATGTGTTGCAAATGTGAAGGAATTTGGTAATGATGGAGATTTTGCTAATTATGAGACCAGTCCTGCCAATTTTTACACATATGAGGAGCTCTACTGAAGTCACTGGGACTGTTCACGAGAGTAAGGGTTACCGCATGAAGGAGGATTGGGCCCTAGATTCTTTGCAAGTGACATAGAATGTAATGGGCAACATTTTACTGACTTGCTTCGGCTGCTATTGTAAAAATACTGTGTATAAACATCTGTTTTCTGAGGAAGCAAAGTAACTGACCTGCTGCTGAACTCTTAGATGTGTCTAGTCTGAAGGGATCACGAAGATGACCCAGAAAAAAATTGGAAATAGCGTGCATTAGTAGTCACTATAGAATAAAATGGATGTACATGAAAATCCCATATTGTTACACTGTTTCCATGCTTCTTTGCAGTAGATTTGGTGGGAAATCCTCCAAATTGTATTGGTATTTGCTATACAACAGAGTGTAATCTATTAATTAACAAATCTACAAAGGCTATATTAAAACTCTACGTGCAAGGAAATAGTGAGAGAACAATGTTTGAAATACCACAGCTAAACTGTAAGGCTCAAGTAGTCTGTGCTTTAATAATGTTGCACCATTTGTCAAACTGCTTCTCTGCTATCAAATTAGGAAAATGGCTGATTCTTGAAGATATTTGAAGTAGCTTCTCATGGGCCAATACAGAGAGCTAACCAATTAACTTTAGGTTGTTTATTAGTTTGGTTTGGTTTTAATCTTCTTAATGTTTCCCAGTGAAGTGAATTTAGTGGTGAGCCTATCCAATGACTGGGACTGGTGAGCACAGTCCACCAAAGTAATGGAAGGCCCACCCCCGCAGTGAGGGAAGGGCCACTGAACCCTGCTATAAATTGGGATTTACAATCCCAGAGAGTGGAGGCCCTATTTATCCACAGACAAGGCATAGTACAGGCAACTGTGTGCAAATTCTCTCACCAATAGCTTCAACTTTAATGCGGTGAAGGGAAGAGAGTAGTTTAGTCCTCTTGCTGCTTTACTTTGAAATCTCCCCACTGAGAACAGCGATAAAGATACTACAGTGCCAACTGTGATGTGAACCCCCAACCCCAAATCTGAGAGCACCAATCCTTTCACTCAAGCCACTACACAGGCGAGGATGGTAATCATTTTTAGTCACTGCCAACTAGTGGATCCAAACCAGGCACATCCCTTTCTCCAAAACAGTCTCCCAAAATTACATGAATTGGACTAGTTTTACATCTCCCAATTATTAATGGTTTTCAGACATGAGAATTTGGCCTGATAACCTAGTATTATACTTTAGATACAGGGAGGATCTTCAGCCCTTGGATACATGGACGATACTCACATCAATGAGAATTATGCCCCTGTATTCAAGGGCAGCATTTGGCCAAGGGTAACTAACTTTTAAACTCTGAGGATATACAACACTCCATAAGGAGAATATTTTACCTATAATGATACAAAGATACCGAGATTCATACTCAACCCATTACAGGAGAAGTGGCTTCAATGTCTGTTAAACTGGTCAATGAAATCTTTCCTACCTTTGTGCTGAATGTGCTTGGCTCCTTTGTCCAGCTTGAAGTCCAGATATAATGTTGGTATGCGAGTATAAACCTTTGACTAGGGAAGAAGTAGGGAGAAAAAGGTCACTTCTATAAATGTACATTTATATCATACAATGATTTTCACATAATAAATAGCATGTCGTCAAATGAATAACTGAGTTTGTTGTTATTTAACAAAACAAAAAAATTGAGTTACACACTCCATACAGTATTTGAAGATCATTTCAGCACTACAATTATTTAACTGTATTTTGTAGCATCTTTCATATGAAGCATTTTCCAAAATACTTTTCACACTTAAATAGTTCCACGACAAAGTTAAATAATAAATACATTACAGAAAAATGAGAGAGCTCAAGAGGTAAAGACAAAGGGGAAAAGCTGTATTTCCAGCTGAGATATGAAATGTTTGAAAGTGTGAATGAGGTGATGAGTTACAGACAGGCTCTTCCATATAGCAAGACCTGCAGAAAAATGGCTCTTACACCCAAAAACGGTGAGATTGCGTGGAGGGAATGAGACTGGGTGCTAACAGAACAGGGGGAGTGAGAAGTAGCATAAAGTCAAATTCTCATGGGAAAGGCTTATACAGTTTTGAACTGGGTCCAGAGATGAATAGTGGTAAAGGCATTTGAGGATAAGATATTCTTTGTACGTGCAAGAAGGCAAGCAACAGCACTGTACATATGAAGTCTGCTTCCCCAAGTTCTAGTTATTCAATGCTGAAGGTTGTTGCAGTACTCAAGTGGAGATGAAGTGGAAGATGAAGATTTCTATAGCAATGGAGTCAAGGTAGGAGTTTCCACTGTCATAGTGGCAGCTTCACAAAAATACAAGATCAAGGAGAAAAGTTCAGAGTTAACCATTATGCCAAGGTTACAAAGTTACCAACTGAGAGGTTGGAGTTGAGGAGGAACAGTTTTTGATTAATATTTAAAATGTTCCCTACATCTGCTTGTTTCAAGGAAGCCATTATTCCTTTGGGAATATACACTGTATACTCATGGGAAGTGTCCAGCCCATCCAATAAAAGAAATTGTGTGAAGAGTAGCCTTTTCTCTTTTTGGTATGATAATCACAGTACAAGTCTTTAGAAAAACAGGGTATGGGCTAAGCAGAAGAGAAATGCATAGATGTGTAGAGACATGCCCGACTTTCAGCTAACCAAAAGCTGGATAAATAGGTTTATATACATGCATTCTTATCGTTTACATAATATTGAAGAAAATCAAGATTTTTTTTTAAAAATCTAGGTGTTTTTTAAGCACTAGCATAACCCCCACCTCCATCAACAATATTACATTTGGCCTTTGGAGACTACAGGCAAACATGCGTGCATACCCATATTGGCTATCAACTGTCTAACAATCTGAAAGATGCCAGTGTTCTAATGATTATGTTTCCTTGTTTTGTACAGAAACGCTCCTCAGAGAAGTCAGCAACAACAATGAAATCTCACGCATACAACAGATGTTAATAGAACAGAAGCAAATAAAACTAATAAATATATCCAACAGGACTATTACTGCAATAAAATACTTTTTCCAGTCGGGGGGAGGTTACTTGGCCTATCCTTATGTAACCCTTCTGCCAGGCCAAGTTGATAGCAGCAAGGGCCGGGTTCAGTACACAGGGGTTCCCTCTCATCAAAGCAAATGCAAAACTGGCTCGAGCCCCCACCCAGTGACCTGGGAAAATCTTACACACCCCCTGGGCGCCTCAAAGAGGCAATACTTCCCCTCTCGCAAGCACAGAGTCTCGGTGTAGTAGAGAATCTTTAATAACATGAGGTAAACAACATAGCATTAAATTGGGGAAACACCACAACTAGTGTTCATTAACCAAACCATGAGCAAAGACTCACCCCAGAAAATTGGGCCACATCCTTTCCCTCGGGTTCTTGAGTCCCAGAACCCAAACGTCTCTTGAGTCCAGCAATCCACAAATCACCCAAAGTCCAAAAAGTCCAGCCCCAGAGTTCAAAAATTCATCTGCATAGTGTTACTCCCCAGTCTGGCTAAAATGTGCCTGTGTGGGGGGGAAAGAGGTAAGGGGCACCTTACGTGTCCCGAAGCTGACTGCCCCACAGGGCTCTGCTCTGCTCCGCTGTCTCATGAACAGCTCTGCTCAGCTCACCATCTCACGAACACACCGCTGTCTCACGACCGGCTCCGCTCTGCACAGCTCGCCGTCTCACAAACAGCTCTGCTCACCTCGCCATCTCACGAACACTCCGCCAGTCTATCCACGAACAGCACCGCTGCACTCTAGATCTTCCGGCTCCCCACTACTTGACACAGTGCTCAGTGATTTCAGCTCATAGTAGTGGGAGCCTTAGTGCTGGTGCACCATAAGGCCAAAGTGAATGCAGCACAGTACCTGTAGCAAGACTCTTAATAGACCAAAAATTAGCTCTGACATTCCACAGTGGAGAGAGACAGAGGTGCAATTGGTGCTTCAGGCCCTCACAAAGGGACCCACACCACCAGGTACTAATACCTGTCTCAAGTCTCTCTCAATTCACAGAGTTTTGGAACCCATGTCCCTTGCCTAGCGAGTGCTACTCAGTTGATGGTGAGTCCCTCCATCATAACAAAAGGCCAAGTACAGTTCCAAGCACAGTTCCCATAATCAGAGTAATAACAATTTATTCTTCCCGCCCCAATAACAGAGACACTGGGGATCCCACAACAGCCCAAACTTATTTGGAAGTTTTTCTAATTAAGAGGCACTTCCAGACTTGCATGAAAAAGGCCCCAAAAAGAAAATCCTCCAATATGTACAGCCTTCCTTCCTAGGAGACAAGTGATAAAGCTATCTCAGAACCTTCTAAGGTATTATATAATTATTAAGATGTTCTTAGATCTTATATAAACAACTGGATGACAAACATACAGGAGCAACTGATAAGTTCATTATTGTTATATAAAGTTGTTTAGCTGGAATAATTTGGTTAAGCTGTCAGAATGTATCTAAGAAAAGGCAGTCCATTCCAAAATGCTGACAGCCATTTTCTCCTGATTTTTCAGTCACCTCCCAGTGGAGTGTTGCTAGATTTGATAGCTTTGCAGTCTTGGCAGAATGTTTCCCTCAAAATAGTTAACAATGCAGGACCCATTCCTGGAAACATTTACTGCTAAGCTAGTGTCCTTTTAGAAAAGTGCTGTTGAATTTAATAGAAAAAAAACCCTTGCTACAGGGATTTGAATCATCCTATAGAATTTAATACAGAAATCTATCGCTGCTATAGAATTCTATACATTTAAAAAAAATCTAGAAACACTATCATTCTCTAGTAAATTCTATAGTTAGAGTAGTTTTTATTGGACTCCATTAGATTTCTATATAAATTCATTGGTTTCATCGCTTCAAAATTTTATAAGACATTTTCAGAAGGATGCTCAGTGTCATTAGTCCTACAGATGTTGATGGGCATTATAAAATTTTACCATGAAGTGTGAAGAGTTGAGTTTGCTGACACAATGCTGACCACAGCTGACTGGCCAATATAAACTAGAGCAAATTGTGTTCAGCATAACATCAGCTAACAGATTAACTAAGAGTTGACACAAGTTTGAACATGATTTTCGGTCATCTACACTGATTGACAGTCAGTATTGCAGCAGCCAATTTAAGATTCATGTTTGATCACAAAAAATTCTGAAATGTAGATATATCATATGGAACTACTGTGGCAATGAGCACTACACTTGGCAGTAAATGTTTGCAGGAGATTATCCCTGGAACAGGGACTATGGCTTCTTCTGTCTTCACAGGACAGAGCACGCTGTAAGGAATCTGTGAACGAACAATGATAGCGAAATCTGAAGGCAGGGTGCAATAGACAGTTTTTACACAGCCCTGCCATGACGCATCTAGGTCGCTGAATAACAACAATGTTGCCATTTTTACAAAATATTTTTTCCAACTACAGTAGTGTTCATTTTACTGAGAATGCAGAATACTAAAAATTTTGCATTTTATGAAGTGATTTTCTGCAGAAATTGCCTTTTATGCACACTAACAAGGACTCAGATTGGAACAAAACAAATGGAGCTTGTAACGAACAACAATGGCCTCTAAAGTTATTGATAACAGATTTAGTACCATCAGCGTGCTATAAACAGTTCCTAAGTAGTGGGTGAGTTTTGTCTCATTGTTTACACACACACAAAGTAACATTTTCAAGATGATTTCAGTGGCCTTTGAGCTCTAGTTTGAAAAGGGTAATTTTATTGTTATGTTGGAACAGGGAGGATGTTGACATCAAGCATTCTCTCTTCCTTTAATCCATCCTAGGGGGAGAGAGGAGGATTTGTAAACAGGAGGCTTTTTCTTTTGTTTACCTAAAGCAAGACCAAGCAGAGCCTCCCACTAGCAATGATCACTTTCACCTTCATTGTAATGAACACAATGGGCCCAGTCTTTTGGCTTTGAAATTGCATTAGGGATCTCAATGCAGCCTCTTCCATCTTGTCTTTTAAGCAGCTTCTGAGAACCCTTTAAAGAAATATTCCCATTTATGCCGTTAGCCCATGAGCACCTTAGAGCAGTGATGACGTTCTTTGTATGGCACGCTGACCAGTTGTAAAATACTGTGCACACTTTACAGTCCTACATAAATGGATAATAAACAAGTTGTCTCATTGCAGGTGCAAAGCACAATGAAGGAGATCACAGCTGTACACGAATACATACACTCAGTGCTTAAACTTAAATAAATCAACAATAGAGGAAAGGGTTAGGAACTATTAGAATAATCTGGGATGGAGAAGAATTAAAAGAGGGAGTTGGAATTTTACAGAGATTTTATATTGTTCACGACAAAATCATTTACTGTTTTCTGTAGGAGATTGCTGACAAAGTAATACAGCCTTATCCATCACATCCAAAATATAACAGACATGCTTCTGGATATTATTTTCTGCACATGTACACTAGACTGGTTTAAACTATCTGCATCTTTGTGGGTTAACTCATATTGTTAAATACCCAATACCCAAAGGGCTTTGTTTTATCTATGGATTAATGAACTGCAAAACCATCCTTTAAAAAATAAAATCTGCTTCTAAAGTCACAGCACAAGAAAGGCCACAGAATTAGTAAATTTCCCTCCTTTTATTCTTCTGTAAAGGCACAAATATCATTAGCCATGTTACATTACTCTTCTGTGTCTTCAAATTGCAGCTAGGCTTTAACCTTACAGGCCAACTTCATACAAGAGCGAGTTTCCATAGACACGGGCCAGATCATTTCCCACTGTGGAAAAGCCCACTAACAGGTAAACTCCTGAAGAGGCCTCCAGATCATTTCCTCAGGGATGGGGAAAAGGTGTGGAGCTCTCATCTCTAAACAAAAGGCAGGGGGTTGGCCTAGAGAGTGTCTGGATCTCAGGGGATCTGCCTATGTAATCAAAGGACAGAGCTATCCATGCAGGGACCTTGTGCTTCTGAAGTCACTCACCATGGTGGAGCTGTGCTGACAGGGCTTTCCCTGTTTACAGCTGCCTTGGGAGCCATTCCCTAAAGGAAGGTTCCACAGAGTGGAAAGGCTCCATACAAAAAGCTAATTCAGCCTCAGAATTCATTTGACTGTGGATTTCCTAGTGGTTCCCATGGGAAATAGGGAGAGATGATGCAAACAGTAAACCCAATTCCACCCTCCCCTTCCAGTCTCTCTCTGCTCATGAACCATTAATGCCACAGAGAGCTCTTCACAGGGCTTCGGGACAGAATATGTTGCCATGGAGTTGACATTTCCCCCTTCCACATACCCAAGGGACCAGTCTAGCTGTAAGTTATGCACATCCTGAAGATGATTTATAAAGGACCCTTAACTATGCAGTGCTACCAGACATGTAAAAATATCTCCACCACTTCCTAAGTGCCTAAGATATATAATCATAAAGCCAAATCCTGAAGTCTTTGCTCATTTTCTTGTAATCCTTGCTCTTCTGGCTTCAGTGGAAAATTCCCTGACCAAGCAGTGAGTAAGAAGTTCAGAATTTGGCCTTTAGTTAGCAGTGGTTCATTCTAATCATATGCAGATTCTCCATATTAAACCCAAAAAACAAAAAACACAGTGTCATTAATCAATACTTACACATTTCCTTTTAAAACCAAGGATTACCCACACTGCATACCCTTCAAAGACTTCCCATTCACAAGTCTGTAATTTTTATCACTCTGAACATTCTTTCCTTCCTTCCTCAGGCTTTATTTGTAAACGTTTTCTTAATTATGAGACAAAATCATTGCCACATGTAAGCTGTATAGCCTAATGAAATCATGGCTGCACCAATGAGGCAAAACTGCATTTTCTAATGCAAGCATGACAGACAAAAGTACACTAAGTCATCCATCAATTTGCTTTCTACATATCAGAGCTGATTTACTGAACCTTTTTAATGCTGGCACTTTATTGCCATACTCAGACAAAACAAATAAAATACGATGAAATGAAGTGGAGGTTACATACCAACAAAGTTATAAATTCCATCAACATGTGGTTTCAAATGCTTCCATAAGTATTTTATAGTATCATTTTAAAAGATATTTTTGTTTTAATGTTTTTCAGAGGACACACTTTTTTAATTCACTATGGTGCATTTCCAATTGTGATTCAATTTTTGATCAGATTACAATTTGTAACTGAGGTATGAAAATCCCACATCTTGAGATCTCATAATTAGTGGTCCTATCTGCTCTTTTCTCCTAAAATAGTTGTTTCCTGTCAGATGAATGAAGAAATCACACAGATTCCGTTTGCATTTGTGATTAGATGCATACTGATGACATGCCATCAGGATATTAGAATCGGAGCTGCGCACAATTCATGGAACATTATGAATGGTATGAGCAAATAGTGACTTTTGCGGGGGCTCTGCCCAGAGTCCCTCAATTTTTCCTCCTCTTCAAGGCTCTGCATTAGAGTGACGTGTCCTTCTGACCAGTGACAGATAGGTCTCATCCAGAGCCAGTCAATGCTGCTTCTTGGGTGGTTACTGTTATATAACTATCCTATATGCTAACATTCATCTACATATATCTTTTAGGGATGCTGCACATTATTGTAACCATCATTTTCCCTACCCATAATGCCCCTGTTGTCTGTTTCCAATTTTGTAGCTTTATACCTAAATGTAGGCCTTGATATGGCAACTGAATCTGAGTGGACAGACCTTCGCATCTGTTGTAGAGCCCCTTTTAATTCAACAAGGGTCCACTGAACAGATCCAAATGCAGGATTGAGGCCCCAGGTTGTAAACTCTTCCAGTCAGCAACCACATTTTTTATTTCTGTAAAGCTCCTGGTGCATCTTGGACAACTACATATACAGATAATAAATTATTCAGTAAAGAAAAAATATTCATCAGGGAGAGCACATGAGGTAGGTAGTGCAATAGACATGGTGAGGGAAGAAAAAAAAATCTATTTGGTTTATAACAGATGATAACAACCTCAGAGTCAATCATTTCCTGGCAGTTAATTACCAGATGGGTTAAAGGCCTCCTCCAGATGGTCACTAGCTGCCAGGAAATACCCCACCCATCAGTCATTATTGGTTAAAACAATTAGGATACTGATCTACATTAGTCATATTCCCAACATATTACTATGAACTGAGGGTACAAATGCAATGGAAAAGCTTAGTCTGAAAAGGGAATACAAAAACAAATGTGAAAACAGGAATGGAATGGAAATAGATCTGTGTTTCACTTGTTGCACAGAGCTGTACTATTGTCACAACCAGATGAATGTAATGCTCATGGAAAGTGTTGAACTAACAGCCAGCAATGTAAGGTTCCCCACACTAATCCATTTATGTGCCTCCATGCTTTCCTGAGGGGACCACCTGAAGGGGTGAGAGGTTAGTCTCCATGCCAAATCAATTCCTGCCTTCCCTGCTGAGACTGCTAACAAAGAATGTGATTGTTGTGATTAGGTTACCTGACCCATATTAAAAGGACTAAGAGTAAATTCCAAGACATCAAAGCACAACAGTTTAGTTTTCATTCTCCACGGCTTGTTAAAAAACTCATTTAGAAGCTAATTTTTTTTCAACTCCAAGCAATAATGAATGAATTAACATGAATATCTGAAGCCGTTTGGACCACAGATTCAGGCTGCACATACATGTAATATTTCTGTATGCAATGTTAATAGTACCAACAGAGAAATCAAAGACACAAACAAAAGCTTTTACTTCAACTGTTTGCTTTGTAATCAAATGTTGTTAATAAAGACTAAATAACTATTTCATAAATAATGAGAGTCCAAGTAATCAGAGAACCTCAGGAGTTACAGTTTAGGTCATTCAAGTCCATTATCATACTTATCCTTTATCTTTCAAAGTATATGAACAAAGGGATATTCAATTAAAGTGAAAGGTGAAGAGTTTAAAACTGGTAAGAGGAAACAATTTAAGAAAATGACAATTAACCTCTTGAATCTACAGTTACAAGATAACATTGAGGCCAAGGACAACGAATTAAAAAAAAGGGGAGGGAGAGACCTTGAAATTAATATGAATAGTGAGCACATCCAGAATTTCTAGACTGAATTTTTAAAATAAGGGATATAAACTCTACTGATCCTGGGCATAAACCAATCATCCACTGACAGGGCTAGGAAGGAACTTCTCACCACCATTAGATCGGGACTTCTGCAACATGTTCTGCAGGGGGAAAACC
The DNA here is from genome assembly GCF_965152235.1 of Eretmochelys imbricata. Lineage (NCBI taxonomy): Eukaryota > Metazoa > Chordata > Testudines > Cheloniidae > Eretmochelys > Eretmochelys imbricata. The sequence continues at coordinate 138,203,626 of NC_135572.1, forward strand.
TTAAACCCAAGTTTCTGAAAGCTGAAGCTACTGCAGAATGCCACACTTTGCCTGCTGCTAAGTGGAGTATCTTGCTCTGTGCACAGGATACTGGTGTTTCATGACCTGCATTGGCTGTCTGTTGAAATTTAAGGGGTTGACACTGGCCTAGGATTTACCTACTTCGGAGATCACCTTTTTCCCCCATGCAATCCTGTCACAGTTGCAATTATCAGAGGGACTGAAACTAATGATCATTAAGTTTGTAAGAGAGAGAGGTGCTGGCAGGGCATGCTCAGTGACTACCACACCGATGAAGTGAGCTGTAGCTCATGAAAGCTTATGCTCAAAGAAATTTGTTAGTCTCTAAGGTGCCACAAGTACTCCTGTTCTTTTTCTGGATACAGACTAACACGGCTGCTACCCTGATACCACCTAACTGTAGAACTCTCTCTCCCTTAACCTCTTGTCCAAAATATCCCAAATCTGGTTACCATCAGGGCATGCTGCAAAGACGTTTGGGGAGGGCTGAACGGAGTGGGGCAGAAGTAAATTTTGGGAAAAAGAGATGAGGATTTTTGTTATTTTTCTCTGCAGAAGGGCAGGAATTTGTGGCATGCTGCCATTTATCTATTGTGATTTTTATTGTGATAAATTAACTCCCAGAAAATATAAGAAAAAGTTAACACCCAGGGATAGGTATTCTTTTATATATAAATTCAAAATAAATAAAATTAAACAATAAAATGAAAGGAAGGGATGAAATTAATAACTCAAAAATTGCTGAGATCCTGAGCTCCTCTTTAAAAGTTGGACTTCTGCAAGAAAAACAAAGAAAAGAGATTTGAATAATCAATAAGTAAAAAGACCCTGTAAAATAATGATTTATATAAAACAGGCCCAGGATCCTTTGAAAATTGTGAACATATATAAGTCAATAAAAATGGAATATATTCATTTTAGGCAATTAGGGAATTAGCTAACTCTTGAAGACAATACAAAATGTACAGCAGAAAACAATTATGCATGGGAAGGGAGATGGACTGGATATCATATAAGCCTTTTCCAGTCTCCCCCAGGCAATGTGACCACTGCAATCACAATATGCTGGTGCTCCTGCATCTTATATTATACTAACATAACATGTAATTCTGTTTCAATTTTTCACAACAAAATTGAATTTAATAACTTAAGTCGCCATCTATATATGGGACAGGAAGGAGTTGGATGACATACCAGAAACACAATTAAACAGGAACAATAAGAAGATGCAATAAAGTTTTAAATGTATGCACTGTACATTAGTATGTGAATATCAAAATCGCTACAAATAGCCTGAACCCAGAAAGGAGTTCTCAATATCATATACATAGTGAAATATAGCTCCTAGCTATCCCATGTGTTTTTTCCTGTAACTTATTTCCTGTGGTAGTGTATATTCTCTCTTCTCCGTCTCCCTCTCTATAACCTTGGGCTAACAATCCACCAGTTTAATCACAGAATTTGAAATCTTCAAAATGGAATTTGATTCCTTCATGTGTGAAGAAATCTGATGAGGTTCAATAAGGATAAGTGCAGGGTCCTGCACTTAGGACGGAAGAACCCAATGCACAGCTACAGACTAGGGACCGAATGGCTAGGCAGCAGTTCTGCGGAAAAGGACCTAGGGGTGACAGTGGACGAGAAGCTGGATATGAGTCAGCAGTGTGCCCTTGTTGCCAGGAAGGCCAATGGCATTTTGGGATGTATAAGTAGGGGCATAGCAAGCAGATCGAGGGACGTGATCGTCCCCCTCTATTCGACATTGGTGAGGCCTCATCTGGAGTACTGTGTCCAGTTTTGGGCCCCACACTACAAGAAGGATGTGGATAAATTGGAAAGAGTCCAGCGAAGGGCAACAAAAATGATTAGGGGTCTGCAACACATGACTTATGAGGAGAGGCTGAGGGAACTGGGATTGTTTAGTCTGCAGAAGAGAAGAATCAGGGGGGATTTGATAGCTGCTTTCAACTACCTGAGAGGTAGTTCCAGAGAGGATGGTTCTAGACTATTCTCAGTGGTAGAAGAGGACAGGACAAGGAGTAATGGTCTCAAGTTGCAGTGGGGGAGGTTTAGGTTGGATATTAGGAAAAACTTTTTCACTAGGAGGGTGGTGAAACACTGGAATGCGTTGCCTAGGGAGGTGGTGGAATCTCCTTCCTTAGAAGTTTTTAAGGTCAGGCTTGACAAAGCCCTGGCTGGGATGATTTAATTGGGGATTGGTCCTGCTTTTGAGCAGGGGGTTGGACTAGATGACCTCCTGAGGTCCCTTCCAACCCTGATATTCCATGATTCTATGATTCTATGAAGTTGTGACTGAACTCCTTGGGGGAGAATTGTATGTCCCCTGTTCTGTCTGACCTGCATTCTGCCATATATTTCATGTTTTTGGCAGTTTCGGATGATTACTCAGCACATGCTGTTCATTTTAAGCACACTTTCACAGCAGATTTCACAAAATGCAAAGAAGGTACCAACGTGAGATTACTAAAGATAGCTACAGCACTGGACCCAAGGTTTAAGAATCTGAAATGTCTTCCAAAATCTGAGAGAAATGAGGTGTGGAGCATGCATTCAGAAGTCTTAAAAGAGCAGCACTCTGATGCGGAAACTACAGAACCCGAACGACCAAAAAGGAAAATCAACCTTCTGATGGTGACATCTGACTCAGTTAATGAAAATGAACATACATCTGTTTTGGATTGTTATCAAGCAGAACCTGTCATCAGCATGGACACATGTCCCCTGGAATGGCGGTTGAAGAATGAAGGAACATATGAATCTTTAGCGCGTCTGGCACTTAAATATCTTGTGACGCCGGCTACAACAGTGCCATGAGAATGCCTGTTCTCACTTTCTGGTGACATTGTAAACAAGAAGTGGGCAGCATTATCTCCTACAAATGTAAACAAACTTGTTTGTCTGAGCGATTGGATGAACAAGAAGTAGGACTGAGTGGACTTGCAAATTCTAAAAATTTACATTGTTTTATTTTTGAATGCATACATAATTGTACATAATTCTACATTTGTAAGTTCAACTTTGATGATAAAGAGATTGCACTACAGTACTTGTATTAGGTGAATTAAAAATACTATTTTTTTTGTTTCTTTACAGTGCAAATACTTGTAATCAAAAATAAATATAAAGTGAGCACTGTACACTTTGTATTCTGTGTTGTAACTGAAATCAATATATTTGAAAATGTAGAAAACATCCAAAATATTTAAATACATAGTATTCTATTATTGTTTAACAGTGCGATTAATCTCAATTAATTTTTTTAATCACTTGACAGCCCTAATTTGGACATATCACCACCAATTTACAGAAGCTCGGGATCCAGTCACAAAAATCCAAGCTGTCACATTGTGATGAGTATGTAATCTGAAACATGGAAATCAAAGAAAAACAAAGTATAATTGTGTGATGTTCTATATCTTGAGGGCACACCCTGTAGCCCCCATATTCATCATCTGTATATAATTGTGATCTTACATATAAAGCATGCCTTATAAGGTATCAGGAAAAGGTTCCAATCTGCTGAAAGTCATTGCTCTATCCATATATGTATATCATTAATGCATCTGAAGTTATGAGAATTGTGTTGTATGGTTGTCACTAAAACATGCTGTCAACTGGAGAATCAGCCAGATATTAGCTCCCTAGAGGCAACAGCAAGGAAAGTAACCAAAGCCCGGGCGAGGTGTCAAACAACCCATCAACAGCCATTGTCCAGCAAGGGAGCTACAATTCAATGACTCACCTACATGAGGCCACACCAGGGGGATTGATCAACTTTGCCTGGAGACTCAGAAATGCCCCCCAGACATGCCTGGACTTGTGTTCTACAAGCACATGGACTGAAAGAATAAAACTGAACACAGGGGGCCCAGGCTTGGCTTTCTCCTGCCCCCACCTACACTGCAAGCGACCAAGACACTGAGAAGACAAGACTCCAACAGAGGAGATTGGCCCAGGTTTAAGGAACAATCCTGTATATTAAAGACTGCAATATCCAGTGGGGCGAGAAAAACTAGTTAATCTAGTTGCTGCCCAGTCTAATAGGGTTGAGAGTTTAGACTGTGTGCTTATATTTCATTTCTTTTGGTAACTACCTCTGACTTTTTGCCTATCACTTAAATATGACTTAAAATCTACCTTTTATAGTCAATACATTTGTTTAATTGTTTATCTTTACCAGTGTGTTTGAATGAAGTGTGGGTCTGCTCAGGTTTGTCAAAGGCTGGTGTATGTCCACTTTCCATTGTTGAAATGGTGAATCAATCAATAAATTTTCACTGCCCATCTTGAGCAGTGAAAGACGGTATATTCCTGGGATACAGTGCTGGGAGCTGGGGGGCAGGGAGGGGAGGGGGAGGCGGGATTTGGCTCTGATGCCTTTCCCTGTGTGATTCATGAGTGGCTCTGGGAGCATTCATTCAATATAGCTGGGCGTGGGGCTCCACATGCTGTTGTGCTGAGTGATCACAGCACCTGGAGGGGCTTGCTGCTGGTCACTAACAATGCACTGTGAGAGACAGCCCAGGCTGGAAAGAGTTAAGGGAACACAGTGGTCCCACAGTCCCAGGCTGCACTCCAGGGGGATCCTGTCACAAATGGTAACATTATTTACATATACAGGGCAACATACACAACTTGAAAAATATAATTAAATATTGCAAAATTATAAAAATGGCAACAAATGACCTTGCACCCAGAATAAAGCTTAAACCACTAACTCAGTTCAAATTTCTTCTTCATGTCACAGGAGAGCATCTGAAAGCCTCAAGCAAAACAGTGCTCTTACTGCTAGTCTCTATGGATATGTCTGCACAGCAATGAAATACCCACAGCTGGACCAGGTCAGCTGATTAGGGCTTGCGGAGCTCGGGCTGCAGGGCCATAACATTGCTTTGTAGATGTTCAGGCTTGTGCTGGAGCTCAAGCTCTGGGACCCAGCAAGGTGGGAGCAGAGCTGTCCCTAGGGTATGGCAAATTGGGGTGACTGTATGGGGTCCCGAACTATGGGGGGCCCTGCACTTTGTGAGGAGGCAGGCAAGGAGGGGAGGCAGGCAAGGGCGAGGAGAAGCACCCCTACCAACCTCCTCCTCCCCGCAGTGTCTCCTGCCCTGACATGCCTGGCCAATCAGCACCTCCTCCTCCCTCCCAGCGCCAACCACCGATCAGCTGTTTTTCTGTGTTTGGAGGCGCTGGGGGGAAGGGGAGAGGAGCGAGGGCTCAGAGCACTCGGGGGAGGGTATGGAACTGGGTGGGGAAGAGGTGGGGTGGGAGCAGATGAGGCAAGGCTAGGAAGAGGCAAGGTGGGGCCTTGGGGGGCAAGGGTGGAGTGGGGCGGGGCCTGGGCGGAGCTGGGGGGGAGTACCCCCTCGGCAGATAGAAACTCAGTGCCTATGTCCAAGGCCCTGCACCCCTCTAGGGACGGCCCTGGGTGGGAGGGTCCCAGAGCCTACACTCCAGCCCAAGCCCAAACAGCTACGCAATTTTTAGTCCTGCAGCCCGAGCCCTGCAAACCTGAGTCAGCTGACCTGGGCCAGATGTGGCCATGCCATGGGTCTTTTATTCCCATGCAGACATACCCTCTGACTCGCTCACATGAAGGACTTTAAGGATCTATGATATGGGTCTCACATACTGTGGAAGTGACAGTTTCACTACAACCAGTGGGCTGGTGGCAGTGAGACAGATGGGTTGGCGTACAGCCTTTGTGAGACTGATAATCAGATATAGACACCTCCCTACCTATCCACAGGCGTGGCATGCTTTTAAGATGGTAGTGGGGCCCAGAGAGATGTGTACCTTATGACCCCCCTTATTTGTGATGGCATTTAAACCTGTGGCACCACTGGCTCATCAGGAGCAGAGGTATGTAGAAAGAAAGAAAGACTAAGATGATCATTCTTTTTATAAGGGAGAAAAAAATAAACACTACCATGTGGACCTGCTGAATTCTTGCCAGAGGGCATTCAATGTCAACAAGTCTAGTATATTTTCTACTTAAAATAAACTTTAAATTCAAAATGATTAACCCTGATGACAGTGGCTACCACTTTTCTGTATTTTGTTGCGTTGGACACACCGGTCATTCAAATCAAATCATTCAACTCTACTACATGCTAGAGAGTGTAAACCCAGAAACTGAAACTATGCCTGGCAGCCAGCCTTCTATATCAGAATCTACTTTGGACAGACCTGCTCTTCTCTTTCCAAGGATGAGGTAATCTAATGAAAATGCACATCCTGCCCAGAAGAATTTCAAAAGTAGTATTTCCTATAATTTACTTCTGATTGTGCAAAATCCTTAATACTAAAATGAGATCATTGAACAAACAAGCTACCAGGAGTGAAATGTAAGTACCCACGTTACACTTGCCGTTTGTAAAGGGGTCCGAAGCCATAGCAGATTTCACACTTTATTTGCAGGCTGGGCAACAGCTGTTTACCTTATATTGGTTCAAAGACTTCCATTGAGCACAGACCTGAGAGGACTGAGTGGGCATTTACCCTGTGTGCTTTTTTTTTTTTTAATGAAGTCTTTTGTCCATTGTCCCTATCTAGATAGCAAAAACCTCAGTGTGAATGTGGTGGCTCAACTGCAGGCCACTAACTCCTGTATGGAGCCATGTCAGGCCCCAGTCCTGCATCGGGATCTGCTAGTGTGGACCCCTGCTTCCATGGGACATCATACTAGTGCAGGGGGTCTGCTGTTGAAAATCCTGATACAAGATTGAGGGCCTTAATCTCTTACCCACATTGAGTGATACTGGTCTGAGAAGCTGGTAGCTAAAATGGGACTGAAATATTTATATAAGAGGATAGAGTGTTCTGTTCTTCTCTCAAAAAAACATCAACACCTCCCTGCCCCGTCCCCCTTCCAACACAAAGAAGGGAAAGAGATTATCAGCTATTTAACTAATGCAGTCACATCCCCGTAGGTGGATCCTTGTGTCCATGCAAGGAACCAAGGCTACACACAGGCACAAGGACCCACCTGCAAAGATCCGACTGCAGGGTCAGGGCCTAAATGTGTCTTCCTGTCTGATTTGTGTCCATTTATTCTTGTACGTAAGGACTGTCCAGTTTGGCCAATGTACATGGCAGAGGGGCATTGCTGGCACATGATGGCATATATCACATTAGTAGATGTGCAGGTGAATGAGCCTCTGATGGTGTGGCTGATGTGGTTGGGTCCTATGATGGTGTCGCTAGAGTAGATATGGGGACAGAGTAGGCAGCGGGGTTTGTTACAGGGATTGGTTCCAGGGTTAGTGTTTCTGTGGTGTGGCGTGTAGTTGCTGGTGAGTATTTGCTTCAGGTTGGGGGGCTGTCTGTAAGCGAGGACTGGCCTGTCTCCCAAGATCTGGGAGAGTGAGGGATTGTTTTCCAGGATAGGTTGTAGATCGTTAATAATGTGCTGGAGAGGTTTTAGCTGGGGGCTATACATGATGGCCAGTCATGTTCTGTTATTTTCCTTTACAGAAGCAGCTTTGCCCCTCCTGGAATTGACACCTCCTCATCTATTGTTGGGAGTGGACTACATCCACCCTGATCGAATTGGTCCTGTCAACACTGGTTCCCACTTGTGGGGAAACTCCCTTCTCTTCATGTGTCAGTATATTTATGTCTGCATCTGTAATTTTCACTCCATGCATCTGAAGAAGTGGGGTTTTTACCCATGACAGCTTATGCCCAAATAAATCTGTTAGTCTTTAAGGTGCCACCGGACTCCTTGTTGTTTTTGTGGATACAGACTAACACGGCTACCCCCTGATACTGGCTATCAGAATCAGTGCAATGTGTCAGTGTTAGGGAATTACCTGTCAGTTTGATGATCAAGTAATAAATCTGAATTCAAAGCTTCCATTTAGTTCACACTCTACATATGGGGCATGTTTGCAATGATCTCATTGACCTTGAATTCAATTTGGACAACAGAGAGCGCCACATGCAGCTTTATAAACCAAGTCAGAACAACAGTGACCCACAAACACTAACATTCTCCCACACTGAAAAATTACCTCAATTTTCTTGGAAACAAACAGTTCCAACAGCACTGTCTGCACGTGCCAAGTTGCTGCAAGCTCCAAGACACATTCTGCAGACCAGGAGAATCCAGCAATGCTGACACAGAGCAATAATGTCTAGCTTTGGTTGGAGATACAACAAAAAAATAGTGGCAAAACAAGAGCCACGCTTTGCAGTAATGTACAGCTGTGGAGCATGCTTTGCTATTTTCTTTGTTGCCCCACTAGTATACATGACCCCCCCGCTTATTTCATTTATTTCCTCCCTCCCCCCACCCCTCGTCTCCAGCATAGCAGCTCCTGAGTGACAGTCACAGGTATATACCATAGTCAGTCCTTTGTGAATGTGTGTGCACATGGAGGAAGGTAAGGACTGGGTCAGGTGATGAATGCCATCCCAGGATATAGGAAATATGGGGTGACTATGCTGAAGGGATGGTGTAAGCCCATATTAAGTTTGCAAGGATTAGATTTTTACCAGTAAATGTCAGTAAACGTTGATTTAACTGTGCACACACATGGACAAAAAAATATTTCCATTGATAAATAATCAAAGTTTACAGATAGGCAAAGTAAGAAAAATGCTGCTTGAGGACTTCTTAGAGTCAAAATCCAGTGATTTAGATTTTTGAATTCGGTTTGTTACCTGAACTAGTAAATGAACAGAAAAACAGCTATGAGCTCTTGATTTAAGGATATTTACTTTGTATGTGTTGACATGCAATGTTGACAATTTGTGTTTAAATGGTTCATAAAGCTTTAACCATTTGAATCTCAACATCTACTATCATTAATAATGTCATCTCATAATTTCCTGCAACTGTGAAAATTTAAATTGATACAAATAAAATAAAAATGCTTAAATGCATAATTTTTCACAACTGTGAAAATTAAAATAGATAAAAATCTAAATAATGATTAAAATAAACATCAATATCATCTATCAAAATTATAAAGGAAGAAAAGTAGAATTCTGCCAAGCCTATCCATATTGCATGTTTGTAGCCCAAGCTGAAAAAACAAACAACAGTTTAAGAACCTCCCACATGAATCTTAACAGGGATTCTGCATCTTAAAATATTGGGGAACTTATGTGGTCCGATCCATCTGTGGTATCCTGAGGTTGGTAGATCAAGCTAGTGCCTTTTGCTAGACAGAGGGTCAGGATGAAAGTTTCCGTCTCTTTTTGGTATTGCATGGATAGATTTGGTCTGACTACCTAGTACAGAACCCCAAGGATTACAAAAAAAAAATCGGTCAGACTCCCCAAAATCATGAGACTGGCCTAAAAATCACGAGGTGTAAAAATTAGTAAGATTTTTATTTTAAATTTCCCTTCTAGTTTCTGAACCACAATTTTCAAGATTTTCTCTACAACCATGGAGGCTAGAAATTTCCTTTAAAAATAAATAAAAGCTGAGATTTTCACCTAATAATCTGACTCCAAGAGCTAGGGCCTTGAGCGAATGACCAACTATCACAACACTCACAAATAAAATTAAAGGAGCTGACAAAACTGACTTCATGTGGGAGGGATCTGGAAAAAGCACTATTCTTCCCCTTAAAGGGCCTGCTTATTTTAAATGCATATAATCGGGACATGCTCATAGATTCTAAGTCAGAAGCAACCATTATGAGTATAACCTCTTCTATAACACAGGCCATAGAACATTTCCAGAATTATTCCTAGAGAGTATCTTTTAGAAAACCATTCAACCTTGATTTAAAAATTCTCAGGAATGGAGAATCCACCACAACTTTTGGTAAATTGTTCCAATGGTTAATTACTCTCATCTTTAACAATTGGCATCTTATTTCCAGACTGAATTTGTCTAGCTTCAACTTCCAGCCACTGGATCATGTTATATCTTTCTCTGCCAGACTGAAGAGCCCATTATTAAATCTTGAAACCTTATAGAAAATGACCTGTGAAAGAAGAGGAGATCAGGACTATTAATTCAGAGCCTCCCTCTCTTGTCCAATGTACAGAGTACTGAGGTAGGAACAAGAGCAATGGGCAAAAGGTGGAACTAAAACATGCCTTCTCATAATGTCATGTATGCTTCAAAGGGATATAGAAATTGTCATATTGGATCAGACCAGTGGTTCATCTAGTTTAGTATCCATCTCAGACTTTAGTGACTTCAGTTATACTATTTCCCCCCCTTTTTGTAAACAGACAATTGCTTCATCTGGCAATGAAAACCATAAAACCTCAAGGGTATCTCATTATTTTGGCCATATTTGCAGTACTTCACACAGATGAAACCCATTTACATGAATGGCAGAAGGAAAATACCTGTGTGAGACGTGGAGGCCTCAGCTGTGAATACTGTTTCTGCCATATTACTTAAGAGTGAGGTCTTGATTATATATACCTTATGTAAACCTACACCTTCCATCTTTATTTACTTATGCTCACTGTTTTTTCATGATTGCTTTTCGACATAAATACGCGACTAGTGGTTGAAGGAAATGCAGTAAATATCATTCTTGGATTACAGCAAAGCATTTCATACCGAGGGCTTGCGTACGTGGAGAGGTAATGTGCTCTATGGAAGAGGTAATGTGCTCTAAAGCACACACGTGTTGCACATTAATTGGTCTGTGTAGACCTTGCCGATGTGCACTAATGGTTCCTAGTATGCTTTAACGTATCTTTAGTTAGTACCTTTAGAGCATCAGCAGGTCTACATGGACCATTAATGCACAATACATTCATGCATTTTAAAAATCACATCCCCATAGAGTGCATTACCCCACTCTGTAGACGACCCCTGTGTCTTACAAAATCTTACAAAATTAATGTGAATTGGCTAGGATAGGAACACTGTCATGTGGTTTGAAACCTGTCAACAGGAAAGGAAGGGTAAAAATGGCAACGGTACAGAGTTATGGAGAGATAGCTAATAGATGGTGCAGGGATCAGTGCTAAATCTGTTTTATGTAATGTGTAAATTTATGATCTGGAAAAGTGAAGAAATAGCATGTTTATGAAGTTTGCCGATGCTACTAAACTGTGAGGAGTTGCAAACAGCAGTCAGGAGATAAAAATCATACAAAGGGACTTAGATCAGAAGGATGGGAAGAAACCTGGAGAAAACAACATCTTGATATTTGGTGTTTTTCTTAAAGCCCCAGCTCCTGGACTCATGTGATTATGAGAATCTCAGCATTCCTTATAAATCAACCAACCAACCAAAGCATCTAGCTCTCCTGGACTCATGTGATTATGAGAATCTCAGCATTCCTTATAAATCAACCAACCAACCAAAGCATCTAGCTCTTATATTTGTGGAGACAAGCTTGAAAATGTAATCCATGTGCACTCTAAAGGCTCAGAAGTCAGAAGGCAAATAAAAAGAGTCCCAAATGTATTATTTAATTTAAATCTCATGATTTTTAAGACCTATTCATGATTTCTAAAACTAAGGGTTGGCAATATTTTTATTTAGTGTCTTAACTGGGTGCATGAACTAGGAGTAATGGAATGATATCATCAATAGGAAACACTGGCAAAATAATAGGAAATACTTCCTAACAGTGAGGTGTCCTGAATAATCTATTAAGGAAAGTGTGATGAGGTGCCCTGCCCTTAAGGGTCGGCAGGAGAATGCACTAAGTAGTGACCTGGCTGGAGGGCTAGGCCATGGAAAATGACAGATCGCTGTGGAACAAGAATGGCTAAAGGGGGTACTAAGCTGAAAAAACCTCTGCAATACCGTGCGTGAACACATGGAGGTGCTCTGGAGGCGAGAGGCTTGTCTACAGGAAGTAGTACGTAGCACTTTTTAAACTAGCCTGGTCAAGACATTAGAATATAGAGAATGGTTCTTTACTGGCAAGGAGAAGTTCTGGAGCACTCAATAGTCTTTTCCATCTCTGACATTCTGCAACAGGATGCTGGCCATGTACACACAGGCACAGCCAGTGTAGCCCTTTAAGGCAAGGAATTCTGAGGATTTAGTTCTGGGTCACAACTATTCGTGCAAGCAAGGCAGGAAATGAAAGGCATGAATTGTTCTTTAGTCATGGAGACACAGGGATGAGGCAAGAGCTGGTATGAGACTCTTCAGAGAGTCTGGCAGAAGAGCAATAGCCAAGGGTACAGAGTGGGACATTACTGCAAGCCCAGCAGCTCATGCTAGCTGCCCAAGTCCAAGCCTGCCTGACCCCCTGGGTCTGAGGTCAGCCAGCTAGCCCAAGCCACCACCCAGGCAGCAACATCCATACTGCTTTTTCATGTGCTAGCTTGAGCAAAACTAGCAGGAGTCTATCAACCCACGTTGGGAATCACACCTCCCAGCTGTCATGTAGACATACCCTGTTTGTACATCACCTAGCACAGCGAGGTCCTGGTCCATGACTAGGGCTCCTAGGTGCTATGGTAATACAAATAAATAATAAGTAACAAGTTTGAAACATACACAGATAAATAAAAGAGATTCTGCCTTACACCTGAAGCTTCTGCCACGAGTAGTTAATCTATTAGATCAGATACTGAACAACGCAAGCCTCACTATCACTTTGTGCAAAACACAGCATAGCAGAGGTTTTCAACATAATTGTTATGAGGTGGAAGTTTAGCTAAGAGTCCATCATCTTATGGGGTATAAGCAATAAATTATCATAGAATCATAGGACTGGAAGGGACCTCGAGAGGTCACCTAGTCCAGTCCCCTGCTCTCATGGCAGGACTAAGTATTATCTAGACCATTCCTGATAGGTGTTTGTCTAACCTGCTCTTAAAAATCTCCAGTGATGAAGATTCCACAACCTCCCTAGACACTTTATTCCAGTGCTTAACCACCCTGACAGGAAGTTTTTCCTAATGTCCAACCTAAACCTCCCTTGCTGCAATTTAAGTCCATTGCTTCTTGTCCTCTCCTCAGAGGTTAAGACAAACAATTCTTCTCCCTCCTCCTTGTAACAACCTTTTATGTACTTGAAAACTGTTGTCATGTCTCTCCTCAGTCTTCTCTTCTCCAGACAAAACAAGCCCAATTTTTTCAATCTTCCTTCATAGGTCATGTTTTTTAGACCTTTAATCATTCTTCTTGCTCTTCTCTGGACTTTCTCCAATTTGTCCACATCTTTCCTGAAATGTGGTGCCCAGAACTGGACACAATACTTCAGTTGAGGCCTAATCAGCACGGAGTAGAGTAGAAGAATTACTTCTCATGTCTTGCTTACAACACTGCTGCTAATACGTCCCAGAATGATGTTTGCTTTTTTTTCTCCAAGAGTGTTACACTGTTGACTTATATTTAGCTTGTGATCCACTATGACTCCCAGATCCCTTTCTGCAGTACTCCTTCCTAGGCAGTCATTTCCCATTTTGTATGTGTGCAACTGATTGTTCCTTCCTAAGTGGAGTACTTTGCATTTGTTCTTATTGAATTTCATCCTATTTACTTCAAACCATTTCTCCAGTTTGTCCAGATCATTTTGAACTATAATCCTATCCTCCAAAGTGCTAGCAACCCCTCCCAGTTTGGTATCATCTGCAAACTTTATAAATGTACTCTCTCTGCCATTATCTAAATCATTAAAGAAGATATTGAACAGAACTGATCCCTGCGGGACCCCACTCGTTATGCCCTTCCAGCATGACTGCAAACCACTGATAACTACTCTCTGGGAATGGTTTTCCAACCAATTTTGCACCCACCTTATAGTAGCTCCAGCTAGGTTGTATTTCCCTAGTTTGTTTATGAGACGGTCATGCAAGACAGTATCAAAAGCTTTACTACCACTTCCCCCCATCCACAAGGCTTGTTACCTGTCAAAGAAAGCTATCAAGCTGGTTTGCCACAATTTGTTCTTGAAAAATCCATGTTGTTACTTATCACCTTATTATCGTCTAGATGTTTGGAAATTGATTGCTTAATTATTTGCTCCATAATCTTTCTGGGTACAGAAGTTAAGATGACTGGCCTGTAATTCCCTAGGTTGTCCTTATTTCCCTTTTTATAGATTGGCACTATATTTGCCCTTTTCCAGTCTTCTGGAATTTCTCCTGTCTTCCATGACTTTTTAAAGATAATCACTAATGGCTCAGATATCTCCTCAGTCAGCTCCTTGAGTATTCTAGGATGCATTTCATTAGGCCCTGGTGACTTGAAGACATCTAACTTGTCTAAGTAATTTTTAACTTGTCTTTTCCTATTTTACCCTCTGATCCTACCTCATTTTCACCGGCATTCACTATATTAGACGTCCAATCACCACCAAACTTCTCGGTGAAAACCGAAACAAATAAGTCATTAAGCACCTCTCCCATTTCCACATTTTCTGTTATTATTTTCCCCCCCTCATTAAGTAATGGGCCTACCCTGTCCTTGGTCTTCCTCTTGCTTCTAATGTATTTGTAGTATGTTTTATTGTTACCCTTTATTTCTCTAGCTAGTGTGATCTCATTTTGTGCCTTGGCCTCTCTAATTTTGTCCCTACAAACTTGTGTTATTTGTTTATATTAATCCTTTGTTTTTTGACCTAGTTTCTACTTTTTGTAGGACTCTTTTTTGATTTTTAGATCATTGAAGATTTCCTGGTTAAGCTAGGATGGTCTCTTGCCATACTTCCTATCTTTCCTATGCAGTAGGATAATTTGCTCTTGTGCCCTTAATAATGTCTCTTTGAAAAACTGTCAACTGTCTTCAATTGTTTTTCCCCTTAGACTTGCTTCCCCTGGGATCTTACCTATCAACTCTCTGAGTTTGCTAAAGTCTGCCTTCTTGGAATCCATTGGCTGTTCTTCCTCCTACCATTCCTTAGAATCATGAACTCTATCTATCATTTCATGATCACTTTCACTCAAGCTGCCTTCCGCTTTCAAATTCTTAACCAGTTCCTCCCTATTTGTCAAAATCAAATTTAGAACAGCCTCTCCTAGTAGCTTCTCCACCTCCACCAAACACTAATTCTCAGTGCAGGTGACATGAACTCTATTTTTTGTTCTACAATTTTGCTCATCTGAACCTCTCCTTCAGAAAGAATGCCATATCCTAAGATGAAGACATCGCACAGTATGCTATATGGGTACGGACGTCCAACATCCTGACAGATGAAAGGAGACACGACAAAGTTGGTCCATCAGGGTGCTTAGCAATGGTATGGGAAAAGAGCCTGATGCACGAGCAACAAACCTTCGCACAGTGGCTATAGGTCCATTTGCCTGCATAGGCGCCGACTCCATGGGTCCTCCAGAGCTATAGGGTTCTCCACCGGCAGCCAAACTCCCCCCCTTACCCCTACCCCCACCTCCTCGTCCTCCCCTGAGTGCGCCGCATCCCCATTCCTCCCCCACCCCTCCCAGCACTTGCTGACGCCAAACAGTGGTAGCAAGCTCTGGGAGGGAGGGGGAGGAGCAGGAACGTGGCATGCTCAGGGGAGGAGCCGGGGCCAGGGCAGGGATTTGGGGAAAGAGTCCAATAGGGGCAGGGAGGGGGTGGAGGTGGGGCAGGGACTTTGGGGAAGGGGTTGAAATGGGGGCAGGAGGGGGCGGGGTGCGGTGGAGTCGGGGCAGGGCTGAGGGCAGAGGGGGGTCAAGCATCCACCAGCGCCATTAGAAGTCAGTGCCTATGCTTGCCTGATGAAAGTTGAAGCATACTCTGCTTCCTGGCTCACCTGCAAGCCTCAGCCTGGTCTGTCTGATGGCTCTCTGCAGTGACTGCACCAGTCTTAACCCAGCTTCTCCAATCTGAACAATTTTGGGAAGGATTTTCCCCAGTTGTCAGTGGGAATGCTGAATTTCTGGAGGCCTTGCTTCACCTTGTTGATGTATCGGAGCTTTGGCCTTCCTCTGCGTCGTGAGCAGTTCTTAAGTTGACTGTACAGCACAGCCTTCGGCAGGCAATCTTGAGGCACGTGCTCCACATGCCCCAACCAGTGAAGCCTGCAAATGTCCAGCGTAGTTTGCATAGATTGTAGGCCAGTTGTCTCAAGGATCTTGTCATTGGTGATCCGTTTGTCCCAAGTAACTCCAAGGATTTTTCTAAGACAGTGGAGGTGGAAACTGTTGAATCTCCACTCCTGCTTGGAGTACATTACCCAGCTTTCACCAACATAAAGGAGGGTACTCAGGACACAAGCCTGATAAACAGTCACCTTTGTGTTTAGGTTTAGCAACTTGTTGCTCCAAATACATGAGGTAAGTTTGCCAAAGGTAATAGAAGCTTTGCCGATTCTAGCATCAAAAGTTCCCTATCAAGGATAAGTGAGCTGGTAAGAATTGAGCAGAGATAGAAGAAGTGATCCACGTTGTCCAGAGCTTCATTAGGTGACTGCCTACAACATGCATATATTAATATGTACATAAGCTCAGAAGAAAAACAACATACTTTGAAAAGGAGTACTTGTGGCACCTTATAGACTAACAAATTTATTTGAGCATAAGCTTTTGTGAGCTACAGCTCACTTCATCGGATGCATTCAGTGGAAAATACAGTGGGGAGATTTATATACATAGAGAACATGAAACAATGGGTGTTACCATACACACTGTAACGAGAGTGATCACTTAAGGTGAGATATTACCAGCAAGAGAGTGGGAAGGGGGGACCTTTGTAGTGATAATCAAGGTGGGTCATTTCCAGCAGTTGACAAGAATGTCTGAGGAACAGTGGGGGGTGGAATAAACATAGGGAAATAGTTTTACTTTGTGTAATGACCCATCCACTCCCAGTCTCTATTCAAGCCTAAGTTAATTGTATCCACTTTGCAAATTAATTCCAATTCAGCAGTCTCTCGTTGGAGTCTGGTTTTGAAGTTTTTTGGTTGAAGAATTGCAACTTTTAGGTCTGTAATCGAGTGATCAAAGAGATTGAAGTGTTCTCCAACTGGTTTTTCAATGTTATAATTCTTGATGTCTGATTTGTGTCCATTTATTCTTTTACGTAGAGACTGTACAGTTTGGCCAATGTACATGGCCGAGGGGCATTGCTGGCACATGATGGCATATATCACATTGGTAGATGTGCAGGTGAACGAGCCTCTGATAGTGTGGCTGATGTGATTGGGCCCTATGATGGTGTCCCCTGAATAGATGTGTGGACAGAGTTGGCAACGGGCTTCGTTGCAAGGATAGTTTCCTGGGTTAGTGGTTCTGTTGTGTGGTGTGTGGTTGCTAGTATTTGCTTCAGGTTAGGGTGCTGTCTGTAAGCAAGGACTGGCCTATCTCCCAAGATCTGTGAGAGTGATGGGTCGTCCTTCAGTGAATGCATTCGATGACTGCATTAGATGAAGTGAGCTGTAGCTCACAAAAGCTTATGCTCAAATAAATTTGTTAGTCTCTAAGGTGCCACAAGTACTCCTTTTCTTTTTCAAATACAGACTAACACAGCTGCTACTCTGAAACCTAGCATACTTTGAGTCGTCCAAGGGAATTTTAGCTCATTTCAAATGGGGTATAGTGGAGACTGTCCCTTTGTTTCTATGTGCTGTGTACAAAAGAATTGTCATACTGGATCAGACCCAAAATCTACCTAGTCCAATACCCTGTCTTCAGCAATGGCCAGTAGCAGGCACTTCAGAGGATAGTGCAAGAACCCCACATCAGAAAGATGTTGGATAACTGGCCTCCCACGTTAGGTCTTATCCTGATCTCTAATAGTTAGTGACTGGCTTCAGCTCTGTGGCATGAGGTTTAAATATCCTTTCCAAAATTTTTGTTAGCAATAAACATAACTCTGGATATTCTTGTTATCTCTATACAATTTCCAGTCCTGCTTTGAATCTTGTTATTTTTTGGCATCAACAACTTCCTGTGGCAATGAGTTCCACAGTCTAATTACACATTGCATAAAAAGTATTTCCTTTTGTCAGTTTGGAATTTATCACCTTCCAGTTTCACTGAACTTCCCCTTGTTCTTGTGTTCGGACAGGGAGAACAGAAGCATCTGATCTTCCTTTTCTACATTATTAAAAAAAGGAGTTTCCCCACTTTAATAGTTTCATATCTGCACATCATGGAAGTCTTATAGAACAGATTTCATTCTTACGGTCTATGTGTAAGAAGGGAGACACCCAAAATGAGTTGTGGATAGTTTCCAGTAGATTGTGCCCCCTACACAACAGATGATACCTCTCCAGAGTGAGAAGAGAATATCTGTAGCTATACCTGAACAGATACTGTTATTACAAGGTACACGCCAATGTAGTTTATTTTATTATTTTTTGTGGATTTTGCATTTTAATGTGATAGATTTCAGGTTCTCAGACTGATTTCCTAAATGCAGATTATCAAGGGATACTCCCTGCTGCTGGACTTGCTCCTGCATCAAAATACAGAGTTTTTGGCAGGCAAAAGTTGACACTCTGTCCAACATTCTGAGTGTAGCAATAGACCCAGTGCCTGCAATTTATCGTCTTATTCACTATTCTTCTATTCCAATGACTATTTAAGAGATTATTTTTAAGCATAGCACTGAATTTTGGCTAGAAGACAGTTGGCTATTTGGAAGTCTGAGACTGTCCCATTGATTTTTTACTCTTAAGGGACTTGGTGTTGTCGAAAGGTTTATTACTCCTTCAGATATTGTCAGTATAGATCCCTCACACTTAGGAGTATTAATGCGCTCAGCTTTGAAATTCAGAAACTTCTGCAAGGCAGTGGCTGCACACATGCCCCCATGCAGGACTTGCTGTTTGGTGCAAGGTAATACCATACAAAGAGCATCAGCCCCAACCCTACCAGTTTCTTTTGGCCATAGCAACTGAAGGAATCAAAATCGTCAGGGCTTCTCTTCCTTCTCTCTTGCAGCTGCCTCTTCTCCCATCTTAACCATGAAGTTAGACTGAGAACTTTTAATTGGTGTGTTTTGTAAAAACTAAATAATATAGCAGTTTTCTGGTGTATTTGTTTAGTAACCATCCTATTGTGCAATCAGTCCATTCTACACTCTTTGTTTTAGTTGACAGGCTATTATTCCAGGAGGGCAGACCTCAAGTATGTGGGTTCTAAACACTATGGCTGGAAACAGCAGAAGGTGTTTTACAGAGGAGTATATGTGGATGGCCTGTGTTGCCTGAAAGCCTGCTCCATCTGAGCAGTGTAGTCCCTTTTAGCTTCTCTTTAAATAGAAGAGGCTCCACCAACTACCTAGCAGTGGCAAAAGAACACCTTGGACATCCAAGTGTCTATGTGTCCTCTACCTGGCTGAGCAGCTTCTAACAGCACAATTTCCACAAGATACCCAGTCAAACCATGAGTTAGAGAATAAGTGGTCTTTCTTTATAGCATAAGATAAATTCTTCCATTTTGAAGAAAACCAGCATCATTTCAGTACTGCATCTCTGACACAATATTATGCACAACGTTTGTAGACCAGTTCCATCTTCTGTTGCTCTGGTGGAGAGGTCCTACTGTAAATTCATATTTTTGTAGCACCAGGTACAAATGTGGAGCACCAGATGTGTGTTTATTCTCACTATTATTCATTATATTGATAATGATGCTGTAGTGAGTCAAATATTTTTATTTCGATGTAAGAGTATATTTGATCCCATCCTAGTAGGTGGGAATGTAATTCCCGGGTAACTATGGGCTGGTCTTCACTATGGGGAGATCGACGCTGCTACAATCGATGCAGCAGAAACTGATTTAGCGGGTCTAGTGAAGACCTGCTAAATCAATGGCAGAGCACTCTCCAGTCGACCCCAGGACTCCCGCTCCCCGAGAAGAGTAAGGGAAGTCAATCAGAGAGTGTCTCCTGTTGATGCAATGCAGTGAAGACACCAGGGTAAGTTGACCTAAATTACATCGACTCCAGCTACTTTATTCATGTAGCTGGAGTAGCGTAACTTAGGTCGACTTGCCTCCATTGTGAAGACAAGCCCTATGTCAAGGACTTGCACCCTGAATAAGCAAGAGCACAGGCAAGATCAACATTACTAAGATTTTGGACCAACTGAGCTGTGTGCACTCTGCAGCACTGTTTGTTTGGCAATTTTGAGTTACAAATGAAGTTGCAGCACTTCATGCTTGTAGTTGTAAGATCAAAGCTCATGGGGAACAGTTTGACTTGGAAGTATGGATATTCCTTGGGAGAGTATCTACTTCTTAAAATAAAGGGATCTGTGAAATAAATAAAATACTAGTTTGTAGAAAATATTGTAGACGATGTTCACAATGAATGCCTTTCAGGGGACCCATAGTAGCAGGCTATCATCTGCAAAGCCTCTTCCCAAAAGCCTATTTCCTTGTTCATTGATGTCCACTGAGAGAAGGCGACAGAAATTCCATACTCTATGCTACCATGTACATTCTCTATGTCTCAAGAGCAGCCTTAACAGAAATGGAGTACCTGCACCAAGTTATATTTGTGTAGCAGAAAAGTTAACTCATTCCTGCTCAATGTTCCACACAGGCATTGTGCCGATCACAAAAACAAACAAAAATGATGACAAGAAAAAATGCAACAAGATGATTATGCCTTACTGAGCATTCCTGAAACTGTTTACTTTTTCCCCATTGTGACATTCTATACCTTGGGGGAGCATCCTGTAACCCCCATATTCCTCAGTTTTATATCATCGTGATCTTACATATATAAAGCATGCCTTGTAAGGTATTAGGGGAAAGGTTATGATCTGCTGAAAGTCATTTCTCTATCCATATATGTATATCTTTAATGCATATGAAGTTATGAGAATTGTGTTATATGGTTGTCACTAAAACATGCTGTACATTGGAGAATCAGCCAGATATTAGCTCCCCAGAGGCAACAGCAAGTAAAGTAACCAACACCTGAGCAGCATGTCAAACAAACCATCAACAGCCATTGTCCAACAAGGGAGCTACAATTCAATGACTCACCTGCATGAGGCCACACCTGGAGAAATGCTCAACCTTGCCTGGAGACTCAGCAATACCCCCCAGACATGCCTGGATTTGTGCTCCCCAAGCACATGGGACTAAAAGTATAAAACAGAACACGGTGGCCACATGCTGGGCCTTTCTCCTTCCCCCACCTTTGCTGCAAGCAACAAAGACAAAGACAAGACTCCAACAGAGGAGACTGTCCCGTAAACGTGGGCCAAATCTGTATATTAAGGACAGCAATATCCAGTGGGGTGAGAAAAACTGCTTAATCTAGATGTTGCCCAGTCTAATAGGGTTGAGAGTTTAGATTGTGTGCTTATATTTTATTTTATTTTGGTAACTAACTCTGACTTTTTGCCTATCACCTAATATCACTTAAAATCTATCTTCTATAGTCAATAAATTTGTTTTACTGCATATCTTTATTCTTATCTTTACCAGTGGGTTTCTATGAAGTGTGTGGCAGATCTGCTCAGGTTTTGCAAAAGCTGGTGTATATCCACTTTTCATTGATGAAGTGGTGAACCAATTAATAAATGTACACACTTGTCTTGAAGAGTGCAAGACAGTATATTCCTGGGGTACAGTGCTGGGAGCTGGTGAAGGGGGATTGCTCTGGTGCCTTTCTCTGTGTGATTCATGAGTGGCTCTGGGAGCATTCATGCAAACTACTGGGTGTTGGGCTCCACATGCAGTTGTTCTGAGTGATAACAGCACCTGGAGGGGTTTGCTGCTCATCACTAGCAAGGCATTGAGAGAGATGGCTCAGGCTGGAGAGAGTTCAGGGGGCATAGCGGTCCCACGGTCCCAGGCTGCACTTTGGGGATCCTGTCACACCCATCTCTTCATTTAAATGTCTGCAGCTACAGATGGAACCAGTTACTTCACACTTCCTTAGTTAGGAAATGACCAGCCATACTTGCTCTTAGTAGGGGACTAGGAATCGTTCTTTTAAAAGATGCAAGTATGGACTTGCTAGAAGAGTTGTCCAAGACAAACTATTCCTGTTGTGCGTGTTGACTGTTCTCTTCCAACCCACCTCCCAGTATAAAATTATGTAGTGCCAAAATGTACTAGGTGATTTACAGTCCAGTAGGGTAAGACAACAAGTGTTCTGGACCCAAAAGGGTACAATCTGATGGCCAAATTCCACCCTGCTTACACCACCCATGCAGTCTCATTGAATTAAGGGTTGTATAATTAGGCAGGGGCATTCCTGTAGGGCCCTGACAGCAAGGATCAAAGATCAAACTTGATGCAGTAGAAAGGAAGGAGGTGGTACAAGGATTCAAGCAGGACTGATGTAATCACTCCAGCTCATGTGATTTCTTGGCAGTCCCATGTGAGGCCCAGATTTCAATGGGCATCAAGATTGAACTGCCCCTAGTTGTGGATAAAAAATATACAAGCATTCTGAAAGAGACAACTGTCTGCTGCCCTGCTTCTACAAGGTAACGGTCAGTTTAATGAGAGCAGTGGAATGTAGAGGCAAAATGGAGTGGTCAGGATTCACCTTGGAAAGGGAGGGAACGGGCTCACAAGCACTACGTGTGAGCAGCTGGGCCCAGCCTAGCCAGCTGTGTAGTTTGTTTTTTCTTTGTAACCTTGTCTGCAAATACAAAAGCTCAGTCTTCCTTTACAATGCACATTCCAGTAGATTACAAAGGCATGTCTTCTCTTAGTAACATTATGTATATGAGGACATTGGCTCAATTTTTTTCATATGCTGTTAGATTTTTGTGCAATTTAACTAGCTTATAAAACGCCTAATAAAAAGATTGATTCAAATACCAAGATTATGAACCTTCATCGTCTGCCATGAAAATAACCAAGATTTAATTATATTAATTTTCCTGGTTTTAGTAAATATGAGTTCAAAGCAGAACTTGAAATGTGAAACAATAATATTTCATTGGTTACTTGGCGTCCATTCCACAACAAGTCTACTTGCAGCTGAAAGAAAAACACAGGGAATAGACACTTCGTAATCACATAGACTTAACAAATAAGTTGAGTTTGATATTTCAAGTTGCCCTAATAATATCTAGAAATTGTTCTGGTACCAGTTCTTATATGGTCACTGTTTGCAAAAACTTGCTTTTTCCAGTACAAATCTAAGCATTTTATAGCTTTTCTTCTGCTGCATGTAATTCCCATTAATAGGAATTACAAGTACACACTAAGATCTGTCAAAAGGAAATTACAGGTCTAAAGTCCCCAAATTCTCCTTTAACTGATCATTAACATGAAGCTTTACTTCATGCACAATAGTGATATCCATTGTTGTGAAGTGTTAGCAGGGAAAATGTTATGAATAGTTTCAGGGCTTGATTCTCCACTGCCATACCCCTTGTGCAGAATGGCTGTAAAATGCTACCATTTTGATTCAGAAATGTTACATGACCATACAAAGGGCAAGGCAATGGGGGAATCAGGCCCTAGTCTATATATATTCAGCCAACATTCAGTTAGCCAAAATTTTAAAAAGAAGGTTCAAATACAGCTAGACTCCAGTGAGTACAGAGACTATGGAAACTTGTTTTGCCTTTTGCAAAGGTGAGAGCAGAGATGGCTTGAAGCGTTATAATTTCCAAAGAGACACAGTCTGTTTGGGTGCTGGAAATGTAGGGCAGTGTGCCCAGAAGAGCCATTTGCTACGTGCTCCTCACAGTGCCGCCACCCAGGCACTCTGAGTGGTTCGGGTCATGGCCCCAAGCAGACATGCTCGTTCTGTGCCTGATTCCCCAATGCCTTGCATAATCATTTGCATCTGTGCTAGTGAGTGTGAAATGCTGCTATTCTGATCTGATGCATTTCACACCCACTTTGCATAGATGTTAATGATTACACAAAGCGCAAGGCATGATAGAACGAGGCCCGCAGGATCCACTATACTGTTGCCGGCACCACTAGCCAGCCTGCTCACCACACCACTTGTGCATCCCAACAAAAGGTGTTTGCCCCCAACATGGTTGAACACGGGACTAGAGAATTGAGATCCCTATGCCCTCCCCACACACTACTGCAGCTGAACAGTTAAGCACTTGCCTTTCCCAGCTTGCTTTGATCCCAACAAGAGCAAACCTTGCTAACAGGATGGGTTGCTTCAGATGAACTGCCAGCCTGTTGCAGAAACATTATTTAGCTCTTCATATACATTTAAGGGCCTGAACTTGCAACCCTTATATTGAATAGCCCTACTCATGCAAGTGGTCCCATTGAATTAAAAGGGACTACGCATGTGAGTAAGGGCTGCAACAACACTTCTTGTTTTAGGGCCTGTTAACTGACAGTTAACTGCATCCCTCCAAAAGGCCAAGGAATCTTCTGCCTAGCACACAGACTTTGCTCTTTTTGAGAGGAGAACTGTGTCATATGCATGATTTATAGTACATTACTTAAGGGAATAACCTGTAATGCAGCATTTTCTTACAAGAAACATGTCTTACCAAACAGAAAAGACAAGATGGAACAATTACCATATAACTGCAACCTTTAAAGAATGTTTATAAAACTCACAGGATCTTTCCTTTCACAACAAAAGTGAGCTGACAAAACATTTGATGTTTAAACTTGTCTGCAAATATATGATAAATAGTTAAAGCTTCAAATGTAGGTATTACTTGTACATAGTCACCAGTTGTACCAATGATCACAGTTTACCTTTACACCCAGTGCCTCTCCTGAAATGACGGACACAGTCACACCATTCTTGGAGGGTTTGGGGAAGTCTTTGTTTTTCAGTTCTTGGTATTGTGGTTCCACCATTTTCTCTGAACTTCTCAAATTGACCCAGAGTTGCAGAGCATGTGCTGGTTCCTCTCAGCAGAGCATCTCTGCATGAAGAATACCCCACCCGGCTGTCATCCACTAGAAAGATGATATAGAAGGAACAGAATACACAACACAGACATTAAATTTTAGAAAATGGAGAAGAGAAAACACACTCGAATTTCATTAACTTGGACAAGTTAATATGACTAAAGCTTTTGTCTGGTTAGAAGACAGATTAGATAAACAATAATCTTTCCTAACATTTAGTTTATCTATTGATTTCAAATGTTGAAGTGCTGCACTGAAACAATATAATTTATTGCTAATCTACTTTAGCAGAGATTTTAAATAGAAAAATATGAAGTTTCCCATGGTAACATGGCATGCTGGGAATTTATCTAACCATATGACAACAGAGTGCAATATAGTGGCTGAGTTGAAAAGCAGCCAGTTTCAACTTCTCTTATAGCAGAAAGAGGGGTAGTGTTCCTCAGCCGTAGGTTCTTCACAAATTCAAATGAAAAGGCACAAGTAGTCATTGTTTAGGATTAAGATGTCAATGATTCCTTTCTGCCCACTTTCCCACACCTGTAAATCTCCTGAGTTCAATCTACCAGCATGTCCACACAAATCTTCATAGAATAACAGAGTTGGAAGGGACCTCTGGAGGCCATTCAGGATTCCTCTTTTTGGTCTCAATTCCAACACAAAGGGAAACTGCAGAAGAAACTAATCAAGGCTCTATCTTCTGCATACCAGTGTTTTTGCTGTGATGGCAATAAGGAAAAAGTAAAACTAACTAAGTTTATCATCACTGCAGAGAAAGCACCCTGGAGTGGGGACACCCTAGGCCAGAGGTGGGCAAACTACGGCCCCTGGGCCACATCCGACCCGCAGGACCCTCCTCCCCTGAGCTCCTGGCCCAGGAGGCTAGCCTGTCAGGCCACATCTGTAGGTTTCTCCTTGGAGTATCATAGTTTCAACTTCCTTTAAAAACAATGAGAATGGGGCCCATCTCTATTAGAGACAGCCTCAAGTCTACATGCCAGGACCGTAAGAAAATGGCAGCCATCTTCCTTGGTTTCAGCCCCATCGGAGAAGATGAACATTTTGAATGAGGAAAAATTCATAAGCTGGAAGGCAGAAATACAGAGATCAGGTGACATTTAAAACCTCCAAATATCACAAGACTGTAGGCAACAGTAGATTCAGAGGTGGATTAAGCAGGGCAAGTCATTGGAGTTGATACAGATAAGTGTCCTCATGTCAAGGCTGAACTTTGCTCGCAGAACATAGCCAAAGATCTGGGTTTTATTTATGCAGGAATCAGAGGATGGAGGAAAGGGATAGAGACTTTTGCCATAAGAAGGAAGTCTCGTCCGCAGGCAAACAGCAGGTATTACTGACACCTGGTCAAAAAGCATCCTGAGCTGTGCAGCTATGGATCGGTTAATATTTTAGAGAACCCCTAAGTTTTTGTACAGTGTGAGTTTGCTTCAAATTCCTGAAAAATCTCATTTTTAAAGAGAACAAATTCATTGTTAGACATTGTACCCACACTAATCTTCCTCCTCATCTCATGTACCCTCTCTGCCTTTCTTCAAACAACCTAAAACCTAACAACTTCTGAAATTTATCCTGCATATATTACAAGTTTCTGAAGCGCCTATTTCAATTACAGAGACATTGCTAACATGTCTAAGTCTCTAGAGCTAAGTCCTTGTGGTTTATGATGTTTGTACTATACTATGCATCCACTGAATTACAGCCTTCTCGGAAGTTTTATGCACTGCTTTACGTTCAGTATGAGAAGTATTCATCTTGTACTCAAGAATTGCATAGTAAGAACCAAGGTGTTTTTTTTTTTCCAATTTACAGCTATTCTTCCAATTAAAAAAGATTTTCCTGACTTTCAGTGGTTTTCCCCCTCCATTTAAAAAAGACATTGTCAAATGCTGTAACAGTACATTTTTACTCTGGTTTAATGCCATATTAGAAGTTTTAGTTCAACTGTTCTCTGCTCGTTTTTCACCTTTTTGTTTACTAAATGTTGATTGCTGTCCTTCAGCTCCACTTCAGGAGGATTATTTCCTCAGAACTTTTTAGTTAAGGTGAGCTCCCTCTGGTGCCTGGCAGGCTTACTCATACACCAAAACCTGCATCATCATGCATTAGCTATTTCTTTCAAGACATAAGGAAAGCTAATTTTTAAATCAAAGGGCTGGTTCATTACTACATTACTCTAATTTGATATTGACATAAACTCCATGGAAGTCGGTACAGTTACAACAGCATGACATTGGTATTGAATCAGGCTATTTAGACTCTGATGGACAACATTTTGATGTGTGCAGACCACATATGGTATTACAAACTATATTTTACCCTTTTATTCTGTTACAGTATAGATGGTATAGGGTATGCTACCTTGAGACTTCCATTACAAACCTTCTGTTTGTGTAAGCTCTTAACTTTCTCCAAAGGTATTTTTGGCTTAGCTAAAGTTTTCCTAGGCCGGCTATCAGCCCTGAAGTTCAAGGGGAAACCTGTTCAAACATTTCTGAGTTATGCAAGGGTGAAATACACATATGCTTTTTCTTCCATAAAAAGGGTTGACTGTGCAGTAGAATCACCCCTTCAAAGGCAGTTTCAGGGAGCAGCCATCAGTAGCAGAGATGCCATACGCTAAGGAGTGGAGCTACCAGGGATGGTACAGAGGCACAGAGCTTCTGTGCCTCCAGATGATTCCTGGGGTTTGTGGCCTAAAAGAAAAAGGCCACTTGTTTTGTATCTGCACAAAATATTGGCAGCTATATAGAGACCCCAGCACAAACTTTTGGGCTCCATCTCTCTTTCAGCAGAAGGCTCATGGCGATGGAGTTAAGAAACAATTCCTGTAAATTATTACCTCACCGATCCTCCCCAAAATCCTAATGTTGGCTTTATGCATAGTGGCCTGGTGAGAGTGGCCAAAAGCTAGTCACATCTGAGAGGGTGGGCAGGGGAGTGTGAGAGATGTTTTGCAGTCCCTCCCCCACCCCCAAGAGTGTTACCGCAGCTGGGTTTTAGGCAACTTTGACCGTAAAATTTGAGCTGCCGGGTCTAACTATGATTAATTTAAACAAGGTCTTTGCACTGGTTGATGGAGTTCATGGGCAACCCATGATTTAAAAAAATCAGTCTAAACTGGGTTAAAAGTAGTTGCTTTAAACTTCATCTACTCTCTTCTTGAAAAGAGAATGGAAACAGCACCAAGCCCTAGCCCAAGGAAAGTGTCAAATAAAGATGGCTTCAATTTTTCTTCTTGCACTAGTATTTATTTTTTAATAGTAGCATTACTGCAATGCATATAATCTCACAAGAGGCTTACCAGCTTGAAACAGTCAAATAATTTTTACATGCAAATTCTATCTGACAATAGTCAAATTTAACACAAATGGGATAAGAATGTCTGCAGTAACTCAGACATTCAGCACGCTGCCCACAATAGCATTTGTAATCTTCGTTTTCACTTTGAGACTCTGCCAGATGGAAGGGGAAAAAAACCACTTAATAGTAAGTAACCAAAGAATGAAGAGCCCCTTTTGCCAACAGCACATAACAGCATGAGGCCATGTCAACAAAAAACATTGAGACTTTTAAGCTTGTTTGAAACAAAACACTTATCAGAGGAATGGAGTGGAAGGAAAAAAGTCACATTCTTGAAGTCCAAGACATATGCACATTTCAACACTCATGGCAAAAAGACATAACCGAGATGAAGTTACTTAGTTGGTTTATTTTTGATTTGTGAGACTCCAACAAAGTTGCATAGCACTAGTACCCCTCAGACATAATTACTGTCCTTCAAAACAGTTGTAGACTATCATGTGGTTAAAGGTTTGGCATGACTATGTAAGCTTTTAACTATCGGAGAAACCTTTTCTAGAACAGATATTTGTGACAATAAAATGAATACCCATAAATATTAATAACCATTAATACCACCAAGAGTCAGCTCTCGTATATCACAACAATCAGAAGGGTTGCAAAATATGACAAAAGTCGAGTCAGAAAAAAAAACAGAATAAATTAGGAGCCATTCCCACAACTCTCAATACCCAACTTTTAATTCCCAAAATACCGCTGATGGAAATAAAAAATATAAAGATGTACTCAGATTTTTGGGCCAAGTTCATCACTATTTCACTTGGAAGGACTGTGGTACAATCTCTGTTACTAAGTGTTATGAGATAAATTAACTGTTATCGCATAGAAAACTGCTTAGTCACAACAGACAGTGATTCACCTCACTTAGCAAAAGCCCCTTTCATGGAGCAACATCCTTCTCAAATCCCTGCCCAATCTCCCATTATTTGGTTCACAAAGCTTCTCCTTTTGTTGACCATCTGGAGTGACTTGGGTGATCCACAAATTAAGGTTTCAGAACCACTGGTTAAATACATTAAGCATGCTCAGAGACTGTGGAACAGTGCATACTGTCACGTGCCCATCCCTTTCCCTGTTCTGTTTGAACTACATGAGCAGAGCAGTGGACCACTAGGATGCAGGAAGCGAGTTTCTTCAGCTTGGATTGCACCACACTGCTTCTTCTCTCTGTGCTCTGAGAAAGAGAATGGGTGAAGAGATTTCAGAGACCAGCCAGAATTGACCATGCCATGTGCTCTGAGGGTCTAAGCCCTGGAATTCAGGGGCCCTCAAAGCAGGGGGCAGCTGATGAACTCTTTGGTCAGACTGTGAACTCTTTACTTAAAAAAATAGAAGGGGTGAAACATCCAAATCATAGTTTGAAGGTCAGCTTCTTGTTAGGTCTATAATTATCCTAAACTTGTTTGTTAAAATGATAATCTAACTAAGGGCTAATCTACACTACACCAATGCAGCTGCGCCACTGTAGTGCATCTGGTGAAGACGCTCTATGCCAACAGGAGAGCGCTCGCCCATTGGCATTATTACTCCACCTCAATGAGAGGTGGAAATTATGTCAGCAGGAGAGCATCATAGTGAACTGTGGACACCGCTTTAAGTTGATGTAACTTGTGTCGCTCAAGGGAGTAGCTTTTTTCATACCCTTGAGCGATGTAAGTTACATTGACTTAAGCAGTAGTGTAGACAGGCCTTCAGTCTACCACAAATAGGATTTATTATATTTGGCTGATCTCCATTTATTCTGTATTTAGTTTAATTAAAGTGATAGTCAAAAAGTTTTTCTTAATATCTAACTCAAATCTCCCTTGCTGCAGATAAAGCCAATTACTTCTTGTCCCACCTTTGATGGACATGAAGAAAAATTGTTCACCATCCTCTTTTAAACAGCCCATAACATAATGAAGACTGTTAGCAAGTCCCCCCTCAGTCTTCTTTTCTCAAGACAAAACATGCCCAGTTTTTTTTTACCCCTTCCTAATAGGCCAGGTTGTCTAGCCCTTTTATCGTTTTGTTGCTGTGCTCTGAATTCTCGCTGTTTTGTCCACACCTTTTTAAAGTGTGGTGCCCAGAAGTGGACAAAGTACTCCAGCTGAGGCCTTTCATACGACACTCCTGTGAATACACTCGACAACGTTATTAGCCTTTTCTCGCAACTGCATCACATTGTTGATTCATATTCAGTCTCTGAACCACTATAACCCACAGACCCTTTCCAGCGCTACTACCACCTGGTCCCTATTTTGTAACCGTGCATTTGATTTTTCATTCCTAAAGTGCAGTACTTTGTACTTACGTATACTGAATTTAAACTTTGAGTAGAGTCTTTCAACTAGTTGCACACCTACCTTATAGTAATTTCATCTAGATCACCATTCCCTAATTTGCTTATGAGAATGTTACGTGCGACTTTGTCAAAAGCCTTAATAAAATCAAGATTTATCACATCTACTGCTTCTCCCCTATTGACCAAACCAGTAACTTTGTCACCTTCTAATGAAAACCAATATATAAGGCCTAGTTATTACTGTGTACAATAGAGAAAAAACCTCAAGAAACCTCTTAAGAAGATGTTCACATGAAA
Organism: Eretmochelys imbricata; assembly: GCF_965152235.1. Lineage (NCBI taxonomy): Eukaryota > Metazoa > Chordata > Testudines > Cheloniidae > Eretmochelys > Eretmochelys imbricata. The sequence continues at coordinate 138,234,296 of NC_135572.1, forward strand.
ACATACATAACTGCTTCACTGAACCAAACGTAATGTACCTTAGTCCCAATTCACAAACAAAATCAGAATCCAAATAATCCAGCCAGTAAGATGTCAGGGTTTGGGGTTTCAAAAAAACTCAAACAGTGATGTGCAGAACTCAAAGGTTTCAGTTTGCAGAAGATTCTGCAAGCATTATTGTTTCTGTTTTGTATGTGTCTGCAACCCAATGAGTCTTATTGTGAGTTTGAATCAAGTTGCAGAGTTGCATCCTAAATTGGCAGCACAGCCCATGGAAACTGAAGCTCATATATTACACAAACACATAGAGGGAATCTGGGTGTGAGACAAAATCATGAAACCATCAACACCAACATATGTCTGTCAATAAACAAGAGGAATAAGTTTATCTACTTTTCTTAAGACATTTACAATACTCCACTAAGTATCTGGCAGCCTTGTACAGAAAGGATATTGAGATGTTCCGGAGGCAATCAACAAGCATGATAATAAGGCTAGATTATTAACTTGAGTGGAGAGGCTGGAAAAACTCAGATACTATATACTAAAAGTTAAGCTTTTAAAGTACTCATTGTGGACGTTCATAGACTAACACAGCAAAAACTAAGCACTAAGTTAACAAAACATTAAGCGTGAGCTGGACAGTTACTGCAATTTGCAGGAGAATAATATGAATTCCTTAAATGATACCTTATTGGCTCTGACTCTCTGGGGCATGAATTATGCCTGCCTCTATGTTTGCACAGCACTTCGCACAAAGGAGCCCATAGCCTGCTTTGGGTGCTATCATAACATAAATAGTAGGAATAATAATTTTGACAATGTATAAAGGGAATACCAAGCCCAAAGCTATACTTATTAAACAGAAAACACACTCAAGTGTTTATAATTAATTTTTGATTTAACAAATTTTACCATTTAATATGCTGGGAGGCAAAAAGGTGGGATAAGGCTATCTTTGTCCTCCCCACCCCCCGTCTCTCCAGGAGCAGAAAATGCTGCTAACGCGCACCCAGGACCTGGCCCCACACATTTTCTGAGAACATTTTTTCCCACGGTGTATGTGGCTCTGTAAGTGAGCTTTGTTTTCTGTGAACTGCACCTTTAAGTATTTGTTGGTCTGCTGCCATGTTGAATGTCAAGAAGTTAGAGGACACACGCTGCTTTTCCCTAGAGACTTGTTTCTTTCCTTGTTCTCCTTTTATTTTTGTACTAGGAGATTTCAGATTGAAAATTGTGATATGTGATTATGCAAGTCTCTTTGCTACAACTCTCAGAATTCCTCACTGACAGGTCAGCCACAAACATAGCAGCCTCACATTCCAAAATACCCCTAGGGCAAAGAGTTTCTTAGCCCAAGATATAGGTACTGAGGCAACAGGCTGTACCCTCCTGAGGATGAAGATATATTGAAGTGTTCTCTCTCTTTTCTTGCACTGAATATGAAGTCCTCTGTTCGTATAGGCTTCTACCATCTGAGCAGCTATACACCAACAAACTTAGCTATCTCACCTTCTAACCCCCTCCTTATCCTGACAAGCTTGTTGTGTTGAGTTCTCTTGACAACTTTGGTTGAGTTCTCTTGACAACAATAAATCAGAATGCAGCGGCAAAATAAAAACATTTCAATATATTCAGCATGACAGTACAGTAATAGGCATATCCCGGGGGAAAAAAAAATCCTCTGGCCTAGACATTTTTTAAACCAAAGGCCCTAGTCTCCCATCACAGGAGAAATTTATTCTTTCACCAAAGAATCAAACACTTGGATATAGTTCTCACCTCACAATATCAAGCACCCTTAACCTATTAAGTGCCTCTCTTTACTCCAACTGGAGCAGGCAATTGTCTTTCAGCAACAGTGAGAACATCTGATAGTGAGGTAGCTGAGTAGAGCTGGACGATACATGATTTTCCCATCCCATGACTGTTTTTGAGAATTCAAAAATTTTTCCCATCCCAAATGGGGACGGAAGTCATAAAGTTTTCCAATTTGCGTCAATCCAAATGTTCCACTGTGATTCTGACATTTTTTAACCTTTGTCAATCACAGTTAGCTTAAATTTCAAAATAAAAAGCTACTTCAAAACTGAAAACCAGAATTCTTCATTTCTAAAATATTAAACTTTTGCCAATTTTGAAAAAAATTTCCCCAGATGCTTTTCGAGTCAGGAGAATCATCAAATCTGACCCTGTTTTGTGAACAGTTTCCATTTTAATCAATCAGCATTTTTTTTATGAAAACCATTTTATTGAAAAATTCCCAACCAGCTCTATAGCAGAGCTGAAAGCAAGTGCTTCCAAACCTCACTTTTCTCTGTAATGATTCTAAACTGACCGTAGTTATAACGGATACCACAATTTGAAACACTATCATTGACATTATTTCAACAGCCAAAGTCTGTATTCATTTCCTTGAGTGTCTCTCTGCAATTTTAAATGAACTTATACTTTTGGAATCTATTTACAAGCACAGTTATTTGGAGGTGGCGGGTGACCAGTTCTGACAATCATTTTTATTATATTTAAGTGAACATTTTAAAGTTATAAATACTATTTGTCCTTTGCATTTCAAGTTACAGGTTCATACCTTGTTCTACTAGAGTGAAATAGTAGTTTGCATAAAAAAAATTTGTCTTATTGTATATTGACCTTACAGTGATATATTTATGTTCATAAACTATATCATGGTGTGAGGATATCAGTACTATACTATAATGTTTCCTTTAAAGTTTAACCCACTTTTTTATGTATTATTATAAAATGGGAAATAAAATAAGCAATAGCTTACCATTATAATTAAATTTAGAAGAATAACTGCTGCATTAAGCCAGTGGAGTAAATAAATACTTTATCCCAAGTATGTCACATACAAGGACACTCAAACTCAGATTTTTCTTGTTCTTTCATCTTTCCAAGATACGGCATTAGCGGAATCAGAAGGCAGATACTTGTCTAATGGATACTGGCTCAGGTCTTTGGTGTTATAAAGTCAATGGAATGCCCTTTGGTTACAATAGCCATTGGATCATACCATTAAAGCATAAATTAAGACACTTTACTTAAACAGGAATTTTTATGAGTACGTTCCACCCACCAGTAAATACGAAATAAATGCTTACTTCATTCAGCATGCTGATTTTTAGTGCTGCCACACAATGCCATCTGCCGGTTCTCATGAGAAATAAAGGTTGATGGACTCAGCCCACTGACACTATGTTAGCTGTACATATTAAATCTTCCAGCTGTAAGTTCATGATTGTTATAAACAACAAGTCGCACGACAGTTGGAGTTCTACTTGAAGACTCACCTCTTTAAGCCAACAGAATACTTGAGAATCTCTCAGTTTTTATTTTAAAAAATGCTAGCACTCAAGCTTAAGGAGAAAAGCTTGTAAGTGGGACCTGAGTGCACCCTAAAGGTGCAAAAACCAGAAGACAAAAGGAGACCACAAAAATTCATCTTTAAAATATAATGATTCTTTCGGGCCTGACTCATGATTTTTGAATACTTGGGATTGGCCATATTGTTTATGGTTAGTTCCTATCCTGTGCATAAATTATCATTGCTTATGGAATATTCACTTCTTTACATTGGGTTAAAGCCAATATATTTTTATGTCTTCCTTAAAAAAAAAAGGCATCCTGAATCTTATAGTGATCAAAAGCAAACTGAAGATGGCCACTCTTCACCCTCCACTCTTGAACAGTAAAGGACAGTTTTACCCCAGTGGCTCAGGGCATACCATTATATACAGTCCACTAATGGTTCAATTCACCTGTATGTATGCGGAGGGCCTTCACCATCCTATGCACCATTTTAAATCCCATTTAAACCTTCTTGGGTGTCTGGCTGGTGGCTCTTGCCCACATGCTCAGGATCAAACTGATCACCATATTTGGGGTTGGGACGGAATTTCCCCCAGGTCAGGCTGGCAGAGAACCCAGCAGATTTCCGCCTTCCTCTGCAACACGGGGCTTGGGTCACTTGCAGGTTTAAAGTAGTGTAAATGCTGAATTCTCTGTAACTTGAAGTCTTTAAACCACGATTTGAGGACTTCAGTAACTCAGCCAGAGGTTAGGGGTCTATTACAGGAGTGGGTGGGTGAGGTTCTGTGGCCTGCTCAGATTCATGAGGTTCAATTTCCCTTTTCAAAAGCTGTGTTGACTCTTCCCCAACATATCCTGTTCTTCTGTGTGTCTGATAAGTCTGTTCTTTACTCCACTTTCAACCAGTTTACCTGGTACTGAAGTTAGGCTTACCAGCCTGTAATTGCCAGGATCCCCTATGGAGCCTTTTTTAAAAATTGGCATTGCATTAGCAATCCACCAGTCATCTGGTACAGAGGCTGATTTAAGCAATAGGTTACATACCACAGCTCTGCAATTTCATATTTGAATTCCTTCAGAACTCTTGGGTGAATACCATCTGGTCAAAGACCAGTTTTAAATAAATTAAGTATCATGCACACTTTAATATTATATGCACTTTAATATTTGTATTTTATAATCTTGAAGCTTTGCCAAGAATCACTCTCTTTACTTGATTCAGCAAGTTTATTATTGTGCAAAAACATGAAAAACATGTTGTCTAGGTTTTTGTCCAACAAAAGAAAGCTTTACTTGTTTTTATATGCCGCATGCAAAACCTTCTGGCACCGGGTAGCCTGAATGCTAGTTAATCTGAGGAGGGGAAAAGAAGCACAGTTTAAAAAAAATTTACATTATATAGTGAGCTTAAAATGACACATCTATTGTATGTTTTGTGCTTGCTCTTATGTATAATGTCAATATTTCTAACAGTCAGCAATATAGAAAGAATACATAATGAGTCCAACTAGTTCATTTTCACTGGAAATGTATGCCAATGAGCTTAAAAAAGTCAAGTTCTAAGTGGAATCCATGGATTTCTCAATCACTTGTGCACAAATACGCCACACAATTAACCAGCTTATTAATCATTATTGAAGATTCTGAATCTAGGATGAATTTTGGTATGGCAAATGGTGATAGTCTTTAAATATTAATGTGAGTTGCATTGCTAACTCCCTGCACACCACAACGCAAAAGTGCATCACTCTGCATTTGCTCCCATTTCCATGTTAATTGATCTTGTATTCCTGAGATACTGAGGTCCTCCCTCCCCCTGAGTAGTGTTTTGTTCCAAAAGTAGTCTGATTGACTTCAATGGGATTGCTCATGCTGTAAAACACTATTCAATGCAACTATGGTATTTCAAGCTGGCCCTGAAGGTTTTTTGTAACCTCCATGGCTATTTTGTTTGATACTCAGTGCTAAATTTCTCCCCATAGACAATGGAGCCCCTTTTCTTTAAAATGCAGAAAACATACTGTAACTCCAAAAACACTTTGTTAAAATGCTAGTATTCTCAGTCACCACAACCTTACTTCTCAAATGCAAATGTAATATTGTACATGCAGTTTGCATGGGTAAACTAGACCTAAGTCTTACTAGCAAACACTACGAGGGTTTTAATGAAAGAGGGTTTTAATGAAGAACTCTGTCCAGGAGAGATTCTATATGCTGGACCTACCTAGCATGGAGAAATTTTCCCTTCAAAATGAATTACCATCATCCACATCCATACATACAAACTCACAGTGCAGTTGGGACACGATAGCTTTCCGTTTCAGGAAGAGGACTCTGAAGTCCCAGTTTTAGGAGTCTCTCAGTAGAAGACCTTCAGCTGTGGAATTCACTTCCTCTTACTGGAGAGTACAGCTTGCTGCCCTTCAAGGATGAGGGTGATACATCTGTTTAATTAGCGTTGGTTTTAGAGTACTGTGATGAGATGGGTGCTAGCCAATGAATTTTGCCATTACACTGTCATAAGAAAGCATGTTTTTGGCCACCCAGTAGGGATTGTAGTGTTCTTATCACGCTATTCAAGATGTCCAGATCCTATGGTGACAGATGACATGTAAATACCTGCAAAATAATAGTTTGCAAAGGGGTAGCTATGGGTGGGATGGGTATTGTTTCAAGTATAGCCAGCATCTCAAGTAAGACCAACTGTTACTGTCTACCAACAAACTCCAAAGGTCCAAACTAGATGTAGCTTGAGGAAAGATGCATTCAGTTTCTGTGTGGTTTTAGTACAGCATAAAAAGGAGATGATGTTAGGAAATAGAGAAGTAATGTTAGAGGTTTAACTGGAAATTAAAATTAGATGCTGCAATAAAATACTGTTGATTAATATATGCCAAAGTGTATGAGAGACAGAGATTTTATCAAGCAGAAACCTGCATCATAAACCTCACCACCTTTCACTGTAAGTGCAACGTGCCCTTCTTTGATCTGCCTTCTCTAACTTAAACACACAGTGGCATGCACATTTAAAAAACAAACACACACAAATATAACCCTACCAAAACAAACAAGACATGTAATTCTCCTCCTGGGGAGAGGAGGAGAGAAGAAATTACTAGTAACAGATATTAGTCATGTCACTTCATGCACTACTGGAAGGTACTCAGATACTAAAATGATGAGGGCAGTATAAGAACCTATAATGAATAGATAGGTATGAACAGATTACTCCTAAAGGCATTCTGTGCCAAAAAATTAAAAATTCTGCACACAATATTTTAAAATTCTGCAAGATTCATTTGTCAATAAGTAAATGCAGAGGCTCCATCATGGCAATGGGGAGCACAGGCCACTGGCTGCACAAAAGTGGGAGATCACCCTGCAGCCCTCCCACCCCCGGGACACGGACTCAGCAGTGAGGCTGCACCCAACCCTGACACAGTACAAGGCCTGGGCATGCCCAGAAAGACCCTGGGCTCTACCCCTCTGCGCCAGGTGCACCAGGTGTGGGGCAGGCAGGCTCAACCAGGCAGGATCCAAGTGTGGAGGGGCTCGGTATGGGGTGAGAGGATTCTGTGTGGAACAATCTGGATGCAGGCAGCTCAGTGGGGGAGGGGCTAGGTGTGGGGGGATCTGGATGCACAGAGGCTCATTGGGAGGGTTCCAAATGCAGGGGCAATGGGACTCTGCAGGGGCTTCCAGATGAAGGTTGTTGGAGCTCAGAGGAGGGGTCTGGGCATGGGGGTCTCAATGCGGGTGTCTGGGTGCTGGAGAAGTGGGGTTTGGTGGGGTGGGGGTCTAGGTGCAGCTAGTTGGGGGTCAGTGGCATGGGGGTCTGGATGTGGGGGCTCAGAGTAGTGCAGGGGGTGGGGCATCAGAGTGGGGGTTTGAGTGCAGGAAGCTCAGTGGGGGGTGGTCTGGGTGCAGAGGTGGGGAGTCCAAAGGCAGGGGGTCTGGGTGCAGTGGGCTCCTGATGCAGGGATTGAGGTTCAGTGGGGTGGGGTTCAGGTATGGAGGGCTAGGGGGGGTTCTGGATGTACAGATGAGGCTTGGCAGGGGTGTCTGGGAATGGCAGGTCCAGATACATGAGGGTTGGGTGGATGGGGGAGCATCTCCCTGTACAGTGACCCCCCCTCCTGCCACAGCTGAGGAGTGATGGGGGCAGGAAGCAGGGGAGGATGCTGAGCTTCCTGCAGCTGGGGGAGGTTTCTGGGGGTGGGTCTGACACAGCCCCAGCCACTCCTTGCAGAGAAAGAGGAAGTCCCATCCTCTCCTGCCTCCAGCCCAGCCAGGACTAGCAGCTGATCCTGGCTCAGGGTAGGAGTCACTGGCTGGGATGTCCCCGGCCCTGCTGTGATTTACCTCTGTGCCGGCTGCTCCGGGTACCTGAAATGATGTACCTGCACTGCTAGGGAGTGGTGCATAACTGCTCTTGCAGCTTCCCTGTCAGAAAATCATTTGCGGGGAAGCAAAGAAATCTGTGGCGACATGAATTCTGCTTATGCGCAGTGGCGCAAAATTCCCACAGGGATAATAGATAGCATGTTAGGAAACTGTACTGTAAAAGGGGAAAGTTATAATAAGTAAACAGCATAGAAGAGATCTTCAAGCAATGAATACTGCTGTGGTCTGGTTACAAGGCTCAGGATTACAAATCAGAGGAAGGTTTGGGAAGCTACTCTCAATTTTCTTTACTATTATGATTTTAGGAGCAAGACAGACTGATGAAGGAAGAGTGAAAAAAGTTTCTGGATGCGGAGGAGAGCTGTTTAAAAACCACACACGCACTCGTGTGCACACACACAACTGTGAATCCTAGAGCAGTTGATGTGAAGGAAATAATTGTGATGCTGGAGATGCTCTGTTGCAGTTGTGCAGGACAGCTCCTGAAGCACTGGACAAGACAACATCTAAACGACAATAATGCAGATTAGTCTCTTGGCAAAGGTAACTGTCCTGTGATATTTTTCAAGCGAACAGACAGCAGTTATCCGTTGACCCACATAGGATGATAAGTTGGCTGAAGGAAAAGTTTATCAAGAGATAGCAAGTTAGAGTCTCATCTAGAGTAAATCAGCATAGCTCCATTGTCCTAAATGGATCTGTGCTGGTTTACACCAACTGGCAATCTGACACTACATAATTCGAAAGAATTGAGAGTACTTATGCTTTTGAAATGTTAATTCCATTTAGACACTCTTGTCCAAGATAACCTCTTCTTCTATTTACTAATTGTTTGGATACAATGGTGTGTGGTTTAGTTTCTGAAATCATGGATCCCTATTGGTAAATGTAGCAGACTGGTCCTGAGCTAGCTTTAAGTAACCTTCAGCTGACTCCACATAGAATGGGAGCAAATTTTTCAAATAAAATTCAAAGCCTTCATAACAAAGTCCTTTCCTCCTAAGCATCTCTGCTGGGATGCAGCTTTCGAACCTTCCTCCACAGCTTGGAGGCAGGCTCAAAACAACTCAGTCCTTGCTTCCTGGACTCAAAGAAATCAGCAGGCAAGCAATGTCTTCTCCCATTATGAGGGAAGAGGCTGATTATATGCTGCCCTCCTTCCCTGAGCTGGTCCTGGTTGGCTGAGAGAGAGGGAATCCTTGTACCAACCTACACTACAAGGATTGCATAGCTTGAGATTTTCCCAGATACTGTTACTCCAGGCCCACTTCCTCTCTCCCAGCATCTGCATTGGTCCAGAATTCTTGGAACAGGATAGACTGGAATCTAAGACTTCCCTCTCTGGTCTCCAAGGACTAATATACCTCATTACAGTAAATTAAGTAACATTACTCTGGGTAAATGCCATGAATCCAGACTGGAAAAAACTATGGGTAATGCCACATAGAAAGTAAATGCACACCTCTCTAGGAAATACAAGCACATGAAAAGGCCTTGAAAAGTTCAGCTGAAAATAAAAGAGGCACACAAGTAGAACGCCAACAGCAACAGACCACCCCATGTTCCCCCAATACCTTTTAGTGAAGGAATATAAAGGTTGCATATTGGCATGCCAAATTTCAACCTAGCATTAATAATACCTGAGAAATAGGCTATGTCTATGCTTATGACAGCGTTTTGAGTACAGACATTGCACACGCAGCTAGCACATATATAAAGAGCACCGTAGACAATGAAACATGGCTTAGATGAGTAGCGTGCCCTACACACCTGAATCCCTAGGGTATATACCATACATGGCTCTCTACATGCCCAAGTAGTGCCTCCCATGTCTACACTGCTATTTTTACCAGTGGCATTTCCTACTGCCAGAGCCTTTCCACACAGAAGTGAAAGGCTCCAGCAGTGGGGAAAGGCTCTGGCATGAGGGAGGCAGCGGGGAAAGACTCTGGCAGGCGGGAGCTGGTTCAAGCAAGGAGCTGCCAGAGCCTTTCCTAGCTGCCTCCCTGCTGTCACAGCCTTTCACTGAGGCATATAGCTACACACTTGTAAGGAGGCTGAATGGCCTCATTCCAGCACAGAGGGGGTTAACTCACCCTGTTGGGCTCAGCTAACCCCATCCCTTCCCTCTTGCAGGAAGTGTGGGGGAGGGGCAGGAAATACAAGGGCCCTGCAGCTCAGTTGGGGCAAGACCAGGGAAAGAGCCAGATGTTCTTCCCAGGGAGCTGGACCATTCACAAAACCCATGACCGGCTGCAGCAGGCGATGACTCTCCTGAGCTGGCCTGGAGACAAGGCAAGTTGCTGCCCTGGGAGACTGAGGAACCCAAAGAGAAAGCGAAGAATGAGCTACTCAGCGAGGAGACCAGGACCCAGGCCCCAGCAGCTATGGAGCAACACAACCAGATGCTGATAGAAAACAGCCCAGGAAAACAAGACATTGGTCCTGTTGTGTTTCTGGGAAGCGAGGCAGTGGCCTCACGTTTCCCTGCCAACCCAGAAACAGGATCACCCATCGCTTCAAGGACCTTGGACTGGGACCCAGTGGAGAGGCGGGGCTGGATCTCCCTGCCCCTTGCCCCACACTCAGGGCTGGACGAAGGCTAACCTATATCATAGAATCATAGAATATCAGGGTTGGAAGGGACCACAGGAGGTCATCTAGTCCAACCCCCAGCTCAAAGCAGGACCAACCCCAACTAAATCATCCCAGCCAGGGCTTTGTCAAGCTGGGCCTTAAAAACCTCTAAGGATGGAGGTTCCACCACCTCCTAGGTAACCCATTCCAGTGCTTCATCACCCTCCTAGGGAAGTAGTCTTTCCTAATATCCAGCCTAGACCTCCCTCCACTGCAACTTGAGACCATTAGTCCTTGTTCTATCATCTGCCACCACTGAGAACAGCCTAGCTCCATCCTCTTTGGAACTCTCTGTGATGGGTTGGGTCACAGAGACCCCCTTGGGACTGTCACCTGATGTACTGAGATTACCTCTGAGATAGTTTTCCCTTCCAGCTTGGCACTCCAGAATCCTGCCTTGTTCAGACAGACATGCTAGCCTGCTGCAACACAGACCCACGTCTGGTCCATGCCCCCAGAGCTGCAGACGTTAACCAAAAACTGCTCAGCAGCTCACCTATCTCCAGCACACAGTCACCCAGTTCCCAATGGGATCCAAACCCCAAATATATCCATTTTACTCTGTATAAAGCTTATACAGGGTAAAGCCATTCATTGTCTGCCCTCTATAACAATGATAGAGAGATATGCACAGCTGTTTACTCCCCCAGGTATACTCTGGGTTTATCAACAAATAAAAGTGATTTTATTAAGTTTTGTAACAGGGTCAGGCCAGATGGCTATAGGAGAGTAATAGAAGGCAGATATATTAGCCCCAGGCTAAGTAGGTCCCTTTTCCCTGGGTAAGGTAACAGGGAAGGTTCCAGAACAATCAGGAACCTTCTGGAGACAATTAAGACCAGCTGATTAGAACACCGGCAGCCAATCAAGAAGCTGCTAGAATCAATTAAGGCAGGCTAATCAGGGCACTTGGGTTTTAAAAAGGAGCTCACTTCAGTTTGTGGTGCGCGTGTGAGGAGCTAGAAGCAAGAGGCACCAGGAACTGAGAGTGAGAACGCGGACTGTTGGAGGACTGAGGTGTTCAAGCATTATCAGACACCAGGAGGAAAGTCTTATGGTGAAGATAAAGAAGGTGTTGGGAGGAGGCTACGGGGAAGTAGCCCAGGGAGTTGTAGCTGTCGCACAGCTGTTCCAGGAGGCACTCTAGACAGCTGCATTTCACAGGGCCCTGGGCTGGAACCCGGAGTAGAGGGTGGGCCCAGGTTCCCCCCAAATCCTCCCAACTCCTGGTCAGACACAGGAGGAGTCGACCTGGACTGTGAATTCAGAAAAACAGCCAAGCTGAGGGCTGCCGTGAAGCTCCAAGGTGAGCAAATCCCCCAATAAGCGCAAGACCCAGCAAGGTAGAGGAGGAACTTTGTCACAGTAATTTTAGGTGATCTTCTGATGTATGTCTTTTTAAATTTGAAGCTGCTAGTGCCACTGCAATGCCTGCAAATCACAGATTGCTTCTCATTTAACTCCCTCTGCTCTGCACTTCACAGTAACTAACTTAGCATGAGTCAGCACAATCATCCCATCTCCAAGCAAACGAGATGGGTGAGTCACATACTGGAGGGGGGAAGGGAGGGTGCAGCCTGGGGCAGGGCAGTGCCAGGGAGGTCCCATATGCTACAGACTGGTGGTGGGGCTTTTACGATGCTAATACCTCCGAAGTACGGCTATCTCCGCCAGCGTGCACACGCCATCCCACCGGCTCATGGTCGGAGTCACAGACCCTCAGCCAAACACAGGGCTCAATGAATGCCATGACACGATCGCACAGAGACCCCAGCCACACACAATGAAATGACATGGTCACAGATCAGTGAGGACAGCCACAGTGCAGAGAGGACGCCATCCCAGGTGACACATGCGCTGTGCGCTTTCTGGCGCTGCCTGCTGCAGAGAGGCTCCCCCGCCCGCTCGCATGCCAGCTGCAGTGATGGCTCCGCCCCCAGGGAGCGAATGGAGTGAGCTCTCCGTCTCCTCCCACCACTATTGCCAGTTGTCTATTGGCTGTGGCATGGGGGAGGCAGGGGTGCGCCTTCAGGCCATCCGTGTGCCGCGTTAGATCCCTGACACGTTCCAAGAAAAGAGCAGGAGGACTTGTGGCACCTTAGAGACTAACAAATTTATTTGAGCATAAGCTTTCTTGAGCTACAGCCCACTTCATCGATGCATACCCATTCCAGAGTCTTAGGGGTTTCGGGAGCAGCTGGCGGGGCCCCTCGGGCTGCACATGCAGTGTGGTGCCCGCTCCCCAGGCCAGGCGGCATCACGGGCGGGTCCTGCGCAGCCCGCTCCCAGACGCACCCTCTGCAGATCTGGCACCGGGGCCAAGGCTGGGTCTGTTCCCCCACCGGAGCTGCACCGTCTGCTTTTCCGAAAGGGGGGAGAAAATGAAAAACCAGCAATAAAGCCCCACACCAAAACTAACCACAGGGAAAAGAACCAGAACCTGGCAATCAAAGCCAAACAAGCTGTCGTGCGCCGCTGTGTGCAGGCCCCCTGCATGCTAGCGTAATAAATCTTTGCTCAAAGTGTGGCTCGTAAGGCGCCATTTGAAAGCTTGTAATTTGCTGGGCACTATTGTGCTAGTAAAATATGTGTGGCAACATTGCATGGAAAGGTGCAAGGTTCCCCTGTATGATGTTGTTAACGCACCTTCCAAACCCCATAGCTGGGTCCCTACCCAATTCAGGGTCCATTTTGGTCCATTTCGGTCCATTTCCTGGTCATAGGATTTTTTAAATTGTAAATTTCACAGTTTCAGATATTTAAATCTGAAATTTCACAGTGTTGTAACCCTAGAGGTACAGACCCAAAAAAGGGTCATGGGGTGGGGGGGGGTTGCAGTATTTCCACCCTTACTTCTGTGCTGGGGAAGCATTGCCTTCAGAGCTGGGTGGTCGGAGTGTGGGACTGGTGGCCAGGCATCCAGTTCTAAAGGCAGCGCTGTCACCGGCAGCAGCACAGAAGTGAGGGTCACATGAGTGAGAGGAGCAGGACCAGTCTTATAGGCGGGTGAGTGGGTGACTGCCCATGATCAGGGAGATGCTGTGGTCACCTGCACACACAGACCCAACCCAAGGCTCCTTTAATCCCTGAGCGCTGGGCCTGGAGCCAGGGAGGGGCCAGGCTGGGGAGGGATGGTATGTCCTCTTCCCTTGCATTGGCTGCTCCCCAGGGCTGGGTAAGACCTGCCTCCGGGAACCGCCCCTGGCTGCAGAAAGGTGTCCCCCTAACGTGACTTTGTGCCCCTACGTCTCCCATGAAAGCTAGAGCCTGGCCCACAGTAGGAGCCCCCAGCCTTGCTCCTCCCCTACAATAACTAGATTTCACAACAGAGACCAGATTGCATGGTCTGTGATGAGTTTTTCATGGCCATGAATTTGTCCAGGCAGAAATTGGAAAACAGGTCTGTTCTAAACAAAGAAATGTGTGTGTGCCTTAATTTGCATTAAGCAGCTAACAGAGTCATCAAGCAGGAAGGGAAGACAAAGGAAATTCAAACAGGTGAAAAAAAACAGCATGAAATATCCTTTCATGTAGACTCGGAGGAGGAGGGGTCCTGACCTGACAGTTTGATCAGTAATCTGCTGGACTATGTGGTGGAAATTTTGTTTGAATCTAATATAGTTTGTTAAATTAGGCATTAGTAAACATTTTTATTCTTGTAACCATTTCTGATTTTTATGCCTCATTACTTGTATTCACTTAAAATCTATTTCTTTGTAGTTAATAAACTTGTTTTTACTGTTTTATCTAATCCAGAGTGTTTAAATTGAAGTGTCTGAATAACTGCTTGAAATAATGAGTTAACATATTATTCCCTTAAAGAAATAATGAACTTAAAATATTTATACTGTCTAGGAGAGGGATGGGTAGCACAGGACATGCTGTTCTGGGGGAAAATCTGGGGCTAGGGGTGTGTTGGGGTCACCATGCAACATAACCAAGGCTGGTGAGAGCAAGAGTGTAACCCAATTGTGGCCACCATCATGGAAAGGATAACAATTACAGTACTGAGACAATGTAGTCTAGTGAACAGAGCAGTGGGTTGGCACTCAGAAGATCTGCATGCTATTCCTGGCTCTTCTACTGGCCTACCGGGTGACGTGTGGCAAGTCATTTCACCTCTTTGTGTTTGGATAATGATATCTAAGGGAAGTGTTATGGAACAGCTAGGTATTACTAATTTCCATTCGGATCAACTGGAGTTACATCATTCAAACTGAAGGCAGTAAGGGGTCCATAGTGTTTTCCATATCCTTATTTATTTATTTTACATTAGAGGAAAAAGAAGTAAAAGTAAATATATCATTCTATCTAAAAAACATGTTTTAAGATGTTACAAACCAGTGATAATTAATGCAAGAAGATAACCATTTCAAATAAATACCACATTGTGTTTATGTTCAAACTTTCCTGTTTGTCTTCTTCCTTTTTTCCTATGTCTACGCCATAATTTTTCAAGTGAAAGGTTACGACGTGACAAAAAAACAAAACAAGAACCCCGGTAAAACACCAAAAAATCCTCTCATTTCACTCGTTGGCTAAAAAGAAATAAAGGGCAGAGACGGGACAAATAAAATTTCAAAAACTGAATTTTTTAAAGGAATCTTTGTGGCATGGCATGTGGTATCATTCTTTGCCTATATTTGCCACTGAGAATAAATCTCTGGTGAAGCCGGCAATGTGTCAGGCAATTACAATGGAGCACTACTTATTATTACCAGGAAGCAGCCCCTAGCATTATTTGGTAACGGTTTAATGATGAACTAGCCTGGGGTCAGAAATGAGGGGTTCAGGATGAAGGAGGGGGCTCTGGGCTGGAGCAGGGGAGTAGGGTGCAGTGGGGGGTGAAGGCTCCGGCTGGGAGTGCGGGCTCTGGGGTGGGGCCGGGGATGAAGGGTTTAGGGTGTAGGAGGGGTCTCAGGGCAGGAGAAAGAGGTTAGGGTGCAGGCTCCTGGAGGGAGTTTGGGTGCGGGACGGGGCTCAGGGCTAGGGCAGGGGGTTGGGGTATGGTGCGGGGTGTGGGCTCCAGGTTGCGCTCTCCTCGGGCACCTCCCAGGAAGTGGTGACATGTCCCTGCGGCTCCTAGGCACAGGGGTGGCCAAGGAGGCTCGGTGCGCTGCTCCTGAGTGCCGACTCCACAGTTCCCATTGGCCCGGAAACACAGACAATTGGAGCTGTGGGGGCAGAGTCAGTGTTTGGGGACAGCATGTGGAGCCTCCCTGGCCACCCCATGCCTAGAAGCCACCAGAATATGTTGCCGCTTCCTGGGAGGCACCTGAGGTGAGTGCTGCCCAGAGCCCACACCCCAAAGCCCCATGATCCCTGTTGAACTACCTGCACTGTAAAGGAGACTCTGCAGAGCCTGGAGGCAGCCTAGCGTTGGGTGAGTGGTTTTCCTGGGTAAATGAGGCCCCAGCCCTTGTGCACAATCTGCAGAGGAGCGTACTTGGCAGGGGGCTGCCCAGGATCTAGCTGTGATATTGCCTGCCATGGCTGGGAGCTGGCCTGACTGAATGTGTCTCAGCTTGGGGAGTGGCCACCAGGCTGGCACCAAGAGTGCTGCTGGAGGGGCTGTGTTTCATCCCTGAGACTCAGGTTGAGTATGATCCCACCTCAGCTGGGAGATGAGACCGTCCGTCCTTACAGCAGGTGGGAGGAGTGTTGGGGGTGGGCATTCTGGTTGAAAACTGGACACCTGGCAACTCTACCCCCAAACTGAGTGGCAACGTGACCTGGTACACAGGGGCACAGTGCCATTCAGGTTTGGCCTGGCCATCCCCCCATCATGACAGTGGGGCAACCGGGACAAATTTGTGGGAGTGGTGTTGCCACCTAGTGCATAGGGTCACAGTGTCACTCAGGTTTTGTACTGTGACCCTGTGCGTCAGATCACAACACCCAGAATGGGGGAATGGGGAGCCAGGCCCAGCACTGCAGGTGAGGAGCTGCAGTTGCAGGTTGGGTGCATGGCAGGCTGTCTCTCCAGTCTCCTCCCTGCTCTTGCCCCAGGGCCTCCCTTCAGTGTTTTTGCAACCTTGGGGATTTGGAAAGGTTGGGGGAGGGAAGGAGCTCAGTTTCAGATTTTGCTCAGGCCTCAAAAGAACTCTGTGCAGGCCACACCCAAATACTATATCAGGATCCCCTATTAGGGACCACAGTACATGTCAGAATCCCATTAACTTTAATGGATCAGCTAAAAATTTGATTTGTGCAAAATGTATGCTAATATAGACGAACAAACATAGATGTGTTCTGTTGAAATGGGTGGGATTTCAAAAATCTGCTAAGGAAATAGATAAGATTTTTAAATGCTGTCAGTACAATATTTTGGAAAGCAAAGAAACAAAACATACTTAAGCACCTACACACACAAGCTCACAAACAGCAGTTAGCACAGAACATGAACTGCAAATGAAGACAGAAAATTGGCAAAAGACTATGAGGTTTTGGTTTGCTTTAAATCAGGGAACAACCAACATGTCCCCTGTAGCAAAAACCAAAATAGCAGATGGGAGCCTCAATTTTTTGAAGCCAACGAGTTTCCCTTTTTCACCAAAGGAAAGTTGCATCTCATGCCTAGGGTAATCTATCTCCCCTCTCTCACCTATGAAACACTCTACCTTGCAATTCCCTATCTGTGCAAGCCTGCAAACTAAGATTGCTTCTCATTGAACACCCTCCTCTGCACTTCAGAGTAACCAACTCAGTATGATTCAGCACAATCATCCCCAGCCTAGGTGGTGTGTGACTCTTGTGTTTGGGGAGGCTGGGCATCTGTACCAGAAGCTCCCTAGAAGTGGGGGATGGGCCAGCCCCCTGCTCTGCCCCGAGGCCTCACCCCAGCTCAGCCTCCTCCCCCCAAGGCCTAGCTTGCGCTCCACCCCTGCTCCGTGAGCCCCCCACCCGCGCTGCTTGTGCCTCTCCGCCACCTCCCCCAAGGCCTCCCTCCGCTCGCTCCTCTCAGCCCCTGAGGCCCCACTTCCCGCCACTCACACCTCTCTGTATCCCCCCTCCCCAAGGCGGGCAAGGGGGGTTTCGGGGGAAGAGGCAGAGCAGAGGTGGGAAGAGGCAAAGCAAGGGTGGGGCCATGGTCAGGGCACCTGTGGCCCCCACTTCTCAGGAGCTTCCAGAGGCAGTACTCCAAAGGTGGAGGGCAGACACACTTCCAAAGGGAGGTGTGCCACATCTGGCATTTCTTGCCCCATTTAGCGTCTTATACCTGCCGCCCATGATTCCCAGTCTCCTAGCAAACACAAAACAAAGGATAGGTGGGTCACGTACGCTAGGAGGGGAAGCTTCCAGTAGAGCAGGGTCGGGGAAGTGCTACATAGTACAGTGGTTTGGGGGCTTTCATCATACTAATAGTACTGTGTGTGTCTGCCAGCAGGATCAAACCAGGGATCTCTGAAGCTTAGTGCAGGAGCCTCTACTGCATGAGCTAAAAGCCATGTGGCTCTTAGCTAAGGCTGTAACAGACTCAGTAATCTCTAGATGGTCTAGTTTCAGAGTAGCAGCCAGGTTAGTCTGTATTCGCAAAAAGAAAAGGAGGACTCGTGGCACCTTAGAGACTAACCCATTTATTTGAGCATGAGCTTTAAGGTGCCACGAGTCCTCCTTTTCTTTTAGATGGCCTAGGTGACACGAGAGGGAGAAAGAGTGCCACACCAAGCAGGCATGGCACACCACAATCACACAGGCTTATTCCACTCATAGACAACAACCATACGCAGGGATCAATAAACTGACACAATCACAGTCAGACATGCACACAGATGATACAATCGCAGTCAGAAACTCACACAGATGACACAATCGCAGCGATCTCATCCACACACACAGAGATGCACAATCACAAATCACAATCACACACACTCAGATGACACAATCACAAAGACCACAATCGCACACACACACAGACGATGTAATCCCAGATGACACACGCGCTGTGCACTTTCTCACACTACCTGCAGAGGGCAGAGTCCCCTGCACTGTAAACCCCACCCCCAACACCCCGCCTGCCTGCTGTAAGGATGGACCTGCTGGCCTCATCCCTCCCCAGAGAGCAAATGGCCTCATCTCCCAGCTGGGGTGGGATCATACTCCACTTGAGTCTCAGGGATGTAACACAGCCCCTCCAGCAGCACCATTGGTGCCAGCCTGGTGCCCACTCCCCAAGCTGAGACACATTCAGCCAGGCCAGCTCCCATGGTAGGCAGCATCACAGCTAGATCCTGGGCAGCCCCCTCCCAAGTACACCCCTCTGTAGATTGTGCACAAGGGCTGAGGCCTCAATTACCCAGGGAAACCCATACTGGGCTTCCTCCAGGCCCTGCAGAGTCTTCTTCTCAGTTCAGGTAGTCCGGCATGGAGCATGCTGCACATGCCTTCTTCTACCACCTCCAGTACGACCGGCAATTCTTTTATCTCCACCCAAGAGGTCTCCTGTGAGACCTCTCTGAGCTGTCAATCTGCTGCCACCTAAGCAGGGCAAGGCACTCCAGTGGGCCAGTCTGTACTCCACTCTGGTTCCATAGCTGGCTGGAGATATTAGCTGGTGGCTCATTCATGGAGCCATAACCACAGGTGTGTACCTGACGCGGTTCAAAACTCCCTGACACCTGTCCTTCTGTGGAGAGAGGGACACCCTGGTGCATATCTATATAGGTTTAATGTGACCAGATGTCCCCATTTTATAGGAACAGTCCCGATTTTGGGGTCTTTTTCTTATATAGGTTCCTATAACCCCCCACCCCCTGTCCCAGTTTTTCACACTTGCTGTCTGGTCATCCTATACAGGGTACATCAAGTTGCAGCCCCTTTTCTGGCTGCACTTTTCTTCACTCCTCTTGATCAATGAACACCCCATCCATGGCCGCACAAAGCGGAGGAACCTCCTTGTCGACCTCTTCCAGGCGCTGGCCAAGGTGGCCATCCATCATACCAGGAGGAGGAAGGTGGAGGTGTTCCGCGACTGTGGGGCCCTATCCAATCCCTGGTATGATCATGCCTCCAGGCACAGTTCCTCTGGGGAGCAACCACTGACTCCCTAGACACCTTTGAGTAGCAGTGGGTGCTATCGAGGGTTCTCTGCTCAGTGTCCCCCACCAGATCCCTGATTTTCAATCTTTGACCCCACTCCCACTCCTGTTTTTTCATTCATTGTCCCCAGTAAATCAATTGTTGTTTGGGATCAATGGATCCTCCCCCTTAATTGAGGGGAGAGTCTTTAGTTTTGGGCAGGCCTAGACTCGCCTGTCCCCAATACTTCAAATATTACCCAATACTGGACAGGGCAAAGGCTATTTCTCATCTTCTAGGCTGTGCCTCTCATTTTGTTTTTCAGAAAGAGCAGAGGGAAAAAATGTGAAACCAGTGAAATGGCCCCCACTAAAACAAAACAAGGAGAAAGAAAGAAAAACTGAAACTGGCAACGAAAGGCCAAACAAGCCTAATCAAAAACAGAAATGTCAGCCGCACTTTGTCTATTTCTGTTCCCTGCCTGGTGCTGCTACTTCTAGAGGGAACTCAGTTGATCCCAAATTCTAAAGTAGAAGCTACTTTGTGCTCTTGCTCTGCTAGGACAGTGTTTCACAAACAGAGGGTCACACAAAAGGTAGTCAGGGCAGTGCAAGGCCTTGGAAGTTATACAGTTGGAAGTTGCACAATCTAAAGCAAAGAAAGTATCACACTCCTACCTCCTGCATACCCTTCCCCTTCAAGGTGAAGCAATCTGTAGCCATCTCTCCAAACATACACACAAAATACATTATATAGGCCTATCCTTGTGATCACTGATACATTTTTTTATTCTTACTTCTATAGTAAATGTAATTGGGGGGAGGAAGATGTTTGCAAAAGTTCTGACTTAGCAAAAGGGGTCACCATCATGGAAAGGTTAACAATTACTGCACTGAGACAATGTGGCCTAGTGAACCTAGAGCAGTGGGTTGACACTCAGAAGATCTGCATGCTATTCCTGGCTCTGCCATAGGCCTTCTGGGTGACCTAGGGCAAATCACTTGACCTCTAATGGGAAGTATCATGGTATGGAACAGCTAGGTATTACTGATGTCTATTGAGATCAGGGGCAGTTATATATGCAGACCTAAGGCAGTAAGTGGCCCACAGTATGCATTTTCTGTATCCTTATTTATTTATTTCACATAAGAAAAAAAGAGGTAAGAGTTAATATAAAAATCTATATAAAAAGCATGCTTCTAGGATATTACAAACCAGTGAAAATTAAAGCAAGAAAATAACCGTTTCACATAAATACCACATTCTGCTCATGTTCAAACTTTCCTGTGTTTTGGCCTATAAGTAACTCAAACCATACGCAGTAAATACAAACAATTATCTTCTACACATCTATTCATCAAACATACCAAAATAACACAGGAATCCCACCAGTAAGTACGGAAAGTGCTAGACCTATTGCAGTACTTTCAAGTTTTCTTTTTTATCTTCAGTCTTGTTTTTAAAAAAAGCTTAAGTGGCATTTTTGGCATAACTGTAACCATTGTAATTTCTTTCCCATGTGAAAGAAGTTAGCAGTACTCTGTGTAATCTCACTGAAGTCATTACAAACTGATAAAAGAAAAGGAGGACTTGTGGCACCTTAGAGACTAACCAATTTATTTGAGCATAAGCTTTCGTGAGCTACAGCTCACTTCATCGGATGCAGCTCACGAAAGCTTATGCTCAAATAAATTGGTTAGTCTCTAAGGTGCCACAAGTCCTCCTGTTCTTTTTGAAAATACAGACTAACACGGCTGTTACTCTACAAACTGATAGTAATTATTAGCAATTTCTTCAAATACCAATCTTACTTTCCATTTATTCTTTTAATTTCAAAATTAGTATCAAGATTGTCTTCCTTTATTTACAAATTTTACAAAAGGGCTTATTATTAAAGATAGTCTGAGGGCATTAAGGGCCTGATTTCAATTTTAACATTAAGCTGAAGGTCCTATGCAGTAGTCTCATGACTTCAGGGATTTTTTTTTTCATCCCTTTTTCACTCTGTAATTTTTTTAAGTGAAAAGTTACAGAGTAGCAAAAAAAAAAAAAAAAAAGCCCTAAATTGTGGACGTTAATCATTACACTTCACTCATTGGCTAAAAGGGAATAGAAGGGGAGAGAAGGGAAAATTAAAATTTCCAAAATTTATTTTTTTAAAGCATATTTATGGTATGGTGTGCGGTTTACTTCTTAGCCTGAATTTCCATTGCAAAAGCTGAGAGGAAAAATCTCTGATGGAGCCAGCAACATGTCAGGCAAGTACAGTCGAGCACAATCCGTTATTTCCAGGAACCAGCCTCTTGCGTTACATGATTACTGACCAAAGCGAAGGCCTCAAATTCAATGGAAGCTGTGTTATGTTTTTCCTGGGCTCATGGAGGCCACTTAATTGCATCAGCCCTCACACTGTTTGAGGCCAAGGTACGCACTCAGTTTTGTATGGTGCTGAAATATGGGGATGGAATGATACCATGGGACTGGAAAGTGATTCTAAACAAATTTCTTAGGAAGATTATCAGTCTTCCAAATAATAACACCGCTGCTCTTCTGAGAGCCAAGACATGTATGGACTCTATTCTGCCCAAATGGCAATATAGTAATATTAATTTTTGGCTTCATGGTCACAGTATACACTCACAGCAATTGCCAAAGCTATGCTTAGAGGCACTACTCTGTTGGACTTTTTCATGTAAATTTCCTTGGTTAGAATATATTCAAAAGTCTTTGCATTCACTAGGTTTCTCAAAATCAGAAATGATTAAAGTTTTAAAAATGTGAAATCCATAATGAAGTCAAGAATAGAGAATATTAATAAGCAAATGGATATTGCACTTGTTTCTATTTAAAATATGTCACCTTGGTTCCCCCTTGTTCAAAGACTCATGGGTATGCCAGATATTTAGAGTTTGTGTAATAACATGCTAAGGAGGACCCCTACAGCTCTTCCTTTTCAGTTCATGCAGACAGTTTACACAGAAGGCCAGTCTACTGGCACCAAGAAAAGTAACTGCCTCTATCCAGGAGGTTTAGGGCAGGTGGAAGACCTACTCCATTATTTATTATATTGTCATTTGTATTGTCATTTGAAATCAAAATGGCTTTTTTTGTTTTTGTCCCAGATGCCTTTTTCTACGACCTTTCAGAAAATAGAATGTTGGTTAGGAACTGACAATGTATCTCTGATCCAAGCGGTTGCTCTATTTGCATGGGCAGACACTAAAATAAGGAAAAGGCAAGTATCATGGTGGTCATACATGTTTTAATGGTGCATGTTCTTTTTAATCATAGGATCGTATGCCTGGGAGGGACCTCGAGAGATCATCTAGTCCAGTCCCCTTGCACTCATGGCAGGACTAAGTATTATCTAAACCAGGGGAGGACAAATTATGGCCCACGAGCTGGATCCGGTCCGTCGGGGTTTTCAATCTAGCCCGCAGGATTGCCAGCCCTGTGGCGCAGCAATGTGAGCTTCGGGGGTGGTACCCTCAGGCGAGGGCAGAACACAGTGGAGCCGCCTGCCCCACCCTACCGCCACGAGCCACTGCCAGACATTCTCACCACTTCCGGGAGCGGAGCAGTGCAGGGCAGCCCCACTGCGCACTGCTGCCATCCCGGAGCCACTTGAGGTAAGTGGCCCAGGCCGGAGCCCACACCCCAAACCCCTCCTGCACCCTGCACTCCAACCCCCTACCCTAAGCCCCCAACCCCCTGCCTTGAGCCCCCTGCTATACCCCTCCTGCACCCCAACCCACTGCCCTGAACCGCCAACCCCTTGCCCCTGCCCGACATTCATGGCCATGCATACAATTTCCCAGCCCAGATGTGGCCCTTGGCCCAAAAAATTTGCCCACCCCTGATCTAGACCATTCTTGACAGATGTTTGTCTAACCTGCTTTTAAAAATCTCCAATGAGGGAGATTCCACAACCTCCCTGGGCAATTTATTCCAGTGCTTAACAACTTTGACAGGAAGTGTTTCCTAAGATCCAACCTAAACTGCCCTTGCTGCAATTTAAGCCCATTGCTTCTTGTCCTTTCCTCAGAGGTTAAGGAAAACAATTTTTCTCCCTCCTCCTTGTAACAACCTTTTATGTACTTGAAAACTATTATCATGTCCCCTCTCGGTCTTCTCTTCTCCAGATTAAACAAACCCAGTTTTTTGAATCTTCCCTCATAGGTCATGTTTTCTAGACCTTTAATCATTTTTCTTGCTCTTCTCTGGATTTTCTCCAATTTGTCCACATCTTTCCTGAAATGTGGTGCCCAGAGCTGGACACAATACTCCAGTTGAGACCTAATCAGTGTGGAGTAGAGCGGAAGAATTACTCCTTGTGTCTTGCTAACAACACGCCTGCTAATACATCCCAAAATGGGTGCTTTTTTTGCAACAGTGTTACTCTGTTCACTCATATTTAGCTTGTGATCAACTATAAACCCCAGATACTACTCTTCTGTAGGCAGTCATTTCCCATTTTCTATGTGTGCAGCTGATTGTTCTTTCCTAAGTGGAGTACTTTGCATTTGTCCTCATTGAATTTCATCCTATTTACTTCAGACCATTTCTCCAGTTTGTCCAGATCATTTTGAATTTTAATCCTATCCCCCAAAGCACTTGCAACCCCTCCCAGCTTGGTATCATCCACACACTTTATAAGTGTACTCTCTATACCATTATCTAAATCATTGATGAAGATATTGAACAGAACTGGACCCAGAACTGATTCCTGTGGGACCTCACTTGTTATGTTCGTCCAGCATGACTGAACCACTGATAACTACTCTCTGGGAATGGTTTTTAGAGCCAGTTATGCACTCACCTTATAGTAGTTCCATCTAGGTTGTATTTCCCTAGTTTGTTTATGAGAAGATCATGTGGAATAGTATCAAAAGCCTTACTAGAGTCAAGATATGCCACATCTACCACTTCCCCCTATCCTCAAGACTTGTTACCCAGTCAAAGAAGCTATTAGGTTGGTTTGACATGATTTGTTCTTGACAAATCCATGCTGACTGTTACTTATCACCTTATTATCTTCTAGATGTTTAGAAATTGATTGCTTAATTATTTGCTCCGTTATCTTTCCAGGTACTGAAGTTAAGATGACTGGTCTGTAATTCCCTGGGTTATCCCTATTTTTATAGATTGGCACTATATTTGTCCTTTTCCAGTCCTCTGGAATCCCCCCCATCTTCCATGACGTTTTGAAGATAATCACTAATGGCTCAGATATCTCCTCAGTCAGCTCCTTGAGTATTCTAAGATGTATTTCATCAAGCCCTGGTGACTTGAAGACATCTAACTTGTCTAAGTAATTTTTAACTTGTTCTTTCCCTATTGTAGCCTCTGATCCTACCTCATTTTCACTGGCATTCACTATGTTAGACGTCCAATCGCTACTAACCTTTTTTGTGAAAACCAAAACAAAAATGTCATTTAACACTTTTTCCATTTCCACATTTTCTGTTATTGTTTTCCCCTCCTCATTTAGTAATAGGCCTACCCTGTCCTTGGTCTTTCTCTTGCTTCTAATGTATTTGTAGAATGTTTTCTTGTTACTCTTTATGTCTCTAGCTAGTTTAATCTCATTTTGTGCTTTGGCCTTTCTAATTTTGTCCCTACATACTTGTGTTATTTGTTTATGTTCATCATTTATAATTTATAGTTTCCGCTTCTTGTAAGGCTTTTTTTGAGTTCAGATCATTGAAGAACTCCTTGTTAAGCCAGCGTGTTCTCTTGCCATACTTCTATCCTTCCTACGCAGTGGGATAGTTTGTTCTTGTGCCCTTAATAATGTCTCTTTGGAAAAACTGCCAACTCTTTCGAACTGTTTTTTCCCTTAGACTTGCTTCCCATGGGATCTTATATACCAACTCCCTGCATTTGCTTAAGTCTGCCTACTTGAAATCCATTATCTTTTTTGTGCGGTTTTCCCTCCTACCATTCTTTAGAATCATAAACTCTACCATTTCATGATCACTATCACCTAAGCTGCCTTCCACTTTCAAATTCTCCCTATTTCTCAAAATAAATCTAGAACAGCCTCTCCTCTAGTAGCTTTCTCCACTTTCTGAAATAAAATGTCTCCAGTACATTCCAAGAACTTGTTGGATAATCAGTACCCTGCTGGGTTATTGTCCCAGCTGATGTCTGGGTAGTTGAAGTCCCCATCACCACCAAGTCCTGTGCTTTGGATAATTTTGTTAGTTGTTTAAAAAAAGCCTCATCCACCTCATCTTCCTGGTTAGGTGGTCTGTAATAGACCCCCTACCATGACATCACCCTTGGTTTTTATTCTTTTATCCTACCCAGAGCCTTTAAACAAGTCTGTCTCCTATTTCCATCTCAGCCTCAGTCCAAGTGTGTACATTTTTAACATATAAGGCAACACTTCCTCCTTTTTTCCCTGCCCTGTCCTTCCTGAACAAGCTGTACCCTTTTATACCAATATTCCAGTCATGTGTATTATCCCGCCAAGTCTCTGTGATGCCAGTTGTGTCATAGCTCTGTTTATTAACTGCTTATTCTCCATACTTCTCACATTAGTATACAGACATAAAATATACTGATTTGATTTCCCCTCTATGTTCTTTCTTGTCTCCCCTTATCCCATGCTTCCCCCCACCCAACTTCCAACCCTTTTCATGAAAATAGATAGTGAAAACAGACTAGCTGCTCTTCGTTTTATAATGCACTAGCATGATGTTGCAGTATCTTGATTGCAGACACTACGAGGAATTGTTCAGAGGCCATAAACCCCCTTGACTTGAATGTATCAAGGCTAAAAATGGAATGGTGCAAAATATATGCTAACCCAGAAAACACACCTACATGTGTTCTGACAAAATGGGTGTGATGAGTGGCATGCAAATATCTTTCTTCTGATAGATACTCCAGGTTTGATAAGGACGTGATGGAGAGTAAGTCAACAGGACACTTCCCTTTGGAGCGCCAAGCAAACAAAAGACAAAGGACACAGTTCCTCTTGTAAGTGCAACACCCATGTAAGTAACCTTAAACCCAAATAGTTTTAAAAACCAAAGGGTCTTGCTCCTCTTTTCACTTGCTATTACATAATTGATAACAAGATTAATGCATATTAATAATCATATAATAATATTTTCACTTTTATACATTTCTTTACCTGAATGGTTCTGTTTCATATCCATATGTTTCTTTCAATGCAAAGAAAGAAATTAGAAATTACCTGTCTAGGAAACACTGTGATCAATTATGCTTTTTCTCATCTGTGATATGAAGGATTGTGTGTTTGTTGCTATAATTACTTTCTTCCTGTGTCTCAGATATGATACATTTGTGCTTAACATAGCTTCAATTCCTTGCCAAACAGTGCAAGACTTAAAGGGAGAAATTCTCAGGCAACAAAAGAACTGAAAATGTCTCAGTTGGAGCTACTCTTTTATCTTAAATTTGTAATTTCCTATAACCATGTTTATTTTTGTCTGAGTGAAAAAACTAAACACTCATAGCTGTTTATAAAATATGAAATACACTCTTCATAACAGCTTGTTAGAACATGCAATAAATATATCTTAAATTCATTTTGTAACATGCTTTACAATCCATTAGTAAAGGACATAGTTGTCTTTGTTAATCTTTTCACAACTATTATTATTAAAATGACTATTTCCAATTTTTAGGGCAATAAAATGGAGCAGGAATCAATTCTAGAGGAGCTTCTTTTAAAGAAGTCACAACAGAAGAAAAAAATTTCACCAGTTAATTACAAAGAACGACTGTTTGTTCTCACAAAAACAAACCTCTCTTACTATGAATATGACAAAGAGGTGAGAAATCATTTTCCTAACTACAGAGGTACATATTTTTCTAAAGTAAGTTTATGCCTCTGGATTTTCTTCCTCAATGTGCTTTGATTAGATATCATATAGTAAGGGTAGTGATATATTTTGTTCCAAGTGGCATTTAAAAATGGTATGGGACCAAAATCTGGCCTTGATTCAGGATAGCACTTAAGAATGTGTTTAAGTCCACCCCTATTCAGGACAGAACTTAATCATGCTTAATCTTAGGCATACGCTTAACTCTCATCAAAATCAATGGGACTTAAGCACATGCCTAAAGTTAAGCACATGCCTTGAATAGGGATGTTTTCTTGAATCAGGTTCTCTGTGGTGAGTTATATATCTGGCATTGGTTTGGAAATCATTTATACAGGAGATAGCTCAGTGCAGAATTTGGCCCATAAATGATATAAAATAAAAGGCTAAAGCGTGATTGTATTTTAAAAAGTGATTATGTATCCAAAAAATGGTCGGTACTTTCAGCACAGTGGCCTCTTTTGTGCATTCAGATGTAGCTCTGAAGAGATTAAAATACATTGTTACCATCTGCACTCCTGATAGCACATTTGGATTACTCCTGTGAGTTACAACTCCTTGTGTGAATAAGAGTTGCAGGATTGGTGCCAGTATCTTAACAAAATAATGTAATACAAAATCAGACTCCCATTTCCCACTAGAGACTTTTGCATTTTCCTTCCTCCATCTCTGCTTTTGCACTGTAATACCAAAGTTCATGTACCAGATGTAGGGACCATCCTGTTGTCTTTATACCTTGACTTCAAAGGGAGTTTTGTCAGTGTATGGATTGCAGGATAAGATATGATGGAGGGTTCTCGATGTCTTTCCCAACCAGTTTAACAAAAGTGGAACTCTACCTTACCCAATCTGAAGTGTGCAATTATACACAGCTTGATTAAGTGTGGTTTTATAAAACTTGTCGTGACCATAAAGTATTTTTGATTTGAGGACGAAAGTCTTGTGTTTAGAATGATGAGTAGTCCTGCTTCGGCTTTTATTCTTAGAAAAAAGGAAGCAAAAAAGGATCAATTGACATTAAGAAAATTCGATGTGTTGAGACAGTGAATCATGAGGAACAGGCACCTTTGGAGAGACAATATCCATTTCAGGTAAGATCAAGAAATACAAGACTGATCTTTACTGTGGTGAACCATTATTTCTAGGACAAATAAGGACTTGTGTCACTGCTGACTGTTCCAAAAACTTACAGCAGGTTGGAAATGAATCCTTTTTACTATAAACGTGACCCAACAACCATCAAAATCAACGGGAGTCTTTTCACTGACTTCAGTAGAATTTGGATCAGGACCTATCTCTGCATTCATGTGTGTATAATAGTTTATTTATTTTGGTGTGATCCTATACACACACAATAATGGTGCATTTATTTGAATACTGAATATGTTTATTTTGTTGTGCAATACTGATCACAATTCATTTTTTCTTTTTAACCTTCCCCACCTCACCTCCTTTCACTTTAGTGGCAAAAAGAAGTGCAGAACTTGGCCTTTTGATATTGAAACTGTAGGCTGACCATTTAAATGTACCAGACTCCAGAAATTCAAAGTTACAGTTCCTCAGCAATTGTACCTCATCCAAACTGCACATCTCCATTAAACCTTATCTTTATAAACATATACAGTAATACCAAACACTACATATGTGCATGGAAGCAAAGTCATATCTGCTGCAAAAGCCATAACTTTGACTTTGCTGTCATTTGTATGTGTTAATTCTCAGAGATAGGTTCATTCCAATGCCAGAGCAGAGAGTTTGGGGGGCAGAGAGTCCATGAGGAGAATATACAGCAGTGCAAAGCAGCTGCAACTTCCCTTTGTGAGAAGGGTGAGGTGCTATAGTCTAAAATTGGCAACCGTGGCTTGGAAAGGGTGCATGACCTGGGCAGCAGAGGAGTTCATTAATTAACACCCAATAATTGCTACCCCTGGGGGTAACCCCAAGAGAGGGCAGCAGTGTTATCACTGCCTGACTTATCTCAGATTGGATACCCCCCAACCCTCATTAAATAATATTTTTATATTAAATTAGTTTGTTACTCTCATGAGCACCTAATACACTCAGATCTGTGGGGGGAGGCGTGGGGGAGGAATGAAAGGTACATACTGTACTTCCCGGTTCTAATGAGAATGTGCAAGTTACTGAATGTAGGGTCTTATTGTTTGCCTACTAATGCCAAAGGGAGTTTTGCCATTGGGAACAAGATTGGTTCAGGCCCATAATGCAAGCTCACATTCATGTGAAATAGGAGTATAACTATATAACTCTGCTCTGGCTCTTCACTGTCCTGGGCTTAGGGTTGCCAACCCTCCAGGATTAGGCTGGAGTTTCCAGGAATTAAAGATTAATCTTTAATTAAAGATTATGTCATGTGATGAAATCTCCAAAAATATATCCAACCAAAATTGGCAACCCTGCCTGGGCTGCATGCATTTTGGTGTGAACAAGCCTGCAGAGCTTGATCCTTGGGTTCTAAGTCCTTTACTTCTTTGTTTCCATTACTCTAGGTCTTTATTTAAAAAAAAAAAAAGCTAATGAACTTTGAGTCAGATGTGAAGCCCAGGATAACTAGAATGAATTGTTTTCCTGCCTCTTTTAGATTGTATACAAGGATGGCCTTCTCTATGTCTATGCAGCAAACGAAGAGAGCCGAAGTCAGTGGCTGAAAGCTTTGCACACAGGTAACATTTGTTTTTACTATCTTGTGAAGCAACTCTTTTTTAACGTGGGGGGGAAGGGGAGCTTGTGTGTTCAGAGAAATCATCTGAATAAGGGGAGCAGATGAATCTAGTTTCTTATTTTAATGCAACGGTTTTGTCAGCCATTTTTCAGCCTCAATCTCGCTCTGCCATGCAACAGGACTGCAGTGGATGAGAATATTTAAAAAATGTCAATGAAAAATGGGGGGGAGGAAAAAATTCACAAAATTTCCCTGCTGGCATTTCCCCACCAGCTCTAGTCTTTACTTAGTTTGTTCTGATTCTTTCTGTGGTCTTTAACTGAGCAAGGCTCCGTCCATGCAATAAGTAGTGTGTAGGCAGAGTGCTGGGCCCAGTAAACCACAGTGAAGTCAATAGGACTCCTCAGGGGAGGGGGAGTCGATCCACATACTACACATTGCAGGAGCACCCATTAAAGTCAATAGGAGTCTTTCCGTTTACTTTAAAGGACTTTGAGTCAGGCCCTGTTTATCCCCCAGTTCTTCCTTGTGGGCCGATGGGTAGAGGTGACTCTGAGGGTGTGGCTCTCTCCTTGCCTACATGGAAGTGAAGATATATTAACTACTGCTGCAACATTGTCCCTGGACAATCTGGGCAGAAGTGGGAGGATTCAATAGGCTACATGCATTGATTCTTCTAGAAACCAGGGACAGATTATTTTGAGTAAGTCTTCTGAAGAAAAATTTGGTTTTGAAAGCCCCTCTGGGGAGGGGATCCTGGAGGCAGGTGCCAGCAGGGATCCAGACTGGCAAGGGAATAGGGAAGAACCACAGGAAACCAGGAGGCAGTTTGGAGGCATAAAGACTTCCCCACTCATGGCCCTGACGTCTGGCAGATTGAGTTTTTGGTAGCTGAATCCTCTGCTCATTCCATTCACCCACCAGAATTATGTGCTGGAAACTCCAGGATTTGTCTCTTCATGGGGCTTATTGTCCCGTAAATTGTTTTTTTCCTGATGGGAGAAAGATCTGACCTTAGGACCTCAGGATTTGGTCCAATATTCTCAGCTGAACATATTAATAAGCGTGCTATTCAAACAAGATATGTTTTTTAAAGAGAGTATGTGAGGAATACCATTTGTTTAGTGAAATATTGCATAAATCTTGTGACGTGCATTATACCAAAGTGATTGCAATTTTCTAAGGAACTTTTAAAATCAAGTTTAGCTATAAAAACTGGTAGCAAAATTCTGTGGCCAAGATTTTGAACAATCATGCAGCAGCTCCCATGCTTCTGCGTGTGCAGCATTTTTGAAAACCAGGCTGTAAATTCAGGTGCCTAACCAGGGATTTAGGAGCTTAACTTTAAGCAATTATTTATAAACCCATGCCCTACACTTTTAAAATTATTTGTTTCATTATCTTTTAAAACAAATACTACAAAACTGATTTAAAAAACTACAGTATCCCTATTGCCAGTTATACTGTTTTGGGCCATTTCTATAGAACACTGGAGTATTTTTTTTATATATAAAGTAACAAATGTTTATTTAAGAGGTTTGATAAATGGAAAGTGTTACATTTTAACGGTACATTCCTTTAACAGGTCAGTTTTGTGCTGAAATTTGCCATTTGGGGTACTGAACACCTATAGTTTGTCTAGTTTATTTCTATGATATGAATTAGAAATGAAATCACTCTTCATATTTTTGATACATAAAATATTTTATTAGGTTTTTCAACACAGTTAAATGGGCTTTAGGACAGTCTAGAAACATCTTTAAGTCTTTATAAAATGCAAGTCTCCTCCATGATCTTGATTCACAGTTACTGAATTCCTTTATTGTATCAGTTTGTCTTACTTTACTGAGAACATGCTACCAGCAAACCTTTTGAAGTTCTTTTTTTTTTCTTCTTCCCCTCCTGTGCTCTCCAGAGATTAAAGACAATCCTAATTTACTAAACAAGTATCACAAAGAATTCTTCACCAATGGGAAGTTTCTCTGCTGCAACCAGACATGTAAAGCAGCCCTTGGATGTACCATCTGGAAGAAATGTAATGAGCCATTTTGCTTTTTGATATGTTGTTAGTCTTAATGGTGCTTTTCATGATATTGGTAAATCTACAAGGATAATTGTAGTCAATGGTGGTAAATCTAAAGATCTGGTCAATTATTCCTCTTGATGTTTGTTCTTAACGTCTTTTAACAGCATCGCAATTGTACTGTGCAGTTTGATAATATGGCTAGGGGAAAATAACATAGTATGTGAAATACCCATGCTGAGATCATAACTATTTTTTACTGTACCTCCAAAATGCACCAAAAAGAAATTCTTTCTCTTTCCTTCTTTGACTTAGTATCCTGAGTTGTTGTTGCTGTTGTTATGGGACTGGGAGAAAAAAATATCAGAACTTGTCTTTATGGCTGACTTCTAACAGCCAAATTATCTACTAACAACATTGGTGTGTCAGTTATAAAGAATTTAACTTCATAATTAATCCAAAGTAAAACTGAATTTTCTCATTATATCTATATTTATGGTGGCGACTTTTCTAAGCAATGCAACATTCTCCCCCACAAGCCTATTTCTGGTACTCTGTGGAATGTGCGTTTACAAGAAATAGGATTACAATAAGCACAGGGGGATCAAAAGAATAGCTGAAAAATCATTTTACCTTTATAAAATGTACTGTGCTGAGGAGCAAGTTTAGTTAGGAAAAATTGCCAGTCAAATTATTCCACAAAATGGTTCTGGGGAGCAGTTGTTTCAAATAAAGGTACATTCCAGAACCTCATAGAACATTTGTGCATTTCCCTCCTGTGCACCATTTAAAACCAAACATGGTATATCTGAGCTGCAGTATGTTGGAACAATGTATTTACTGAATGAAGGAGCATTTTATGTATTTTACTTAAATATACATTTTTAAAATACTTGACTGGAAATTCATCACAATTAGTTAACTCATTTATTAGTCACCGTAAAGAACCTGAGGAGTAAATTTTCAAAATGGGTGCATGCCAGGATCTACATATTCGTAAGCACCCTGCCTCCCCTCCCACACACACATTATTGCATGCACATTGGATAGTTGAGGCTTACATTTTTTTGAAAGTGGACACTTGTTTTGGGTGCCTCTGGTTTGGGAGCCTACCTTGATATTGAAATACTGATTTTTCAGAGGTGCTGAACTCTTGCAGT
The DNA here is from genome assembly GCF_965152235.1 of Eretmochelys imbricata. Lineage (NCBI taxonomy): Eukaryota > Metazoa > Chordata > Testudines > Cheloniidae > Eretmochelys > Eretmochelys imbricata. Next base: position 138,267,407 of record NC_135572.1, read on the forward strand.
TTCCATTGACATTGAGAGTGCTCAGCCCCCCTGATAATCAGGTCCCAGTTGTTTCAAGATGGGTACTCAAAATGACAGGCAACCCATATTTAAGGGACATATTTGAAAATAAAAGCCAAAACACCTAAGAGCCCAATTTGTATGTGAGAGATTGCAAGTGAAAATATAAGAGGCCCCTTTTGAAAATGTAGCTGCACTATTCAGAATTAACATCGGTGTCCTATGTATGGACACAGTGGAGGAACACTGAACAATGCCCTACTATTTTAAAGAGTTGCCAGTTGTTGGTTTTTTGTCATTTGAATGGCCTTCTGTAACTTCCAAACCAAACACGATATATGCAAATAATGCTATAAAACCCACACACTGCCACAAGTAACTATTTGGTTGCCACTGGACTTCTACACAAAGTAGTAGGTAGAAAAAGAAACCTTCCAAAAAGTAGGGTCATCATGTATCAAACACCTTGTCTCTGTCTGAAATACTACAGAAGGCAAGAGGGTGTTGTGTCTATGCTAAATTTGCTTCAGAAAACCAGCTATTGTTGATGGTGCAGCTGCACTTGTGATGCCAACAATGTGAGAGGGCTAGTGGAGGGAAAATCTCAGGCAGCCTCCAACATATTAACTATCACATTCCCTAAAGCACGTTAACCCAACGTGGAGGTAAAACACTGGTGATCACCAGTTCTGTTTGTCTCCTCTAATAGTCCCACCATTGCTGCCACTAGTGAAGCTACATAAGTGAAAAAGCCTATTGCACGCAAAGCCTTGGAGTCATGCAGTAAATGGCTTGTGTTATTTTTACTTTCCCCCCAGTTATAGATATGAGTCTACCTAGCACAACCAGCTCTGTGAAACCGCTGCCTCCTGTCCCTGCAAAACCGGTAGGTGACAAACTTTTAGTATCTGCCTACAATGAACTCTGCTTTTGCGGGCAAATCCACTCTCTAGCATCCAGCCCACATAAATGATGGAGAGATCCACTGGGGAAGGAATAAGGAACCTTCTCCCCCAGACAGCTGTTGAATAGCGGCTACTCCAATCTAGTCACTGAGTAGCACCAATGTCCTTAGTGGCCACCAGCACAACCCGGGGAAGGACAGGAGGGTGCACTTAGCAGTCCTCCAGCTCTACCCTTTCTCCACTCATTCCTCACCCTGCCCACGCTCCCCTCTGGGCTGTCACGCAGGAGTGCCTGCAAAGCTGGGAAAGTCTCAGATAGTTTCAATGCATTGCAGTATGCGTATGTCAGTTTGGGCCATAGCAAACCTCTGCTTCTTGTGAAGTTGTTTGAACAGATTTGCTTTTATGTGCCTGTTTCCATTAAAGTCAATGGGAATTTTACCCCACAGGCTTCAGTGAGAGCAGGCCTGGGCCCAAAATTGTTGCTCTAGAGCCCAAATCCTTCCCATTCCAGAAGTTGCAGAGGGCCTCCTACTGAGTGGAAATGCTGCAGTGCCCCTGTACTGGGGGGAGGGCAGGATTACGTGTGTCTGTACAGGAAATGTGCAGCCTCTGCCAGCCACGGAGTCCAGCTCCATGGAGGCTCCTGTTATAGTCATGAAGAGGCCTGTTAGAGGGAAGGGTGGTGGTTGTCAGAGACAAGAGTCAGGATGGGGCTTGAGGATCGGCTACTACACTGATTCTCTGGTCCTTTCCTCTCTGTAGAGCACAAGATCCATGGAGGTCACTCCAGCACTTAGGCCCAGGTAGTGACTGGAGTGCCACTTCACTGTTGTTCCATGGCCGGGGATTGGGGTTATCTCCACCAAATGCATCCGTGTCCAGACAAGTCACTCAGGCTTGGAACTGGGGAGAGGGCTTGTGACTAAGAGCTCACTTATATGTCATACGTCTAAGACAGGGATTGGCAACCTTTGGCACGTGGCCCGTCAGGGAAAGCCCCTGGAAGGCCGGGACGGTTTGTTTACCTGCAGCGTCCGCAGGATCGGCCGATCTTAGCTCCTACTGGCCGCAGTTCGCTGTTCCAGACCAATGGGGGCTGCGGGAAGTGGCAGCCAGAACATCCCTTGGCCCATGCCGCTTCCCGCAGCCCCCATTGGTCTGGAACGGCGAACCGCGGCCAGTGGAAGCTGCGATTGGCCGAACCTGTGGACGCTGCAGGTAAACAAACTGTCCTGACCTGCCAGCGGATTTCCCTGACGGGCTGCGTGCCAAAGATTGCCGATCCCTGATCTAGGATACACTCAGATCACAGTTTCCAGCTTTTCTCTGCAACCACCAGCATAGAAACTTTTTTTAAAATGAAAGCTGAGATTCTCACGCAATAACTTGACTCCAGCAGCAGGGGATTTAAGAAACGTACCAAATATCACACGACTCATGATAAAATCATAAGAATCGTCAATGCGGCTTTAAGTATTTTTGTCTGAGTAGGGACTTGGAAAGCATTTATAACTGAGCAAATGGGCTTTTGATCCTGGTTCTGATAACGAAGTTTGAGGATACTGAGACTGTGAATAAACAAATTTCAAATGCCATGGGCCATCCTCCCTGACTCCTGTCGAAGGATTTTGTTTATCTAAAGAGATTATCAGTCATGGATATCAGCCACTGAACGGGTTGACTCATATTAGGACTTCCTAGCTCATTCTCAAGGAGATGTTTTGAAAGGGAAATTTAAAAAGCAGGGGCATAACAATGCTCAGATGGGTCCCCAAATACAAATTCAAAGTGGGCCCTAATATAAAGCTCAAATACCTTCCAGTGCTTGTCAGAGACAAAGCAACTTTATTTCCTGGCCCCAGTCACATGGCACAGGTCAGGACTACAAAAGTTGTCAAATGACAGGGAGCAGCATCTACTTAGTCCAGCAACTACTAGTGCAAGCCCCCAACAAAACTTTGAATAACTTTCTCCTTTTTTCCCTTTCCCCTTTTACCACCCATTCAAATTGCTCAACATACCGAACACCATAATCTCCTAACAGTCCTTCCAAGTCTCTGTTGGCTTATGCCCCTCCCCTCACCCTTCCTCCAAATCTCTAGGGACTCTGTCCCCCTCTTCCCTGTCCAGGTTGTTCTTGGTGCTGTCCTTCTCCCCACATCCCTGGGTCTCTGGTGTCCCTTTTCCTCAGACCAACATCATACCTCTGCCCTCTTATGCTGGGGCCTGACAGAAGAGGCTACTCCAGGAGCAATTATGGGAGTTGGGGACCATCAGCCGGGTTAATGGGCATGAATGTGCCTTGGAGCCGCCAGACAGTTTCCCGACTCTTTGGGAGCAGCAGTTGTTTCCTGCCATGAGAGGCAGCATTTCACGTCTGTTAGTCCTCTGCACCCCATTTGTAGCCCTTGCTGTTTCTCTCCTGCGCCCTCACGCCTCCTAGCCAGTGGGCAGGGGCAGATCAACTGGCCAGTCCTAGCCCTCACTCCAGTCATTCCCTTACCCCCTTCCTGCATCCCTGAGGTTGCAGCCAGAGCCATTGAGGAGTTCCACTATTAATTACTCTATGGCCTTAGTGTGAGGATTCTAGCCTGCTCTTCTCTCTCTCTCTCTCTCTCTCTCTCTCTCTCTCACACACACACACACACACACACACCCCTCTGGGGAAAATTGAACTTATCCACAGTGTGCTCTCCACATCAAATCCAAGCTGGTAACCAAAAGTGGCAGGCACGTAGGCACCTAAGTCTCATTGAAAGTCAATGGGACTTAGGCTCATAAGTGACTTGGGCACTTCTGAAAATGTTATCTTTAGGCCTCATTCCTACTGCTATTAAAGTCAACAGCAAAACTCCTACTGACGTCACTGAAAGGCGACTAGGGCTTAGGGCGGTATATTACCTGCAAATCTATATGTTTGTGATGGCCATGCCTTCCAAGACTGGAACCGCCACTGACAGGATTTTTTTTCAACAAAAATTCAGGGTTTTTATAATCCCAGCCAGCCCACCACTAAACCAGGACTCCTCTGGGAATTTTTGCAAGCTTAGATCTACATAGGCCCACTGTATTTGACTACGAGTTTTTAATTATTTTAAGCTGCTTGTTATTACCTAGTTTTAAACAATTATTTGACTTTCTCATAATTCCGTATGACAGACAACTTAATATTAAGCAAAATAAGTTGTGTGCCATGACTGTCCTCTTTTAAACTAACATTTGCATTTCCTGCTGCAGCAAAGCCCCGACTCTTCCCATTTTATTCCATGACAAATAATCAGCCTTGATTATCTGAAATATCAATTTCTTCCATACCGTGTTTAGAAAAGGAAATAACAGGCCCCACTGTGCAGTAACAGTTGGCTAATGCTGATTTCATTTTTAACGGTGACTATTATACTTGTTATTGACCTAAGGCACATTTTTAAAAAATGTGACATGCTATCGTATCATGTTACAGCAGAGTCTTTTGGTCCGGTCTGCTATCAGCACACTTCCATACGGTGGAAGGTACTTACGCTTCATGACTCACAATGTACACTACAAGTATGTCTACACTGCAAAAAAAGATGTGTTTTTAACTTGGGTTAGTACTTTGAGTTCAACCCCAGGGTAACTTATAGGCTTGAACTTGAGCTGCTAACCCAAGCTAAATGCCAACTTGCCATGTCTTCACTGCTATTTTATCCCAAGTTAGCTAACCTGAGTTAGGAACACACCTTTTTTTGCAGTGTAGATATACCCCAGGTATAAGTATCAGTTAATCCTATTACCATTCCAGGTTATGTAAATTCATCCTCTGTGCTGAGCCACCTGCAACATGTTGCAGTTTGAGCTCATTGTGAGCTCACAAATTGTTAGCTTCAACTGAGAATGTCCTTACCTCTTCTGGTGTATTTTTAACCCACTGGGCTGAATCCTGTTCTCAGCTATAATACAAAACCATGCTCCTTGGGTCTTGTAACATAAAGTCTGTGCTGTTGCTAATTTTACAAAAAAAACAACTCCACATATATTAAAGCAGGACCAAGCCTTGAATATTATTGTAATAGAGTTTGGTTTGTAGTTCATTATTTATATTGGACTACAGCTGTTGGAATGTGTTTTAAAACAGATGAAGGAAAAAATACTTCAGCCCACTATGCATTTCTTGTTAGCTTGCATTAATTTCTTCGCCGTCACAGAGCTTATTGAAGATGCAAACTGCAATATAAATGCTAAAAATGATTTTCTACTGCAATGCACTTCATTGTAGTTTTATTTCCTCTGCCTTCAAAAGTTGAAGCATGACAGTCTGCCTCCAGTTCTAGCACCTGGTAAATCCTCACTGAAGATCACTGTGGCAGAGTATGACTATGAACCCAAAGGAAACTCTGATATCCAGCTCATCAGGAACAACAAGTATTATGTTCTGAAAGAAGAGGATCCTGACTGGTGGCAAGTAAGGGACCTGGAAGGGTAAGTTTACTTTGCACACTTAATAGAGAATATTTGTTCAGCAATGACCCTCATTCCACATCACACCCATCCTTAAACAACCCTGCTGGCACTGGTGCATTCCAGGATCCGGTTAAGAACTACCCTGGTGGCTTTTTAAACTTGCTCCAGCTGATCTCATGAGCCTTAATTTTCTCTACAACTTCCATTCTTTTCTCCTTTAACTTGCCCCTCTTTGACCCTTGCCACAATCTTATATACATGACATGTACAGTGTCTCTCTGATGCATGTGTATTGTGGAATTTAGAGGCAAGTCAAGCCTCCTCAGGATTTATCATTTTCATTTCAAAGGCTCACAAAAAGTCCACTACTTGCAAACCATATAACCATATGTACAAAGAAGGGGGGTTGCATTCCTTAAGGCTGTTCAAAAATCTGTCCTGCCCCATCTTTGCTTCCATCTCACCTACTTCCACTTCTCCCTGTGAAATAACTAGAATTTTAGCTACCAGATCAGGCAAGAGTGACAATAATCGCTGAGTAGCCTATTATCTGAACAGTCTCTAGTGGTTTTTATTTTGGAATGTACCTGCAATAGCAGTGGCAACTTTAGAGTCAATGGAGACTATTAGGAAAGAAGCACTTTTCACCTTTGGGGTATCCACCTGGGGCGGAGGGCTGGGAAAGGGAGTTAACCCGAAGCTTTCTGTTGCACATCATGTAACTGGCAGGATGTGAGTTGCACCAACAGTGTGCATATGGAACAACTGTTCCATTTTCAGTTCACATCATGTGAACACATGACAGCAGTTTGCTGCAAACTGAGGGCACAGCATTCTCCAGAGGTGTCCCATGGAATGTATTTCCAAGGGATACGTCTGGGCTTCCCTGCTGAGCAGCATGAATCCTGGGATTACTTTCTCTGTGAAGTGTGGAAAGGCAGGCAGGTTCAATTTTATTTAAAAAATCACGTTTTCACCGTCTCCGCCCCATACTTCCTTTCTGGGCGGGCTCGCAACATTTCTAAAATACTGTCATCCAGCATGGACCCCACAATGCTGCACACTGCTATGGTGATAAGCATGAGTATGCACAGGCTGCTTGGGCTGTATTACAGCACTCAGAGCTGGCCGAATGCCTGTTGCACCGCCCAAGAGAATGACATGGGAGCCGGAGAATATCCTATGGCATCAGCAACAGCTCCTCCAGCATCAGGGGGATACTCTACTGCGGGGGCAGCAGGACAAGGTAGAAGAACAGGAGGATGCCATTGGAACAAGAGGGCGAGTTCCTGGATCACCTGCACAGCATTCAGTGCCACTTCTGGGCTCAGGAAACCAGTGTGGATTGGTGGGAGAGGATCGTTCTGCAGAGCCGGGGTGACCAGCAGTGGCCATAGAACTACCAGATGGGAAACCTTTTTTGAGATCTGCATGAAACTGACCCTAGAGCTGCAGCAACAGCGTGCCAACATGCTGTGCCCCACACTGGTGGAGAAGCAGGTCATAGCTACCATCCAGAAGTTGGCCACCCCAGAATGTTAACAGTCTGTAGCCAACCAATCCAGTGCAGGGAGATCAATCATTGGGACCATTCTCTACTAGGTCATTGATCAGGTGCTGTCTAATTGGGTCATGAAGCTGTATAATGCTCAGGAGATTACTGATGGCTTTGCATGCATGGGGTTCCCAAACTGTATAGGGGCAAGTGATGGGACCCATATGCCTATCTTTTGCCCCCCTCTCCCACCGGGCTGCAGAATTTATAAACAGAAGAGGGTACTTCTCCAAGCTTCACCAAGGACAAGTGGACTCCCATGGCAGCATGACAGACATAAATGCAGGGTGCTCTGGAAGCATCCACAATGCTAGGATCTTTTGGAACTCAGTTCTATTTAGATTAATGGAGAAAAGACTATTCCCCCTCAGAAGCATTGTGGACATTAATAGTATGGAGGTTGGGCTGATTATTCTGGGAGACCTGGCTTACCCCCTGATGCCCTGGCTAATGAAGCCATACACTTGTTCTGGGACAGAAGGAGGAGACATTTTAACCATTGCCTCAGTAATTGCAGAATGAGGGTCGAGTGTATATTAGGTCATTTGAAAGGCAGATGGTGCTGTTCATGGAATAGCTTGGAAGCTGCAGAATTTTTTTTCCAAGCATTTTAGCTGCACATCATGCTTCTATGCAATATTTGTGAGAGCAAGGGGGGAAGGAACCATGCTGATGGGTGGGAGGCTGATGTTAAGACAGACTTGCTTGGAGGTTCAAGCAGCCAGCAGAGTATCCCCTAGAGAACACTAACAGCTGGGAGAATGCTGCCAGGGATGCCTGTTTTCATATTTTGAGTCTTGTGCCTGAATGTGGCAGCCCAGGGGGCTTGTGCTGGGATACAGACATTGTGAGCACTGGGGGATTGTGTGTAGGTGATTGAAGTGTGTACTTATGTAAAACCCTATGAATTATTTCAGCTTTATTTAAAGGATTTTCTGTGTTAAATGCAATGATGACTCATAATGGATGCACTGTGAACTGTTTTTGTTATGAAACAACAACAAAAACCAATAATAAGGTTTTAATGAAGCCAATGGAAAAAATAATGTATTTGTATTTGGAAATGCATTTAACTAACCAATCTACTAGCTAACCAACTGTACACAAACATTTCATTAATGCAACAGTGTGAACATTTCAAATACAACACTGGGGGGTGGGGGGTTTGCATAAAGTCACAAGCGAGAATACACCTTGCCTCTAGATTCTGGGGTTGAGTGCCATGGCTCAAAGTTGTCAAAGGTGCCGCAGAGGTCCCAGGAGTCAGTGTTCTCGGTGCCCAGAGGTTGGATCTGAGAAGTGAATGGCATTCTGGCTCAGGACAGCATCCATGAGCTGCCTCTGCATCTGTCTGTGTTTTACCGTGTGCTCCCTGGCCATGGCGATGTTGACCTTAGCCACAGCCATGCTTTCTCTGGTCTCTGTTCTTGGCCACTGTCACTATCTCCTGGGAGAGCTGCATTTCTTTCTCCCACTCAGTCCTCATGTACTGCCTCCACCTCTCAGCCAGTCTGGTTTTCCTTTGTGACTCAGCCATGCGTTCTGCAAATGTCTCATTGCGAGTCTTCCTTTTTCTCCCCGTCAGGTTGACCAGCCTGTCAGCAGTATATAGAGGCCTTGATGGTCTGGCTGTTGCAGGGATTGTGGGAGTAAGGGGAAAAAACAGTTGTGTACTGTTTATATGCCAGACAAATCCTAATAGCTTCTTTGTATATGTGACTTTTCCTCCCCGAGTCTCTTCCCAGTCTTGGGGGAATCTCAAAGATGGTCAGTGGTTTGCATGGAGAGAAGGTGCTGGCTGCATTTGGATTTCAGTGTCCTGTATCTACTTTCAGGCTGTTGGTAGGGGTGGGGGTGGTCAGAGCCATGTTCCAGGTTTGCTTTTGCAGATTTGTTTGGGCACTGGAGGCGTGTCTGTGGTGCAAAGGGAGGGCTATGGGGAGCATCAGGGGGCGAGCTAGATTGTAATCCTCTTTACATCCCCTTTAGGCTGTCCTGACTCTCAGTGACATTATGCTGAGGAGGGTGACGAGGAGGCACAGAATGGCCTTATTCTTAAAGGCAAAAGGCAGACCAGCGACATATGGTGTGAAGTTATTCACCAGGATGGCCCCCCAGAAGTGCTGCAGGAGTGGAAGGGGCTTGCAAGCTATGCTAGGGGGTGGGGACTGGGCATGCAACTATTCTGTATAGCGTGCTAAACAAAATTCAGCAATTTCTCAGTTTTAAGTTCTGCTATACCTCTCCTGCAGACATGGAGACAGCACAGAGAAAACCAGAAACGCCCTGCTATGGTTACAGGTTTCAGAGTGGTAGCCGTGTTAGTCTGTATCAGCAAAAACAATGAGGAGTCCTTGTGGCACCTTAGAGACTAACAAATTTATTTGGGCATAAGCTTTTGTGAGCTAGAACCCACTTCATCAGATGCATGAAGTGGAAAATACAGTAGAAGGTATATTTATACATAGTACACGAAAAGATGGGAGTTGCCTTACCAGGTTGGGGGGGTCAGTCTAATGAGACAACGTAATTATCAGTAGAATATCAAGGGAAGAAAAATCACTTTTGTAGTGGTAATGAGGGTGGCCCATTTCAAACAGTTGACAAGAAGGTGTGAGTAACAGTAGGGGGAGATTGCTATGGTAAAATTAGGTTTTGTAATGACTCATCCACTCCCAGTCTTTATTCAGGCCTAATTTGATGGTGTCCAGTTTGCAAATTAATTCCAGTTCTGCAGTTTCACGTTGGAGTCTGTTTTTGAAGTTTTTTGTTGAAGAATTGCTACTTTTAAGTCTGTTATTGAGCGACCAGGGAGGTTGAAGTGTTCTCCTGTTGGTTTCTGAATGTTGTAATTCCTGATGTCAGATTTGTATCCATTTATTCTTTTGTGCAGAGACTGTTCGGTTTGGCCAATGTACATGGTAGGGGGGCATTGCTGGCACATGACGGCATATATCACATTGGTAGATGTGCAGGTGAACGAGCCTCTGATAGTGTGGCTGACGTGGTTAGGTCCTATGATGGTGCCCTTGAATAGATATGCAGGCAAGGTTTGTTGCAGGGTTTGGTTCCTGGGTTAGTGTTTTTGTTGTGTGGTGTGTAGTTGCTGGTGAGTATTTGCTTCAGGTTGGGGGGCTGCTATGGTTATCCGCTAAGCTGCTTGTTACATGGCATTTGTACCTCAGCCTGGTCTGCCCATGCAATGTGCACTCATACCTCAGGTGAACTATGAAAACTAACCCCAATTATTTTCCTGTAACCAGTGTCTCAACAAACTGTGGGATTTTGCACAAATGAATGCTTTCTGTATTCAACTCTGCCGTGGGACGGGGCACAGAGGGTCAGGATATGTGCCATTTTGAAATAGCAAAAGGGGGTAGGGAACGGGAGGGTTCTAATTCACATCTGCCAACAATAATAATAAATTGAAAGGACAGGTTTCCAACCTGCTGAAGTTCCCTCCAAGGGATCTGATTCTTCGGTCGCAGCCTGGTTTTCTGGCTGGGACTCTGGCTCCGACAGAGGAATCAGGGTCCATTGTAGCAGGTCAGGATTGGGGCGGGCTTTCCAGCTGGCCATCGTCAGCATTCTTAGTCCCAAAAAGATCCTGGTTTTCCAGGGCAGCTCTTCTCCGGCATCCACCTTCTCATTTTCCAACTGGTTGAGCCAGTCATCGTGGGTGGAGGGCAGAACACAGGCAGCAGGCTCCAAATAGTGCCTGGGAAGGGTCATACTATAATCATGTAGAAGCCTGTCCAGTTCATCAAAAAATGGACAGGTCACATGTCCCCTGCCAGATTGTCTCCTTTTATCCCTCATTTCAATGTATTTTCTTCTGAGCTGCTTGCTCTATCCAGCACTGGGTGGCAACCCACTCATGACTCCTCACAGACATCTGCTTTGCAGTGTCCACAAAAAACTGCTCATTCCTGTAGCTGGCCGCAAAGAGCTTCCTGAACCAAAGCTGCTCCCCTAGATGATGATGAGATCCAGGGTCTCAGCTGAGATCCAAGGGGCTGCACAAGGCATGATGTGGGCTTCTGGAGCCCTATCGCAGTGGTATCACCAGAATGATACACTGGGATCCAGGAGCAAATAGCAAAATCTAGCTCTGCACCAGCTTTTAAAAGGGGGAAGGGACATCCTGTAAACTTGATCCCAGGGCAGGGTGTGCACACAAGTAAACAGACAGGTCAGTAATGGTCAACCTGCAAAGCACTATGGGATTGCCAGTGGAAGCATACAAGAAGTGGTGCACAGCAACTGCATGCATACAAACAAAAGACCAAACTAATACAATTTGAAGTGAACCTAGTCCACTGGGCAGGACAACTCCAGAACACCTGATAGATGTGGAATTAATACACAGTGATTGGTTGCGTCATGTGTACACAAGTGTTTTCAAACCACATTAACTTGATTTGGTCTGGATTAAAACCCCCATGTAGACAAGCCCTTAATGTTTTACCGCAATGACTGGGGACCCCTTTCTATAGATTTTCTTGGTTATTTCCCTTGTGGTCCACAAAGGGAGGAACCTCCTTCAGCAAATTAAAGGAAGGTATTTTCTCATTAATCTCCAGCTGGGAGTAATACCTATGTTCAGCTGAGAGAGGTCCCAGACAGACTGAAGAGAGTTTGGACTGAGTGGAGTTTTGGCTGGTCGACTAATAACTCATTGATTCAAGTACAATTTGTAAATAAAGAAAGAAACAAATAAAGAAACATTAGCTTCTAACACACAATACCCAGCTTGATATTCATCACACTGTAAAAAGTTCCATGGAATCAAAGAAAGCAGAAGGCCAGCAACAAATTAGTATGTGTGAGGGGCTACCCAGTTTAATGCACAGAGTGCAGAGTGCATGACTGCTTGGTTGATGGCTAAGTGGTGTATGTATACACCTGATGCAATCAGCTCCAGGCTCTCACAGCTCAAACACTGCATCCTGAGCTGAAGGGAAGGAGCAGAGAGAGAGAAAGAGAATTATGCATGGTGTTTCCCTTTGACCTGTGTGACTAATTGGAGTCAGGGCCTTGGAGGGCCGTTGCTATTAGGATGAGAAATTGAAAGTACAAGTCAGGTATATTTTTGGTGTAATCTCTTTTATTTACCGAAACGAATGACCCACATTGTCCTCTTTCCGTTAACACAGGAGGAAACAAACAGCAGGCAGTTCCCTTACTCAGCAATCTTCAAGTCTTCCACTCCGTTGAGTTCTCTGCTCAAGATGCCCAGTCTCTCTGCTTCAGTCACGGTCACATTCACTGCTACTGTCCTGTCTTTCTGTCCCTCCAACAGACACAGCTTGCAACTGATACGGTTGCCCTGTGTCTCCAACCAGAAAACCGCCTCAGTCGACACAGTTTAGCTCTGCCCTGCCATGCTGCCTGGTGCCTCAGGTGGTCTCCTCACAGCCCGAGCTGCTTTGCTTCATAAAGATGCTTGACTGAATTGAACCTGAAAGAGAGTGCTTGGTACAGCCATTGACTTTTTGATGTCTGGGAATTGTTTTTGGATCAGAGAACCCGCTGCTGGCAGCCATTAGTACATCAAAACATGATTGAGCAGCCCTACCTACAAACTGCCTGCTCCACTCCTGCTGAGAAAGCCTATCGCTAAGATGGAAGTTATTTCAATGGCTGTTACAGATTTTAATGTATTAAAAAATAATTTCCTACAACAACAAAATTCCCCATGCCTTCCTCTATGTGGCATATAAACACCAGGACTAGTTTAAAATATTTTAAACATGAAAATCTCTCTGACGCTATAAAAAGTTAGTGAGTGAGTTTGTTTAATCCCATTTCCTATTTGAAAAGGTCAAATTTAAGATGGAATTATACAAGATAACTGAATCATGAACTGTTTAATTTGCAGGAATGAAGGCTTCGCACCAAGTCCCTATCTGAAAGAGATCTCCTGGGATGATGATGAACCTGGGTAAATCAACATCCAGCCACTCAGTGCTTAAATTTTCACCTCACCATTTTAGGAAAGACCAGGCCACATTTCCAGAATGTTTCACTGGTTTATGATCATTCTATGGCTTTCTGAGTACCCTGCATAAAGTGTCATGAATGATATCAGCTAGACTATATCTTCATCTCCTTGCTGTATACATATTTAATGAAAAAAATTATCGGTAAAATATCGGCCCCACTGATATCAATGGAAGTTTTGCCATTGACTTCAATAGGGCCAGGATTTCACCCTACATATTCTCACTTCACTATTAAGGCCCCAACCTTGCAAACATTTACATATGTAAGTAACATTATGCATGTGAGTAGTCCCATAGAAAGTAACATGATTTTGTTTAAATGAAGCCTGCCAGATCAGACCCATTTTTTTAAGTGTCTTTGGCCCTGATCTTGCAAACACTTACGTTGTGCATAAAATTAAACACTTGCCTGAGTGTTTGCAGGGAGCATTTGAGTAATCCCATAGACTGTAAAGAGGTTTGTCTGAGTAAGCGGAGTTGGATCAGGCCCACAACTTTTTTGTAAAATGTGATCATATAATTTCCTATAATTTCCTGAATGCCGTAGAATGCAGTAAAAATTAGAATCCTAAATTATTGGTTTGTTGTTGGGGTTAGGGAGAGGAGAGGGGAGGTATTTGCTATGTTGTAACTTGTTTTGGCATGTGCTATTTTAATTCTGTCCCTGATGTTAAAAACATTTATTGGACGATTTTGAGCTTGTGGGGTTTTGGAGAATTTCTGTGTAAGCTTCAATGAGGCAATTACAATCTCCTCATAACAACTGCATCAGAGAGGTTCAGCCCCTCTGCCTAGCAGGACGAGCCGAGAAAGTGTTTAAGTCTTGCAGCACACTAGGTATTATCACAAAGGGGGCGAAGCCGCTTTAGGCTCTGCTCAGAAGTCTTGTGAATGCCCTCTGAGCAGGCTCCTGATTTTTCAAATGATAATTTTTAAAACTCAAGTTAAAATTTCCTCCCACAGCTAGCCAAGGCATGACTACTTATAAAGGACTTTCTACCTGCAACATGTTCATTTGCAACATTCAGCTGCAGCTCTAAAACTGAGGTTAGAGTATTTTACCATGGGAAAGTGTGTACTTTTTTCACCCTCACCAAACCAAAAGAGAAATGGAAAGAAAATGAAATATATCCTCAAATTTGCCTAAAGGGGGAAAAATCCACTTTGGGCTGAGCCTAGCCTTAGTTCAGTGTGACTACATTTAATTTGGGTTTTGACTTGAGGAAGGTCTGCGTATTTAATCATGATTTCAATGGGGTGTTTCGTCTTTGTAGGAGAAACTCCAGTGGAAGTGACCATTCATCAGAAGAAGAGGAGAGCATTGCTAAGCATGAGTGAGTATGTGGAGTGTTTTCATGTGTAAATCTTAAGCTCTTTGGGACAAGGACCATCTTTCCATTAGATGTCTGCAGAGTGCCTAGCACAGTGGAGCCTTTATCCCCCTCTCAACCCTTCTGTGATACAAATCATCCTTATTATAAATAATCTTCCATAGGCTTCCAATGGAATGAATATGTTTTCACCCAACAAAGCAGCAGATGGGGAGGCTTTTAGAAAAGCCTGTCTGATATCCCGATAAAAGGGGGTGCTCACAAAAGACTGATCCCTGTGATGAGGCTGAGGGGAGTGTCACTTGAAAACATGTATGAAGACGCTGTCTCCTGCGTCTGGGAGCTTGCCGCTCATGAGCATATTATGTAAGGTAAAGCCTGCCTATCACAAAGAGGTTTGAACGTTGTAGGGGTTACGCTTTTCAGTTGAAAGTCCCCCCAGTGTGGGGGTGCATGCAGGGCTCTCCATGGCAGAGTTGCCAAAAAAGAAAGTATCCTCACTCTCTGAAGGCTGCAGAGCAGGGTGCCATGCTGGCCCCAGTTAGAGCCGGGTGAAGAGGGCCAGAGGAGTGGGGCTATTTACATTGATTCAGTGACCCGAAGCTCCTGAACAGGGAACGTGGAGAGGCAGCGGCCACCCCAGATGCTTAATTTTAATGATCCGAGATTTTATTAAAAACACTGGTGAGGAACTTTGTGTTTGAAAATGGACCATTCTTTAACATGCTGCTGCTACTACTGGGGGCTATGCAAGATAGATAATTCGAAAGCTTTTTAAAAGCAAATTTGAAAATGAGGCATCTTGTATGGGTTTTTCATTGGTCTACTTTGCCAAACCATTATTCGGAAATCATGCTGTAAACAATATTTCTTGTTGTAGCTGGTATGCTGGTGATATCTCCAGGGCCCAGTCAGAGGAACTGCTGCGACAGAAGGTACTGGAAATATCTTTATTAACTGCGTTTAAACCCCTCTCTAAATCTATTGTTATCAGTGCTGCTCCTCGCCTCTAGAGGGTGCGAATGTTCTTTAAATAACTTTAGTATTACAGTGAGAGTGGCAGAAACTGACATAGGTATTAATGTAGTTTGGAGATATAGGAGTAATTAGGTTGTGGGTGAATGTAAGGTCCCTAGAGGTGGCTAAGTAATGGCACTAATCTAAACTAGGCAAAGGGCAGGCAGCGCCCTCCCCCAAAGCTCTGCCAGTGGCTTTCATTCCTGACATACAATACTCTACGTTGCTATTTCAAATGTTGGTATTTCTGGAGCACAGACTGCCAATCAGAGAATACTGTGGGGGGATTCTATGACGTGTACAAATGGAGACGACTGGACAATGGCATTGCCATATTCTGTTCCATCGGAGACATGGCATGTTAGCCGCTAGTACACTTACCTCTTACACCTCCGAGCTCCCGTGACACTCACTCCTTGTGTACTGCCTGTCCCATTGGTGCTCAGCCACTTGCAGCTCACACCATGCTCGACGGAGCCATGGCCCAACTTTCCTTCCAGCTGCCTGCACCAGAAGTTCAGAAAGGAAGTATAATCCTGGCAAATCACTGTGTATTTCTAGGAGGAAGGGGGCACCAGTAGAAGGACTAGTCACCTATGGTCCAATCAGGGGCTAAACAGTCCCAAATCCCATCGATCTGAATGGGACATGAGGTTGTGCAGCATCTTGCAGCATTGAATCTTAGACTACAGCTGGACTTGTAAGTGTCTTGTTCCAGCCACACACCAACCAAATTCCAGCACAAGACCAATGTCGCTCCTACATGTACTGCTAGGAAAGTCCTATTGGGAACCAGAATCTCAGCACCTACCTGGGAGACCATCCTCAAAAGCAGAAATCTATAGTGCCAAACTGGGGGATGGGAAAGAGGGAAGAAGTAGGATTTAGCTGCCGCTCACATTAAAAATAGCCTAAAAATGAATATGCACTGAAAATCTCTCTAGCTGTTTAGTCACCCAGATATACTGAGGCAGTGGAAAACTGATGTGAGTTTAAGGCATTATGGAAATGCATCAAGGCAAAGTTACAAAATATTTCTCCAATAGTGGGTGTTTCTTGTGATGTTTTCCTCCCTTTTTAATTATTATTATTAGGGGAAAGAAGGTTCTTTTATGGTTCGAAATTCAAGCCGAGTGGGCAAGTACACCATGTCTGTATTCAGCAAGGCTCTTGAGTGAGTATTCAAAGGATTGCCTTCATTTCCATTGTCCACTCCATGGGTTTGTTCCTTTGGGGAGTCGGGTTTGTTCATTTGGGGAGTCATTCCATACCAAAGTTACTTCACCAGATCTGGGCTGAACTTTGGGCAAGTTTGGAAACAGGCTTTTAAACAGTATTATCCCTCTAAATCCATCCATGCCTTAACCTTCTGGTCCCTTTTGCTGAGTCCAGTGCTATAGTGACAGAAAGCACCACAAAGAGGTGTGCTCATTGCAGGGGAGAGAGAGTAGGGGAGAGCTGGTAGATATATTATTATTTCATTGCCAGCTGAACATGGAGCATCTCCAAGGATATGTTGTATGGGAGATGAATGTAATGGCTGGAAGGAGAGGGGAAACTGAAGAGAGAGAGAGACAGAGAGAGAAATGGGGAAGCGGGGGGAAGATCAAGCTTGGGAGAGGTAGGAAAAAGGAAGGAGTGGTTAGAAATGGAACTGTAAACATTCAGAAAAATTGCCTTAGAGGATCAAACCACTGGTCCTTCTAGTCAAATGTCCTGTAATCAGAGGTGGCCAGTACCAGATGCAACAGAGGAAGATATAATACCCTGATTCCTCACCACCATTGTTTGCATTAAATAACATTTAGACACAATAAATCCTGTATCTTGGCAGGGAGTTAGACTATATGACCCTAACGCTATGGTTCTATGATTTTCATGGGAAAAGTTTTTTCCTATTCCTAGGCAGTTAGTGTCCTGCAGTGGGACAGCCGATATCCCTTATAAATATGACCAGCATTTTGAATACTACGTATTGGAAGCTACGGAAATATGGAGAATTTGTAACACGTAGTTTTGTAAAGGGACCACTCAGTGCAAAAAAAATAACACTTCACTCACAGGACTGCAGGCTGGGGAACTTGCTGCTTTATTCAACTGCATCACAATAGAGTGGGAACACACAGAACAGAAAGTAAAGGAGGGCTGGAGTGATGCTCTGGAGGAGGGCTGGAGTGATGCATCATACTCTGGGTGGCCCAATTAACTTTATCATAGCCCCTTTACTAGAGTAAATATTTAGATACCACTTATTAAGCAAAGAGTCCCCTTAACTAAATGACAGCTGATAGCAGCAAAGAAAAAATATTATCAAAATTGTAACTGGTGCCTCATGAGTCTGGTGACTACCTGTCTAATTAACTAAATAAGACTTGGACTTTACTGAGTCCACTTAACAAGGCTTTTACATAAAGAATACTTTGTGCTATTTTTCAGAGATAAAAATGGAACTGTCAAACATTACCATGTGCACACAAACTACGAAAACAAATATTATCTGGCTGAAAATTACTGTTTTAATTCAGTTCCCCAACTAATTCACTATCATCAGCATAACTCAGCAGGTAAACCACGTCTGTCTCTCCTTGCCCCTTCTGGTGACTCTGAATGTGTTTTTCTCCTATCATATGTTTTTCTCCTACCATAGATAGATTTAGAGAGACTCAGGTTGTTGGGTTTCTAGTATTTATGGTGAATCTCTTGCTATACTGAATGGTCTAAATACTAAGAATAAATTTACCCCCCTTTTAGGTGTTGATCTTGAGAATTTGTTCATGGGGGGGGGTGTTAGTTGCCTAGGATTTTTATTATTGTTATTTAAGAGAGCTGCATGTATTGTGATCATTAACTGGCTTTCTTTGTAGGTATGATTACAAGGCTTCGACATGCTGTGACTACAAAAGCAAATAAGGTCCCATCGACATCATCCTTAGGAAATGGTATGGAGATGATTTTCCCTTTTAAAACTATTGTCACTGTTTGCCACCTGTCACAGCACTGGTTGAGCTCCCCCTGCTGGACACTCACCAGACTGCTGTGAGGGAATCCAAATGCTGAATCCTCAAATCCTCTAATCCTCTAGAGTAGTGGTACTCAATCTGCGGGGCGCAGAACACAGCTGCGGCCCATGTGTCATCCTCAGGGCCATACAGGTAGTATATATATTGTGTGAATGCAGACCACATGACACAGAGAGAGCTGCATATGTGGCCCACAATGGTAAATAGGTTGAGAACCAGTGCTCTAGAGTCTAAATGGAGTCCAGGGACTTCCCCTGGCTTGGGGGCTCTAGGCACACTCTTGGGATGAAGATTCTCTGTTTAGCACTCGCTTCTGAGAGCTGAGACCTTGTGGTCCAACTGCCGAGCCTCTGCAACCAGGAGTGACCCTCCCAATTCCCCTCCCCCCCCCCCCCATTTTATGCACAGCTCTTCCCAGAACTCCAGCCTTGTAGGCACTCTGGGTAAACAGGTTAACCCCTCCGGGACATGTGGTAGGTGTTGTACATAACTTACACAGACAGATTTTGCACAAGATTCTAAACTACCATTGCTCTTTACTTAAGAAAGAAAGGACAAGAGGGTACAGATCATTTAGAAAACACTGAACACCCCGAATGCAATGCCCCACTAACTCACCTCTCCCTTGGGGTCCATCAGAGTTCAGGTGGGCTGGGGTCCCCACTTCCCCATCAGGCTCCTGCAGCAGCTTCCCTCTGCTTGAGCTGGTGAAAATGGCCAAAGACCCCCAGGAAAACGGCTCCTGCCCTTTTATAACCTTCCAGTCCTTCTGTCCTGTGACTCCTGGATCAGCCTCCACAGGTGATCCCAGACCCCTACCAGATGACTCTGTGGCCAGGTTACCTCTCCCCTGACAGACTATTTTTTCCTGGGTAGGAAGCTGCCTATTGCTTAGAGCACTTGTATTTGAATAGAGGACCACCCAGATTTCACAACCCTCTATTGCCAGTCCTGTGTCACTCCCATGGAATTTCTGTCCAAGATGAGGTAAAAGGACAACAGAGAAGACAAAGGGCTGCACATTCCAAATAGAGTTTGATAAAGACACAGAGAGAGAGTTCATAATCTCACACAGAATTCCTTAGGTTGTACAGATAGATTCCTCACATCGTCACACCACCATAATTTGTCAATAAAAAGAAACCATTATGATTTTCCTTACTTCCAATCTTGGCCTTATAGAAGGCTGCAGAAGCTTTAAACTCTCTGGTTGGCAGTCACTTAGATCCACCTCTGTGTCAGAGGTAATGCAGAACCACCCTGCAGCACATAGAGTTTAGAGAGGGATTGTTCTTTCGTGATCAGTCCCTCCCTTGTATGGGGAGTGCACAGGTGCATTATTCTTAATGCTAGTGTAGTCACCACCCACCAGCGCATGCAGCCTACTCCCAAGGCAGCTATGTGTGTGGATGTTGGGAGGCCATGGGACCACATTCCACAACTCCCTCTGGGGTCAAGTGACTGGCTCCTTGTGCACTCCCTCAATCTGCACACCCATGCCACAGCCATCTCAATCTGGCCCTTTCTGATTATGTTCTAGCACATTATGTGGTGGGATTGCATTTGTTTGTAAAGCCAACTGAAAAACAGCCTGGCGATACTTCAATTGTTTGGCCCAAAAGTCCTTCATAAGTCACACAAACTTTGTCTGGTTTTGTGAACTAACATACCTCAGCTGTGGTATCAAATGGCACTCTGGGGTTGTGCTGCAGGGTACCCATTTCTGCTGCCACTTGCAGACAAAACCCATAGACTTCATGTGGCACACTTTCATGCATTGCAAAAGAAACAAATGGACACCTTTAGGACCCCAGGACTGCATATATCAGTCTGGTAGCTAAAGGGGATTGCTTCTGTCCCTCTAGGGATCTGGGAGCTGAAACGAGAGGAAATCGTCCTGCTCAAGGAATTAGGAAGTGGCCAGTTTGGAGTGGTGCAGTGGGGAAAATGGAAGGGAAAGTACGATGTTGCCATTAAGATGATTAAAGAAGGATCAATGTCAGAAGATGAATTCATAGAGGAAGCTCACACCATGATGTAAGCTGCACTTTGCTTAATGAAATAACATTGCAAATAAGGCTCTTCCACAAGTCATCTCAGTAATATAGAATAGCCATAAGAACATAAGAATGGCCATACTGGGTCAGACCAAAGGTCCATCCAGCCGAGTATCCTGTCTACTGACAATGGTCAATGCCAGGTGTCCCAGAGGGAGTGAACCTAACAGGTAACAATCAAGTGATCTCTCTCCTGCCATCCATCTCCACCCTCTAACAAACAGAGTCTAGGGACACCACTCCTTACCCATCCTGGCTAATAGCCATTAATGGACTTAACCTCCATGAATTTATCCAGTTCTCTTTTAACCCCTGTTATAGTCCTAGCCTTCACAACCTCCTCAGGCAAGGAGTTCCACAAGTTGACTGTGCACTGAGTGAAGAAGAACTTCCTTTTATTTGTTTTAAATCTGCTGCCCATTAATTTCATTTGGTGGCCCCTAGTTCTTATATTATGGGAACAAGTAAATAACTTTTCCTTATTCACTTTCTCCACACCACTCATGATTTTATATATCTCGATCATATCTCCCCTTAGTCTCCTCTTTTCCAAGCTGAAAAGTCCTAGCCTCTTTAATCTCTCCTCCTATGGGACCTGTTCCAAACCCCTAATCATTTTAGTTGCCCTTTTCTGAACCTTTTCTAATGCCAGTATAGCTTTTTTGAGATGAGGGGATCACATCTGTATGCAGTATTCAAGATGTGAGCGTACCATGGATTTATATAAGGTCAATAAGATACCTCCATCTTATTCTCTATCCCTTTTTTAATGATTCCTAACATCCCGTTTGCTTTTTTGACTGTATACTGCATGGACGTCTTCAGAGAACTATCCACGATGACTCCAAGATCTTTCTCCTGATTAGCTGTAGCTAAATTAGCCCCCATCATATTGTATGTGTAGCTGGGGTTATTTTTTCCAATGTGCATTACTTTACATTTATCCACATTAAATTTCATTTGCCATTTTGTTGCCCAATCACTTAGTTTTGTGAGATCTTTTTGAAGTTCTTCACAGTCTGCCTTGGTCTTAACTATCTTGAGCACTTTAGTATCATCTGCAAACTTTGCCACCTCACTGTTTACCCCTTTCTCCAGATCATTTATGAATAAGTTGAATAGGATTGGTCCTAGGACTGACCCTTGGGGAACACCACTAGTTACCCCTCTCCATTCTGAAAATTTACCATTTATTCCTACCCTTTGTTCCCTGTCTTTTAACCAGTTCTCAATCCATGAAAGGATCTTCCCTCTTATCCCATGACAACTTAATTTACGTAAGAGCCTTTGGTGAGGGACCTTGTCAAAGGCTTTTTGGAAATCTAAGTACACTATGTCCACTGGATCCCCCTTGTCCACATGTTTGTTGACCCACTCAAAGAACTCTAATAGATTAGTAAGACATGATCTCCCTTTACAGAAACCATGTAGACTTTTGCACAACAATTTATGTTCTTCTGTGTGTCTGACAATTTTATTCTTACTATTGTTTCAACTAATTTGCCCGGTACTGACGTTTGACTTACCGATCTGTAATTGCCAGGATCACCTCTAGAGCCCTTCTTAAATATTGGCGTTACATTAGCTATCTTCCAGTCACTGGGTACAGAAGCTGATTTAAGGGACAGGTTACAAACCGTAGTTAATAGTTCCGCGATCTCACATTTAAGTTCTTTCAGAACTCTTGGGTGAATGCCATCTGGTCCTGGTGACTTGTTACTGTTAAGTTTCTCAATTAATTCCAAAACCTCCTCTAGTGACACTTCAATCTGTGACAATTCCTCAGATTTGTCACCTACAAAAGACGGCTCAGGTTTGGGAATCTCCCTAACATCCTCAGTCGTGAAGACTGAAGCAAAGAATTCTTTTAGTTTATCTGCAAAGACTTTATTGTCTTTAAGTGCTCCTTTTGTATCTCGATTGTCCAGGGGCCCACTGGTTGTTTAGCGGGCTTCCTGCTTCTGATGTATTTAAAAAACATTTTGTTATTACCTTTTGAGTTTTTGGCTAGCTGTTCTTCAAACTCCTTTTTGGCTTTTCTTATTACATTTTTACATTTAATTTGGCAATGTTTATGCTCCTTTCTATTTACCTCACTAGGATTTGACTTCAACTTTTTAAAAGATGCCTTTTTATCTCTCACTGCTTCTTTTACCGAAAAAAGTCATCGAAAAAGAAGTTCCTCCTCAAAATAAAACCATAAGTACCACAGGCAACTTTAGATATAGGCTGAGTATGTGACCACCTAGGGCATCACATTTAGAGAGGCATCAACAGAATAGTAGAGAGATTGCTGGGGTTACCAGTAACCAGTGTTATACTGCTCTTCAGCTTCACTGACTGCTGAGCTTCTGCATGTGTGATTTAAACATGTACTTTATTATTGAAATGCCTCCTTCAACATGCATGTATGGAATTATCTATTTCTGTCATCAGAAGCAAGTGGGAATGACCTATGCATGAGTAGGTGGGACATATCAGACCAGTGAATGCATCTGCAGTATATTTCACGTTGGCAATGGGGAGGTAACCGCCCCAATCTCCACAGTCAGATACCAGTTTGCAAGTAGTTTTATTCAGGGCATTTCAGGTATGTCACAACATAAGGAAATGTGCTGTGCTCCTGTCAGTTGGCTAGCTGAAATGGTTATAATAGCTGATTCTACTTTGCTACATTCGCTTAGTAGGAACATAGCCACTTTTTGAATGCCTTCTAGTGACCTGGGATGACTCTGTTATGCCGTGCTTCAGTTTCCCCTCTTGGACTCCTCAAGAAGTCAAAAAAGGCTTCTCTTTGTTCAGTGGTACCCCTCCATGGAGGCTGGTTTTACTAGCAAAAAGTTCAAAATGAGGCTTCCCCAGACTTAAGCTGGGGACAACCCATCCTCCCCGAGGTACTGTCTCAAAACTCTCCTAGTGTCTCAGGATCTTCCCTGCTTCAGCAGGCCAACCTCAGCCCTTCGTAGCTGGAGCAACTCCCCTGATTGCATGATCTTCCCTGCAGGAGTCTCTCACTCTCTGCCACAGCTTTCCCTTCTTGTTTCCTGCCTTCCTCCGGCTCTTTATAGAGATCAGCTGCACTTTGTCTGGCCCATATTGAGAGGCTGTTAATAAGGCACAGGTGGGCTGGACTAGTTCCCTCTTCAAGGGCCTAGTCCATTCTGTGGCATGGAATCCTTAAATCTCAGTTGCCAATACACTAACTCAGCTTTCTCCGTGCGTGCCAGTGGGGCGGTGCACAGGCTCAGAAGTCTGCACTACTGGAACCTAAAATAGTCAGTTTCACCATTCCTGATTATTTGTGCAATTGTTTCATGCTAGCATGGAGAACGAAATTAACCTCTGCTTGAAAGGGAAATTTTTAAGTCTGAGATTTCATTGATCAAACCCAAACTTTACTAACTAGGCTAGAACTCTTATTAATCATTATTTATTTGTATTGCTCCAAAAGTTACTTTACAAATGTCAAGGTAATGATAAGGAATAAAAGCTCACAACATAGAGTAACATATTTATTTCTTAATTTTTTGTTTCAGGAAACTTAATCATCCCAAACTTGTTAAGCTCTATGGGGTTTGCACAGAGACATATCCCTTCTATATAGTGGCAGAATATATGGCTAACGGCTGCTTGCTTAACTACTTGAGGAGTCACGGAAAGGAACTGCAACCCTTTCAGCTGCTGGAAATATGTTATAGCATTTGTGAAGCTATGACTTTCTTAGAGAGCCAGCAGTTCATTCATCGAGACTTGGTAAGCTCCAGCCGGGTAGGAGGAGGAGATTTAGAACCTGATTCTGTGTTCTGTTACTCCTATTTTATACCAGTGTAACTCACACTGGCATAAAACAAGGGTAATAGTGTGGACATGTAGGCCACTGGAATAGAAGGTTCTGTTTAGTGGTGTTTTGTTACTATTATAAGAACAGCTGCTGTGTCAAGAACTTGGACCGTTCAGATTTTGTTGTAATAAGCCATTATTTTACCCAGTTGTGTCTTGTTCCTTCTATTATTCACCCTGGTTTTATAGTGATCTAGCTCTCCTTTACACTAGTGTAACTGAGAGCAGAATCAGGACCTTGTATCTAGGCCCACCGTTTGTGCAGGAGTGTGTGTGCAAGAACACTGGCAGACAGGGTCGGGTGGAATCAGATTGGTTATGGTGTGAGATCACTGAAAGAGAACTCTCCCTAGCTCCTGGAGACTCATGTTCCAGACTCAGTCATGACATTGTGCGTTCTAACTGTAGCCACTGGAAAATGTGTGAGAATCTACAATATAGAGAGAGCTATATTTTCAAAGGAGCCTCAGCCCAACATCTCCACCGCCAACCATCATTTTAAATATTCGTTTTAGTGTTTGCAATTATTTATTTGTGTACACAAATCAAGTAACTGGACATGTAACTAACCAGTTTGGACATTCAACTCCGAAATCCAGGATGCCGAGCAGTTTATCAGTACAAAATTCAATTATAAAGGCAATTTCTGAAAATTTGTTACTGATTGTTACAACCCATAGAGAGCCAAGAATAAAAGCAGAACTTGGCTTTAGGAGGTGAACCATATCCCTGGGATTAATAACCCTCAGGGCAGGGATGATAGCTCTAGGTAAATGCTCACATAAATAAGTCTGTGCAGATCGGTGCTTTTCTGGCCTATTCATTGCTCATACTGCTTAAATTATCTCTCAATATTCCATTCTCTTTATAATGAATAGTAAATAACCAAGTCAGCATTCTCCTATTATACACATGTTGTTCTTGCTTTTGATGTACTAGCAACTTTTGATGAGGTGTTACCTAATGGCTAGAACACTGGTCTGGGACCCAGAAGACTTGCCTTCAATTCTTGGCTCTGCCACTGGTTTGCTGGGTGACCACCCATCCCTGTGCCTCAGTTTACCCATCTGTAGAATGCGGATAATGATACTTTGTAAAGCACTTTGAGATCTATGGATGACAAGTGCTATAGAAGAGCTAGCTATTATTATCGTTACAAATTAAAAATAGTGCATCATTTTTTAAATCAAAGAACTTCATGGATATACGTGATGAGGGCATAGGCAATGTGGTCTAGTAGTCACATTTACACCATGGTCTGCATGTGAGGAACAGTGGTCACTGAGCAGGAGTTGCATGAATCACAAGAGCCAGGTTCAGTAAGCAAGAGTTGGGATCAGAGTCAGGCCGGGGTCAGAGAGCGGAAGTCGAGATAGCACCAGGCTGGAATCAGGGGGCAGGAATCAGGGTCAGAGTTAGGCTGGATAAGAGATCAGGGGACAAGGCAAAGTCTGGAGTTGTAGCAAGCCAAAGTCTGTGTGTGGTTGTCCAGACAACTTCCTGGGGCAACCCCTGAGGCTAAACAGGGGCACTTGGCCAATCAGAGGGCGGCACGTACTTGGGTGGTACTTCCTGCGGCACCTACTCTCCACAGTTCCCCCTGACTGTAACTGTCCCAGGCTCTACAGACCCAGGTTCTAGCCCAGGGACCCTTACAAAGGAATTCTGCAGGAAAGAAATACTGTTTGAAAATAACCAAACTCTTATTTCACTTGAATTTCGGTCACTCAGTCTGTTTTCTTGTTTTCCCACTAAAGGCTGCTAGGAACTGCTTGGTTGACAGTGATCTTACTGTGAAGGTGTCTGACTTTGGGATGGCTAGGTAAGCTACAGATTGAATCTTCAACCACTGTAGTGCAATAATGTCAATCCTGAATGGTTTATTGGTGTTAGTCAGCCAGTGCTGCCATGAAACCAACAGTGAATGAACTGTTATTAATAAAGTTAAACCACAGGGACTATCTAGTTCTCTTTAGTCCCATTGAGTTAATGATTGTAACCCATTCTGGGGCTTTCAATGAGACGACAAACAGAAGGTGCAGACTCCTGGCATCTCTAAAGGTTAGAGGGCAAATGTAATGTATGCACATCACTGTTTCATGCTTGTCAAAGAAATCTCAACAATGTTCTCTGTGTGCAAGAGAGTTTTTATAATGCCCCCTTTGTGAGAGATTCACGTGGGTTTCTGATCCCTCTAGCAAAGACATGATAAGGAGTCCCTTGATAATTTGATTGCAGCAACATACCTCTGTAGCTTGAGGTTAGCGTTTGGGTTACCTCTGGAGACCTGGGTTTCTGGCCAGGCTTTGTTCACAGGCTTGTTGGGGAGTTGTTGTGGGGCATTCCAGGCAGAAGCAGGAAGCAATATTTCACTAGCTATTTGTCATAGCCTGAAGACTGGCTCTTCCCTTGCAGGTATGTTCTGGATGACCTGTATGTAAGTTCATTAGGAACTAAGTTTCCAGTGAAGTGGTCGGCACCAGAAGTTTTTCATTATACTAAGTTTAGCAGCAAGTCGGATGTATGGGCCTTTGGTACGTATGGGATTTGACCTTTCATATTGGAGATGCTTAATAAGCTCAAAAAATGCAAACTTGACTGCATATTTGAAAAGCCAAAAAAATGACTGACAGACTTTAACAACTACTATGCAAAAGTCTAAGATAGGTATTTACTACGTATAGCGTGTATATTCTGCTTAATATTACCATGCAACAACAATAGACCAAACTGATGTAATCTTAATGGCTTCTCTGTGGGTGCACAGGCTAGAATTTGGTCCACTACCCGTATGTTGTACAATATGTGTTTAGTCCAATGCCTGGGGTGGGTCGCTGGAGCAGAGACCGAACCTGAGTCCTCTGGCTCTAAAAGCACCAGCCTCTAGTGCCTAAGCTAAAAGACCTGTTCAGTTAGTTCAAAGGTTGTAGCAGATTCATAAATCTCAAGCCTAGCCTGTAGCATGGAAGAGCATGCCATACTGTGTAATCACGGGATACATGTGCAATGCTAGCTTCTTGCCAGAACTTAGAACATGATGCAAACCTGTTTCCAGCCAGGAGAGCTCAAACAGCTGATCTTCTCATGGCAACCTGGCACTGAGCTGTAGTGAACAAGATAGAAGAGAGGTTTTTCCAAATTCTTCTTTCTTTCAGCTCTGTCTCCAGCTAGTCACCCTATCCCATTAAAAGAAAGACTGCAATACTGAAAATGTTTTGCATGTGCCCTATACTATTATGTTATACTGCAGGAGTTGGCAACCTATGGCACGCGTGCCAAAGATGGCACGCGAGCCGATTTTTAATGGCACGCTGCTGCCTGCCGGGTCCCAGCCGCCAGCCCTGCTCAGCCCGCTGCCGAACCCAGGCCAGGACCCTGGCAGGCAGCAGAGTGCCATTACAACTCCTGCCCGCCCTGGCCCGCTCTTCTCCACCCCCGGGGACAGGGTGAAGAAGCTTGGTTCTGCCGGCTACTGCTGCAGGGCAGGCAAGCTCCTGCCTCTTCCCCCAGCGTGCTGGGTTCCTGCCCCTCCTCCTCTCCCTCCCGGCCGCCGATCAGCTGATGGCCCTTTCCTGAGAGGGGGAGAAGCCGAGCCGCAGCACGATCGCTGCTTCGGGGAGGAGGCAGAGAAGAGGTGGGGACGGGGCCTTGGGGAAGGGGGGTGGAATCAGGGCATATCCCCTCCAGCCCCCTGCAGTGAGCCGCTCTGGGCAGGGGGCTGGGAACAACCCCACGACCCCAGCCCACACCCCCAGCCCTCTGCCCTGACCCCTGCACCCCCCTCACACACTCCTAGCCCTCTGCCCTGACCCCTGCACCCCACTCATACACATCCAGCCCTCTGTCCTGACCCCTGTACCCCCCACAACCCCAGCCCTGACTCCAGCCCCCCCACATACCCAGCCCCCCCACACCCCATGCCCTAACTCCTGCACCCCCCTCACATGCCCCCAGCCTCTGCCCTGACTCCTGCACCCCCCCACACCTGATGCCCTGACTCTTAAACCCCCCACATTGCCACCCCCACCCTGAGCACCAAACAGGAGCTTCTGCACACACACCCCCACATTCCCACCTGCACCCCTTGCACCAAATGGGAGCTGCCCAGGTAAGCACTCCACCCTCAAACCTCCTGCCCCAACCCTGAGCCCCCTCCCTCATTCTACCTCTTGGCCAGGCCCTACACCCCAACCCCCAGCCTGCTCCTTCAACCCCAGCCCTGTGCTCAGTGCCCTCCCACCCTCAGCTCAGTGCAGGGAGAGAGGAAGACAATGGGCTAGAACCAGGGAGAAGGTAGGTACCCACTCTGTGTGGGCAGGGCCAGGATCCCAGACCGGCAGCGGGCTGAGTGGCAGCAGGCTGAGCCGCTCAGCGCACTACCAGTCTGGGGTCCCGGCCGCCAGTCCCGCTCAGCCCACTGTTGGTCTGGGGTCCCGGCTGCTGGCCCCACTCAGCCCGTTGCTGGTCTGGGGTTCTGGCGACAGGCCCTGCTCAGCCTGCTGCCAGCCTAGGTGAACTGAACCCCAGGCTGGCAGAGGGTTGAGGGGGCCAGCAGCGTAAGATCAGCATTTTAATTTAATTTTAAATGAAGCTTCTTAAACATTTTGAAAACCTTGTTTACTTTACATACGACAATAGTTTAGTTATATAATATATAGACTTATAGAGAGAGACCTTCTAAAAAATGTTAAAATGTATTACTGGCACGCGAAACCTGAAATTAAAGTGAATAAATGAAGACTCGGCACATCACTTCGGAAAGGTTGCCGACCCCTGGTATATAATTAAGACTAAGATTTAGTAACAGGTATTTTTAGTAAAAGTCATGGACAGGTCATGGGCAATATACAAATATTCACGGCCCTGTGACCTGTCCATGACTTTTACTATAAATATCCCAACTAAAACTTAGCAGCTCCTGGGGCCCCAGGGCGGACTGCTCTGGGAGCCCCGAGGACACTGATGCTCTGGATGGGGGTGGAGGGGCCGATGACTAGCCCCTACTCTGGTAGCAGGGGCTGACTGCCCCCCACTGCTCCAAGGCCCATGGGGACTGCTGCTCTGATGGTCTCTGGGGTGGCCCCTGGGACCGCTGCTGCTCCGTGACCACTGCTGCTCTGGCGGCCCCAGGGCCAGCTGCCTGGGGCTCCTCCAGCAGCGGCCGGTGCGGCTGGCCCCAGGGCCACCCCAGCAGCTGGCTCCGGGGTCAGCTGTTCGGGCAGCCCTGGGGTCTGCCACACCGGCAGCTGCGGAAGTCAGAAGTCACAGAAAGTCACGGAATCCGTGATGTCCAAGATCTCTGTGACAGACTCGCAGCCTTATATATAACCACTGTAAGTCCTTTGGGAATCTTATTTAAGTCTTCTAACACTAAAGGACTAAATGTCCCAGTCCCTTAAAAACATCTGTAAAATCACGTGAGAAAATCATCTACAAAATGCCCATAGTACTTATTCTATATTATTTTGTAAAGTTGACATAGGACAATTCTTAAATAGCCATGTCTTGGGCATTATCACTGAACAACCCCATCAAACATCTGTATCATTCAACTTCACCTACCACTACAACAGCATGTTTTTTGCCATTGAGTACAGCATCACTAACACTAATATCGTTCATCATACCCTGGATACAAATCAGCCCCATACATTTGCTAGAAAAATAATTTTTGCTAGAAGTTTCATCTGTTATTACCATTCTGATAGATGAGTATTGCTTAAGTTAAGATCTGGAATGGTTTTTCATTAAATTTCTTGTCTTTCAACCCTGGAAATTTCTGCAGGGATCTTAATGTGGGAGGTGTTCACTTTGGGAAAGCAACCCTATGAACTGTATGATAACGTTCAAGTGATTGAGAAGGTTTCTGAGGGATATCGGCTTTACCGACCACAACTCGCCTCAGAGACCATATACCAGTTAATGTACAGCTGCTGGCATGAGGTACGTACATTGGTCCATATGCATTGGAGATGTTATCTAAAACAATTGATGGGCTTCATGATGGTCAGCTGAAAAAAGCAATACAGGAAACTATTTCTGTTAAAGAACATCGATTGTAGAGAGAAACTAGCTTCCATAAAGCCCTCAACTACAGTACACCAGAGGAAGGGCCCATAATTAATAAGAGGACAATGTGTGGAAAATTAAGCATGAAGGAGAACTAGCTGATTTTCCTTTTAAGGAAGCTGTACCATTCACTTATGATGATAACTTTAAAATATGCCTCAAATTAGATGACAGATTTAGAATTTGAGTGATTCATCATAACGTCTCTATGCCTGAAATTCTAAATGTTAGAGCACTGTCAAGGTTTGTAGGTCAAACACTGATCATTCTGTATCCATATTTAAGTTTCTCTTAAAGATCAATGCTGCCATGCCGCCTACAGAACAAAAAAATTCCCAATTTATTGTTCTTCTTCCTGCCTCTGTTTACCTGTCTTTAAACAGTGATATGTCCCTTCTTGAGTATCTAGTAACTGCCTGGCACATTATTGGTGCTACCATAAAATGGTGATTGTTAGTTTTTATATGACTCACACCAAACATGACAAAAATAAGTTCTACTTGAACAAAAATTTTAAAGAGAAAGAAAAATGAAAACAATAGCAATAGAAGAAAGATTTAAAGCATACAGTGGTTGGAATCATTAATTGCTTTGCCACATAAATGCCATTACCTCTCCATAATTCTGCATGTTTGAGCTAAGAAAAATGAATGTTACAGTAACTATGTTATATTTTCAGTGTTAAGTAACCACATAAGTTGTTTTGTTTTCATATAGCTACCAGAAAAGCGCCCCACATTTCATCAACTCCTATCAATTATTGAGACACTCAGAGAAGATGACAAGTCTTGAAGACAAGTCCTCATCATGTGGCTTTTGAATATTGGTTGGCATATCACCAGTTTACTTTGTGGGAACTAATATTTTTGTGCAAATTCTGAAATCTGACTGACTTCAGATTTGGCTGACTCCAGCAGTATTACACTGGTTTTTCATTGTCTTTTAATTCGCAGTGCTTTGACAACACAGAGTAAAGAAGAAAGCTCTTGTGATGTTGTGGTGACTTAGTATTGTCTGAAAGAAGAGTGTAGAAGTATAATACTGATGCTGTTAGTATGAACCCCCCCACCCCATAGTACTTCACAAGCAGAGAACTATCCAGTAATAATGTAAACTCTTTCAAGGTTTGTTGTGGTGTTGGGTTTTTTTAGGTCACAACAGGATTTTATTAATCTTTATTTGGAAAATGTAAACATGGGCAATTCAAGCTTACTTGGTTTTCCCATTATCATATTAGATCTCAGGGTATTTTCTGTTATATAAACCTGAGGTTGGTATTATGGGTCAAATTCATACCTGGTGCAAGTGGCTGCAACTCCAGTGGCATTAGTGTTAACTTCAATGCTGTGAATGCTATTGCCAGGGAAACAGCACATCACTTTGGTCACTAGGGCCTGATCCAGTTTCCCTGCGGTCAATGGGAGTCTTTCCATTGACTAGTGCACATTGGATTGGGCCCTAATGACAGTCATTGTTCATTCTAAACTAGATCTGTGTGACATTTGAAATACAATTATGGGGCTGCTGTTGGCAGTGATATGTTCTTATTCCCTATTTAATCCCTGATAATGCAAAACTATCCTTGTCTAAAATTCCATGAGCCTTAAACAGACTGGTTTATTGAAACATCAGTATGGGATCTGCAAGACCAGATACCTGACGAAGACATCACCATTTGAAATGTTATTAATATAATGGCATGACCAAAAAATTTCACACATGAGTGCTTGAAATTTGACTCCTAAATCCATATTTGGACACTTAACTAGAGGGGCCCTAATTTTCAAAGGTGCTCATCAACTATAGCTCCCATTGACTTCAATGGCAGCTGGCATTGCTTAGCACCTCTGAACATTTGGCTACTTCTATGTAAGTGCTTAAATATAGAATTAGGAGCCTAACCTTAGGCACCCAGGTTTGCAAATTTTGGCCTATTTTCTTTTATATACATGTTGAAAAATTGTGACTAGTGTTTGATTCATAGTAATGGTAACAGTAATTATTTTGGCTCTACAGGGGGAAGAGTACATTGAACTATATGTACTCGACTGCTCCAGTGTTTGTCTTGCCATGTTTCCGTTGTTTTTAAAGGAGTAGAAAGAACATGCATACCAGAACTGTGTATTTTTAAAAGTCAGGCTGAAGTACTAATGCAGAGGATGCTTTGGCACCTGGAGTACAGTGGTAAACAGGCACATTAGAGAAAATTATGTTCATTTACAAAAATTCCTGTCTGACCTATTAGGAACTGGCCAGTAATGTCTGCATAGTATTTCTAGCAGGTTTTTTCCCCTTTTCTCCTTAATGTCCAATACAGAATGGGAAGTGTAAGGAAAATGTTGCTTAAGACGTATGAAAATAGTTGGTTTTAACTGATCCTTCCTTACAGGCCTTTCTCTTGTTTTCAGTTACATTTTAGATTGCCTTATAAAATTGCTTGATTAGTTTTGAAGCCTAGTACATGTACGAGCCATTTGTGAACGTTTTCCATATGTCCTTGGCCTATGTTATGCTTCGTCTTTCTCTTGTTAGCATCAAGTTTTATGGTTATAGACATAGCAGCCACTTCTCTCTGAACTTGATCATGTTCAGACAAGGCTTTAATTAGTGCTTTGGGAAAACTCCAAACCTGTGTGAGGCAGCATTGTTTGTTTGAGTCTGACAAACCAAAGTGGGCGTTGCAAAGTCGATTTGGCTAATGTCTGTAACAGAATCCTGTGACTTTGTATCACTATGCTGTAAATTCACAGCTAAATGCAAACATCACACATCTCAATGCACAAGGTTACCAGACTTTTGTCGTGAACGACTGTTCCTGAATCTACATGTAATGAGACATTCTACATCTAGATGAGACATTTTGGACTTTAAATCTAAAGTAAATACATTTGTCTTAGCTGCAAGTTATGAATGGATGCTGAGACTGTGTTATTTTTAGCCCACACCTCTTACTTGGCATTGTCGATTGAATTATTACATGGCATTTTGTGACATTATAGCATGAAGGGAACACTGCAAGCTTGGTTGTTTTCCTGTTGCATAAAATTTCTTTGTTGGTCCAAGTGAAAAATAAAACAAGTTACACAGGAGGGTGGGAAGATGCAAAACACATACAGTTGTCAAAAGGACCCAGAGTGTAGAAAATTGTGTCTGCTGCTGGTGCACATGTATTCTCTCTGCTCTAGATGCACAGAGATGGTGGAGTGCTGTGCTGGAGGAAGGAGGGGACAAGAGACATAACAGGCAGGCAGGAGAAAAGGTGAGAGGGAATAACAGAAAGCAGCAGGAGCTGCAGGGAGAGAGAGGAGGAGGAGCCTCTTATGTACCTCTCTAGCACCCCCAGGAGCCTGGACTGCTTAACACCAGCTTCTCAAGGAGCTTCCTGTTTCCTACTGCTTCCCTGAACCCACTTGAGGAGAAGAGGCAGTCAACTGAAGTAGTAGGAGCTAGTTAGATCCTTAAGGCGTTGATATCTTCCCTCACTCAGGCCCTGCCACCAGCCTGCTCATTTGTCCCCTTCAATTGAGTGTTGAGATCCACTATAGCTGGCACAGAACAGCAGTCATGAGTGAAAGAAGAAAACGCCCCTCTGGGGCAGCATTCAGAAAAAGAAAGAAAAGCAAAGGAAACTTTCCTATCTAAGCAGGCAGGAGCTCTCCTGAGATACATAGACACAAATGTTCGTGGTGAGCCTTCCACCCCCAGTGAGGAAGTGAGTGGTGAGGAGATGCCTGATCTTCCAGTTAGTCAGAGTGACCTGGCAGCTACTGCAGCATCCATATCTCCATCTCAAATGGATGTAACCATGCACATTCCTGAAGAAAAGTGTAGATCAGAGAAGAGTGTGGTGGAGGCGCAAGAAACAGCTGCTGATGAGTTTAGTTCCTTAAGACTAGATGATCCAGGACTGTGGACCCACTTGAGCAGTAGCCAGAGGGACTTCTTTGTATTGCATGGGCCACAGCAAGTGAAAAAACTCATGTTCCCCAAAGACAATGAAAATAGAAGTTTCCATCCAACACATTACTGGCATGAAATCCCCAATGGTGACAAAGTGGAGAGGCCATGGCTTATGTACTCAAAAACCCAGAATGCTGCATAGTGTTTTTGTTGCAAACTCTTCAGGTCTAATGTTCCAGCCACATTGGAAAAGAAAACAGAAACAAAGGACTGGAAAAATCTGGCTAGAAATCTGGCATGTCATGAGAAGGCAGCAAATCACCAGAGAGCATTCCAGAGGTGGAAAGAGCTTGAGATGAGATGAAGGTTAAAGGCCACCATAGATGATCAGCTTCAAGAGAAGATTGCATCAGAGTCTCTTTACTGGCAAAATGTTCTGAAAAGGCTCATTGCCATTGTGAGAATGCTTGCTGCCCAAAACTGAGCACTGTGGGGCACTTCAGATCAACTGTATGTGCCAAACAATGGAAACTTCTTTCAAATTGTGGCGCTGACGGCTGAGTTTGATGCTGTACTCCAGGAGCATCTAAGAAGAGTCACCACCCAAGAAATGTACACACACCACTAACTTGGAAAAACTATTCAAAATAAGATCATACAGTTACTGGCAACAAAAGTCAAACAGAAGATTGTGGCACATCTGAAGTCAGCAAGATATTATTCTGTTATTCTGGACTGCACACCTGACATCAGCCATACGGAACAAATGACTTTAATGGTGTGTTTTGTAACAACAACAGAACCTAGTGAACATGTCCCTGCAATGGTGACTGTCAGAGAGCATTTTCTAGAATTTATTGTGTGACAAAGCTCTGTCCTTGTCTCCGTGGGTCCTGTGTTTCCTGGCAGATTTCGCTAGCCTCAGAGGCTCACTGTGACCCTCCATGTAACCCTTCTCTCTCTAGAGACAAGGGTCTCAGTCTATTGAGCCATTTTCATCATAAGCCAGCGAGGGAGGTGAGAAGAAGCTACCCTCCCTTGCACAGTCTCTGTTGTCTCCCAGTCTCAGTGATTAATTGTGGGGGGGGCAAAGGAGGGAGCCCAGGCCCGCCCTCTACTCCGGGCTCCAGCCCAGGGACCATAATAGTATCAGCTATGGTAGCTGACCTTTTAGAAACATGACACATACAATTCCCTGGGCTGTTTCCCCACAGCAGCCCCCACTTCCTCAGGCTCCACTTCAGCCTTACCTCAGGGCCTCCCTCCTTGTGCCTGTTATGGTGTATACTGCTCAGTCTCTCCAACAGCACAACTTCCTCCCACAGCTCCTGACATGCACACTCACCTGACTGGCTGGGAGGCTTTTAACTAGTTTCAGCCAGCCCCTGATTGGCTTCAGGTGTCCCAATCAACCTAGTGTTCTCCCTGCCTTCTGGAAAGTTTTTAATTGGCCCCAGGTGTCTTAATTGACCTGGAGCAGCTGCCATTTAACTTATCCTGGTACCAGGGATTTGTTTAGCCTGGAGCTAATATATCTATCTCCCACTACTTTTCTATAGCCATCTGGCCTTGCCCCTTCACAATTGACATTGATGATACTACAGGAGCTGGTATGACAAATGTGCTTCTTAAAAAGCTGGAAGATACGGGAATTGCGATAGCTGACATGAAAGAGGTCAGGGCTACGATAATGGTGCCAACATGAGAGGACAGAACAGAGAAGTGCAGACACTTAGAGTTAAACCCTTGAGCTTTTTTTGTCCTATGCAGTTCTCATTTATTGAACTTGGTGGCCAGTGATGCAGCATCAGCTTCGAGTGAGGCTGCTGAATTTTTTAATGTAATTCAAAGCATCTATGTATTTTTCCCTGCATCAACTCATAAATGGCAAATTTCGAAGTAACATCTGGGAACATCCTCTCTGACACTGAAACCACTGAGTGCCACATGATGGGAAAGCTGAGTGGAGGTGATTAAGCCTATTGAACACCAAATTGGGAAGACAGATGATGCCATAGTTGCCATTATGGAGGATAATGCTATGGCAGGAACTGCTCATTGGAGAACAGTGGCAGAGGGAAATGGAATCACCAGAAAAATACATAACTTGAAATTTCTGTGTGGCTTAGTGTTGTGGCATGACATACTGTTTGAAATAAATGTTGTAAGCAAGAGACTCCAAGGTGTTGACCTTGATATATCTGGAGCAATGGAACAACTAGACAAAGCAAAGTCATACCTACAGACTTACCGGTCTGATGAAGGATTTCAAAACGTTCTGAAGAGTGCACAGAAGTTGGCAGAGGAACTTCACACTGAAGCTATTTTCCACCCATTCAAGAATAAAAGAGTCACCGAAGAAGACATTTTGATTAAGAGACACAGGATAATCCCATAAGAGACCCCAAACAACAATTCAAAGTTGAATTCTTTAACCATGTGCTAGATTGTGCAATACAGTCAGTTGAAGAATGTTTCATACAGCTTAAGGAACACAGGGGTATATTTGGGATGTTCCAAAACTTCTCACTATACCCGAAGAAGACCTACACCAGCAATGCAGGGCACTAGAGACAGTGTTGACACATGATGACGTGCGATATTGATGCGAGTGATTTAGGTGATGAACTGAAAACCCTTTCAAGATACATTTCAGCGGGATCAGCTCCCAAGGCTGTTCTGGAATATAAGCATCTGTGCACAAATAAGATGACCACCCTCTTTCCAAATGCTTTTGTTGCTCTAAGCATACTTCTAACACTTCCTGTAACATTTGCCAGTGGAGAACGCAGCTTCTCCAAGCTGAAGTTAATAAAAACACATCTACGCTCCATAATGACACAGGAGAGGCTGGTGGACCTTAAAACCGTCTCAATAGAGCATGAGCTGGCCCAGACTGTGGATGTTCAGGAAGCAGTTCAAATCTTTGCAACCAAGAAGGCAAGGAAAGCACCACTTTGATTATTCAAACAGATAAAAATGCCAGTGTTTACTATGCAGGCAAGAAAATTTACATTTCCTGTTCAGGCGTTTGAAAGTTAAGTGTTACTTAAAATTTTTGAACAAGGCATTTTAAGTTGTTAGTTCTCCTTTATTGGGGTAGGTAGCAGAGCAGTACCATGAGAGGAGTAGAACAGGAAGAAGGCAGAATTGAGATCTTTCAAAGTTTTGGCCTAAGTGAGGGGGCATGGGGGCATCATTTGAGCTCCCCACCTCAGGTGCCAAAATGTTGTGGGCCGGCCCTGGGTGTGTGGGAGAGGGCTCAGAGCTGGGGCAGAGGGTGGGGGTGAGGGAATGAGGGCTCTGGGGTGGGTCTGGGGATGAGGAGTTCGGGGTGTGGGAGGTGGCTCAGGGCTGGGGTGGGGGTGAAGGCTCTGGCTTGGGGTGAAGGCTCTGGGGTGGGAATGAGAGGTTCAAGGGGTGGGAAGGGGCAGGATGAGGGGCTCAGGACTGGGGCAGAGGGTTGGGATGCAGGGGTGTGTAGGCTGGGGATGAGGAGTTTGGGGTGCAGGAGGGGGCTCAGGGCTGGGGCAGAGTGTTGCGGTGTGGGCTCTGGGGTGGGGCCAGGGATGAGGAGTTTGGGGTGCAGGCTGCCCAGGGGCTACAGTGGGGAGAGAGGACTCCTCCCCAGCCCTCTGTCACCGTAGGAGCTCGGGGCTGGAGGAGAGGCACATCTCCCTGGCTGCGGCAGCTCCAGTGGGACTGGGCCAAAGGAGGGGGTCCTCTCCCCCGGCCACGGCAAGTCCAGGGCAGGCAGCTCCGCGCTGGGGTGAGCGGGGTGAGGGCGGCGCCTCTTCCCCAGCCACGGCAGCTCCATGCTGGGGCCAGCGCCGGGGGGAGGGGTGTCTCTCCCCGCCACGGCAGCTCCATGCTGAGGCAGGCTGGGAGAGGTGTCTCTCCCGGCCACAACCCTAAGCCCCTGTACAGGGCTTAATAGGCAGCTACGTGGCCACGCAACTTAGAGGGAACTTAGCCAGGGATCTGCACCCCACCACCCCGAAGTGAAGCTGAAGCCTGAGCAACTTAGCTTTGCGGTGCCTCCTGTGGCATGGGGCCTCAGGCAATTGCCCAGCTTGCTGCCCCTCATGCCAGCCCTGGCTTCTATATGCAAAAAAACAGTTGTTGTGGCACAGGTGGGCCATGACATTTTTATAGCATGTCGGGGGGATGGCCCTCAGAAAGAAAAAGGTTGCAAACCCCTCTACTAGATTACAGGCCAAATCCTGATCCCACATCAATGGAAAATTCCAATTAATGTATATGGAACTGAGGCAGAAACAGCCACTTTAAGCACATCTCTGCTCTCTCCTATATTTGGCTTGATTTTCTTACAGAGCTGCAAAAAGATATATCACACCACCATCCATTTAATATCATCCTGGCAGGACATAGGGTTGCCAACTTTCTAATTGCACAAAACTGAACACTCTTGCCCTCTCCCTACCCCACCCCTTCCCTGAGGCCCAGCCCCCCACTCCCTCCCTCCATCGCTCACCCTCCTCCACCCTCACTCACTTTCACTGGGTTCGGGGTTGGGGCGCAGGCTTATCTCGGGCAGCTCCCGATCAGCGTCGCAGCAGGAGGACTAAGGCAGGCTGGTTAAGAAAGATGGTTAAGTTGAAGTTTGTATCTAAACAGTAAGGGCTCAGCCCTGCAAATTTGAGCAAATCCTTAAATTTAAGGACATGAATAGTCTCACTGAAGTCAAAGTTAAAGTTAAAAATGTGTATAAGTATTTGCAGGATTAGGGCCTAAATTAGAACAATCATGCTTCTAGTGAGACCGAATTTCTTCTCCTGCTATCACCCTTTCCAGTCAGGGATTCCTCCTCTTTTACACCATCTTCCCTGTATCAGACTAGAGTGATAATTAGCTAGATTAGGAATTCTCAAATATATGTTATTAATTATCATAATAGAGTGTCTCATGAAACACCACTCCTCTCATTCATAGTCACATGGCCCTCCTATTTATGGTCACGTCATCACTATGGAAACTACAGTCATTTCTTACATAGCCCTGGTCTACACTAGGAGTTGAGGTCAAATTTAGCAGCGTTAAATCAATTTAACCCTGCACCCGTCCACATGACGAAGCCCTTTTTTTCGACTTCAAGGGCTCCTAAAATCGATTTCCTTACTCCACCCCCGACAAGGGGATTAGCGCTGAAATCGGCCTTGCTGGGTCGAATTTGGGGTACTGTGGATGCAATTAGACGGTATTGGCCTCCGGGAGCTATCCCAGAGTGCTCCATTGTGACCACTCTGGACAGGACTCTCAACTCAGATGTACTGGCCAGGTAGACAGGAAAAGGCCCGCGAACTTTTGAATTTCAATTTCCTGTTTGGCCAGCGTGGCAAGCTGCAGGTGACCATGCAGAGCTCATCAGCAGAGATGACCATGCAGAGCTTATCAGCAGAGGTGACCATGATGGAGTCCCAGAATCGCAAAAGGGCTCCAGCATGGACTGAATGGGAGGTACGGGATCTGATTGCTGTATGGGGAGAGGAATCTGCGCTATCAGAATTCCGTTCCAGTTTTCGAAATGCCAAAACCTTCGTCAAAATCTCCCAGGGCATGAAGGACAGAGGCCATAACAGGGACTCAAAGCAGTGCTGCCTGAAACTTTAGGAGCTGAGGCAAGCCTATCAGAAAACCAGAGAGGCGAACGGCCACTCCGGGTCAGAGCCCCAAACATGCCGCTTCTATGATGAGCTGCATGTCATTTTAGGGGGTTCAGCCACCACTACCCCAGCCTTGTTGTTTAACTCCTTCAATGGAGATGGAGGCAACACGGAAGCAGGTTTTGGGGACAAGGAAGATGATGATGAGGAGGACGTTGTAGATAGCTCACAGCAAGCAAGCGGAGAAACCATTTTTCCCAACAGCCAGGAACTGTTTCTCACCCTGGACCTGGACCCAGTACCCCCCAAACCCACCCAAGGCTGCCTCCCAGACCCACCAGGCAGAGAAGGGACCTCTGGTGAGTGTACCTTTTAAAATACTATACATGGTTTAAAAGCAAGCATGGTTAATGATTAATTTGCCCTGGCATTCGTGGCTCTCCTGGGTATACTCCCAAAGCCTTTGCAAAAGGTTTCTGGGGAGGGCAGCCTTATTCCATCCACCATGGTAGGACACTTTACCACTCCAGGCCAGTAGCACGTACTCAGGAATCATTGTAGAACAAAGCATTGCAGTGTATGTTTGCTGGCTTTCAAACAACATCCATTCTTTATCTCTCTGTGTTATCCTCAGGAGAGTGATATCATTCATGGTCACCTGGTTGAAATAGGGTGCTTTTCTTAAGGGGACACTCAGAGGTGCCCGTTCCTGCTGGGCTGTTTGCCTGTGGCTGAACAGAAATGTTCGCTGCTGTTAGCCACGGAGGGTGGAGGGGCTAGCCACGCACTGGGGGGGAGGCAAAATATGACCTTGGAACGAAAGCACATGTGCTATGTATGTAATGTTAACAGCAAGGTTTACCGTGAAAGAGTGTACCCATTGTTCTATAAAATGTGTCTTTTTAAATACCACTGTCCCTTTTTTTTTTCTCCACCAGCTGTATGTGTTTCAAGGATCACAGGATCTTCTCCTTCCCAGAGGCTAGTGAAGATTAGAAGGCGAAAAAAACGCACTCGTGATGAAATGTCCTCTGAGCTCATGCTGTCCTCCCACACTGACAGAGCAGAGACGAATGCGTGGAGGCAGACAATGTCAGAGCACAGGAAAGCACAAAATGACCGGGAGGAGAGGTGGCGGGCTGAAGAGAGTAAGTGGAGGGCTGAAGAGAGGGCTGAAGCTGAAAGGTGGCGGCAGCATGATGAGAGGAGGCAGGATTCAATGCTGAGGCTGCTGGAGGATCAAACCAGTATGCTCCAGTGTATGGTTGAGCTGCAGGAAAGGCAGCAGGAGCACAGACCGCCGCTACAGCCCCTGTGTAACCAACTGCCCTCCTCCCCAAGTTCCATAGCCTCCTCACCCAGATGCCCAAGAATGCGGTGGGGGGGCCTCCGGCCACCCAGCCACTCCTCCCCAGAGAATTGCCCAAGCAACAGAAGGCTGGCATTCAATAAGTTTTAAACTTTTAAAGTGCTGTGTGACCTTGTCCTTCCCTCCTCCACCACCCCTCCTGGTGCTTCTCTTCTCCACCACCCCTCCTGGGCTACCTTGGTAGTTATCCCCCTATTTGTGTGATGAATGAATAAAGAATTCATGAATGTGAAGCAACAATGACTTTATTGCCTCTGCAAGTAGTGATCGAAGGGAGGAGGGGAGGGTGGTTAGCTTACAGGGAAATAGAGTGAACCAAGGGGTGGGGGGTTTCATCAAGGAGAAACAAACAGAACTTTCACACCGTAGCCTGTCCAGTCATGAAACTGGTTTTCAGAGCTTCTCTAGTGTGCACCATGCCCTTCTGTGCTCTTCTAACTGCCCTGGTGTCTGGCTTTGCGTAACCAGCAGCCAGGCGATTTGCCTCAACCTCCCACCCCGCCATAAACGTCTTCCCCCTTACTCTCACAGATATTGTGGAGCGCACAGCAAGCAGTAATAAGAGTGGGAATATTGGTTTCACTGAGGTCTAACCGAGTCAGTAAACTGCGCCAGCGCACTTTTAAAAGTCCAAATGCACATTCTACCACCATTCTGCACTTGCTCAGCCTGTAGTTGAACAGCTCCTGACTACTGTCCAGGCTGCCTGTGTATGGCTTCATGAGCCATGGCATTAAGGGGTAGGCTGGGTCCCCAAGGATAACTATAGGCATTTCAACAGTTATTTTCTGGTCTGGGAATAAAGTTCCTTCCTGCAGCTTTTGAAACAGACCAGAGTTCCTGAAGATGCGAGCGTCATGTACCTTTCCCAGCCATCCCACGTTGATGTTGGTGAAACATCTCTTGTGATCCACCAGTGCTTGCAGCACTATTGAAAAGTACCCCTTGCGGTTTATGTACTCGCCGGCTTGGTGCTCCGGTGTCAAGATAGGGATATGGGTTCCGTCCATGGCCCCACCACAGTTAGGGAATCCCACTGCAGCAAAGCCATCCACTATGACCTGCACATTTCCCAGGGTCACTCCCCTTGATATCAGCAGATCTTTGATTGCATTGGCTACTTGCATCACAGCAGCCCCCACAGTAGATTTGCCCACTCCGGTAGCTGTCTGGCATTGCAAGCTTCCACAGGGCTATTGCCACTCGCTTCTCAACTGTGAGGGCTGCTCTCATCTTGGTATTCTTGCGCCTCAGGGCAGGGGAAAGCAAGTCACAAAGTTCCATGAAAGTGCCCTTACGCATGCGAAAGTTTCGCAACCACTGGGAAGCATCCCAGAC
Organism: Eretmochelys imbricata; assembly: GCF_965152235.1. Lineage (NCBI taxonomy): Eukaryota > Metazoa > Chordata > Testudines > Cheloniidae > Eretmochelys > Eretmochelys imbricata. Next base: position 138,309,880 of record NC_135572.1, read on the forward strand.
CTGCAACACTATGCGGTCCCACCAGTCTGTGCTTGTTTCCTGAGCCCAGAATCAGCATTCCACCGCATGAACCTGCCCCATTAGCACCATGATGCCCACGTTGCCAGAGCCCGTGCTTTGAGAGAAGTCTGTGTCCATGTCCTCATCACTCTCGTCACCCCGCTGACGTCACCTACTCGCCCGGTATCGCTTTGCCAGGTTCTGGTGCTGCATATACTGCTGGATGATGTGTGTGGTGTTTAATGTGCTCCTAATTGCCAAAGTGATCTGAGCAGGCTCCGTGCTTGCCATGGTATGGCATCTGCACAGAAAAAAGGCACGGTGACTGCCGTTGCCCTGATGGAGGGAGGGGTGACTGACGACATGGCTTACAGGGTTGGCTTACAGGGAATTAAAATCAACAAAGGGGGTGGCTTTGCGAGAAACTGAATGGCCCCCTCAAGGACAGAACTCAAAACCTCAAGGATAGAACTCAGAACTGGGTTAAGCAGGCCATTGATTTCACAGAGGGAGGGAGGGAGGAGAAAATGAATACAAAACAAATCTGGTCTATTTCTTGTTTTGAGCCACTTCATCTATCTTTATATATCTTGCTGGCAGCAGACTGTGCAGTATGACTGCTAGCCATCGTCAACACCTGGATGCGCGGCAGAAGACGGTGCAGTATGACCACTAGCCATCATCTTCTGCTAGCTGCAGATTAAAAGACAGTGCGGGACTGAATTGCCATGAGACGAAACAAGGCTGACCTGGCTGAGTCACTCCCATGTTTGCACAGGCGCCTAGTTAAAAGAGCACCCAGGACTATGTCAACCAGTCATACTGCACTGTCTGCTGCCAAAAGGCAATAAACTGCTGCTATGTAGCAATGCAGTACCACGTCTGCCAGCACCCAGGAGACATACGGTGACGGTTAGCTGAGTGGGCTCCATGCTTGCCGTGGTACGGCATCTGCACAGGTAACTCAAGAAAAAAGGTGCAAAACGATTGTGTGCCCTTGCTTTCACGGAGGGAGGGAAGGAAGGGGGTCCTGACGATACGTACCCAGAACCACTCATGACAATGTTTTAGCCCCATCAGGCACTGGGATTTCTACTCAGAATTCAAATGGGTGGCGGAGACTGCGGGAACTGTGGGATAGCCACCCACAGTGCAACGCTCCGGAAGTCAATGGTTGCCTCGGTACTGTGGACACACTCCGCCGACTACATGCACTTAGAGTATTTGTGTGGGGACACACACAATCAACTGTATAAAAGCGCTTTCTACAAAACCGACTTCTATAAATTCAACCTAATTCCGTAGTGTAGACATACCCATAGAAAAATAAGATTATTAGGAAAGAAATTAATATATTTTTATTAGGGCTGTCAATTAATTGCAGTTAACTCATGTGATTAACTCAAAAAATTAGTCACAGTTTTAATTGCACTATTAAACAATAGAATAGCAATTGAAATTTATCAAATAGTTTGGGGTATTTTTCTACATGTTCAAAGATATTGATTTCAGTTACACCACAGAATACAAAGTGTACGCTGCTCACTTTGTATTTATTTTTTATTACAAATATTTGCACTGTAAAAATGATAAATAAAAGAAATAGTATTTTTCAATTCACCTCATACAAGTACTGAAGTGCAATCTCTTTATTGTGAAAGTGCAACTTACAAATGTAGATTTTTTTGTTACATAACTGCATTCAAAAACAAAACAATGTAAAAATTTAGAGCCTATAAGTCCGCTCAGTTCTACTTCTTGTTCAACCAATCACTAAGAGAAATAAGATTGTTTACATTTATAGGCGATAATGCTGCCCGCTTCTTATTTACGTCACCAGAAAGTGAGAACAGGCATTTCCATGACACTTTGGTAGCTGACATTGCAAGGTATTTACATGCCAGATATGCTAAACATTCGTATTCCTCTTCATGTTTCAGCCATCATTCCAGAGGACATGCTTACATGCTGATGATGCCCATTAAAAAATAATGCATTAATTAAATTTATGACTGAACTCCTTGGGGGAGAATTATATGTTTCCTGCTGTTTTACCCGCATTCTGCCATATATTTCATGTTATAGCAGTCTCGGATGATGACCCAGCACACGTTGTTTGTTTTAAGAACACTTTCACTGCATATTTGACAAAATGCAAAGAAGGTGCCAATGTGAAATTTGTAAAGATAGCTACAGCACTCGACCCAAGCTTTAAGGATCTGAAGTGCCTTCCAAAAATTGGGACCGACAAAATGTGGAGCATGCTTTCAGGAGTCTTAAAAACGCAACACTCTGATGTGGAAACTACAGAACCCAAACCACCAAAAAGGAAAATCAACCTTCTGCTGGTGGCTCAGATGATAAAAATGAACATGCATTGGTCCGCACTGCTTTGGATCATTATCTACCAGAACCCGTCATCAGCATGGATCCATGTCCTCTGGAATGGTAGTTGAAGCATGAAGGAAGATATAAATTTTTAGCATATCTGGCACGTAAATATCTTGTGATGCCGGTTATAATAGTGCCATACGAATGCCTATTCCCACTTTCAGATGACAAGAAGCAGGCAGCATTATCTCCTGCAAATGTAAACAAACTTGTTTGTCTGAGTGATTGGCTGTACAAGAAGTAGGACTGAGTGGACTTTCTAGGCTCTAAAGTTTTACCTTGTTTTATTTTTGAATGCATTTTTTGTACATAATTCTACATTTGTAAGTTCAACTTTCATGGTAAAGAGGTTGTACTACACTACTTGTATTAGATGAATTGAAAAATACTATTTCTTTTGTTTTTTACAATGCAAATATTTATAAAAATAAATATAAAGTGAGCACTGTACACTTTGTATTCTGTGTTATAATTGAAATAAAATATTTGAAAATGTAGAAAACATCCAAATATATTTAAATAAATGGTTTTCTATTATTGTTTTACAGCATGATTCATCATGATTAATTTTTTTAATCACACAATTAATGGTGATTAATTTTTTAATCGCTTGACAGCCCTTACTTTTATATGGGTTTTTCAGTGAGTTAATGATTATTACGGATAAATTTGTATATGAATTAGATCAGTGGTTTTCAACCTAAGATTTCCAAAGAGGTCTGCACCTCCATTCAAAACATTGTAGGGGTCCACAAATGAAAAAAGGTTGAAAACCACAGAAATAGATGAATGTCCCATTTTAGGTGGGAATTAAACCACTGGTGGCAGTGAAGAAAGCATGTTTCATTTTCTGTACATCTGGAGATATGGAATGGTTCAATGCGAAACATTAATAACGCCAAGAACAGTCTGCTTCCTCACAACCATCAGTCAGAGAGCTCCTGGGATCTCAGTTTTATCCTGTTCTTTACTAAAGTCAGAAATATTATTTTAAAAATCCAACAACTAAGACTTTAAACAATGATTTGAGGACTTCAGTAACTCAACCAGAGGCTTAGGGTCTATTACAGGAGTGGGTTGGTGAGGTTCTATGGCATGCAATGGGTAGGAGGTAAGACTAGATGATCAGGATGAACTCTTTGACCTTAATGTCTATGAACTATTAAATTAAATAAATAAGATAAGTCAGAAACCAGGCTATGAATAGCAACTTCCATACATGCAAATAAAAGCTGCTTATGAGATTATGATGACCTAACTGCTACCACTGGTGAGGTGTCCAATAATGGAACCAAATGCTGAAATATTTTAAATTAGAATTCAAGTTCTGATCATTTGATCTTTGAGTAGTTTATTCCAAAACACAGTTATACAATAGGTTTCCTTTTCAGCTGGAAGCATAACTCAAAAAGCTATTTTGGAGGGGAGACATTTGCTGTTTGACCTCAACACCATACTTACCAGGCCAACCAACTGGGCAAATTACATATGCCACAACATTTTAACAAAGTTCAAGTTCCTGTTTGTCTTCTTTCAGTTTATGTTTTGGGTTTAGTATGGAGTCAGGTACTTTGAAGGTGCAAAAACTCATGTGATTTCAAACTGTGTCCTCCAAAGCTGAAGTTCCTCAGGTGCTCAGTGTGTGTCCACTGACTAATAGGTCTTTTTTTCAGCTCACTCTCCTGATAAATTCTGATTTTCCTTCTTCCTGTTGGAAAGCTTCATTGCCATCTGGAGGAAGCACTTTCTTTTTCAGTTCTTCTTATATATCTGCTCTTGGTCTAGAAACAGCTAAATTAAAAACCTTTGGAAATAGAGTATAGAGGAAACACAGAGAAATTGCAAATAGCTGGTTGATGGATAGCAGCATGAGTGGCAGTGTGATATGATAAATATATTTCATGAAAGGGCTACACACAATGTACCTCTTTTGTATTTGTACATCACCGATTGAACACAGAGATGGCAAACAAGTCATTTGCTTGCCTTGGGCTGCACATGGGCAACTGCTTGAAAATATCAGAACCCATAATGTTTGTGCTGGAAATGGCCCACCTTGATTATCATACACATTGTAAGGAGAGTGATCACTTTAGATAATCTATTACCAGCAGGAGAGTAGGGTGGGAGGAGAGAAAACCTTTTGTAGTGATAAACACCCATTTTTTCATGGTTTGTGTGTATAAAAACATCTTCTGTATTTTCCACAGTATGCATCCGATGAAGTGAGCTGTAGCTCACAAAAGCTTATGCTCAAATAAATTGGTTAGTCTAAGGTGTCACAAGTACTCCTTTTCTTTTTGCGAATACAGACTAACACGGCTGTTTCTCTGAAACCTGTCATAATGTTTAATGACATCTGAAGTATTTTGGCCTTTCCAATGCATTGTTGTTAAAGCTAAAATGAAAACAAAAAATTAAATAGAGAATTTGCATTATTTTCTAAAATGATGTTTGCTGCTCTTCATGTTGTATGAAAGCCGGATTGACTTCTCCATCCTCAGGTTCAGGGTTGATGTGGCTGGTTTGTACTAATTCATTTGTGGCTGCTTTCCTTCTCCTATAAGCAAAAAGAATCTGTTAATATATAGGAAGCTGAGTCTCTACTTTGATCAAGTTCTTATGGATTCTAACAAGAGACTATTGTAAAAAAAAATACTGTATTCCATTGATTCATTTTACCAAAACAAATTACTCTGGGCTTAATGACTTTAATGGGAACAGGAGGAAGTTCATCATATGGCATGTTGTAGAAGTGCCATTGATACAAATAAGTTGTAAAACAATGAACCAATCTTTGTTGTATTGGTTTCAGATCAAAACTATGCTTCAAACAATTCTTATGAAAAAAAGACATGCAAAGCACATTATAGGTGAGTTCCTCCAGTGCATTAGGGTGGGTTGGAATCCAAAAAAACAATTTAGGCTTGCTGAAAACCCATCTTCAGGACTAGCTTCAATAATGTTGAGTTGCCAGGCCTCCCGCTGCTTGCATATATTATTTAAAATAATACTTACTTTCTTCGGTCTCTCTGCCCAGTGATGATCAAGACAATGACTCCAATCACAACTACGCCCATGACCACCCCAAACAGTATTAGCCAGACAGTGACAGGTGGTTCATAAGTTGGTGCCAGTGTTGGAAGAATACCCTCAAACTCCAGAGTTTTATCATCCAGTTTGAAAGCCTCATTGATTCGTCCCCGAGACATTCTGCCATCAAGAGTACAATCAAATTAAACACAAACAAATCAAATATTTTTGGATTCCTTATAATCCTCTAGGTATTTTAAACTTCCATTGAACTCTTTGCTTGAAGATGCTGCTTCAGTACTGGAGTGATAAACAGCAATAAGACATGCCAGATTTGTTCCTGCTACAAAGACAGTAACTGAAAGCCCGAATTTCTGTAGCAACCAGAACTGACATATTCAGATTTGTTACTGTACACAATAGTATCCCAAATCCTAATAGCCAAACCAAACCAAGGCAAGAAACCCTTTGACCTCACTGTCTACTTGCATCTTATCTCTCTCCTTCCCTTTACCTCTAAGTTCCTTGGATGCCCAGCATAAAACCACAGCCTTGACTTCCCCTTCTCTGTTTCCCCCTTGGATCCCTTGCAATATGCATTTTGCCTTCTTCACGCCACCAAAAATACTCTCACCAAAGTCTCCAGTGGCCTTTTCCTGGCCATGTCTAAGCTACTTTTCTGCATCTTGGTCTTCCTTGATCTTTCTGTTGCTTTTGACAAAATTTGCAAGAGACCATAACTTCTTTGGCCGTATTCTCTCCTAGTTTTCCAATCTCTCTGACTACTCATCAGCACCTCCTTTGGTTTTTAATTCTCCCCAGCCAGTCCCTCAGGATTTGTCCTTTGTCCCTTCTTCTTTTCTCTCTCTATGTCATCCACAACCTTATTGTTCACACAGCTTAATTCATTCTCTCTGTGGTAGTATCACAAATCTACTTCTCCATCCTTGATCTCTTCTGTGCAGTCTCCCATACCTGGCTTTCTTTCCAACATATCATCCTGAAGGTCCTGCTTTAAAATAGCACCTGAACTTACACCAGTTAGGTTAAAATTACATGGGCCTTCTATCTTCAAGTTCAGGGCATAAATTAGTCACCAGCTGGGGTTGGAGAAATGTTCCTTCTCCATGGCACAGTACAGTACAATTCGATGTATTCTAGGAGTTTCACAACTTTTCTGTGTCACCTTATATTGGCTGCTTTGAAAACAACATCCAATTAGACAGGCTATTGATCTTTTTTGATATGACAATTTCGCTCATCCTAATTTTTCCTTACTTTAGTTTTGTATCACACTTTCTCATAATACCTCCCTCAGTCATTTGAATATTTATATGGCTCCAGCCCTCTTTCATGTTATTTCCTCTAAGAGCAAAATTTCACCTGATGGCTGTTTCCACCTCAGTTTTGGGAACGATGTCAATGTTATTACCAGGCATTCTGACGGTAAAATAGAAGGAGATTCTTTGTGTTACATTCTCTACTTTAATGTCTGTGCTCCTGAAGGGAAATATAAAAAAAAATGTTTCATGATTAAAGAGATACCCCCAAATAAAAATCACATGAATGAAAATCTTGCATCCACTATACCTACAAAAAACACCTCGCAGCACAACTTAAGGGTCCATTGCTTGAAAGGTATTTTTGTCAACACTTGAGCTTTCAGTTTTGTGTTACTAAGTAATTCTAGGTTTCAGAGTAGCAGCCGTGTTAGTCTGTATTCGCAAAAAGAAAAGGAGTACTTGTGGCACCTTAGAGACTAACCAATTTATTTGAGCATAAGCTTTCGTGAGCTACAGCATCGGATGAAGTGAGCTGTAGCTCACGAAAGCTTATGCTCAAATAAATTGGTTAGTCTCTAAGGTGCCACAAGTCCTCCTTTTCTTTAAGTAATTCTAGATACAGCTGCATTACCCCAGGACTGAGAATCTCTTAAAGCAGCAGTTCTCAACCAGGGGTCCAAGGCCCCCTGGGGGGCTGTGAGCAGGTTTCAGGGTGTCCACCAAACGGCCGGCATTAGACTCACTGGGGCTCAGGGCAAAAAGCTGAAGTCCAGCCATCCCAAGCCTGAAGGTGAAGCCTGAGCAGCTTAGCTTCGCGGGTCACCTTGTGGCATGGGGCCCTCGGCAATTGCCCTGTTTGCTATCCCCTAATGTCGGCCCTGGCTTTTATATGCAGAAAAACAGCCTGTGGTGGCACAGCTGGGCCGTGGAGTTTTTATAGCATGTTGGGGGGGGCTCAGAAAGGAAAAGGTTGAGAACCCCCTGCCTTAAAGCACCTGGCCAAGCACAGAACAGCGGGGTTGCCCTCACATGTTTGGGGCAAAACTCAGCTCAGCTTCTTGCACTTTGAACTAGAGAATTAAAACTAGCATTTGGTTGCACCTAGGCCTGCTGAGAATTGAGCTTCGACATCATGGTGATTGATGTGCTATAAATGTGATCAGATGTATTAGGCAGATCGCCTCAGAAAATCATCCGAAGAGGCCTATCTAAAAATCGTTCCAAGAGACTTAGCAAGAATAATGCTATTTTTGGTACAAATATCTATTTCTGGTCATAGCCTATGTTAGTGAAGGACTACATATTTTTAAATGAAATTAGATTAGGGTTGCATTTATTTATCGTGGGTGACTTTTCACCTCATTTAGATCAATTAACTCATGTTTTGTGGGTCCAAAATCCCTTGGCTATTCAGCATCATGTATATGATACAAGTGTTATTGCCCAGAATTTTATATAATTTCATTTTTTATTTTTAATGGAATGTTTCTCCTCTTGGGAAGGTATCTCTATTGCTCCATTCTCTGGCTATCATAGCCCTATTCCCCTGTTAGCATTTGGGCAGCTGTTCTCAAGATCAAATCTCACCATTAGTAAGTGGTAAACTACAGTCTCCTACCTCACCTAGAAATAAAGTATCGTCTAACTATTGCACAGGTGATGTTTTTCTTTCTGTCAAAAGTTCTGAAGATTAAACAGCATGTGGCAAAGCAAATGGCTCTCCTATTAAGACCAGTCAATGCCCTCATGTCCTTTAGTATGAAACCATCAGACCTCTTCCAGCTACATTACACAGAAATCAGAATTAATTCCACCAGTACATATCCCTGCTGAACCAAAAGCAGTACTGTAGGCTCATGCATGCACAGTCAAACAAAATAACTCACTGGAATGAGACAGTCTGGTTCTTGACCTCTGAGAAATACTTCCTCATGGCATAGGCAATCGATGACTGGAACAAATATAATTCATTTTCATCCCATTTGTACTACAAATATAAAAAACAGACCTTCAGTAGAGATTATAATTATGCTGAAAATTACTGTGCATTAAGCAATGACTTTTAAAATACTGCTTCAGTAGTAGTAATTATAATTACAGCTAGGCAATTTTTTTTTTTTTGGCCAGAAAATGCAGATTCAGGTCAACCAAAACATTTTGTAACTTCATTGAACCTGCCAAATTGTTTTGGTTGGAAACCAGACACACCCCCGCCAAAAAAAAAATTCTTTCATTTTTAATATTTTCAGAACAACTTTTCATTTCAAAATTTCATTCAATTTTATTTTTTAAAAAATAGTTACATGTAAAAATTAAATGTGTTGACTTGGCTCAAACCCCAGTCATGGCTCAGGGTCCCATTGAGCTAGGAGTTGTACAGAAGGTAACGAAGAAGACATTCCCTACCCCATAGAACTCACAGACCTTTCACCAGGCAGCACATGACAGGTGGACAAACGTGTGAGAATGAGGTAACAAAATGAACAGAGGTTAGCAGAAAAATGGAGGTCTTGGCTCACCACTTACTTATTTACAAAGGTAATTTACATGCCCAAAATGACTTATAAATATCTGATTAATCATCACACCTCCCTTCAAAATAGATAAGTGATTGATTCCCCATTTTACAAACGGGGAAAATGAGACATACATAAATGGAGTGTCGTGAAGAAGCTCACTGAGGGTAGATCTATACTGCAACAAAAGACCCGTAGCATGGCTGCAGCTGGGCCAGGTCAGCTGACTCGAACTCGCAGGGCTCAACCTGTGGGGCTATACAACTGCAGTGAAGACGTTCGGACTTGGGTTGGAGCCAGGGCCCTGAGACGCTGTGACAGGGGAATGTATCAGAGCCGAGACTCCAGCCCAAGCCTGAATGTTTACACTGCAACTTTTAGCCCTGCAGCCTGACCCCTGCAAGTCTGAGTCAGCTGACCCAGGCTCTGAGATTTGGTGCCACAAGTTTTTTTTATCTCAGTATACACATACCCTGAGTGAGTCAATTGCTGAGCCAAGCCCAGAATGCAGGGGTTTCCAGATTCCAGTCCCATATCTAGTCCACAGCTGATGCTGTTCCTCTGAACCTGACCATCTTTGAATGTGTTGTCATCTATCTGAAGTTCTGCCATTGTAGGTTATTTATCACCTACGGCTATTTTGTGTCTTGACTGAATCCCACAAATAGGACCAGGAATATCTATCCCATTTCAACCCAAGGGTTCATAATAGCTGAAAAGATCTTTTTTGCTTAAAATAACAAGAAGCCAAATCCTAGCTCTCATGGATTCTTTACCCAGGAGTATTTCCACTGTAGTTATTGGGAGTTTTGTCTGGGAAAGGACTTTATGATTTAGACACTGATTTCCATTATATAATTGTATACATAAACAAGTCATTTAGTAGGAGACCGAGCTGTTTTGGTCTTTGTATTTTTCTTGTTAAGAATTCTTTGCAGCCATGTTTCTGCATAAGGTAGTTATTGATTTTTGTGCCCCAAACCAGACAAGTGATTCAAAAAAGGCAGAGCATATGTGGTATTTCATAGGAAACTACATGATAGGTCAGATATTAACTCCAATGGAACACAGAAACAGAGAAAGGTGCGTCAAGTTAAATAGCTCATTTCTGGCAAATAAATAGTTAAATAGCCCCTGCCTGTGCAGGTGGAAAAACCCAGCAATAACAGAGAATGTATCCTATGCAATTGTGCAATGGTGTACGTGGAAGGAAAGTTCATTTTTGACCTCTGTAGCAATCAGTTTATAACTTGAAGCCAGAGCTTTGATTACATTTATATCTTAGCATGCATGCCCATAAATGTTGTTATTGGTAATATTATCCAGCCCTGATATGAGGCTCATGGGCATGGTATAAAACTCTAGATACCCCCTATATAATAGCAATTTAAAAAAATACTGCTACATTTTTAACTCTCTGATCTCCTGTTGCAGTGAATTTCATAAAAGGAGGATGTGTTGGGCCATATCTTCAGCTGGTGTACGTCAGCCTACCTCCATGGAAGTGAATGGTGGATTCAGCTAGAACAGAAGGAAATGCTTCTAAACTCAGACACAGTCAGTAGACCAATTGCTCGGCAAGTATAGTGTAGCACAGCTCCATTGACTTGAATCTAAATTACTTCCAGGGACAGGCCCAGTCCTCAGCAGTCAGAGGGACAGTGTTCTGATCCAAAGTCCATTGAAGCCAATGAAGTCTTTGTATTGACTTCAGTGAGTTACAGATGAGGCCCTACGGGACAATAAAGGGGGCTTAAAGCCACCATTGCCCACAAACACCTACTTCTGAGGTGTGTTGAGCATGCAAAGATAGTACCCCAGGATCTGGTCTTTAGCATTAATGATACAGCTGTATGGATTATCTCTGCACTGGCATTCATTATTTAGCTGATACTACACACATCAGTGCCTTTACTTAAGCATTCATAGGAGTTAGCATTGTTTTCTCCTGTAGCTATCACCACAGTCCATCATGCCATTGTGTTTGCTTTTTTCTAATTTTCCTTTCATCCTTTGCCCCTTTCTACTTTGCAATATCTATTTCTCCTGCCCCAAAAGAACCAGCATATTAACAGAGTTTGATTCCACAACCATCGCTTTTCATATTTGGCAGTAGAGCTGGTTAGAAAATTTGTGTTGAAATAGTTTTCCATTGCAAAATGCTGTTTCAACTAAACTGATTTATTTTCATTAAATTGTATCATTTAGAAATTAAAAAAAAAAATTTTTGAAAATGGCAAAATGTCCTGTTTTGACATTTTCAGAACAAGGTTAATTTGTAATTCAAAAGGACTTTTTGTTTTGAAATTCACTTTATTGATATAAAAATTTAAAAAAATAAAAAAGGGTCAGAATCAAAACCACCACATTTCAGATTTAGCCAAACAAAACATTTCGATTGACTGAAAATAAATTATTTTTCAAATTTTGTTTTCCAAAAAATTTCAAAATTTTGGTTTTCAGGATGAATGTTTTTGAAATCTTAAAAACTTTCCTGACCAGTTCTATTTATCAGTTCCTTTGGCTTTTTAATAATTTATCTTGTTTCTATAAAATCTATTTTATGATGTTTTCATTCATAAAAGTATTCAAACAAAGATCTCATGTGCTATTTAAGAGAAAATGTAAGTTTGGCCTCTAATTTTAGAAGGAATTTCCATTTTAAAATACACTTAGTTGTCTACAAGCTGCTGACCTAGCAGTTTGTGTTTCAGCTTTTTATGGTGTGATCACACAGAAGATGCTGACAGAGTGGTTCTGGTTAACATTTACAAAGTAGTCAATTTTTAAAAAATAAGAGACAGATCCTCATATTAAATGATTTATGAAATATTTTCTCTACAGTTAGGCAGTAATTAATTGAGTTCAAAAGGACTGGTCCTGGCAGTCTTTTAAATATTTTTTGTTTTATCTTTCAGACACTCTAGTAAAGTCACAGCCAGAGCAAAGCTGCAAGTGTCTCTACCTGATCAACGTCACCTGAGATGTCAGTGCATTCTAAACAGATTCTTAGTGCAATAGATTTAAGTTATATATAGACTATAAGGTGAATAGAAAGCTGGCTAGATCGTCAGGCTCAACAGGTAGTGATCAATGGCTCCATGTCTAGTTGGCAGCCGGTATCAAGCAGAGTGCCCCGAGGGTCGGCACTGGGACTAGTTTTGTTTAATATCTTCATTAATGATCTGGAGGATGGTGTGGATTGCACCCTCAGCAAGTTTGCAGATGACACTAAATTGGGAGGAGTGGTAGATATATTGGAGGGTAGGGATAAGATACAGAGGGACCTAGACAAATTAGAGGATTGGGCCAAAAGAAATCTGATGAGGTTCAAGAAGGACAAGTGCAGAGTCCTGCACTTAGGCGGAAGAATCCCATACACTGCTACAGACTAGGGGCCGAGTGGCTAGGCAGCAGTTCTGCAGAAAAGGACCTAGGGGTTATGGTGGACGAGAAGCTGGATATGAGTCAACCGTGTGCCCTTGTTGCCAAGAAGGCTAACAGCATTTTGGGCTGTATAATAAGAGCATTGCCAGCAGATCGAGGGACGTGATCATTCTCCTCTATTCGGCATTGGTGAGGCCTCATCTGGAGTACTGTGTCCAGTTTTGGGCCCCACACTACAAGAAGGATGTGGAAAAATTGGAAAGAGTCCAGCGGAGGGCAACAAAAATGATTAGGGGGCTGGAGACATGACTTATGAGGAGAGGCTGAGGGAACTGGGATTATTTAGTCTGCAGAAGAGAAGAATGAAGGGGGATTTGATAGCTGCTTTCAACTACCTGAAAGGGGGTTCCAAAGAGGATGGATCTAGACTGTTCTCAGTGGTGGTAGTTGATAGAACAAGGAGCAATGGCCTCAAGTTGCAGTGGGGGAGGTTTAGGTTGGATATTAGGAAAAACTTTTTCCCTCGGAGGGTGGTGAAACACTGGAATGCGTTACCTAGGGAGGTGGTGGAATCTCCTTCCTTAGAGGTTTTTAAGGCCCTGCTTGACAAAGCCCTGGCTGGGATGATTTAGTTGGGGATTGGTCCTGCTTTGAGCAGGGGGTTGGACTAGATGACCTCCTGAGGTCCCTTCCAACCCTGATATTCTATAATTCTATATGTGCTGTTCCAAGCATGCTGCTTCTTTAACATAAGCAATAGTAAACAGACAGTGAAAATTTAACATAAGCTGTGAAAACAGACAGACAGTTTACTTTTTTCGCAAAACCCACTGTGCCTCAATTAACTTTTTTTTAAATTAACATAACTGGAAGGGAATGCCTCAATCTTTCCTGGACTTTTACCAGCACCAGTCTGTCAGGCGTAATACAATATAGCTGTTGCTGTATTTAGAAAGGATTCAGAAGTCAGGTTTGTCAGGAGAGAAGAGCTTTCACACTGTACAACAGCTCAGACTAAGGCTGTTCATGCTTCTAGAACTATTGAGCCAGACCCTCGGCTAGTGTAAGTCAGTGTAGCTCCATTGACTTCAACAGAGCTACAGTAAATTACACTGGTTGCAGGACTGGACCATGTAGTACACAAGGGACATGGCTAAAGGCTTAACCGAGGCATTAGCATGGGGCCTGAGGCTGTACTCAGTGACATAAAGCAGTGATGTCACTGGCTTTGATGGGCACAGGAGTAGGCCCATAGTCACTCCCAGGATCACATTACACTATCTCCATTGCACAGTCAGTCCCTGACTTGACACAGGATGCCTGCTCTGACAGCTGTGACCATGAGATGGTCTAATACAGGCAGTTTGCTATGTACTTAGCCCCACTTTTAAGCACCTGTAAGATACTGTGAAGTTGTTCCTTGCTCAGAAAAAATGTACATTACTTCACGTCTGAATCAGAGGGGCCCTTTCCCTCAGCGTTCTTGACTGCTACAAATCAGCACTTCTTAGGCCAGATTCACTTGTACACCCGCTAGCTAATTTGTGCTGCTCTGGTGATGCAAATCAGTGGTAAACCCAGCATAGCCAACCAGTTAAACTGGAATTTGGGCTGCTTTGCAATGTCTGGGCAGTACAAAGCAGCTGAAGTGTATTGCTGAATGTGTCTCATTATGAGCTGCGGCAAGTCCTATGTAGGCATCTTCCCAACATGCCTACACACTAGTTAACACGTGTTACCAAGATCCCTTGCTGAACTACAAGGTTTCAGAATTATTTACTTGTATAGAAGGAGTGTCGGAGCAGAAATGTAGTTAGTGGACAGTGTTTATGTAATGTGCTTGTTTTGCAGCTTGGGACCATATCTTACAGTCATTCAAATTAAGTGCTGTAAATGAGATTGTTTTACAACCACTCAATTGCACGATACAAGAACATGATGACAAAAGCCAGGCATAAAATGGTGTTAAGTTAACCATTAACTATAATGGCTAATAAATGTGTTGTAATATGGAGCCTTTTAGTGGTGTTGCTATCACCACTGAATGACATCTAACTCAACTCAGGGGGACAGGAAGCAAAAAAAGTTTACGAGGGCTTGCATAAAAGAGAGTGACAGAACTGAGAGAGTGTGGGTTTGTGTGAGAAAAAATAACACATTTGTGTAACCTTCCTAGACCAATAGGTTCCCACACCTAGGTGTGAATTTCAAATTTGAGTGTTTGGATACATAAGCAAAAAGCACTTGCCTGATGAGCCAATTTTACCTGGAAAAATGCTCATGCTTTGACAGCAATGATAATGGGGGAGGGATAGCTCAGTGGTTTGAGCATTGGCCTGCTAAACCCAGGGTTGTGAGCTCAATCCTTGAGGGGGCCATTTAGGGATCTGGGGCAAAAATTGGGGATTGGTCCTGCTTTGAGCAGGGGGTTGGACTAGATGACCTCCTGAGGTCCCTTCTAACCCTGATATTCTATAAACCTTTCACAGGAAGGAAGGGTCTGTGCACTGTGCCATTGAGAGTAACATGAAGAAGGAAATCTAGAATAAGGAGCAAATCCACAACCAAATACCCAGCCTTGGCAGATCAGCTGAGTTAGCAGTGAGCCTGTCCTCCAGCACGATGTTGAGGGAAGTACCATCTTTTGCCTACTAGCTACTGCACTCCAGAAAAATAATAGTAAGGACATTTGGGCATCTGAGCTAGGAGCATGGGCAGGAGGAGGCTGTGAGGAGGTTTGTAGGATTTATCAGTGCCTGGAAAGAGGACATCAAATATGCAAACAAATTGCTAGAAAGAGCAGTCATATTGTTTGTAACAGAGAGCGTCCAACACCTCCTATATAGAATTCAGCTAGATATTTCCATGTTGATCTGTGATTTGTTAAACAAAACATGACATAGTAACAGAATGAATACACTAATCTGGATTTACTCACTGCATTGTTCCCAAGTGCTGATTTCAGACTGATCCTCACTTTGATTGCATTGAGAGAATCTGATTTAAAAAGAAAAAAAGCACTGCATCACAACTGCAAAGTCTTTTCCATAAAGCTGCTGTATAGCCAAGTGAGATGATGAGGTGATTTTGTTTTACTGATAGTTTTTACCCTCCCCAGGCTAATGAAGGTATCAGATACAACACTGTTCTCAGCCACTAGGATATGCTGCATTCTCCCATACTGACTGTGGCTACAGGTGTGTGTCTCACATGTGCTTCAGCATTTGATGTAGTGGTGCTGGGCTGAATAAAGCATTTTACTACTACTCTCACTTCTTGGGCACCCTCTTTGTTGTGGCCAGTAATGGAGAGCCAGGGAGAGATGGCATTTAACATTCCAAATTGGCTTGCCCATCCTGAGCCTGATTGCCTTCCAGCTCTGATGACAGAGAGTCTAGATGAGTTCTCACCAGCTCGGCAGATGTGAAGCATGCTCAGTAGGCTCAAGCAAGGGTTATAATACCTACAAACCCAAACCACTATTCTCCCTTCATTCTGATCATCCGTCCTGAGTTTTTAGCACTGCCAATGTAAAAAGGCTTTTTAAAGTGACTTTTGTCAACAATTCATTATCAGGGTCAAGTGCTCAGTTTCTGGGAATTAGATGAATCTGTGACAGGCAGTTGATGGCCACCGTGGTCCCTGAGTATCCTGACTCTCCAGCTTTGGGAGTGATGAAGTCAATGAACTTTTGCATGAGCAACTCTTACTGATGGGTCCCAGGGCCATAGACGTTGCTTGTTGCCTCTCCCAACTGCCAGATTCAACAACTGTGGAAAGAGAAAGGGGGCATGGGTTGAGGAGAAATTGTATTGTCAAGCATTCTGAATTACATATAAAACCATTACGTACATGGAGTCCAGAGTGCATTCCAGCCAACAGATCTGCCACTATTGTTCTTTATCAGCCACTGATGTAAGGGTTCAAAGTAGTGGAGCAAGGGTTTTGCATTCATCTTCTGTTCTCCTGTTATACTTTCTAGTGCCTGGGTCCAGGGCTGTGATCTCCCCAAGACAAGCATGTCCCTGGGTATCGAAGGATCAATGATTATTGCTAGATTCCATCTGTGCACAGATTATATGTACGCACTCATATGAATGCAAATAAATTCCCTTCTCATTGATAGGAGACTAAACCCCTATGGGTCAGATCCTCAGCTGGTATAAGTCTGCATAACTCCACTGGAATTAGCCAAGGAAACAGACTTTAATGTCGAGCCAAGTTTATCCCTGGTGTAACCCCATTGGCTTCAGTAACTTAAGTGGCTTTACAGCCAGGATGAATTTGGCCCAGTTATATTCAATCTCCTTTTATATAACAAATTGTGTGTTTTGTTACCGCAGTTTGTGACCAGCTGCCGTGGAATTAGTAATGTCACATGTGTAAAGAGGACCTGTATGGTTAGCAGCCTTGCAAAGTGCCTCCTGAAACTGGAACTGATAAATGGTCCTTGTGTAATATCTAAAAGAAAAGAGAAAAAAGAACAAAAGCCATACTTTGTGTTACCCAGCTCACACTGGAGCAGCAAATAGCCTTGCCCTTTGGAATGGACTGCAATTTAGATTAACGCTCCTGCGGTGACCCTGGGCACTTTGGAGAGAAAGACAAAACACTAATGACGAGCTGGGCCAAACATCCTGATAATGTTCAAATGCCAAAATCATAAGAGCTAAGATGTGCTCTCCGTTACAATGGGCCCTAGCTGGAGTAAGTGAAGTTACAGAGACTCTGATTCTCCACTCTAGCTGAGCACAGCTGGGATCATTTGGATGGAGGAGCCCCAGGGAGCCAGCTGCAGCTCTCTGAGTCAGGGCTGTACAGGGACATCCCTAATGTATGTCACTGGCACTAGCATCTGATCCTTCAGGGGCCTGCTCCCCTGGTTCTTTAGGCACCTGAATCCAGTGAAGGACTTCCAGCGTTCTCCCTCCTTCCCCTTATGGTGAGGATCAGAGAGGCAGCTGGCATAGGAAACAACAGAGCCATCTCCACCAACATTACAGCAGCAGAAAGTTCCTCTGCACAGCAAGAAATTGCTTCTGGGCATCTCCTGTCGCATTACGCCATACGAGAATCCGGCCCTAACAAGTCTGCGGGTCTGATCCAATGCCCATTGAAGTCACTGGAAAGATTCCCATTGACTTCCGGAGGCCTTAGGCCAGGGCTTAACCAAAAGAAGAATTTGGCTTTAACACTCTGAATGAAGTATTTGAGCAAGCTGCTGCTTGTCATCTAGGAGTTAAATGATGATCATAAAGGTACCTTATGAAAGAGTAATCATTGGCCACATGGAACAGAGCAGCTGGGTCACAGTATGTTTCATCGTGAGGCAGTGGTTCAACCACACCCACTACTTCTCGCCTGTGGGTAGGGGAAGAAAAAATTAGAGGCATTCCCATTACTAGTTCTTGAGAAAAATATAGACTGACCTTTCCACATGGCAGCTGCTGTTTGTAGCAGTCATCACTGCTGGCATCTCCCTTACCTTCCAAACACGGTCATAACAAAGCTAAATAAACTAGGCTCCTAAACTGCTATTGGGCTGTCCATGGAACTACTGTGCATGGGACTATTGGACCTAAACATTAACCCTGACTGGAAACTCAAATGTAAGAAGTGAGTGAAAATGTCACAATAATCTAGAACTTTTTGCCAGTTTGAAAATTAACCATGGTAAACAGGTTTTTTTATGATAAATGTTATGAATAAATGCAAGAAAACCAGGCAGGTCAACTAGACTAGTCCAAACAAAAAGAGGCGACTGATATCATTCAAGGACTGTTGAAATGATGCTTTGTAACAACAAGAAGAGGTGTCGTCTGAAATTAATGAACTAAAATTGGTGTGGTGGATATTAGGACTAATTGATGGACAAAATAAAGAGGGAATGAACTATGCCACTCACTTGTCCCCTTTGGTGGTTCCTTAAAAAAAGACTTTGAAAAAAAATTCATCTCCTTTTCCACCTTGTATCCCAGTTGGTCTCATCTGCTCATCTTCCCTAACCCCATGATAAAAGGAGCTGACCAGTCTGAAAGACTTTCTTCCTGAGAGGAAGGCCACTAGGCCTTGCTCTTGTTCAAAGAACTTTGTTTTTCACTTTTCAGAGTAACAGCCATGTTAGTCTGTATTCGCAAAAAGAAAAGGAGTACTTGTGGCACCTTAGAGACTAACCAATTTATTTGAGCATAAGCTTTCGTGAGCTACAGCTCATGATGCATCCGATGAAGTGAGCTGTAGCTCACGAAAGCTTATGCTCAAATAAATTGGTTAGTCTCTAAGGTGCCACAAGTACTCCTTTTCTTTTTGTTTTTCACTTGTGAGTCCTGGAAATCATATCATGACATCCAGGCCTCAGCCCATCAGTGGGGATACCTAATTGCCAGCATTGAAAAGGCACGTAAGATCCTGTTCTGTTCCACTCCTCTTGTGTTGCTTTCCCCATCTCCCCCTTCCTCCTATCCTATCTCAATTTTTCATCAAATCCTGAAATCAACTGCATTGCATCAGCACAGTGGGATGAGATGACCACAATTCTGTCCTGTTTAAGGAGAAAAGACCCAACCAGATTATGCCCCATGGTCCAAGCAACAGGTGCCCTGATTGGCCTGCCAGCCAAAGCATCCATTCGTGACTCACCAGCCTTCCAGTGTTCCAAAGACATCAACAGAAGCCATATTTCCCTCACCCTTTCTATCCCATCTCTCCTCCACCTTCTGTCTGTGTGTTTGTTAGAAACAGGAGGCATTTTACCCAACAGGACTGAAAGTGAAATTAACCCTTTCCTTTTCATCAAAGTAAGTTTGTTCTCCGAATAGAAGAAACTGATATTTTGCCTCCAAATGGAGAGAAACTTTAAAGGTTTAAGTTAATTTTACATACTACTCTATTTCATTTTCAATATAAGTACTTGCTTTAATTTATTGTTCTTCCATCTGTTTCAGCTTTAGAATGAATGCTTTTGGGTGTTTGCTAAGGAACTGAGTAAAACCAAGGCCTCCGTAGAAGAAAACTCCAAACCTAAGTATCTATGTTTTAATGTTGGATTGTGAAAGAGTTTATAACATTGCTAACTTTTTTTACCTTTGAAATCAATACAACAGAACTCACAGTGATGTCAATGGTGGCACGGCTTCAAAATGAATAGCAGGATATGGCCCTTTGACATAAAAGATTAAAAACCAAAGGATTTATGTTAAGATGGGGTAGGAAAGGTAAAATCATTGTTGTAAAATATTCCACAATCAATTGGCTTCACACTCCGCTTGTCATCGGTCTGATGCATAGCCCATTGAACCAAAGACACCATGATGAGGTGTCAACCCCATGCAAGGCCTGAATAGAGAGAAGGCCTATTAACCTTGTGACACGCTGCAGCTGAGGGAGAGTCAGCATTGAAAAGGTCTAATTGATGATGAAGCCCAGCTGGGCAAGGGGCAGGCTAAACTGCTATAAAACCAGGAAGGAGAAAGTAAGGAGGGTTGTAGTTAGAGAAGGTTGACAGTCACCTTTTGGGCTTAGAGAGGTAAAGGAGGAAACTGGGGGTGAATTGAAGCCCTGGGATCCAGGCCTTGACGGAAGGGCATATCCAGAGAAGGGTGGAAAAGGAGCATGATAGGGATGAAGTAGAGGAAGTATCCCAGAGAAACAGCAGCAAGGTTTTGGACAGTGCAGAATTTAGCTGCTGGTTGTGGGGTCCCTGGGCTGGAACCTGGTGTAATGGGCAGGCCTGGGTTCCCCTACCAGCCACTGGGGAAGTGGCACAGAGTGGGCAGTGGAGCAGAAGACAGCCTAGGATAGTCATCCAATGGGACTTGGATCTCCCAGGAGAGGAGGATTATAGTGATCTGACCAGAGAGCCAAGCCATGAAAAAGGAATACCCTGAGCAATAAAGAGGGAGTAATCTGATGAGGGAGAGGGAAAGAGAAAGAGACACCCTGGGGTGTGAAACTAAAGGAGGTGGTGTCAAAGAAGGCATGAGCTAATCCCCAGATGGGCCACAAGGAGGCACCACAGCAGTGAGCAGCAAACCCTGTGATGAATGTGGGCATAATAAGCATCCCTGAGACAAGTGGAGTGAGAAACTATGCATGTCGGTCACCTCTGAGATGAGGGGAGTGTGAGGGATAGTGCATAACAGTCACCACTGATACAAGGGAAAAGTGAGGGGCCACAGCAGCTGTAGAAGAAGTAAAGGGACTATGGAGCTGCTGCATATGGAGGCCTTTTTTGGAGAAGGCCAGTATACCCTCCTGAAATGGATGCAGAGTTTTTGCTCCTGTTTAAGGGGAATGAAAAGCAATCATGGGGCTCCAGGCACTGCTTCTGCAGAACCAGCAGAGACAGGGGGAGGCCCAGTTATAACTGCAGGGG
The DNA here is from genome assembly GCF_965152235.1 of Eretmochelys imbricata. Lineage (NCBI taxonomy): Eukaryota > Metazoa > Chordata > Testudines > Cheloniidae > Eretmochelys > Eretmochelys imbricata. The sequence continues at coordinate 138,330,864 of NC_135572.1, forward strand.
TATTTAATGAAGCTAGCAGAAAAGCGGAAATCTTTATTTAAGATCCTATGGGGAAAAGTGAGCTAGGGCTGAAGAGGCTGGGAACAGAAAAAGTGCTCAGAGGCCTGGTCAAGAGTGTGTATTACACTGCAGGCAGTGGGGACAGTTGAAAAGGGAATGTCCCTGTGTGTATCAGGACAAGGGGTCTTGCATGGAAAGGAGGGATGCAGAAAAGCCCCAAAGAGTGCCATCTCCTGAAGGAGTAGGAAAAGGAGGGATCTGTTTTGTCTGTGGGAAATGGGAGCAAGTGCAGAGGCACTGTCTTCACACAAAGAGAAACTAGCAGGAAAAGAGCAAACGATCGAGAAAGGAATGGAAGGATGAGCCAGAGGCCCATAGAAAGTGCACAACGGTAGTCGAGAGGACCTAGAGGGTGAGGAGAGATTGGAGGGAAGAAAGAGTCTGCCAAAGACAAAGTTAAAGGATACAAGGACAAACACGGAGAGTAACCAGAATGCAGTGGGAACTCAGACCCCGGGGAGAAAGAGAGCTGGGGGAGTCTGCAGAGCCAGGGCAAAAGCTACAAGAGAGGCTGGCAGCTGCAGAGTAAGCCTTGCAAGTGGCTTCGCAAGACTTAGAATTCCAGAGGGAAAAGTTTCAGGACACCATGGAGGAGAAGGGTAGACTGCTCCTTATGGTGGGCAATCTAGAGCAGAAGCAAGGTAACTAGCTCCAACAACTCCAAGGGGAAAGGCATCCATACCCCCCAGGGTTACAGACTGGAGTGGGAGGGTATGTGATGGGTATCTGCCCCACACAAGGCCTGAGTAGAGAGAAAGGACCAATTAACCCTGTGACAGGCTGCACCTGGGAGAGAGTCAGGGCTGATTGATGAAGCCCAGCTGGGCAAGGGGCAGGCTAAGCTGCTATAAAGTATACAGTAAAGTAGAGCGTAAGAGGGAGGCTGCAGTAGAGAAAGCAGATGGTCACTTTCTGGGCTTAGAGAAGGAAAGGAGGAACCTGGGGGAGAATAGAAGCTCTGAGATCTGGGCCCTGAGGAAAGGGCACAAACCCAAAGGAGACTGACACAAGCAAAGTGGGAAGCAGCCCAGGGAAAGAGCAGCAAGGTTTTGGACAGTGCCGACCTTGGCCACTGGTTGTAGGATCCCTGCCTGGAACCGAGACTAGTGGGCAAGCCCGGGTTCCCTCCTAGCCACTGGGGAAGTAGCACAGACAGGGCAGTGGAGCAGAAGATGGCCTAGGACAGCCATCCAATGGAACTTTGATACCCCAGAAGAGGAGGACTATAGTGACCTGGGCGAAGGGCCAAGCCAGGAAGAGGGAGCACCTGGAGTGGTGAAAAGGGAGTAACCTGACTGCAGAGGGCAAGTGCGAGTGATACCATGGGGAGAGAAACCAAAGGAGAGGGCATCAGACTGGTCATGAGATAATCCGCAGAAGGAGGTGCCACAGCGGTGAGTTGTGAACACTGTGACAGACACCCATTACACTGAATGGGCTTGGGAAGCAGGTTCCAGAAAGTGCATTAGTGATATTGAGCAACATCCCATGAGGTAAGTGAATACCATTATTATCTCCATTTTACACATGGGGTAAGTGTGAAACACTGAGAAGTTAAAAGGTCTGTGACAGAGATGGGATTAGAAAGCAGGTCTCTTGCCTGCTGTGCCTTTGGAGTGGAGAAATATAGCTCCTTTTTTTCCTCACGAATAGCTGATTTCCCAAACTGTACCATGGAGAAAGACCTCTTTCAGCATACCTAAATCTCTGAAACTGCAGACATTTAGTCCATACAGGTGTATGAAGACCAAGAACATTATCTACCAGTGGATAGCATTTCAGTGCCTCTGTGACAGAGCTGTTTACTTTTGCTAACTAATTTGGCATTCCCTTCCACTTCCCTGGCGCCTCTGGTACTCCTGAAAATGAAAACTGAACGATCCCTGAAACCCTCTTCCTCAAAAGTTCTTCTTCCTGTTTCCCCGCACTTACTTCATCTCCCACCACTTCTTCATCCATTCACCTTTTGGAATGTCACCTCTAAATACCATCCATCGCCACTTCTCTAGCATGTAAGTAAAAGGCATTGTTCCAACAATAGTGAGGGCTTGTTTGAGTAGGAAGTTGATATCCGTTTCTGAAAAAAGAGCACAATGTAACTGTTAAGGTGATGATGAATACATGACCAGGCTACTAATGTTGCGTCCTTCACCATACATAGCTAATGAGTACATCTGCTTAGAAAATTTTAGTGAAACACAAACAAACAAACCCAAAGAAACCCAGGAAGATATTGTTATGCAAATTTGGATTTTTTTCCCTCTTTTTGCTCCAATTCTACTTTCTAAACATTCATAATCCCTGTGGCTTTTGTTGCAACATTATTTTGTTGTATTTATTTAGTTGAGATGGCCCTGGACTCAAGAGTTTGGATCCAAATCCTAATCTGCATTTCCCCAAATTTTGGAGGATTTTGGATTGAGGGATTTGATTTAGGCTCATCTTCATCATGTAATAATCAACTGGACAAGCCAGACAAATTCAGCTGTGAAGAAGAAGTTGGACAAAGCAGCCCTTTACATTTTGATATAGATTTGCATAGCTTTATGCAAACAAAGTACAAGGATCACCACTAATCTTACTGTGCTGTGAAGATTTCCTCAATAATTATTCAATTCTGAAGTTAGTGAAGAACTACCAGTTTACTTCTAAATTCTTGCAGTAGCATCAAATGAGTGGTGCATTACAAATAAGCGCTTCCCGGTTCATGAAGTCATTTTGGAAATGAACATACTGTGATATGTAACTGAGCTGTAATTCTCAAAAGCATCTAAGTCACTCACTCGTCTTACAGACTTACTCATCCTCTGCTACAAAATATGGCATGAATACATTTTTATTAGTTACCGTTGTCTTCCTGAAAAGTAGATTCTAGAAGGTCAAGTGATTTCAAATGCTTTGGAGTAGCTGCAGACAGTGACATGATTTCTCCTACTGCTTCATGAAATCCTTCGTTAGCGCCACTTCTCAGCAGGAAAGAGAGGTTGGAATATGCCATATCATACTCTATATGCCCCATCTCATGATGTGCTGTCAAGAAGTCATCCATACTCACTTTAGTGCACATCTTGATCCTGCATTCCAATGCAAAGCATTTAAAATTAAATAAAGATACTGGCAGAGCTATACCATTTGCTTGGTACTGGATGCTGTAGTCGTGGCTGCAAAACACCTTAAATAACTCACTTACTAACCCCCTGGTGTATTTCATGTTTATCGTTTTCTAAAACATTCGCCTTTTGGTCTGTTCTATGTTTGATCCCTGCCTAAAGGTGATTTTGGGGGAAAGTTTTAAGTAAAATTCCTTTGGCTATTATTGAATTCTGCAGAGGTAAAATGAATATTGCCAGGCATTTTGTATGCAGCCATTTTTTACTACGCTGAAAGCTGGCACATTAACAGTGCTTATTAAGGAGAATCTCTGCCAAGTTTACATAATTGGTTGAATAATTAATACAGTAAGAAATTAACAAATATTGGCGGCTGCATATAGAACTCTTTTTAGCCTGAGTATTTATAAACGTACAGATTCACGTTGAACATATTCATTTTTTGTCAATATGCATTATTAACACTTCTGCTGCTACATGGAGATTTACGGCTTTATTGCACCCTTATGACTAGCTGGACTGTGCAAACTGCATACAGCCCAGAGTAAGGTGTGGTGCAGAGTTAGATCAACACTGGGGAGCTCCAGGAGGGTTTGTGCCTTAGAGGAAAGGTAGCTTATCTCTGAAGTTAAAGGACATGGCCAAGTCACAGAAAGTTGGTTTTAGAACCAAAATCTTTACACCCAGGTTTCCTTTCTCTGCTAAGCCTCTGTATAATCCACTTGAACACAGCGCCTTCCAAGCAAATTAATTACCCTTTCTGTGTCTCTATTCCCTGCTGTGGATGGTACTTTGTACCCACCTACGGCAGCAGTTTTCTATCTCTTGATCTCAGAACACTTTATAGAGACGCATAAGCACCATTTGCCACAATTTACAGTTGGGGTAGCTAAGACACGATTTGCCCGGGGGCCATTATGATATGTGAATAAGACATAGGGCGTAACAGGCAAGAGACCTGCTTTCTAATTGCCTCTCTGCCACAGACTCTGTCATTTCACTCTGGTGTTTGTTACCCCATGTGTGAAATGGAGATGTTGATTTCTGCTCACCTCATGTGGGTGTTGAGGCCTCACTATGTAATGTTTATGAAGTGGCAGTTAAGGACAAAGTACATACAGCACATAGTGACATACATGTGCTAAATTATGAAAGCATGTGATGAGCTGAATATATCATGAATCTTGGATCACCTCCCCTGGACTCTGCTCACTAATCCATCTCACCCAAAGCTACTCCTGACATTTCACACCTTCATACAACTGCTATTTCATAAAACCCCACCAGACAAATTGTTCTTTCCCCTCAAATGTGCCTTCCCTTCACTGTCACCAAATTACATTGGTAGATGGTCCAGGACTGGAAATTTTCACACCTAGATCAATGACTGATATCTGGTGACCCACCACTGGTCCAATTCTCTCCTTGCAGGCTATTGGTAACTACCATTGATTTCAAGGGAAGATACAACCTGCTCCAATGGGTCTCATTATAGATAAATCCACATTCTCGCTGAATATGAAGCAGATACATGGGGAACAAATTTTCACTGATTTGCATCCCACGTGGTCCCCGTGAAGTTAATAGGCTAAGCACTGTCCTTTTTTGATAATTGTGTTAAAGTCCCACAACACAGTTGTTCTATCACTAACTTATATGAACACACTCCTCTGTTTAATAGAAGAGAGTAGCCCATTGATTTTACAGAAAAATGTTACAAAATCCAGTTTAGATTCCCCTAACCACCCTAAATCTGCCCCCTGCCAAAAATATTAGAGAAGTAAGGAAAAGATAAAATTAAAATAGCACTTTTCCCTGGTGCACTTGACTAGATATCAAAGAATCATAGAAATGTAAGGCTGGAAGGGACCTCAAGAGTTCATCCGGTCTAGCTCCCTGTGCTGAGGCAGGACCAAGTATACCTAGATCATCCCTGACAAGTGTTTGTCTAATCTCGTTTTAGAAACCTCCAGTGACTGGGATTCCACAACCTCCCTGGGTAACCTATGCTAGTACTTAACCACACTTACAGTTAGAAAGTTTTTTCCTCTTATATAACCTAAATCCCTCTTGCTACAAACTAAGCCAGTTACTACTTGTCCTCCCCTCATTGGGCATGGAGAACTAGAGATCACTGCCCTCTTCATAGCAACCTTTTACATCTTTGAAGAGAAATGTGAAGATTCTATGAGTACCCATAGGAAAGAATTACAATTGTTACAGTACCTATAATCCTTTTTTCCCATATCCCAAGCTGTCGGATGGCAAACAACCTTTCTGCCATCGTTAGGCTCTGTAATCATAGAGTTGTTCCAGAAGTCTTCAGTCATTTCATAGAGGCCAACAGAGATGAAAAAATCCTCAGCAGCCTTAAATATTTTTGTTGCATCCCAATTCTGAAACAAACAATGATATTCACTGATAATATTAGCCAATCATTCTATAGCTAGATATTTCTCACAGTCCAGTAGAACAGATTCTCGTCTGAAAAGTGATTCTGAAAAACAGCATCACAGTCCCCATACTTATTGTATTTCAGTGACTTCAAACCAAAGTCTTACAGTTTGCAAGTAAGTTGGTAGCTTACTGCCAGCCCTGAAAACTCATTACAGGAGCTGAGTCAAGCTGACTTATGGATCACCATCAATAATCAGGTTTCCGCAGTCAAAGCTAGCCTATTGATAATGTATGAACCAGAACAGAAAAGCATTAACAGGAGTGAAAAGCAGTAAAATATTAGTTCTGTCAGTAATGTACACAGATATAGGGTCCGATTCTCCCCTCTCAGTGGTGTAAGTCTGGAGTAACTTGTTGAAGGCAGTGGAGTGGCAGTGTTGTAAAACCAGTGTGAAAGGGAAATTGGATCTGTAACTCAGAATACAAACAGACAGCAGAGCTGAGTAAAAATGGGTTCAATTTTAGAGTCATTTATCTGATCATAACTGTACTTGAAAGTTAGTTTAAAAACCTTCATTTGAATTTCATTCTGCAATTTTACTTATTCTAAATAGGGGGAGCTCTTTATTGGCCTATGAGTATGGCAGCCATAAAGTCAGAGGCTTTAAAATTAGGGGAGTAGGATAGTCCAGTGAGGGTGTTAGCCTGAGACACAGATGCTCTGGATTCAATTCCCTTCTCTGCTATAGACATCCTGGATGACATTGGGCAAGTCACTTAAGGCTTGTCTACATGGGGGTGGGTGTGTGTGTGGAAAGCTCACAGGAGCTGGCGTGCACTAGCTCTTCCACACTAATTTCCAGTGTGGATACTCTTACTACGTACTAAGAGTGCCTTTGTGCACATTAGCTTAATGCACTTTGCAAGCGTACTAAGCTAAGCCACCTGAGGGCACTCTTAGGCCATGTCTACACAACAAAGTTAAGTCGACATATTTATGTAAGTCGACATCGAGCCTCCAAATTAAGCAAATCGATCTTGCATGTTCACACCACCCTCATTGTGTTGGTGGAGTGCGTCCTCACTAGCAGTGTGCAGTAAGAGTGTCCACCTGGGGAGTTAGTGAAGAGTTGTAAATTCACAACTTCACAATTTACTGCACACTAGGCTTCACTGTGTAGATAAGCCCCTAGTCTCCCTGTGCCTAAATTCCCCACCTGTAAAATGGGGATAACAGAACTTCCCTACCTTACCAGGAGTGTCATGAGAATAAATCCATTAAAGATTGGGTTCAGGTACTCTGGCAATGGGACCATATTAGTGGAGCTTCTTATCCAAGAAGTGGGTATATTTAGGATAAATAGTTAAATGTTAAATAGTAAGCTCTCCTGATTGTAGATTTGCCTGAATTTCATTCATTTTACAAAAACAAACATTTGACTAAACATCACAGAACATTATTATTGTTACGCCTCGAGGCCCCAACCAGGTTCAGGGTCTTATTGTGCAAGGCACTGTATAACACATAAAAGACAGTCACTGTCCTTACACCTTACAATCTAAAGATGCAAGACTGGCAGAGCTGGGAAAAAGGATACAACATACAAGCAGATTGATCAGGGCAATTGTCTTGTTAGTGCAATGATTTCTTGGGTGGGATTTTATTTACTGGGATTTTTATACACAAAACATGGAACAGATGCAGAAGAGGGAAAGGGAGTTGGAACTGAGACTAGACAGTGGAAGAGGATGGGGAGAGGGAGAGAGGGAGGGGAATAGAATAGTGAGGGAGAGGGGAACAGATGGGAAGTGAATGGATAAACACAGGGGAAGAGTAAAGGAAACAATAAAAGGGAGTGTAGGAAATAATTCTGTGCCTGAAGCATGACTATACCTAAGACCAGCCCTGGTTTCCAGGGGGATGGCTGAAGTATTCTATTTAATAAACTACCTAAAAACATCATTTAAAGAACCATGAGAATAGCAGCAAAACCATATTTGCAGCTTGACATCTCATTAGAAGTCTTACCTTTTTAACCATTTCAGAAGTTACATCAATGTTTGGTTTGTCTGGATAGGGGACTGTCAAGGCATACAAATTAGTCCAAAATCTACCCCACATGTCACCTTCAACAGAGAAGGGAAAGTTACAAATTAATTAAATAGTATACTATCTACCATGCTCAAAGTCATCACCAGATTGTTGGGTTTGTATCATAACAGGTGTAAGGATTTTCACACATGTAAGCTAGGACCTGATGCAAAGCCCATTGGAATTAATGGGAGTCCTTACATTAACGTTAATGGGCTTTGCATCAGGCACGTTATTATTTATTATTATTATGTTAGCTCCTAGGAACCCCAGTCATGGATCAAGGCCTCATTGTACTAGATGCTGTACAAAGACAGAACACAATGGTCCCTGTTCCAAGAGCTTAAAATCTAAGTATGAGACAACAGATGGATAGACATAGACAGGATATATTTAATATAATGATACCACAAGTAGACTATTTTAGAAAATATATATATATATAAAAGTTTTATTTGCCATACCAAAATTATTTCAACCTCAAAGGTGCTAATTTCTTCAATGAAAAACAAACACCATCATTCCCTGAGATAAACTACCTCTTACCATACAGCTTCAGGACCATTTCAAATTGAAACAACTGAGCATCCACTGCATTTCTATGTGTAATACTACAATTGATTATTTTCATTAACTGACATTCACATATGGCTAAATGTATACATTACATTAATGCAACATAAAAGTGGCACAGTTAAAATAAGAATGTCACGGTTAAGGTCAAGATTTTCAAAAAATGTGCCTAAAATCTTCTTCCGAAATAAGAATTTAGTAGTTTAGCTTTAGATACCCATTTCTGAGAATCTTGACCTAATTTCCTTTAATGACGTTAAATTGGCTACATTACATCGTGCCATTTTGGGGAGGCAATATGGTCTAATGGAAAGGGCACTGGATTGGAAGATAGGGGACCTGGGTTCTATTCCTACCTCTGCCTCTCACCAGCTGTATGAGCTTTGGAAATTGCTTCAACTCTCTATGCCTCTGTTTCCCCTCCCACTCTTTCTCTGTCTTGTCTTTCTAGATTGTAACCTCTGCAGGGCAGGCACTGTCTCTTTCACTGTGTGTTTGCACAGCACCTACTGGAATGGGACCCAAAATTATATCAAGAATCTGGATTCACATGCAGTTTAATGTCTTAATATTTATGTCTTAAATGGCACTGTCCTGCTCCCACAGCAGTAAGTGTCTACGAAATGAAGCTTCTATAATACAGATGTTTTTTCATACCGAGTAAATGAGCAGGAAGACATCCTGTTGAACTGATGCGGTCTGAGCCATAGACATTCTCCAGCCTGTACCTCACATAAGCATGTAGCTCCCGATATAAAGGTTTTATCTAAAAAAACGGGGATAGATCACAGAGCCATTAATTTGTCTAAGCCACCATCTAGAAATGCAGAGCCTCTAAGATTCAACCAACTGGATATTGTTTATTGTATTATCATGCACCTGTCCAATGTTCTAGGTGTATGTACACATTGTCATGTGGATACATTCTGAAATTTGCAATCCACTTGTTGTTGTTTGTCATCTTGTCCCACAATATTGATATCAGGCAATTCAAGAATGAATTTTGTGACTTTTACGGGGTCCGTTGTAAAGATCATCCTGACCTCATTGTGGTACTGGGGTGTTCCCAGAGGAAATGGCTGGCTAACAGGACCCTGGCAACCATATTCCCACCATTAAGTTGCATACGAGAGCTTGGAGACAAAATGCTACTGCAATCCAGCTTCCCATCAGTAAGGCCCTAATAGCACTGCACAGGTGTAAGGGAGGGAGGCATATCTATCCCTAAGCCATGGAATAGCTATGGAGCCATTCAATGGATGTCACTACAGTCCCCTGGCAGAATGCTCTCCTGTGAGGTTTCACACAGCCCCCACACAGGAGAAGGATGTAAGAAGCTGCATAGCATGTAGTCACACCCCTCATTCTCCTACCTCCTGCTCACTGCTGTACCTTTTGCAGTAAAAATGCACTGGTTCCACGGCAAAGGGTACCTTCTATGGTTGTGATGGAGGAAGCTAAATTTTCCCCTAAAAGACTAGATAAATATATAGGCTTTGTAACAAATTCAGGCCCTGTTGGAGCAAGGGGAGAAGGGAATTCCAGAAAAGAGTCCAGGTTCATATGAAACCTGCAAGTTCCATTTGAGCTTGCCCCAGGTTTGCTTTGAAGTCTTAAGTTCGTGAGAATGTGAAACTCCAGGTGAAACTGAAAGGACTGTGAGAGCAATAAATGGTATGAACAAAACCACCTGATTATGGTTTGTGGCGCCTACATTACCCAAGGCCAGTGGACTAGGCAGAGTTGTACTATTTCCCCATGGTACAGCTGTTTAAGTCACAAAACTTTCACAAATTACAAACCAGTGTAGAAATGACAAAATGAAACTTCAGAACAGTGGTTAAGAAAACTTCCACAACTTGACACTGAATCACTACCTGCTCAAATGTCGTTTCCACATCTTCAATCAGCTGATTACGGCTGTAGGCATATTCTGGGGAATTATCTACTTCATAATTTCCTCTCCAGTAATCTCCATAGTCAGAATACTCTGCAAAACAAAAGCATGCTCTTACTGAGACCAGAGTCCAGCCTGAAATTTAAACAATCTCTCCCTGTAAGGGAAGAGATGAAGTTACTAGTATTGGAACTGAAGGCATGAGTGTGTCCTCTGAGACGGTGGGAGGGAGGAAGCCACCCCATGGAAAAGCTCTGTTCCACTGCAGTTTAGATAGCCCAAGTCTCCAGGGACAGCAGAAACAGAAATTGCAGGAACTGTTTGAAGGACTGTTTGTGATTCATACTCATCAGAGAGGAAGAATAAAGAGACAGATTAGGCTAGAGTTCTTCATTAGATTAGGTGTCAAGGGAGAACAAAGACTTGGGTTCAGTTTCGGTGACAATGAAATCTCACAAATCAGTCTCATAAAACATATGCAGGACAGGCTGCCTCCAAACTAGACGTAGGAAAAAAGCCCTTTCTAGTTTTGAATCTACCTCAAGAGTACAACTACAGGGGCAAGCTCAGATCCTGGGATTCAAATTCAACATCCCCTCCATGAAATTTGATTGGGGAGGGGATGCTTCATGTTTAAAGCCCACTGTCTAGGCCCTCTCTAATACTGAGGGAGCTGGTAGCAAGGCCTCTAGTTAAAGTTGCCTTGACACTTTCCATTACAACCCTCCCTTTTCAATTGCTTGTAACTTTGACAAACATTTACCATTTGGACTTAAATTTTCCATGCTTGGGCACTGCCTCTACTTAGATTTTTTTGAGGAAGGATAAAATACAGGAAAGTAGACAGGTAGAGGTCTGGTTGCATGGGGAGAGAGATGAGTGGAATTGGAAATGTTTCAGAAAAGGGCAACAACAATGATTAGGAGTATGGAACAGCTTCCGTATGAGGAGGGATTAATAAGACTGGGACTTTTCAGCTTGGAAAAGAGACGACTAAGGGGGAATATGATAGAGGTATATTAAAATCGTGACTGGTGTGGTGAAAGTAAATAAGGAAGTGTTGTTTACTTCTTGTCATAACACAAGAATTAAGGGCACCATATGAAATTAATAGGCAGCAGGTTTATAACAAACAAAAGGAAGTATTTCTTCACACAACGCACAGCATCCTGTGGAATTCTTTGCCAGAGGATGTTGTGAAGGCCAAGACTATAACAGGGTTCAAAAAAGAACTCAATAAGTTCATGAAGGATAGGTCCATCAATGGCTGTTAACTAAGATGGGCAAGGATGGTGTTCCTAGCCTCTGTTTGCCAGAAGCTGGGAATGGGCAACAGGGGATGGATCACTTGATGATTACCTGTTCTGTTCATTCCCTCTGGGGCACCTGGCATTGGCCACTGTTGGAAGACAGGATACTGGGCTAGATGGACCTTTGGCCTGACCCAGTATGGCTGTTCTTATGTTCATATGATGTAGCTACACCTTGCTAGATATTATTTATATGCTATGGTATGATCTATCATAGAAGCTCTCAGGATAAAAACAACCCATCCAGGCTGCTGTTTCTTGAGAGGATGATCCTCTCTGATTGGTGGGAAGAAGATCTCTGAAAAGCATCACACTGCATAATCTTTTGTGCCTTAAATTAAAAATTCCTTCAACTGCTCAGATAATAGCTGCATCTGCACCTCACCTAGGCAAATTATTGGCTTCACTTCAGGTAGTGAAAGATACTGTGGTGTTATGGGAGTGAGATAAAATGCCAACAAAGACAGACCTCTTCGTTATGGTGTAAGACTGGTGAAATGTATCTGGTCGGATCACTGGCCTGATTCTCCGCTGCCTTGTACAGTTAGTCACATAGGAACATGGGTTGTCAGACTGCACAGGACCTCCTGGGTCATCGAATCCAGTCCCTGCTACTGCAGGCAACCCCATGATATAATCCCATTCATAAAATGATCCAGATCCATCTTAAAATCTAGTTAAGTTGTTTGCCCCTATTACTCCTTTTGGGAGGCTGTTCCAGAACCTCACTCCTCCGATGGTTAGAAACCTTTTTCTAATTTCCCGCCTAAATTTATTCATAGTCAGTTTATACCTACTTGTTCTTGTGCCAACATTGTCATTTAACTTAAACAGCTTTTCAACCCTCCCAGGTGTTTACTGCCCTGCTGTATTTTTAGACAGAAATCCTATCCTCCCCTCAGCCTTTGTTTTTCCAGGCTAAACAAACCAAGCTTTTTTAGTCGCCCCTCATGAGTTGGCTCTCAGCCCCAAGACAGATCCAGAAGGAACTTCACTAGTAACTGTCCTTCAGCCTGATAGCTCTCCTTTCAGTACAACTTGTTGTCTCCCCTTTAGCCAGTTCCTAGTTATTTCATCAAAAATACCAGACATGATCTACCTTTTGTAGTTTGACATGATCTACCTTTGGTAAACCCATGGTAGTTTGACATGATCTACCTTTGGTAAACCCATGTTGCGTTTTATCCCTTTTTCTGTTTACCTCCATTATCTAGTTTCCCTGATTTGAGAGCATTAAGCTCTGGTTTTTGCTACCACTTCAGAGGTGGTAATTTCCATTTCTGTACACTCATTCCTATTAGCCATCCTCCCACTGTTCTACTTTATCTTCCTTATGGAAAACTGAGCTGAGAGTTGTTGGGCCACACCTAGATTAGCCTTAGCCTCTACCCCATCCTCAAAGCATAGTGGCCTCACTTCTTTTCTTGTGCTTTTATTTATATGGTTAAAGAACTTTTTACTAATTGTTTTAATTTCCTTGGCATGGTCTAACTCAGCTTGGCTTTTTGGCAGTTCTCTCTTTATCCTTACACTTTCTGACCTCCGAGACATAGCTTTCTTTGCTGATCAATCCCATCTTCCATTCTTTATAGGCTCTCTAATTACCATGAATATCCTTTCTGAGGTTGTTATTCATCTCATTAGGTCCACAGCCCTTTGTTACTAGTTATTTCCCCTTGCTTGGGTTGCAAATTCCACATCGTTTTTGCACCTCTGACTTAAAGAAATTCCAAGCCGCCTCCACTTCTAAGTCCCTGAGCTCTTCTGTGCAGTTGACTTCACTACCTAGTTCCAGTAATTTCTCAAAGTGCGCCCTTTTGAAATCAAAAACCTTAGGGTATGTCTATACTACAGAGACTATACCAGCATAGGTATTTCACCGTAGCTATGCCAGCATGGCTCCCTGGTGTAGACACAGCCTACACTGACACAAGGGTTTTTTCTGTTGGTGTAAGGCAGAACCACCCTGAATGATGGGAACTATGTCAACTGAAGCATTCTTCCATTGACACAGCTGTGTCTACACTGTGGGGTTAGGCTGGCGTAGCTACGTTGGTCAGGGGTGTGGATTTTTCACAGGACGTATCTATGTTAACCAACTTTTAAGTTTAGACCAGGACTTTGCAGATTACACATGTATAAAGAGAGTTCAAAGTGCGTGCACAAGGCTACCCACCAGTGTGTGGAAGATCCTGGCTTTGTTTGGACACAAATGACTGCACAAGGTCTGAAGGGCTATGGAGAATCAGGCCTTCTCTGTTTCTGAAGGACAAAATAATTGCAATTGTAACTTACTATTAAGTCTTGCAGCCTCATTTTCCAACTCAACATAACGTTCATATAACGGTCTCATCTTCTTGCCAACTTCAGCTCTCCAGCCTTGCCATGCCCATAGTCTCTCAGAGTAATCAGTGCTGCTAGCCATAATAGCATCTAGCCCTGTCGTCATTTAAAAAAAAGAACCAGAGCCATAAATACAAGATGAATTCTTTAAGTACTTGTCAATCTACATTAAAAAACCAACAGGAAAACCGGGAAGAATGAAAACAGCAGAATACACATTTTGGGTAAAACCAGTCACGCTGTAGCTGAACGTTTTGGTTTATTGAAGGAAATGTTTTATTTGTTTCCATTTCAGCTTTTCTGCCCTGAGATATGGGGCCAGTTTGTGATTCAGGTAAAACAAGTGTGACCCTAGATTAATTTCACTGAAGTTAGTGCAGTTTTCTGTACTTACACCAATGTAACAGAAATCAGAATCTGGCTTGAAGTCCGTCAATAGAACTTCTATCTCTTGTGATAGAATTTGATAAAACTCCTCCAGTATGGCAGAACCCCCAAGTGATGTAAAGTTAGCACAGGCTGCTCTGCAACATTAGAAGCCACAGCCAAGTTTTGGCCACACAAACCTACATCATTTGAAACGGGGCATGTAATTTTGAGCAAACCAGATGGAGGACTATGAACTCTGCAACTCATGCTATTTCACTAAATTATTTTCATGTGTGAAAAGTCACAGCAAAATTGTACTGGGAGATAAAAACCACACCACCAACAACATAAGCTTTATAAAATAAGAGCATTTGGAGAACACAGATCTATTAAACCTAAATTTTGATCTTTCACAATTAAAAACCTCCTCTCTGCTCTGTTTGACTCTTCTTGAAACCTGTTAACGTAAAGGACACAGGATAGACATTGTCTATACTGTACCTGGCTCCAGCGGCAAGCAGTTAAATGGATCATCAGGTTTACACACAGTCCCAGTGCTGTAGATGGTGCTCATTGTACTTAAAATAGTTTTCAGCTGCAATTTAAATACAAAAAAGCCCATTAAAAAGAAAACAATAAATACAAAATGATAAATATTCCATAACTGTTAGTCCTTAAAATCTCAGTACAGCAGCCTATCCCTATCAGCAAGGCAGTTTAGCATGTGCTTAAGCACTGTACTTGAGTAAAAATGAATTTAAGCATTTGCTTAAATGCTTTGCTAAGTTGGAGCCTACTTGGACAAGACAGATAATGTAATATCTTTTGAGTGGATACTAAGTGACTCCACAAAACCCTTCAGATACATCATCATCATAAAGATTAACAATGCATTTTATGTATATGGCACTCATGCCAAGGGTTTCTAGGTAAGTATACAGTACATATGTTTTAATGGAGGGGAAAGGTCCCTTTTCCAGATACAGACAGGTTGATTGTTGTATTTTTTTAATGATACATAAGGTAGCTTATGTGAATCTGTTTACTGTGGCTTTACACAGAATTTAATGTTTGTCTTGCTTCAGCTGAAGGCCAAATGCATCTCAAAATATTCAGCTCCATCTCAGCCTCTACAGTTGTGCTACAGAGCATTCTCTTTTCACTTATCTATAGTTAACGTCTTTCTTTCTCAACTATCCTCAACTTTTCCAGTGCCAAGTAAAGCATATTCCCTCATTGAGGACTATATACTGCCCCTTCACGGTCACTCACAAGGATTGCTGTGAGAGGAATCCACAGCTTCTTCTGCTTTCGATCTTCTAGGGCATGTTAAGCTTCTGGAGCCTCAGCAGATTGCAGCACTGTTCCCCCTTGTCCTGTTTAGCACAATTCCTGGTCACCAACCCTTAGTCTGTTACCCCTTCTCAGAAACCCAGCTCCTTATCCCACCTGCCCTTGCCCTCCAGAAACAGCACTGACCCGCAAGATACCCCAGTTACTCAAACACACCCTCTCTCAGAACTCCATCCCAAAGTGTGAAGCTTCTGGCTACAGTTTAACTCTTTCAGGGGCACACAGCAGTTGTGAAGCAATCAACACACACACACAAACTTTGCATGGAGTCTAACACCTTAATACTCTTTTATACTTAATCATGTAAAGCAGAGGAAAATACAGATCACACAAAACAGTTAACCCTAAAGGCATACCCCTTCCTATAACACCCTTCCCTTGCGAGTCCTTAGGGGCCATCTGATTCCAGGAAGGCAGGCAGGGTGACCTCTGCCTCCTGAAGGCTGTTACATGATTGGTAGTCTCTCCCTCCTGGAGCCCCTTACCTAGCTTCTGTGACCTTCCTCTTTCATACCCCATGCTTCCTTTTCCTGTCTCTTGAACCTGCCTGTGGATTTCTTATTTAAACTCCTCCCAGTCACCTGATTGCCTTTGTTCTCCTCCTGGTAGCTTTCCACTGCTACTTTATCACACACCTCATCAGAGGAGTCAGCTAAACTGGTTTCCTAAGGCTGCCACTCATCCATTGTCCCAGATGATTGCATCTGAATAGGATCACTGAGCCTTAGGCCTGGTCTACACTACAAAGTTAGGTCATCGTAAGTCACCCTGTATTGACCTATATGTGTATGTGTCTCAGATTTGTCTCCAGCCAACGTAAGTGCCCCACTACGGCAACACAGTAAAACCACCTCACCGAATGGCATAATATCATGGTTCACCTGCTGAGGTCAACACAGGGTGAGTGCAGACACTGTATGACCCATGTCAACGTTAACAGTCCTCCACCAGCTGTTTCATAATGCCCAATTCCCTCTAACAGTGATCACTCTGGACACAATTGTAAACTCCACTGCCTAAAGGTCACAGATACTGGAGGACTTCCCCCCTTTGAAATCTCCACCATATTTTTGAAATCTCTTTTCCTCATTGCCACCTGTAGTGAGCACACCTAGCCGTTCTCCCTTGGTAAGCACCTTCTATTATTTCTGTCTGCTACAGGCCCTGTCAGCAATAGTGGATCCACGTACATATAGGCACAAATGATATCGCAGTTTTTCATAATACAACTTCATAATATCAACCAGAATTCATAAGCTGTACAGACATAGCCCCAATTCACAAACCTGCTCGCTTTTATATTTTGTATCAGAGCTATTCTGAGCTATCCAAGAGGAAAAAAAAATGTTTGAGCAATTTCTGTAAGCATGAAAAATGATTGGGGGGGGGGGGTCACAATCAGAAAATTTAAAAATACACAAATGGAGTTCTGTCAAACAGTACGAAAGTCGCCTTTGAGCTGAGAACCAGCATGAACAATTTCAGCCCAGTGAGTCTTCCTTCTGGAAAGCTATAAGTGCCTAAAAATAGAGGATAAAGATGGAAATGCCTTATCACTCACAACCACAATGCTGCCACTGCAACACTACAATTATACAAAATATTTGCCTGAACCATTTGGAATTGCTCACAGACAATCTGCCTTTCTCTGAACACAGGAATTGCCAGACTGGATCAGACCCAAGGTCCAACCTGTCTCTGACAGTGGCCAACACTAGATGCCTCAGAGGAACGTGTAAGAACCCCGCAGTAGACGGATGTAGGATAATCTGCCTCCACATCAGGTCTCATCTTGATCTCCAGTAGTTAGAGACTGGCTTAAGCCCTGAAGCACAAAGTTCAATATCCCTTCGGATATGTGCATAGTCATTAGGCATAACTCTGGATAGTCTTGATAGCCATATAAATGCCCAGTCCCATTTTGAATCTTCCTAGATTTTTGGCTTCAACCACTTTGTGGTAATTACACATCTGAACAATTATTTCCTTGTCTTAGTTGTAAATTTGCCACCTTTGAATTTCATTGAATGCATTCTTGTCATTTGTGTTTCTACTTATTCCCCAAGATCCTGACCCTACAAAGCACATAAGTGTGTATATATTTTTTCTTATGTGAGCAGTCCCATTGACTATGCTATACAGACACATGCGTGTTGCTTAATTGTATGTAACATATTGTGTATTCAATGAGTTCATGTAATGATCTAAACTTGTAGATATTTAATGCACAATATAAACTAGCAATAAATTAAATGTGCACATATGTAATATTAGCTAATAAAAGACATATCATTCACAACAAGACTACACTGTTGGGATTTAATATGTTGCTGGGATAAACAAAGACTAGGAATAATATTATAACCACTGCCAGAGACCTTTTGAAATGTATTTCAACTCTTGGGACAGCCTACATACGTTTAGCAACTTACTTCACTGTATTTTTCCTCAGATAGCGCTGATGTTCCTTTGTCCTGAAGAGACTGAAGTTGGAGTTTGACAATAGGATCCATAATTTTATTTATTGCATACTTGCTGGCATTGTTGGATGCTTCATCATAGAATGCAGACCATTTGGCTCCTGCTTCATTCTAAAACAGATTAATTAAAGTCTGAATTACTCATTTGTAAGAAATCCAGCAAGATAATAGGTTTTAGGGGAGAAAACATTCCTTGCATGAAGAATTAGTTTTGTGGATTTTGCTAGTTCTCTCATTAGCTTTGGAAATATTTCTACTATAAAATGAAAATAACTAGGGAACATTTTGGATTCAATTTATTCTCAAATGTAGAGCTTTTCAAATTATTTGTATTTGGAAAAATAGTAATCAAGTAGCCAATACCCTCTCCCCAAAACAAACAAACCAGTTTTTAATGGATTCAGAACCATCAAGCTGTGCACATAGCTGGTTTATGTAACCATACATACTTATTACCGCTTCCCTCATCCTCCTTCCCTCCTGTATTTGTTGCATGTGGGTGTTGCATGCTGTCTTAACTTAGACCAGGGGTGGGCAAACTTTTTGGCCTGAGGGCCACATCTTGGTATGGAAACTGTATGGAGGGCCGGCTGGGGCAGGGGATTGGGGCACAAGGGGGGGATGAGGGCTCCGGCTTGGGGTACAGACTCTGGGGTGGGGCTGGGGATGAGGGGTTTGTGGTGCAGGAGGGGGCTTCAGGCTGGGATCAAAGAATTTGGAGGGCGATCAGGGCTGGGGCAGGCGGTTGGGCCGTGGGGGGGAAAGGATGGTGCAGGATCCAGGCAGCCCTTACCTGAAGTGGCTCCTGGAAACAGCGGCCCGTCCTCCCTCTGCCTCCCACATGGAGGAGGGGCCACATTGCGCTGCCCCATCCACAGGCATCACCCCCGCAGCTCCCATTGGCCGTGGTTCCCGGCCAATGGGAGCTGCAGAGACGGCACTTGGGGAGGGGGCAGCATGCAGCTGGCTGCCCCTGCTTTCAGAAGCCACGTGGATTGGAGCAAGGCAAGCCCCCGACCCCACTCCCCAGCTGGAGCACCAAAGCGCGGAAAGCATCGCTCCCAACCCCACTCCCTGGTGGGAGCTCGAGGACTGTATTAAAAGGTCAGATGGGCCAGATGTGGCCTGTGGGCCGTAGTTTTCCCACCCCTGAGTTAGACTGTAAGCTCTTTGGGGTATGGGGCATTCCTACCTATGCATTTAAATAGTCCATAGCTCAAGAATCATGATCCTGACTGAGTCCTTTGAGTGCTGCTACAATAGAAGTAATAAATCATAACTACCATGTCACTGCTAGTAATTCATGTGATTACACAAATATTTAATCTTCACAAAGTTATAATAATTCATTCTTACTGATTGGACGTGGAAGACCACACACTCCCAAATGCAGTTTAAGATCCTAAACTGTACATGGAGAATATGAACCCACAACATGCAGTTGCTTGCACCAACTCTGTGTGTCTATACTCTACAAGACAAGCTGGCTCACAGATGCAGTGCAACCCTTAGCACTTAACATTATTTGGATTTCGGCAGTCACTAGAAGAGCCATTTTTCATTTCCATCTTTTGTTATGGACAATGAGCACATGCAGGTTTGGTTTGGAATCTTAGGACACTTCTAATCTCCCTTCTGTATATTTCATGACGTTTAAGGGCCATTGTACTTACGGTTATCATAGCTCCTTGCTAATGACTCATCAGAAGATAAGAATTACCACCCAGCATGCAGACATTCAGAACTATGTATGAACATGTTGGCAATGTCTTTTTTTTCTTTATTCTTTGGGAATGAGCAAAAATGGGGATCATTTTCTTTTTAACACCTCAGTCCTGGTGTTTGATACCCAACCAGAGTAACATTTATTAGTATGCAAATGTATTTTTTACATTATTTGATCCCAGTGGGGATGACCAAGCAAGTTGGGGATCAGGCGGAGAAGGGGCATTTTCTGCCCAATGAGAAGAGCCAGCTGGGGGAAGTTGGGTTGCCAGCCGGTACCTCTCCATGAGACAGGCTGGTTGAGTGCATGGGCTGTCCCCACCCATTTGGAGAACTGGTTGAGGAGTGGGCGAAATGGTTGTGTGATTATGGATGGGTGACCCCATTCTATGAAAAAAGTGAGTTTGAGTAAGCCACTGAGGGCACCTTTCATTAACTCTGTCCCTTTAGCAGATGGGGCCATACCACTGTCACTGGTGGCATCACAATAGTGCATGCACGAGGGACAACTAGAGGCACCATCCCTGAGCACCATCATACTTGTGTTCATTACTGGTATCACACTGAGCCACCATCTTATCCTATTGCTTAAAGCTGCTAAATGGAGCTTCAATTTTATGTGTTTCAGAATGTCACAGACCCACGATTAGCCAGGAGGATTTCATCCTGCAATCGGGGACTATATTTTAATTAAGAAATGTTACACTTAAACCATGTTTTCATTAAGTAGTAAGACTTCACTGGGTGTGGTGATTCTGGGGTATACCTTTATTCAAAATTAGGTCTATTGAGATTACACTGTGTCATCACATGCCATAATGTTTATTTAGAAACTAGTTTGCTTTAAAGTGTAGCTACAAAATTCACCACAATATTTTCCATTGATTTTCAAGATTCCAAGAATAGCAGATGCTTTCGAATATGGCTGCAGCACTGAATCCTCAGTGACCAGTCAGATTACGGTTGAATGCTGTCACAGCATATGATATCTGTCTAGAGGGGCAGGTGATCGTACTGCATAGCTAGAGGCTGAGCAGAGGCTGGATAGTTAGAGACTGGGAGACAGTGAATCTTATTGTGAGATAGGGCAAGCACAACTGTCACTGTTCTTCCTGTGGCTATATACTAGCTTCTATTAGTCAGGACATCAGGCCTTGGGAATCTGGAAATCTATGTATTCATTACATTTTCCTCACAGTACAATTCTACCTATTCCACTGGTGATTGCTAAGGATGCTAATCTATGAGAATAGCGACAGTGTTCTAAGGCAGACAATCATTCACCGTGAAATGAGTTAGTGACCTAAATCTAACTCACATAACCCGCCAAATGACCATCAGAAAATTTTCAGTAACTACTAAACTAAAATCCAAAATTGAACCCATCCCTAGTTCCTTATTCATTAGCAATTCCTATATATCTATCTACAGCAATACAATAAAATATCATGTAGTTATAATATTTTTAATATAAAAGCAAGCATTCCGAGTCCGCATTATGTACCCACCATCTTTTCAGCGTTCTCATCTGTGATGTTGGTGTTGTAGTCCCAGGAGGCAAGTGAACTTGCATAAGACAGGTCTTCTGCTTGTACATTGAATTGAGACAAAAAGTTGCTGGCCTCTTGTGTTGTATCCTGTGATGTAGCAACAGCAGCGAGACTGCAAAGAAGCCAAAGATAGACCAACATACTTCCTTTGAGCCAAGATCCACTGATTGAGTTAGGTTCCCTCAAATAAGCTTCCTAATCAGCTTCTGTCTCAACAGCCTTTGCACATAGGTGTGTTCTAGGGGAAAAAGGGAGAATCCAATTTGCTGTATCTTTTATTGTTTTTATCCAGTGAAGGACAAAAATGAAAATAGCTTTAAAAAGGCAAATAAACAGAAGTTAATGGTTAACTTTGGAGAAACATAATTACTAGTAGCATTTTATGGTCTTCTTATAAAAGGCTTTTACTTTTAGTTAATATTTCCCCAGTATGCTGTCCATGATACCGCTGGTTATTATCTATAGTCTCACAGTGTCAGAGGAAGTCCAAGATCTGCAAATCCTTTAACAGATTGATGATAATCTACAAAAAGAGTTTGCAAATTCAGTGAGACACGACCTGACCTTATCTCTTAGGAAGAAACAAAGTCAGTGTAGGACTAGTGTAATGTTGCTGCTTGGCCTCTTAGGGTATGTCTACACAGCAAAGAACCCCACCCCGCAGCTGGCCCATGCCAGCTGATGCAGGCTCTCGGGGCCCAGACTGCGGGACCGTTTCATTGCTGTGTAGACTTCCGGGCTTGGGCTGAAGATGGGGTTCAAGGACTCTGCTGGGTGGGAAGGTTCCAGAGCTCAGGCTACAGCCCAAGCCTAGACATCTACACAGCAGTGAAACTTCCCTGCAGCCAGAGCCCCTCAAGCCTGAGTCTGCTGGCACAGGCCAGCCATGGGCTTTTCTTTGCTGTGTAGACAGACCTGTAGGCCCAGATCCTCAGGGTTTGCAAGGGAGGAGCCAGGTATTTAGGTGCCTAACTCCTACTGAAATTAATGGGAGTTAAGCACCTAACTTGCTCATGTGCTTTTGAAAATCCCACTAAGTACCTATCTGCATCTTTAGGCACTTAAATATATTTGAAAATCTGGCCCTTAGTCAATGGGACTTACGCTTTTAAGTGACTGAGTCACTTTTGAAAATGATACTTAGGCTCCTAAGTCTCTTAAGCATTGCAATGCCTTCTTTTCTATTTGGGAAGGGCTTAGCACAGTGTGAGCACTACCAGAACCAAAGAAGAAAAAGAATAAGAGTTCATTGTTATTTTATTGTTTATTATTTGTATTAGGTCAGTGCCTAGAGAAAGGCCATTTGTAACGGAATTAAGAAGGATAAACCTGGGACATTCTAAGTGATAATATCTTGGGTTTTCCAAGGTAATTTACCAAGAGGCAGCTCAAGTCTCTTTTAGCTGAGGATCTATGTAATGTGCCACATGCAGAACATTACATATATATTTTGCACCTTGTTCTCAATCTATCAGGTAGAGTTCTGAATTATATCACAAAATGCCTTCATTATGAAATCCTTTAAACTTTCTGACTTATTTATAGGATACGAAAAAGTGCACCAGTAAGTGAAAATATTTCATAATGTAGACTATTATTTGCAATGTAGACAGGAATTCCACTTTGCACATTCTACAGTATTTTCACAGAGGGTAAACCTTTATTGTGATATGAATTAGTAGAGGTTTAAACTTGAGCTTTCCCTACATTAGAGAAATTTGGCCTGACAACCACCACATTGTGACCACCCAAGATGCCTGTCCCAGATCTCAGCACCAGCTTCTTCCGCAGCATTGTTATTTACCAACAATTCTCAGGAGAAGGATTCCTATGGCTGTGCTGCCAGCTGTCCAGAGGCAGTTGTGGGGGAATTGGTGACCATCTGGGACAACAAGGAGATCCAGTTATAGCTGAAATCTGTAATTCAGAACACCCAATCTGTCACCTGGTTCCAAATCCCTTGCTGACCAAGGCATCACTCAGTTGAGCAAGTAATGCAGGAAAATGTTAAGGGCAGGGGTCAGGAAGGGATTCCGCCTTTCAGTGTATTCTGGGAACCTTTTTTCTCTCTTACTCTGAAAATTGAGGGATGGCCATGGCTGGAGATGGGACACTCAGCAGGGTTGGCCAGGGCTTTGAGGTGGCACCGAGCATTCTCTCTCTCAGGTGCTTGGCTGCCTGGTTCTTGCTGACATGCTCAGGGCCTAACTCAGGGGTGGGCAAACATTTTGGCCCGAGGGCCACACCAGAGAATAGAAATTGCATGGCGAGCCATGAATGCTCACAAAATTGGGGTTGGAGTGTGGGACCAGGTGCGGGCTCTGGGGTGGGACTGGGGATGAGGAGTTTGGGGTGTAGGAGGGTGCTCTGAGATGGGACCGAGGGGTTCGGAGGGCGGGAGGGGGATCAGGGCTGGGGCAGGGGTGTGGAAAGGGGTGCAGGTTCTGGCTGGGGGTGAGGGCTCTGGGGTGGGGCTGGGGATGAGAGTTTTAGGGTGCAGGAGGGTGCTCCAGGCTGGGATCAAGGGGTTTGGAGAGCAGGAGGGGGATCAGGGCTGGGAAAGGGGGTTGGGGCATGGGGAGAGGCTCAGGGGGTGCAGGATCTGAGCGGCACTTACCTC
Organism: Eretmochelys imbricata; assembly: GCF_965152235.1. Lineage (NCBI taxonomy): Eukaryota > Metazoa > Chordata > Testudines > Cheloniidae > Eretmochelys > Eretmochelys imbricata. The sequence goes on from NC_135572.1 coordinate 138,354,743, forward strand.
AAGCAGTTCCCGAAAGCAGTGGCACATCCCTTCTCCGGCTCCTATGCGGAGGCATGGCCAGGCGGCTCTGCAGGCTGCCCCATCCGCAGGCACCACCCCTGCAGCTTCCATTGGAGTGCATAGGAGCCGGAGCAGGGCCATGCCGCAGCTTCCAGGAGCCGCGTGGTGCGGCCCCAACTGGAGCAGGCCTGAGCTGCGTGGTGTGGCCCTGACCCAGCGCTCCCCAGCCAGAGCATCGGAGCGGGGTTGAGCTGCTGGTGCTGCCCCCGCCCCGGCTGAAACGCTGGAGCGGGGCTGAGCTGCATGGTGCGGCTCACAGGCCGGCTTAAAACAGATCACGGGCCGGATCCAGCCTGCGGGCCTGTCATAAATATAAAGGGAAGGGTAAACCGCTTTAAAATCCCTCCTGGCCAGAGGAAAAATCCTCTCACCTGTAAAGGGTTAAGAAGCTAAAGGTAACCTCGCTGGCACCTGACCAAAATGACCAATGAGGAGACAAGATACTTTCAAAAGCTGGGAGGAGGGAGAGAAACAAAGCGTCTGTCTATATGCTGCTTTTACCGGGGATAAACCAGGAATAGAGTCTTAGAACTTTTAGTAAGTAATCTAGCTAGGTATGTGTTAGATTATGATTTCTTTAAATGGCTGAGAAAAGAATTGTGCTGAATAGAATGACTATCTCTGTCTGTGTGTCTTTTTTGTAACTTAAGGTTTTGCCTAAAGGGATTCTCTATGTTTTGAATCTAATTACCCTGTAAGGTATCTACCATCCTGATTTTACAGGGGTGATTCCTTTACTTCTATTTACTTCTATTTCTATTAAAAGTCTTCTTCTAAGAAAACTGAATGCTTTTTCATTGTTCTCAGATCCAAGGGTTTGGGTCTGTGGTCACCTATGCAAATTGGTGAGGATTTTTACCAAACCTTTCCCAGGAAGTGGGGTGCAAGGGTTGGGAGGATTTTGGGGGAAAAGACATGTCCAAACTACGTTTCCCAGTAAACCCAGTTAGAGTTTGGTGGTGGCAGTGGTTATTCCAAGGACAAAGGAAAAAATTAATTTGTACCTTAGGGAAGTTTTAATCTAAGCTGGTAAAAGAAAGCTTAGGAGGTTTTCATGCAGGTCCCCACATCTGTACCCTAGAGTTCAGAGTGGGGGAGGAACCTTGACAGGGCCATAGTTTGCTCACTCATGGTCTAACTGATCACCATTGGTGGGATCAGGAAGGAATTTTCCCTCAGGTTAGATTGTAGGGTTTATTGCCTTCCTCTGCAGCGTGTGGGTGACTTGCCAGCATTATCTGGGTGTATCTCATGTAATCATTTCCCTGCCTGTGGTACATAATAGTCTAGTCTACCGTGGGCTGTAACACTTCAGTCTAATTTCCATTGTTGGATTTAGTGTGTGGGTGCTGGGTGGGGTTGATAGTTTGCGATACATAGGAGGTCAGACTAGATGATCGGGTGGTCCTTTCTGGCCTTGAACTCTATGAATACTCTATAATATGGCCTGAAACAATAACAGCATATCCAGGGCAGGGAGGAAACCTGCCCATTCTATGGCGAATTGGACAGATTTCTTGGTGATTGCTCTTCAACTTAGTTTGGGATGCTGTTCAAGAGTAAAAACACAGCTTGGCCTGCTCAAGTGAAGAACAGCAAGGGGATAGGGAGAATACTAACTTGGAGGCTCCAGCAGAGATGAGGACATGGAACATGTGATACCTGAGACCATGCTGAGATCCCACAGCCTCTTCAGAGGGTCCCAAGCTCTGGAGATGGCAAGGAGACAGCATCCAAGCAATTTGGGAGGAAGAGGAGAAGCAATTGGATGAGAAGTTCTCTACATAACACATATTGTTATATGGAGAAATCAGGGCTGATTTTGCTGGCCCTGGGTAAGGGGGGAACATAGTGAACACGTCATAATTGTTGTGCAATGTGCAGATGAAGCCTTATATAATAGCAGATGTCTCTTGCTCCTCCAGGTCTGCCAGTTCCCCCCTCACCTTCCCTGCCTGGGCTGCTACAGCATCAGTGGCAGCTCCTGGCTCCTCCCTTGCAAACCCTATTTTGTTCTCTCAGAGTCTGACTTGTCTCACAGCCCCTTCAGTAGCTCCTCGCTGTGATCAGCTGAGTGGCTGCTGTTGCCATTCTTAGTGAAGTGTCCGGCTTGATGCTTACAGCGCTGGCTGAGCTGTACCATGTAACTTGACTCATGCTGGCTATCAGGCAGAGATTTTTACTTTGTATGTATCAAACAGCACCTAAATATAAACAAAATATGAGATTCTGATTTCAGTCAGCTACCTATTGGGCATGACAGAGATTCTGATTTCAGTCAGCTACAATGTAAGCCTGACAGCTTACACTGTAGCTGTCAGGCCACATGCCAAACCAGGGCATCAGTCCAGCTATCTGCTCTGATATCTCTGCAATCACTCTTCATTCTGTCTTTCTGCTTAGTGCATGAAACACAGGCATACACATTATTAGATACTGAACTGATCTGCTGCTACCACAGGCTAGGGTAGGGAACATGGAATAATGAGGGAGAGGTCTCAGTAGTTTCTAATGGGCATGTGTCCACGCATCATAGTTTGCAATATCATTTAGATACAATATCACAGAGAATGTTAATTCAAAGTTCAAAATTCCTGTTGGTCCATAGCTGATAAGAGCTACATACTGTACTATGTGGGAATCAGAAACCAAACGGACAGACAGGACTAGTACAAATTCATAAAATAATAGCAAGAGGTAAACATTTTTCATCTTGATTTTCCAAAGGATTTTTTTTCTTTTTAATTATTATTAAATCAGAGTAAATAAAATGAGCCAGTAAACCTTCAGTGTCAGCCCCGAAGAGTCATGCACCAGGTAACAAAACCCACCTAACATGGCACATAAAACAGGTAAGAGGAAAAGGCAATTGTGAGGGAGAGGAGAGAGAGAGCAGAAAAACTGAACTTTCCTCTTATGCACTCTTGAGACAAATCCAGTTCCCACTGAAGTCAACAGGAAGTTTGCCCTTGACTTTAATGGAAGGTTTTGCCCTCATTGAAAAGGGGGAATTTTCACTTGCCATCCTACCAGAGTCTAAAATGCATATTTATATGGCTACAGAATATTCAGTTATGAAACCTAAGTATATTATTATCGTCATTTTTATATGTGCATCCACAGGGTGTGAAGGCATTTAATGTACTTATACAAGTGAACATATCTGCACCATGCATAGGCACATGTGACACTAATAATCACTCAGTCACTGTACCTGTTCCACGTTGTTTGAAAACTACCAAGTTCAATCATTTAAAATAACAAGTGTATGTAACTGCTTAATCATTAATTAGCTAATGATGTTCATTAGTAATTAGTTATTAGTTCATTAGCATAATGGTTTGTTAGTTTTGAAAGTTGGAACATAATTAAACTGCACAAATCCCTTATTACCTGTCTGTTTTAAAGAAAACAAAAATACTAGAAACAAATAAGAGCAGTTCATAGAAAGGTGAGCAACGACTGCTCCCAGCTAATGGGCTGGGGACAGCCAGTTGATACATGACCTAAGTAAACTTGACACATTTAAAACAGATCACTTCATAAGCAACAGGTTATTGCAGTGAAGAACTGACTAAAAAATCCTAGGTTTTTGTTGTTTTTATTCTTCATAGTGCTCCTGTCCCAAGCTTCTAAGTGTATATTCTTTCTGATACGATGGGTTGGAGTTTTTACCACTCAAGATATGAACATGACACTAGAGTGGCTGGCAAATAGTTTTCCCATCCCAAGAAAAATTTCAAGATTTCAAAATATTATCCCGTTCTGAATTGGGACAAAAAGTTGAATATCTGAAAAATTGTTGTGAATCAACAAACCGAAAAATGTTTTGGCTAATTTTGTTTGATTTTGACCTTTTTATACTATGTTGTTTACTATAATTAACTTACATTTCTAAATGAAAAGTAGTTCTGAAGAAAAAAAAAATCCAGAATTTTTCATTTTGAAAATGTCACAATGTCCAATTTCAACAATTTCAAAACATTTTTTCCAAAAAAAATTTCAAAACATGAAATTTGTTGAAACTGATCCTTTCCCACGAACAGTTTCCTAGAGCCCCAAATGCAGATCTCTCCCTCTTCCTTTGCAGATAACAATATGTGAGAGAGAAGACCTAAACTGCAAAATTGTTTTCCCTCAAATTATAGAGCAAACGATGACGATGAATAAGGAATATCCAGGACTAAAGTGTTTCATCATGAAGTCCAACACGTAACAAGGAAGTTTCTTTCCCCTAGTGATGTGATGAGCAGCTCCAACAAAAATTGCTCTCTCTCTTTTGCAACTTCAGTACTGCTAGTGACATTGCTGAAGACCAGCAGGACCTTAGTTCCTTGTTAGGTATGGTGCTAATCCCCAACCCTGGTGCATCCATGGAAAGCAGAGTATTGGAACTGTGCCACCCAGCCAGGTTCTGAAACCCTGAGGTCTGTACGTATTCCAAGGGAAAAAATTTTGCCCTCACAGATAGCTCTACAAGGCTTATGCAACTCCCCGACCGGTTCCCTTGCCTAGGGATATAGGTACAAACTCTGACCTGCCCATATGCACTAAAATGCACGCACTATCTTACTGACTCAATACAGAGGGCAAATTCTTTCCCAGAGGAAAGACAGCCACACAGAGAGATTGAAAGGAGCCATTGAACCAGAGCTGTCGTCTGGGAGCAGAGTCCAGGGCCCACTGGGCCAGACCTCCAAAGTGATCAAGTGGAGGGGGACATAATGTTAAAGAGATTCCTCAGCACCTGCACTATGATTATTTTGTTCTCATGGTGGGGAGCCCATTCTTGAACATATCTTTTCCCCGCAGTAGATGTGCAGAGATGAAGGACTGGAGTTATAACCCTTTTAACCGAAACTGGGGAAGAGAGAAGGCCCAGGATCCATAGAGGTCTGATTGTGGGGGATAAGAAGCTCATTTGCATAAACACCTTTCCCTCTGAGTAGCTTTGCACCTTGTTCCAGCAGAGCAAGTGCAAACCCCTTCACTCACCCATACGTACCAGGCCTCAGGATAGGTCAGACCAGTAGAGAGGCACTATAAATTGTGGTAAGGGATTACTATAAACTCCCACCCAATTCAATAGCAAAATTACCTAAGCATTTCCAACATCTGATCCCTAAGTTTACACTTTTTCCTATAAATTGTTACATTTGTGTTTCATTTAAAAGTAAAGAATGTGTCTGGTGCTGCACTCACAGTTCTCTACAGATTTAATCAGTAAACATTAGCTTGTTCTCTAATTCCAGGGCAGATATCTCCAAGTTCTCAAAACTCTTCTCTAAACACTCTGAAGTAATGAGTGACAGAATAAACCATAAACTCAGTTTGTTTATGCATAATCTATGCATAATTTGCATTAGTGCTAACCCACAGGAATCAAAACTCTCCCTGATAGATGAAATTGTGACCAACTTTGGTAATGAAGTTACTGATAAACTTTGATCAACCTTTGCTTTATCTAGAATCTCTCTGAATTTTATAATTGTTTTGTTTAACTGTTTTATTTCATTTACCTGGAATTTAGGTAATGATCTATAGCCTCAGATCAAGCTCTTAGAAAAGCAAAATTCTCCTCCCAGTCACATCAGTGTTACTCCGTTTGTACCTCATGGCACTGCACTGATGTGATGCATCAGCATAATTGTCTCACTTGTCTTTAAGGAAGTGATTGAAGGCATATTGCCTTTCACTGAATTACCTATATAAAGCTCAACATTCTATGACAGGTTGCTGGGAGGAAAAACAACAGCTGCAAACAAACAAAGGTTATATAAGATAGTTGGGCTAGCTCCTCGGCTGGCGTAAATCAGCATTGTGCCACTAGTGGTGTTTAAAGGGCAGAATTCACCAAGTCGAACTCTTTGTTTTCTAGAGTTTGCAATATGAGAACGCTAGAACACAGACTAGTTTCTTCCACAGTAAATATGTTTTTGTGGAACCCAGTTTCTGATTACTATTTCAGCCAGGAATCTTAAACCAAGAATAACTTTTAATGGTTGTTACGAATGATACAAGCCCATTTGCTTTATATCTCACAGGATGTTCACTCACAGCTCCTACGGGCAACAAAATGTACTCTCTGTCTTCACCTTACGTAACTACTAAGGAAAATCATGCCAAGCCACTGTTACTTAATCTCACTGCTGAAGATCCAATTCAGGAGGAGGTTAGTGATTAACCATTTACTACCAATAACAGGCTACCTCACATAAAATATTCAGAAGAGAACCACTTTCAAAGTGCTGGCCATGGCTGAAGGCTCAGACAAATCCCCATTAAAGTCGTGTGTGGTGTAGAAAGCCTTGCCAAGGCCTCTTTGCACTTTAAGTGAATTTCACCCACACTGTAGAACTGCCTCTTTTCATCTGCACTTCCCATTTGCCGTTGTGCTATTAAGTCATTCCCCCAAAGGTCCACACTGTAGAAATCTTTCCGCAATTTCTGAAGAGATGTCACAGTACCAGCCATTCAGCACAGATCACATTGCAGTTCACTCCTAGCAATATAGAGTATGGCACCTACGAAGGTAGCCAGCCACCTACATAGGCAACAAAATAATACTGGGCTTAATCCTGAGTTCCTTAAATAAGTCAGTGCCTGAGTTAAGGACCTCAGGATGGGGGCCATGAATAATATTCTGTACTTCTACTGCATCTTCCATCCAAAGATCTCAAAGTGATGTTCTAACACTAATGGACTAAACCTTGCAATATCCTTGTGACGCAGGGGAGTATAATTATCCCCATGTTACAAATGGAAAATCTGAGACACAGGGAGATTATTATTCATTTCCATTTTTTTATTTTATTAATCCATTGCCCAAACTTGTGCTAGGAATCTCACAGCACATAGAGAATCCCTGCCCTGAAGAGCTTACAGTCTAAATTGATGGGACACACAACAGATGTGGGAAGCAGTCAGAGATGCAAGCAAAACTGAGAGCATCCTAGGCATATGTCTTGTTAGCTCTATGATTTTATTTTTATTAATTGCCTCCTTCCTCCCTTCCCTCTTCTCATGTCTCTCAATCCCCCATTGTCCTTGTTACATGTGTTGTTTCCACTGTTCTATACCCTGGTCTCTTCTCACCCCATGACTAAGATTCAAGGATGAGTGGGAGAAACCAAAAAGGAAAACACAGTCAATGAAGGTGGGGTTCGTCTCCTGGGGGCCAGGATCAGCATAGCCAGTCCGGACCTTGGAGTTTTTGCCAGCTCTTTTCACTTTACACCTGCTCCTGTTGTAGGTAAAGAGTTTGAAAATATGCTGTGAAACACTAATGCTTAAATAATGGTTTAAATGTTCTCTTGAAATAAGAAATAATAATTGTAGTGACACTGGCCAAATTCTATCCTCAAGTGTATTACTGTATTTTTCAAAGGAATTGCGAGGACAGGACAGGACGTAGAAGTAAGAAAGCAGATGTTTATGCAGTCATGTAGATATAATTCCTCACCTCAGCATACTCATATCCTCTTTTTACAATACATATAATTCTTCTCTGCTTAGGGCCCAATTCTATTCCATTGAAGTCAATTGGACTTTTACTATGGATTTCAATGGGAGCAGGATAGTGTCCTTAATATTAATTTCTACCATGGATTATGTGTGAATGGCTCCCATTAAAACTGTCCAAGGGCAGAATTCAGGGCTTGAACCTTTAGGTGCCCTCAGCTTCCATTCATGTCAATGGGAGATTCACAGATATGAACAGGCCAACAGCATGGACCATTATGACCATCCAGTCAGATCTCCTGCATAACACAGGCTATGGAATTTCACAGTGATGCCTGTATCAAGCCCAATAACTGGTGGTCAAAGTACAGCATATCTTTTAGACAGAAATCCAGTCATGATTTAAAGAGTCCAAGTGAAGCAGAATTTACCACATCCCTTGGTAATTGTTCTATTTTCACTGTTAAAAATTTGGGGGGAAGATTTCCAAAGGCTCAAAGAGCAGTTAAGTGCCTAGTTCCCATGGATTTTCAATGACAGTTGGGCATTTAATTGTCTTTTGTGCCTTACCAAAGTTTGAGCTGGAAAATGAGATGCCTTGGGGATATTTTCTGACTTTCATTTCCAGACTTTGGATCCCATGCCCTTGATTGCTAGATTAAAAGGGCTTCTAGCACTAGATCTTGTCTCCCTGTTTAATACTTACAAGCTATAATTAAGTCACCGTTGAACCTTCTCTTCCATAAGCTACAAAGGCTGCCAGCACCTTGCAGGATCAGACCCTTGGCCTTTCTCTTTTTCACAGTAAATAAAAACACCACATATGAATTCCTGTTCAAACCAAAAACACACTGCATTTCTGCATGCAGAGTCCATTTGCAAAGACATATTCATATCCAACTCAAGACTAGTGCCAGTGAAAAGTGACAAAAAGAAAAGGAGTACTTGTGGCACCTTAGAGACTAACAAATTTATTTGAGCACAAGCTTTCGTGAGCTACAGCTCACTTCATCGGATGCATTCAGTGGAAAATACAATGGGAAGATTTATATACATAGAGAACATGAGACAATGGGTGTTACCATATACACTATAACCAGAGTGATCACTTAAGGTGAACTATTACCAGCAGGAGAGCGGGGGGGCGGGAAAAAACCTTTTGTAGTGATAATCAAGGTGGGCCATTTCAAGCAATTGACAAGAACGTCTGAGGAACAGTGGGGGGGGGGATAAACATGGGGAAATAGTTTTACTTTGTGTAATGACCCATCCACTCCCAGTCTCTATTCAAGCCTAAGTTAATTGTATCCAGTTTGCAAATTAATTCCAATTCAGCAGTCTCTCGTTGGAGAATTGGAATTAATTTGCACCCATGGGGGGACACATCTTGAAGAACCTCAGTTACTGCACAAGATGAGTCACCCTCTTCTTCTTCGAGTGATGTCCCTGTGGGTGCTCCACTGCAGGTGACTATAAAGCAGTGTCCCTAGTTGGAAGGCTGGGGCTTCAGAGCGACATGTATTGCCAAGGAGAGGACAGCCTGCCCTAGGAGAGTGTCTGTTGAGATGTCGTGCGTAATAGCATAGCGCTGGATGAAAGTGTCTGTCGGAGCCCATGTAACAGCCTTATCAATGTCATCAATGGGGACATTATTAAGAAAGACAATCGAGATAGATAACGAATATGTGGAATGTGTACTGACTGAGATAGGAGGTTGTCTATCGTCAACATCATAAGATAAACCCATACACTGTGAGATCCACTTAGAGAGGCGTTGTTTAGATATGGCAGTGCCTCTGGAACTTTTGGTGGTAAAGGAGAGTAATTGTGGAGATTTCTGGAAGGGTTTAGTCCTGTCCAAGTAGAGGCTAATGCGCACCTTATGTCTAGGGTGTGAAAAGTTGCCTCCTTTTTATTACTCTGAGGCTTCGGGAAGTTCGGTTGATTGCGATAAAAAGATGTTGGGACCTCAGGTAAGCATCTTGGGTGTGGGCACAGTGTAACTTTATCTTTATAAAACACTGTGTATGGTGGATATGCCATGAGGGCCATGATTTCGTCTACCTGTCTAGCAGAGGTGATGGAGACAAAATAGGCCATTTTCATTTATAGGTGTATGTAAGAACAGGTTGCCACTGGTTCAAATGGGGGCTTAGTCAGAGAATGTAGGACTGGCCTGGGGTCCCAGGCCGGGGTCTGCTATCATATATGGGGATAGAGATATTGAATACCCCTCAAGAAGCACTTTGTGAGCAGATGTGCGAAGGAGTGGCTGTCAAAGGGGGCGTGAAAGGTAGTGATTGCTGCCAGTTGTACCCTAATAGAACTATTGGCCAATCCTGACTGTTTAAGGTGTAGAACGTAGTCAAGAATAAATGGCAACGGAGCGTGTGCTGCATCTACCTAATGTGAGGCACACCAGCAGTGAAATCTAGTCCTTTTGTGAATGTAAGTGTATCTGATTGTGTCACGCCTACTATTCAATTGTATCTGTTTGACAGTATCTGAGCAGATTATTTCTGGACCCTGGAACCACAGAGGAGCCAGGCTCTGAGTAGAGCATCTGTGGATTGGGATGGAAAATGTGTCCTGTGAGAGGAGCCATGGTGTTAGGTGGAGAGAGATTCGTCGGCATACCATCATGCATAGAAGGTAAGTATACCAGACCTGTAGTGGCCATGTTGGAGCTATTAGTAAGACATGAGTTCGGTCCTCTCTATTTTGCAAAGTACTCAGAATAGGAAGGAAAAAGGAGGGAAGGCATTAAGGAGTGGTGCATCCCAGGTTATGAGGAATACATCTCCCAGCAATCCATGCCCCAGTCCCATTCTGGATCAGAATTAAGGGAAGTGGGTGTTGTGTTGAGTGGCAAAGGGATCTATGGTGGGAAGGCCCGATCAGCTGAATATGGGTTCAAGTGCTCACATATCCAGCTCCCACTCGTGATCGTGTGAGAATGTCCTGCTCAGTGTGTCCTTGGTGGTGTTCTGGTGTCCCAGGAGGTACATGACTGAAATGGAGATGTTCTTGTGGATATACCAGTTCCACAGTTTGATCGCCTCTGAGCATAAAGAGTGGGACCTCACTCTACCCTGCCTGTTGATGTAATACATGCAGGTGAGATTGTCCATCATCATTCTTACGTTATGATGTTTGAGAAGAGGTAGGAAATATCGGCAGGCACTGCAGACGACTCGTAGCTCTAGGACATTGATGTGTAAGATGACTTCAGTGGACAACCATCTACCCTGCACTGAGCGTTTGTGTAGATGCACCCCCCAATTGATTAGGGAGGCATTGGTGACTAGGATCATAGTCGGTGATGGTTGTACGAAAGGAACTCCAACACAGATGTTGCTGGGCTGTGTCCACCACAGCAGTTAATCTTTGACTCGCCTCAGCACAGATAAAAGTTTGTGAATGCTGTGCTTGTGGGGGAAGTATACAGTACGGAGGCATGCTTGAAGACACAGCATGTGCAGTCTTGCATGCCTGACCTCAAACGTAGCTGCTGCCATGTGACCTAGAAGCCGGAAGCACATTCGTGCAGAGATCTGGGGGCAGATCCAGGCAGCAGATACTAGATCTGTTATCGCTGAGAATCTGAGAGATGGTAGGAAGGCTCTGATTATATGACATATAACTGCACATCAATGAATTCCAGCTGTTGTACTGGTGTTAGGGTGGACTTTTCTAGGTTTACGAGGAGACCTAGCTTCATGAACAGATCTGTTTTTAAGTGGGTGGCTTGTAGAGCATAGATTTCAGATGGGGTCTCCAAGAGACAGTCATCAAAGTATGGAAAAATGATAATTCCTTTTTTACTTAGTAGGTTGAAACTACCACGAGGACCTTGGAGAACACCCGAGGTGCTGTGGATAGTCTGAAGGGCAGTACTTTGTACTGACAGTGGTCAGTGCTCACGACAAACCAGAGGAATCGTCTATGGGCAGGATGTATAGAAATATGAAAGGATGCATCTTGGAGGTTGAGGGCAGAGAACCAGCCCCATTGTTCCATGCTGGGATAATAGTGGAGAGGGTAACCATCTTGAAACATTGCAGCTTGATGAATCTGTTTAGATTGTGATGGTCTAGGATATGATGCCAGCCACCAGGCTTCTTCTAAATCAGAAAAGAGTGGGAGTAGAAATCCTTTCTCATGTGTTGGGGAGGGACCTGTTCTATGGCTCCCAGTTGCAGAAGGTGATTTATTTCTTCCCGTAGAAAGGACTTATGAGAGGGGTCCCTGAAGAGGGAAAGCGGGAGGGGGGAGGGGGGAATTGGAAGGGGAAGGAGTATCCTTCCTTGACTGTCTCTAGAATCCATTTATCTGAGGTGCTGAGACTCCAAGATGGGAAAAATTGAGCTAGTTGGTCACCAAACTATTGGAACATCAGAGATGGTGGGGATGACTGGAACAAGGGAAGGCTTCTTGGGGCCTTGACCACACCTTCAAAATTGTTGCTTTGGTGCCAGTACATGAGAGAGAGCCCCTTGAGAAGTGGGCTGTCTACATTTAGACGGAGGCCTTTGTCAGTGGCGTTGGGTGTTGTAGTGGCATTGAGAGATATATTGTTGAGTTTGGGATTGCGGTGGGAGTTGGTACTTCCCCGAGCGTCTCTTTGGTGCTGGTGTGCATATCCTGAGAGAATGAAATGTAGCTCGGGTGTCTTTAGGGGAGTGCAAAGAGTCATCTGTACACTCAGAGAATAGTTCTAGCCTTTTAATTGTAAGTCCTCTATTGTGGTTTGTACCTCCTTAGGAAAGCCCAAGAGGTGGAGCCATGATGTATGCCTCATGACCATAGCAGTTGCGATGGATCGAGCAGCTGTGTCTGCAGAGTCTTAACGAGGCTTATAGGCTGTACAGGCTAGGAGGTATCCCTCCAATATCAAGGACTGGAATTGCTCCTTTTTGGTCTTTGGTAGATCATAGCAAAGTTCCTCCAATTTGGAGTAGTTCAGATAATTATACTTGGCCATGAGAACTTCATAATTTGAAATCCTAAACTGGACTGTGGCTGAAGAGTATGTCTTGCATCCAAATAGGTCCAGACATTTCCAATCTCTGGCTGGCTGGCTAGATCAAGATTGGTACCGACGGCTCCTTTCCTACACCGCATTGACCATCAACAAATTTGGGGTGGGGTGTGAAAATAAAAATTCAGCATTCTTTGCCGAAACATATTTTCTGTCGGTGTGTTTGCAGGTTGGAAGGATGGAAGCCAGGGTCTGCCACAGAACTTTTGCAGATTCGAGACAAGCCTCATTGATTGGTAGTGTGATCTTTGAGAAAGAGGATGCGTGGAGGATATCAACAGTTTATGCTGTTGGTCTTTGACTTCCTCCAAAGGGATCTGTAGGGAGTTTGCAATCCTATGGAATAGATCTTGAAAGTACCTGAAGTCATTGGCAGATGTAGGGGATGGAACATAATTGCCTCATCAGGTGAGGAGGAGGAAAAATGTAAAGTTGGGGGAACCTCCTTTTCCTACTCTTCCTCCTGAGTTGGTATCGGTCGTGGTTTCACTTCCTAAGGATGAGAGATTGATGGAGAAGGAGAAGTGTAGGTCTTTGGCTTTGCTTTCTGGGACGGTTCCCAAATTGTGCCCTGTACCTGGCCGAAGGGTCCCAATATGGTCAGTTTGGTGGGAATGGCACATGTGGTTGCATCCACAGTGACCCTGCCAGGACGGGGGCCAGAGGTAGTCTGCATATAGTGAGGATAAGCTGGTGCAATTTGTCCAGTAGTCAAGGGAACAATGGAGTCCTCCTTCTCCTCTTCCTCCTCCTCACTGGGGAAGGAAGGTGTTGTCCTTGACAGAGAGAGGGAGGAATGTCGTAAGTCCAGAGAGGAGGGTAGAAATGGGGGGAAGAAGCCGAGACTCGGGAGTGTCAGATACCAGAGGTCTTTAGGGTATCTGAAGTCTTGTGGAAGGGGAAGGAGCATTATCAGAGCCGTTGTAACACATAGTGATGAAGAGAGAGTGTATGTCCCTGAAGTTTCAGAAGATGGCACCAGAGATTTGGCTGGTGCCAGTGATTTGGCCGGTACCGATGACTTGCCTGGTGCTGACGATTTTGGTATTGATGATTCGGTCGGTGCTGGTGACTTGGCCAGTGCCAACTATTTTGATGGTGCTGAGGACTTACTCGGTGCCAACAGCTTTGTCGGTGCCAGAAACAGTGTTGGTGCCATAGCTCCTGCAAGCGGGCTGCTTCGCTCCCCAGAGCTGGGAAATGGCACCGAGGGCTGAAGGTGCCCAGACAATGTCTTTAGACCATTTCTTTAAGCCAGTACCAGAGCTACCTGGATGTGCCCTGGAGCTATGTCTTTTGTTGGATGAGGTTGAAGCCACCAACATAGCCAGGAATGGTGTTCTGGAGGGTTGAACCTCAGAGTGTGAGGAGAAGGAAGCCTGTCTCTTGTCATCTGCATGATCACGGATGACTTTCTCTTCAGAGGGCATGGAGAGTGGGGGTCAGCAGACAATCTGGCAGAGCATTAAGGCCTCTCTGGGGAAGAATCCGGGCCCAGGTCCAATCCTGGATGTAGCGATTTCTCCATGAGGAGAAGTTTCAATCTAATATCCCAATTCTTTCTAGCTCTGGTTTCAGGCTGAGGCAGTGAGAACTTGAGGGACGTGTCCCTCTCCCAGACAGTGGATACACTGTGGGTGGATGTCCATTATCGAGAAGGTGGCCCAACAAGAATGCTCTTATACCTGGGAGAGCCGGGCATAAGGGAAAAGGGCTTCCCAGTCTGGAAGGCGGGAAGTGGGCAATACGGAAACCTAAGCTATGAGAATAATTGTAAAGATAAAGTTAAAACAAAAGAAAAAAATTTTTTTACAGATAGAAGTTGAAAGAAGAAGAGGAAAATACTAACTACTCTATCAGGTAAGGAACTATCTATGAGGAGCAGCAGGCTCTGCTAGCGGCTTCCGTCCCAGACCAAAGGTAGTAGAAAAGGAACTGGGGCTGTCTGTCTGACCAAACAGCGCTCTCTCTCTCTCTATATATATATATGTATATGTCCTGTGTACAGTGTGAGAGAGACAAGATGCGCATGTGCAGTCCTACAGGCACTTCTGGTGAAGATCTCCGATCCCAGGTGCAGGAGGCCCTGCCGCACCTACAACTGAGCACCAACAGGGACATCACTTGAAGAAGAACAATGAACGAGTCATAATGATGTCTTTAAATAATCGTTAATAACTAAGCATCTGATGTAAGACAGCCTTCAACCTCATTCCACCACACACTTCTTGAAAATGTTTAATGAACAATTGAGTGGATGTCCTCACATTTGCTTTAGCTTTGTAATACAGATTTGTGTGTTTGTATTTTATCAAGGAAAGTTTCTCTCAAGGGAAAATAATTGACAAGTCATATTTTTCTTGCCTTGATGTTTGAAATTCATCAGTCATGACTAGATAAAGTTAGCACAGTCTCTCTCAAAGAAGCCAAAAAGAAACTGTGACATTTTATAGTGGTGTGAACTGTTCATCATCTGCTGCGTAGACTCCATTAATCTGGCCTGCTTTTAAATCCAGTATATCGCAAGGAATCCCATTTTCTGTTGTCACTGGTGTGTCACGTTTGTCTTCTAAATCGCCTATCTCTACAGACTCATTGTTATTTCTAAAAAGGAATAACAAAATTACATTACTGCAATCTAAGTGTACCATTCAACAAAGCCTGGACATAAGAAAAATAGTTTAGCATGCACTTTTATTAAGAAGTTTACAACACACTATATACAAAGAGGCATAGTCTAGTCATCTGAGGATAGGAATGGGACACAGAAATTCCTAAGTTATTTCTAATATCACTTTCACACTGGCACCCTTCTGTTGCCTCACTTAACTTCTATACCTCAGTTTCCCCTTCTGTAAAATGGCTTGGAGGAGGGTGCAAAATAGAAAAGGAAAATAAAGAATAAAATACACATTCATATACTTAATAGATTTCAAGGCTATAAGGAGCCACCATGATCATTTAGTCTGACCTACTGCATAATACAGGCCATAGATTTCACTCAATGATTCCTGCATCTATCCCAACAACTTGTGGTTGAACTAGAACAGATCTTGGCATCCAGCTGTGACTTAAAGACACATGTTAGATGTTACAGAATATAAGCACCACATTTCTTGGTAATCTATTTCAATGGTAAGTTTCTCTCACTGTTCTAAATTTGTATCTTATGTCCAGTTCAAACTTCACTAGCTTTAACTTCCAGCCAATAGATCTTTGCCTGCTAGATTAAACAGCAATATGTCTTGCATACTTTCACTTTTCCAGACTCAAACTCTGATACCAACCATACTAAAATAGCTGCTGAAGAAATGATCTAAAACTGACAAACTGTAAGCAAATTTAGTCAACAATGTCTGTATAGTACCTTTAATTTCCAGATTTATTTTGACCTTGAGATCTGCTGATTCATAGCTGAAGAACCTGCTGTACTTTACAGACTGTAGCATCAGCAACTTAGAATGATAAGAAACTTACAGGTTAGCTACAGTATTTCTTCCAATCCCATAACACATTGTGACAACCTGACTCAGTACTTATACACCAGTAATATTAACAATAATAAAACTTTATTGACCTGCGAGAGATACCTGGACTTTAGAGACCTGCTTAAAATAAATGAGAGTGACTAATCAACTCCTCTCCTCCTGCTTGTGACATGCTTTTAAAGGGAGAGGGTGGCACAGTCACATGCACAGTATGAGACAGTCCCTGCCTTGAAGAACTTACAGTCTAAGTAGACAAGACAGTCAGAGGATGAGATACAGGAAGTATTATTATCCTAGATGTACAGAAGGGGTAATTTCTGTAAGAGTAACAGAGAGATTAAGGCTCAGATCCTCAAAAGGATTTAGGTGTCTAACTCCCATTGATTTCAGGGGAGTTGATTGATGCCCAAGATCACACAGGAAGTTTGTGGCAGAGCTAAGAACTGGACCCAGATCTTCTGAATCTCAGGTCAGTGCCTTAACCACAAGAACAAGCATTCATTCACTCGTTGGGTTTTGTTCTTGTTGTTTAAAACCTGGGATGGGATTAGATAGGGAAGAGTTTCACAAATTCATACTAGTCTTCTGAATACAAAAAAAAATAATTTGAAAGCCTCACCAAACCTCCAACTCCATGGGGTTCACTCAACACTAGCAGTAAATGTTATTTTTACCCAGTTGTTTCAACCTCTTTGCCTAAAATGAGGCACTTTTATACTGGGGCAATCTCTGCAACATCTCAGTCTTCACACATAAATCCATTTACATTGGATTATTCATCAGTATTTTTTTTGCCACTGGACATTTGCTAATTTTTAAGCTATCCAGCTGTCCATAAGAGTTTGTACTTTCCCAATGTATCTCCGATTCCTGTTTGAGCCTGTAATGAAATCATAATGCTTGTGACAACATATCAATGTCCATGATGATCCAAGTCAAATAAAGGATGCTCTCTTCACTGTATGGTCAAGCAGGAGAGTCTCAGATGAGCTTACAGATGTCCTTAATCTAAGTACAACTATCTGAAATCACAGCAAGTAGGAACATAATGGGAGCCGGGAGTCAAAACGAAGGCTCCATCCACTCCCTTCCCCTCTCCATCCCCACGAACTCATGGGCTCACAGCAGTAAGTATCAAGTAAGTAACCCTTACTATGACTGCTATGACTACCATGCACTCAACACTATGACTGATGCTGCAATATGAGCAGGGTAGTAACGAGAGGGGAGACAAGTACTCCTTACTCTACAGCATAGCTGTGATAATTTAGTCTCATGGCGAGTCCAATCTGGAATTGACCATGTGAGATGCTGAGCTCCTAGAACTCCTCATGAAGTGAATGGGAGCTGAGGCCATACACTGATTTACAGGATCAGGCCCTTTTAAAATTTCAGTCAAATAGCCCTTTGGTCATTGGTCTGGCTTGCGTGTGGCTCCTGAATCTGCACAAATCAGGAGCAGTGTTTTATATCTACTAGTCTTAAAAATCAGTAGCCTCAATCATTACCAGCCTTTTCCCCTCTCGCATGCCTTATCTCTGACAGGAGACCTACCTGCAGTGCGGGGCTAGTGGCAAATAAACTCCTTGTAAAGCAATCATCTTTATTAACAAGGCCTCCAAGATCCCATTCCTACCTTTAGTTAATAACTCCACAGTCCAAAAGAACAACACCTGCCCTTTGAAAGGACAGATATCCTCAGCTGGGGAGAAAAGGCTGCTATTGTTTCTTTAAAAAAGAAAAGGAGTACTTGTGGCACCTTAGAGACTAACCAATTTATTTGAGCATAAGCTTTCGTGAGCTTGATTATCATACACATTGTAAGGAGAGTGGTCACTTTAGATAAGCTATTACCAGCAGGAGAGTGAGTTTGTGTGTGTGGGGGGGGGGGGTGAGAAAACCTGGATTTGTGCTGGAAATGGCCCAACTTGATTATCATACACATTGTAAGGAGAGTGATCACTTTAGATAAGCTATTACAGCAGGAGAGTGGGGTGGGAGGAGGTATTTTTTCATGCTTTGTGTGTATATAATAAGATCTTCCACACTTTCCACAGTATGCATCCGATGAAGTGAGCTGTAGCTCACGAAAGCTTATGCTCAAATAAATTGGTTAGTCTCTAAGGTGCCACAAGTACTCCTTTTCTTTTTGTGAATACAGACTAACACGGCTGTTACTCTGAAACCTGTTACTGTTTCTTTGAAACCAATGTGAACTGCAGAGTGACCCAACTCTAACAATT
The DNA here is from genome assembly GCF_965152235.1 of Eretmochelys imbricata. NCBI lineage: Eukaryota > Metazoa > Chordata > Testudines > Cheloniidae > Eretmochelys > Eretmochelys imbricata. The sequence continues at coordinate 138,373,036 of NC_135572.1, forward strand.
CTAGTTCACTTAATTCACTAACAGTTGGTTAAAACAAAAGCACAGCTTACTTTTTGCGTTGTCGGATTCCTGACACAACAAGGAAAAGAATTCCAGCCACAACGAGGCAAAGAACAACACTGAACACGATAAGCCAGACAGGCACAGTGGGTTCAATGGGTGGTGATAAAGTGGAGGAAATTTTCAAGAACTGCAGCGTGTTGTCTGTCAGTAGGAAGGCACTGTTGATTCTGTTTCTGTTCATCCTTTAAAAAAATACAAAACACAACACAATGATAAACACATTTATAAATGAAAAGACAATGAGGAAAATATAGCCCTGATATAGGCAGTACAACTCTGGCAGGGCTGAATGTGGCCCAATATGAAGTTTTTAGACTGCATACATTGCATAGCCACTGTCACTGATCTATATATATCCTGTGCAGGGTGTTAGCCACAGACTCCCATATGTAACTTTTGAAAGCTTAGGGGATAAGGATGACAATTGATATTATCACTGTTTATGTATTTATTATAGTATTAATTGTTTCTACTTTGGGTCATGCATAGACTCTCATGAGATGGAATATGTACAAAACAAATGGAATCGTTGCTAAAACAAATTTTATTATTATAACTATTAGTGTAATTATTATTAAAGGAGGAATCTTGCACTTGTGAGATGTTGATTTTGATTCATAAACACTGAACAGATTTTGCATGTCCAACTTAGATTCAGAATACTGTCAGCAAAAGTAGTTGAGTACTGAGCACAGGAGTTCTCATTCTGCAGAGAATTTTGTTTCTTGTCTCTAACCTACTGATAGGAATGTAAACATTTTTAAAAGCGTATACTCTTCTTTAGTAGGTGAGAGACAACGGTTAAAAACCAAACATGCTATAACAGCATCCAATTTCTGTGGCAAACAGTGCCTATAAAAGACTTACTGTAAATCAGCTTATGCTACTGAATGTATCAAAGAACAACAGAAATGAATTTTAAAAAGGTACATTCCAACACTCTTAGCAAGTTTCAGTGAATAAATAACCTCCTTCGCCCACTAATGCACTGAAGTTGTTGCTGGGTATCTCTGTAAGAAATAGTTTAATCTGCTCAGAAGCTTAAAGTTAATCTTTCCAAAAGAACGCATACTCATTCATCAGGAATTAGGTATTATGCCTTTGCAAAGATAACATGATTTTTAAAGACAAAGTGCAGTATATTTAAAAACAATGGGTTTATTTTTCGCTTGATGCTTGGGAAACATATGTGGGTAACGCTATTTATGGGAGTTACCCTTGCAAAGCCCTTGTGAACACATCCTAAACTGTTGACGTCAGATAACCTATTTTTCTTCTCTTCCTATGCAGCTCCATATTATTGTTTTTCTAACTTCAGAGCATGATTTTTAATGGAAAAGTGGGATAACTTATGCTACTCTGTATTGTGTGCAAATGGTGCTCATCTACTACAGTGACAGGCTTCCTACAAAGACCTAAGATAAAAAGAATATGAGCATTAGATTATTTGCTTGGTCTGACAGTGCAATATGAAACTTGAACATTCAGCACTAAAAGCACGAGCCTCTGTTCCTTGAATTAAAAGTACTAAATCTCCTGTCTGGGAGCTGTAGCAGAATGTGTGGATCAGCCATTAGAGGGGCATGTGCAATGTACACTGAACAGTGGGCTACAGTCAGAGCTCATCATGTCTAGACATCGTAAGAACCCACCGTTTAAAAAAAGGGCACCTTTCAAAGTTGCAGTCAACCTCCCAAAGGCGTACACGTTACAAGAGTTCAAAGAAATTGTTCTCCCTCAGCCACATATAATTCCTTTTAATCTCACATGCATGTAGGAAGAAGAGTATGGACTCCACTGTGTTTATCTATAAACTAATTGACGTAATTAAAAGACAGAGTGCTAGTTCATACGGCCTGAGACAAAGGCCCACATTAAGAAAGCATCTTTGTTTACTGAGGAAGGCCAAAGAAGGAGAAGGAGGGCCAATTACTTTACCTTATGGCTGCCTCTACTTCACTTCCAGGAACAGTTGTCACATTTTTGGCAGAGTCTGTGACCACAAACCAAAATGACACCCTCTCTGTCATATTGCAAAGCAGCACATTGGAAATTCTGTGAACATTTAAAACAAAATGAAGTCATTGGAAAATAAGTACAAAACAGAAGTACATACTGAAGTGGTACATGTTGTCACCATATTTTGCAGTGTTTTAGTCTAAGGAGAAAAATCTTTTAGAAAAGGAAATTATTAGCTTCTGTTAATCTGACTGAGAAAGAAATACTGGTCATATTTTCAAAAAGAAAAGGAGTACTTGTACTACAAGTACTCCAAGTACTTGGACACTGGTCGCCGCTCCAGGCCAATGGGGGCTGTGGGAAGGGCGGCCAGCACGTCCCTTGGCCCGCGCTGCTTTCCGCAGCCCCCATTGGCCTGGAGAGGTGAACCACGGCCAGTGGGAGCTGCGATCGGCCGAACCTGAGGATGCGGCAGGTAAACAAACGGGTCCGGTGCGCCAGGGGCTTTCCCTGAACAAGTGGCGGACCAGCTTTGAGAACCACTGCTCTACTGGATCATAGGAGAATCACAGAATTTGGGTTCTTCTGAGCCCCTTGCTCTGACATTTTGCAAGGCAGCAGACCTTTCTCCTCCCAGTAGAACCTTCTGGACACTATGAGGATTTTTCTGTGAAGAGTAACCAGCAGGGCTAAAATACTCATCTTGACATAATCAGTTCAAATCTGAGAACACACAAACACTTGTCATTCCATTTCTAAATGGTCAAAATATTTTAAATACGGATGTGATCCTTGTGTGGAAGATACAGAACAAAGTTTGGTTCTGTGTGGCAGGTCAATGAAAGATACTGCAGATTTTTAAATATAGGTGTGATAAAAGATACAGCAACAACTGATTCTGCTATTTGATTGAAAGTAAATGTTCTCACATTCTTTATGTGCTAAAGATTAACTTGTCTCCAACACAAAAGAGATGCACATTATTTCAAACAAGTCACAGATTAGGGAAACTAGGGTTACCAACACAAATTACAGAGGATCAATTTTTAAGACTGCACGATCAAAGGTTGGTTTATGTAGTTCATGAATGTCTGTATTTCAGAGTGCCCTATTAAGGCCCTATTAAGCAGGAAATCAAGGATTTGTGCCTCTGTTGGAAAAGTTAAACTTTTCAATAAACATTCATTTTCTGTCTATTATTAGAGAGTACTCAAATGGGTAGCGTGATTTTTCTGTCTCACACAACTTTGTAAATTTAATGTCTTTAAAGTGTTAAGCACAAATCAGTGGTTTATTTTTAAAATTCTAGTTTGATACATTTTAGATTGAAATTTGAATTTAATGGGAACCAATTCTGACATCCTGACATAAAGTAAGGTCTAAACAGGGCTTAGTAGTAACAGAGGGGCAGTAATGGGCACCTACTGCTGGCCTATTGCCATCTCCTACACCAAAAGCTGGTCACTGTAGTGAAGAAAATCCTCTATTATCCCTCCTCCAAGAGTCTAGCAAGGGGTCACTTTGAATCCTAGCAGGTAGGGGGTTCTGTCTATGCTGATCCATCCACTATTCATCTCTCATGTTCTTGAAGAGTACGAATCAGGTGTGAGGGTTAATGAAGCCCTGAAACTGCTGTAGGAGCTATGGAGCATCTCTCGTGCTGATCAGTGACTTTGTGGCAATGATTCTTTCCACTCCCAGATCATCCCCCTCTGTGCACAGCAAGAATTTGGACCTATACTTGCAAGGGGAACAAGGATTTGGACCTTTATGCAAAAATGTAATCCTTCAAGCATTCTCTGGTTCCTGTGATTTCATAAATCTTTGATCAATTGTGTATGTCTCATATTGTTTAAATCTAGACCATAACATGCCTCAGTGGTAATGAGCTAGTTTTTCTTTTATGATACTGAGTAACTCATGGTGAATCTTCTACAACCCCTAATGAAAATTCATTGACATTTTGCCAGTAAAATCACTGATACTGTAAAATGGAATGTAAACAGGTTACCTAATCAAAAAATTAACTGGCACAAAAGTTACATTGCTAGATTAAAACAACCCTACCCAATAAAGAAAGTGGAGAGGGGAATGTTTCTGTGACTTCAACTCACAACATTTTAATTGGTCTAATATGACACATTACAATACACTGATTCTCCTCTGACAATGTAGCACCAAAGAATTATTCCTTTTCCAATGATACACAAAACCTCACCTCCAAGCAAGCAATAACACTGGCACAAAATGTCACACACCGGGGTGTCGGCAGTACAACCTCGTGATCAGAACAAGAGCCCGGCCTAGTGGTTGGAGCAGAACCAAAGGATAGAGTTGGAGGCATGGTCAGGAGACAGGCCACTGGCCAGAGCCAGAGTAGAAGCAAAAGGTGGTCAGGAGACAAGACAGTGGTTGGGGTCAGTTCTGAGGAATGGAGGGACCGGGCTGGAGCAGGGCAGGCAAGGTTTGGAGCAAGGGCTGGTGCAGGAAGCAGGTGTGGCACAGCTGTGGGCACTGAACACATTGTGCAGCCACTGTGCTGTTGTTGCTACAAGGCTTAAATGGTGGTCTGTTGGCCCTTCTGTCCAATAAGGGAGCACAGTTACTTAGTAAGGGTTTTATTGAGTTCAGCCAAGCTCGCTGGATTCCTAGGAGGCCACACCTGGAGCCAGCTAGGTCCTGACAAGCAAGTATAGATTATAATAGTTTCTGTGGGCCTTGATTCTTTTTTTAACCTACACTGGTATAAATAAGCAATAATTCAACTGAAGTGAATATGGAATTTAATAGAGAATGACAACTGTTCTACCAAATATATAAATTAATCCACAGGACTCCATAGCAGAAATTCAATTCTGTATTAAAATTGATAGGCAGGCTTAAAAATGTCTATGGAAAAGATTTTTTTCCACAAGGGGAATTATGTTGGTGTCAAACTGGCCTAAGTGACAGGAGAAACTGTCACAGTATTTTCCTACAGACAAGCTAGAAGGGCATACTGAGTGGGGTCCCGCAGGGATCAGTCCAGGGTCCAGTTCTGTTCAATATCTTCATCAATGATTTAGATAATGGCATAGAGAGTACACTTATAAAGTTTGCAGATGATACCATTCTGGGAAGGGTTGTAAGTGCTTTGGAGAATGGGATTAAAATTCAAAATGATCTGGACAAACTGGAGAAATGGTCTGAAGTAAAAAGGACGAAATCCAATAAGGACAAATGCAAAGTACTCCACTAAAGAAGGAGCACTGAGCTGTACACATAAAAAATGGGAAATAACTGCCGAGGAAGGAGTACTGTGGAAAGGGATCTGGGGGTTATAGTGGATCACAAGCTAAATATGAGTCTACAGTGTAACACTGTTGCAAAAAAAGCAAACATCATTCTGAGATGTATTAGCAGGAACGTTGTATGCAAGACATGAGAAGTAATTCTTCCACTCTGCTATGCACTGATTAGGCCTCAGCTGGAGTACTGTGCCCAGTTCTGGGTGCCACATTTCAGGAAAGATGTGGACAAATTGGAGAAAGTTCAGAGAAGAGCAACAAAAATTATTAAAAGTCTAGAAAACGTGACCTATGAGGGAAGATTGAAAAAATTGGGTTTGTTTAGTGTGGAAGAAGACTGAGGGGAGACATGATAACAGTTTAGTTCTCTTTAACCTCTGAGGATAGGAGAAGAAGCAATGGGCTTAAATTGAAGCAAGGGCAGTTTAGGCTGGACATCAGGAAAAACTTCCTAACTGTCAGGGTGGTTAAGCGCTGGAATAAATTGCACAGGGAGGTTGTGGAATCTCCGTCATTGAAGATTTTTAAGAGCAGGTTAAACAAACACCTGTCAGGGATGATCTAGATCAGTGGTTCTCAAAGCCAGTCCGCCACTTGTTCAGGGAAAGCCCCTGGTGGGCCGGACCGGTTTGTTTACCTGCCGCGTCCGCAGGTTCGGTCGATCGTGGCTCCCACTGACCGTGGTTCGCCGCTCCAGGCCAATGAGGGCTGCGGGAAGGGTGGCCAGCACGTCCCTTGGCCAGCGCCGCTTCCCGCAGCCCCCATTGGCATGGAGCGGCCAGTGGGAGCCATGATCGGCCGAACTTGCGGACGCGACAGGTAAACAAACTGGTCCGGCGTGCCAATGGCTTTCCCTGAACAAGCGGCGGACCGGCTTGGAGAACCACTGACCTAGATAATACTTAGTCCTGCCTTGAGTACAGAGGACTGGACTAGAAGACCTCTCAAGGTCCCTTCCAGTGCTACACTTCTATGATTCTATTTGAGCAGTAGGATTTGTAAATTCCCAAGGCAGATAACTGGGTTAATATTAAAACTTAAGCCCATTTGATATCAGCATAATAATTTTTCTGCTTCCAAGTCAACTTACTATTATTTCTATTGCTATTAGCATGGCATGCAAGTAGCATTGATGTCAGCAGGGGATGGAGCAACTCCCCTGTTTTTTCCCCAGGTGGGTGAAATTGCCACAAATCTGAAGAAAAAAATTATGAAAACAGGGTTTCTATCTAAAGTAAGTAAGAAGTGAATCTTCATGGATCATAAGCTGAAAAAGTGAACAATCTTGAAAAAGCTTTACAGGTCACCTTTAATGATTTGTTTACTTCAACTCATTTTCTCTGAGAAGCACTCATGTTGTTTGCAATGACGTAAAATAATAGAAGCATGCTGTCACCTGACTTGTTCCTGTGGAACCTGAGGAAAGCAATGGTGGTACATACCAGGTATGGCTCTCTAGCTTAAAGGACAGCTTCTTACAAATCAGAATGAAATGGTAATGAACCAACATCTCAGTTATGGATGGGGTTGTTCTATTTAAAACTCAGTACTGCAGCTGCAATCAAATATCATATGACTCAGATTAGTTAATCTCTTTGCAAATATGGAAAATGCTTCATCAGACTCAGTGCCAGCCAGGGCCAGTTTTGCTTAAAAGTAAATCTAAAGCCTGGTCTCAGTAAAGTACTAGGGCTGCAGACATTTCTATTTAAATTCATAAACAAAACAATACAGGATACCAAAATATCTTTATATTGTTTTCATCTCTAAGGAGGAGGTGAGCATATTAAAGACATAGGAACTGACACTGACCAAAGACCTATCTAGTCTAGTAGCCTGTCTTATGACAGTAGCCAATACCAGAAATTTGAGAGGAAGTTATAATACTCAATAACATGGGGGAGATTTTCTCCTGACTTTAGCTGGTAATCAGTTTATGCCCTGAAGTGTGAAATCTGAAGCATTTTCCTGATTGAGTGTAAGGTAATTAGGCAGTTGTACTCTTAGCAACAGATAACCCTCCAAATTCTGATAAGTGTGCCATTGTAGATCACTCTTGTCTTCTTGCATGCTGGCCTTTCTAACATCTTGTCTATGAGATGCAGAGGGGAGCACAGGTAACCAATGACAAAAAAGGGAACCGAGCCTCTATCATCATGCCTACCTGAGAAATAACACTGCATTTCTCATTACTGCCACCCTTGTCCTTTCTTTCCCCTTCCTTCAACTCTTGGCTGTTCAGAACCTTCACTTATGGTGTCATATATTACATTTAAAGCCAAATTCTCTGCTAGTTTAAATAGGTGCAGGTCCCCTGAAGCCGACTAACTAATTTACGGCAACAGAGAATTTGGCCCATAGATTGTACACTGCTTAGGGAAGAGATTATAAGCCGCCTAGCCCATATCAGGATGGCAAAAAAAAATAACAGCATTGCAGTATGCTGGTTCTACACAGTGTTTATTTTTATAACTTCTCTATATCAAAATAGGTTCCATCATAAGCAATATTGTAAACAGGTATATTGGAGGACTGAGTGTGCACTTACTGAGTTGTTTCTTTGTCGGAATATCTTCGCATTGCAAAAGCCACCATTGCCTTGAACAGGTATTCTTCACTTGCATCCCAGGCATACTGTAAAGAAAGACAGAAAATTAACAGTTCTAGCACTAGTACTGGCAGGGAGGGGGTTATATGGAGCACTAACCCTGAAATAGTCCATCATTCAAAAAGAAATAAACTTCCCTGATAATGCTATGAAAATAATTTCTTGAATATTGTTTGTTGTGCACAAAAGATTTTTAAATGGCTTGTCAGAAAGTTATAACTTTTCAAAAATCTGAATGGACTGAATGCTTATGAAAGTTGCCAGTCTGAGAGCACTAGAGATCTAATTTTACTCTTCATCAAAGACTAGGAATACCAACAGAAGCTTCCCCAAGCTCCACCAAGGTGCCTGGGCCCTATCCTGGTCAGATCACCTCTATGAACAAAAGTGAAGTCTACACGCCATGCCCATTCAGTCCTTGGCCTGAACAGGCAGAGAGAGTAGTCTTCACCGTCATTCATAGAGGTAGTCTGAACAGTACAGGGCACAGGCACCTTCATTAAGTTTGGGGAAGACGTGCTAGTTGTGATGCTGGTTTCTAAGATATGGACATCTGTACATCATGAAAAGAACTCAATTCATGCAGGCAAGTGAACGGTAATCAGACAGTAGCAACTTTCAGAGAAAACAGAACAAGGCTAGATAGTGACATAGAAACGAAGGACCATTGTCTATACCTCTTTTACAATGAATACATTACTATCTGTATATACAGTTTCCCAAATATAAGTGTGTGTATATATATATAAAAACTCAGCCCTTACATAAGCTCAGCCCTTACATAAGCTATATATACCAGTTATATTCTACCAAATTAATCTTTGGCACAGGTAGGTATAATTCTAAATTACGTTGAATGGAGTTGCACCTGCTTATGTAAGGGCTGAGTTTAACACATTGTCTTGACACCTGACAGAAAACTGCACTTAACATAATTAATGTTCTAAGAGCTAAAAACTGAAAGCTTCTAAAAACATTCCTATCTCTGAGTCCATATTAAGCAATAATTGTAACAACGTTCATTGAAACTATAGAACAAAGAGGCTTAAAGTGCAGTTAAACTTCGCAAAATGACTTTGTAAAAAAAAAAATTGTGTGGGTCCATGTTTATTATTCCTAAATAACTTCATATTGTATTTGTTCAGTTTGCTAGTACAATGATTTTTTCCTCTAACTGCCCACTTCTGCGTACCTATTCTAAGATCTGAAAGTCAAGCTGTGTTATTTTTGTTCACAAATTATCAACATTGGTTATAAAGATTCTGCAACTGGAATATAGGGCCAGATTCTCAGCTTGTGTAAAGCGGCATACCTCCACTGACTTCCTGGAGCTATGCCCAACTTACACCAGCTGTGAATCTGAGCCGTCTTTATTAATTATTGATTGTGTGCCAAACAGAAAAGAATTCAGCTAACCCTTCCATGGGTGTATTGGCTGAATAGTGGTAAAGGGTATAAAAAGTAGTAAAAATTAACTTTGGGTAAGAAGATGTCATTTTATATAGTCAATTTGCTGATTATAACTGCACTTTGAAATGATTGCAGAATTAAAGTTAAAGCAAAGCAAATATTAGGACAGATTAGGATATTCAGCTAAAGGAAAACATATTTTAACCACTGGGCATGTTATTTTACATTTCGATACAACCACAAAGTAACCACAAGTACATTCCTATACAGTGGCTGAAATCCTAGCCCCATAACATTCAATGGCATACCTCCCAATGTTTCCAGTGGTATTGGACAGGTCCTGCCACAGGAGGGGGTGTCAGGTGCTGCCCTGAGGAGTGGAAGGCCGTGGCTGGAGGGAGTTGAGTGCTGCCCCCAGCAGGTCGGAGGCCTGGGGAGTTGCAGGACAAGCCCACCCTGCACTCACCCCGCAGCAGCGGCTCCTGTCCCACAGGTCTGGACCTGGCTCCCTTCACCATAATAGGGTAGTGGCCAGGCCAAATTTGAGTGGCACTGCGATGGGTGCCATGCTGCCCATCACCAGGGAGGCAGGTCGAACCTGAACAGCAATGTGACCCCGTGTGCAAGGACCCAGGTCGCAATGCCCGGAGTGGGGAGCTGGGCCCAGCCAGCCCCTTGGGACAGGAGCCACTTTATCCATGACAGGAGGCTTTGGGGGTCAAAGTAGGACAATCCCAGGAAACCTAGGATTGTTGGGAGGTATGTAGTTGGAGGTTTGCTATTTACTTCAATGCAGCCAGGATTTCACCAAGGTTTTCTATATGCAGAAAGAGAAATATACTAGCATGACACAACACTTATATATATTTTCATTCACAACTACGTACAGGATAACAGTTCTTCATAGGAGTAATAGCAGACCAATGTGGTGAACATAACATCCCTGAAAAGGCAGCTTTCAGAATCTGCTCTGGAAATACTGCTTTGCCTTCAGTGTATGATCGGTCAGTGGCTTCTATTATTATGATATAATAATGCTTCTCACTGGGTGTTTTAATGGTTGAGGCCAGAACACTGACAAACTTGCATGGACTGGTCATTGAAAGGGTGTTTTGGGTCCTATGGGCATTTCTGGAATTTTCTAAAAAGAATATAAGCAGTCACTGAGGGCCGGCAATACCAAGTTGAGAGTGGTGAACAATGAGGCAGGATCGGAACATGGTTAAGGGCATGTCTGCTAGTATTTTCAAAAGGCCTTACTGGGATTCCATACACTTACACAAGTCCTGCTGGTCTAGACATGCCTTGGGAATGACAATCTCAACACTCACCACACGCATCCCTTGGAGTAGGCTGATTCAGCGCACTTGAGACTTTCGCACTGATTATAGCCTGGTTACAAAAAGCATCAAATACACTGCAGATTATTACTGCACACAGAGAGGGAGAAAAGAGAGAGGCACTCTGGCTGCTTCAGTAAGTACAAATGCCACCAAAATATAGGCTCCATCCATTTATTTTGGTTTAGTCCTCTGCTATCCTGATGAAGAAATGTTTTCACAATTTCAGGTTTTCAGGCAGCTTCAACAAGTCCAATGGGCTTTTTATTTTTTGTATTTAATTCTAATCAACCACAAGGATTGCATCTATTGCCATTTCTATGACAGGGTGATTTAACCTTCTTCCAGCAGTTTGCTGGAAATTAACAATTTGCTGGAATGATAATATTGGAGGTCAGAAACTGCTTTCTACACCTAATTTGTAGTTTTCAGTATAAAATGAGCTTTTCAAAAATCCACATTATAATTGTCCCAGCAGAGCAGATACTTAGCTCTGCTGCACAGCTTGCAACTGTTTGTTTGTTTGTTTTTCTGAGGGGGCAATTTCAGTGCAAACATAAATAATAATACAGATCCAAACATAATAGTGAAAATGACCAATTTTGATTTTTAAACCCTGACAGCCACATGAGCAGGAGGAGGAAGGGTACCTCTGTGCAGGGATTTCACTCCTGCACATAAACAAGGATGTGAGCCACATGCATGATACCATCCTCACCTCCCTTGGGGCCTGGGATCCACACAGGAGAAGAGACAGGGGCTAGGTGGGTTATATAAACTATGGTATAAACTACTCATCACCAAATAAGGAGACCTTACATAGGCCATTTGAGATAAGGCTGAACTTGGACATGGAATCTGTAACAACTCAGAACTTAAGTAATGTTCAAATACAGATCCACATCTGAATGTTAGCATTTGGGCCCATTGCTAACATCTAGGACAGTGGTTCCCAACCAGGGGGTACAGCTACTCATCTAGATATTTGCCTAGTTTTATAACAGCCTACATGAATAGCACTACTGAACTCAGTACAAACTAAAATTTCATACAATGAGTTGTTTATACTGCTCTATATACTATACACTGAAATGAAAGTACAATATTTATATTCCAATTGATTTTATAATTATATGGTAAAAATGAGAAAGTAAGCAATTTTTTCAGTAATACTGTGCCGTGCCCTTTTGTATTTTTATGTCTGATTTTGTAAGCATGTAGTTTTTAAGTGAGGTGAAACTTGGGGGTACACAAGACAAATCAGACTTCTGAAAAAGAAACAGTAGTCTGGAAAGGTTGAGAGCCGCTGGTCTAGGAAATAAGAATGGTGCTAACATACAGTGGTGATGCATGCCAACATAAGAACATAGAAAGACAGAATGGTAGTCTGAATAAAGGACTCTGTCCCAAGGCCTAAACTTTCTTCCTACAGAACTGATGAAGATGTGAGACAGCAAAAACAAAAAGACTGAGACTTAAAAATAAAAGATATAGTATAAAAGAACACTGAATGTAGATGAGAACCACAAACCTATTTTTCATCATTTTAAGGATATCCGCATTCAAACAACACAGCACTGTTCACAGTGCTAAAAGAAAAGATCTTCCTCTTATTTGTTCATGGAATTACTGATTGACTCATGACTCACTATTGTACTTTTTCAGGACAGCTCCAAGAGGAAAAAATCCCTGTTATATTCATCATTATACCTATGTGCCCAGCTCTCAAGACATCCACATGAGGTGCCTTGAAAACAGATGACTATATAAGCTCTAGTATATGCTAATATAGGTAATAGACGTAGCATAGCATTACCAAATACATTTCTTTTTAAATAGCTGAGTACAAATTTGGCTTGTTTACATACTATTTATGCACATATTGCACTGCTTTGTACAAGAGATATTCTGAACACATCACTTGCAATTCAGAAATCAATAGCACACTATCAGTGAAAGAGAACTGCAATATTTAAAACGACAGGTTCTGTGCTGATCAGAGAGCTATTGCACATACCATCTTCTGTATTCTGTAAGTAGCAGAGTTATACAGGCAGATCTAGCATTCAGAAGGCAATGTGATGCTTCAGAAGTCTGACTCTGTGGGTCAAACTGACCCTAGACCTAAGAAGGCATAACAATCATTGACTTTAACACGTATTGTATTTATTTACACCCTGGCCAGTATGGTCCTGTTAATTTAACTCTATCACTCTAAATACCTATGTGACTGGCAGTCATCAAAAGGATTTGAGTAGTACCAGAGTTCTCAAATTATTTCATCATGTTAAAACCATTTTAATGGATTATCTTGCAGATCATCTCCCCTTCACTGTGTGATCACATTCCCTCCATTGGTGATGAAATAACATCTGTGTGTCAGTTACAGCAACTGCTTACATGGAAAAGAAATATTAGTAAAGCATTTATTGTATTTTCAGCTCCCCTTTAGTGTGATTTAGTAGCTAGAAATACAGAGGATATACAGTACCATGTGATCAGAGGCTCTCTGGGATCACCAATGGTCTAGACCAATGGTTTTCAAACAGAGGTACATGTACACCTGGGGGTACAGAGAGGTTTTCCAAGGGCGAACAGCAACTCATTTAGATATTTGCCTAGTTTTAAAACAGGCTACATAAAAAGCATTACTGAAGTCAGTACAAACTACAATTTCATACAATGAGTTGTTTATACTGCTCTATATACTATACTCTGAAATGTAAGTACAATATTTATATTCCAATTGATTTATTTTTAATTATATGGCAAAAATGAGAAAGTAAGCCATTGTTCAGTGACAGTGTGCTGTGACACCTTTATTTTTATTTCTGATTTTATAAGCAAGTGATTTTTAAGTGAGGTGAAACTTGGGGGTACGCAAGATAAATCAGATCCCTGAAAGGGGTATAGTAGTCTGGAAAGGTTAAGAGCCACTGGTCCAGACAACAAAGTTTAGGAAACTCAGTAATAACCTATAATGATCTGAACTAAAGAAGTAACAATATTATCATATGTATATTACAGTAACACCAACAGGCCAGCCAGGTCCGGGCTCCATTGTGTGAGATGCTGTATAAACATAGTAAATGTCGGTCCCTGCACCAACGAATTAACAGTCTTATTCTTGAACATGATAAAGAATGGTGTCTGTCTTTGCTACCATTACAAAATAGGCAAAAATCATTGATTACATTATTCGCTATTATTTGTTAGCTCTACAGACCTATATGCTAAACCCCTGGATATATACACCTTTATGGGTGATCCTACCATCCAAGATTTAAAATGCCAGTACTGCTTATAGTCTTGTATCACTGTATACTGCACATTCATTTGGAAATGAATAAAAGAGATTTAAGTAGCAGAGCATCTAATCAATGATGCAATAGGAGACTAAGTATTTTCCATCTGAAATTTATGTGATTGTACTATCTCTCCTCCATGTTAAAACTGGAAAGATAGCATTGTGCCCCAAATTATTAAGACTGAATTAATTTTAGAGTATATTTATAAATATTTGAATGTAATTTATCTGCAGATGGCATTAGAAGTACTGTAAAAAGGTAACCATTCGTTGTGCATCTAGAGAAGAAATTATTGACCATCTGTTGATACTTCTGTGTGTCAACAAACTATTCTAAAAAGGTTGTTGATGTAAAAACTATCCTAAATCAGATTGTTGCAGGTCTTAGCTTTATTCAAACCTCTCATACTGTGAGAAATAAACTACAATTTATTCTGTGTAAAACAACTAGAGGAATACTTTATTATAACAAAACCCAAAATAAGGGGTACCTTTTTGGGCTACTGCTTCAGGTCTTAGGTGCTTTATGATGCAGAATTTAGTAAAACAGTAAAGAGTGATGTAACTAAAAAAAATATTTATTTGACTATAGTCAGAGAGATGATGTTATTCTTAAGGGAGAAAACACTGTGAACTGTCATTTTCATTCTTTGCTCAGAATGGAAACAGTTGTAATCAAGGTGAGTGTCAGGTACAATTTCATCATATTTTCTGTTGCAGGATTATGTTATTGTAAATATATTTTTAAAACAATCCAATTTAATCTGTTTTTATTGAAGTTTCTTAGCCAAGGAAAGCTGATTTAAATATTGATTTTCAAAGACAAATACTTTAACATATATCCTGAGAATCTATTCCCTATTTGTTCTGGCTGTTGCACTTTCTATCACAATCGAGTCCCTGCTCACATAGATTTAAATTATTTCACATTTCAGTTTTATTTGGGAATAGTTTCCTGTGCCATAAAAAGAGCTTGCATATCTGAAACAAATACCTCTTACAACATGTTACTGTGGCAGTTTATTTCCCAGGCTTCTAGCATAACTGGGTTCTTGTCTTCCAATAAAGAAAAGTTCAAGACATTTCATATCTAATTCAATGTTGAACCCTGTAACATACAGGAGATATACTGTAAGTATTTGAAACTGGAGATGAATTGATGGGTTCTGTCCACTGATCTGAAGTCTTAAATAAAATAAAAACTAAAGAAGATGTAAGTCTTTTCCTGCTTATCTGCCAAAACTTGCTTGCCTTTACATTTAGCATTCTCAAGCAGAGCAGCTTTAGCCAAACTAGGAGAGACAGAATTTGTATTTACATAGCACTTTTCATACTGAAGGTACAATATCTCAAAGTGCTTTCTGAAATAATGTACATGGAACATTCTCTTTATGAAGAGGTATGCTTTATACTTACTGTTAAAGGACGTTTGTTTTAGACAAATGCTATCCTAACCTCAAGAAACTAATACCTGAATTATGACTTGATGGGCAGTTTATTACAGTGAGGACATCAGTGCAAATTGTCCGCTCAGAGATTTTACCGTTTAAATTAGCTCTACTTAGTCAGTTATTCAGTCAGAAAGAATACATGAAGATACTCTACTTACTGCATTATCTCCCAAAGCTGTTTTGATACTAATCCGTACTTTGAAAGCATTCTGTGCATCTGAGACAAAGAAAAAGAAAGCAATAAACAGAAAAATAATCTTGGAAAATTGGTTTTTAAATTATTTACTTTTCCAACTGTATTACAGATCAGAGCATAAAAGCTTCTAAATGTATCTTATTACATGATTAGGAGACCTCAACGTTATTAGTGTGAACAAGCCTGGACACCGTGGATTCTCAATGTGATTTTAACCACGATCTCTTCAAAATAGAATAAGGTTGGCTTTAGCAACCTATTCACAAACTCAAAAAAGAGGCGAAGGCTCAGAGTATACACCCTCAAACTCTATACAGAAGTGTTACAGTCTAATAAGTCTAAGTGGCCAGCTTTGAAAGTGTTCACCAAGTTGAGACATTTAACTGATAAAGGATGAGGCTCAATTGCAAAACTTACCTGGCCTGCAGAAGTCAGAATGAGCAATGGTAACCAAGGAGAAAGCAAGCAGCAAAACCCCTAACATCCTTTCAGAGTGGAAAACTTGTGGCAAAAAGAAAAAAGTCACCACAGTAAAGCAGTCTTAAACTTTCTGTGACCCAGGATTAAAGCATCAGCAGAAAAAATGAGCAACTAAGTAAAAGGTTTAATAATTAACCCCATTATTTTAGCTAAAACTGTCATTGGAAAGAACCATTTTCTATTTACTTTTTTCTCTTTAGCAAAGAGAGAGAGAAGACACATTTAATTTTCTTCCTCCAAGCTATTTCCTAAAACAATCAAAAAACTTCATATGCTAGCCATAGCTATACTTTCTGGTCTTTTTGGTCATGATCTCCAACACATACCAAAACTGTCTGAGATCATAAGGTACTTAATTCAAGGTCAATCTGCAGGTCTAGTAGCTGTGTGATGTGCTATCACTCACAGGATGTGAAGTTGCATTGTGCTGCCATTGTGCAACGTTGACAAGTTCTGAGAGAAACTGTAACCAAGTTTAGCTAGAAGGTTCGATTTGCCTGACAAATGGCCTTAACATAAACAGAAGAACGGCCACGCTGGGTCAGACCAGTGATACATCTAGCCCAGTATCCTGTCTTCTGACAGTGGTCACTGCCAGGTGCTTCAGAAGGAATGGACAGAACAGGCAATCATCTAGTGATCAACTCCCAGCTTCTGGCAGTCAGAGGCTAGGGACACCCAGAGCATGGGGCTGCATCCCTATCTTGGCTAATAGCCATTGAAGGACCTATCCTCCATGAACTTTTCTAGTTCTTTTTTGAACCCCATTATATTTTTGATCTTCACAACATCCTCTGGCAATGAGTTCACCAGGTTGACTCTGTGTTGTGTGAAGAAGTACATCCTTTTGTTTGTTTTAAACCTGCTGCCGATTAATTTCATTGGGAGACCCCTGGTTCTTGTGTTATGTAAAGGGGTGAATAACATTTCCTTATTCACTTTCTCCACACCATTCACAATTTTACAGACCTCTATCATATTCCATCTTAGTCATCTCCTTTCCAAGCTGAAAAGTCCCAGCATTTTGAATCTCTCCTCACATGGAAGCTGTTTCAGACCCTCAATAATTTTTGTTGTCCTTCTCAGTATCTTTTCCAATTCTATTATATCTTTTTAGAGATGGGGCAACCAGAACTGCATGCAGTTTTCAAGATGTGGGCGTACCATGGATTAATATAGTGACATATTTTCTGTCTTATTATCTGTTCTTTTCCAAAGGGTTCCTCATATCCTGTTAGCTTTTTTGACTGCTACTGCATGTTGAGCAGATGTTTTCAGAGAACTATCCACAATGACTCCAAGATCTCCTTCTTGAGTTGGAACAGCTCGTTTAGCTCTGGATTATGTTTTCCAGTGTGCATTACTTTGTATTTATCAACACTGAATTTCATCTGCCATTTTGTTGCCTAGTCACTCAGTTTTGTGAGATCCCTTTGTAATTCTTTGCGGTCTGCTTTGGACTTAACTATCTTGAGTAATTTTGTATCATCTGCTAATTTTGCCACCTCACTGTTTACCCCTTTTTCCTGATCATTTATGAATGTCTTGAACACTGGTCCCGGTACAGATCCCTGGGAGACACCACTATTTACCTCTCACCATTCTGAAAACTGACCATTTATTCCTACCCTTTGTTTCCTGTCCTTTAACCAGTTACTGATCAATGAAAGGACCTTCCCTCTCATCCCATGACTGCTTACTTTGCTTAAGAGCCTTTGATGAGGGACCTTGTCAAAGGCGGTCTAAAAGTCCAAGTATACTATATCTCCTGGATCATCCTTGTCCCCATGTTTGTTGACCCCCCATCAAAGAATTCTAATAGATTGGTGAGACATGATTTCCCTTTACAAAAGCCGTGTTGACTCTTCCCCAACAAATCATGTTCATCTACGTGTCTGATAATTCTGTTCTTTACTATAGTTTCAACCAATTTGCCTGGTACTGAAGCTAGGCTTACCAGCCTGTAATTTCCAGGACTGCCTCTGGCGCCTTTTTTACGAATTGGTGTCATTTTAGCTATCCGCCTGTCATATGATACAGAAGCTGATTTAAATGATAGGTTACATACCACACTTAATAGTTCTGCAATTTCATACTTGAGTTCCTTCAGAATTTTTGGGTGAGTACTGTTTGGTTCTGGTGACTTATTACTGTTTAATTTATCAATTTGTTGAATACAAATATTTAGCATATCTGGTACATACATATCTTGCAATCCTGGCTACAACAGTGCCATGCGAACGTCTGTTCTCACTTTCAGGTGACATTGTTATTAAGAAGCGGGCAGCAGTATAACTAGGAACTGTCTCATCTATGAATTTAATCTTGTTTTCGGAAATAGCTACCTGCTACAAAAAAACTGGTCTCCCAGTTTCTGAAGAGACTAAAGCATATTGATTCATGGACACCAGTTTACTATTTCCAGCCAGGTAATTCTGTTGTCTGCTCAGATGCATATTTGTGCATATGAAAACAAAGGAACTGGTGTATTCATTTTTAATGATGGTTTAGACTAACAGGATTTATGCATGTGCATCAAAAAGGAGAGCACACAAACATTTTCAATGTCACAATTCAGGGCAACTGCACGTGTATTTCCTGCTCTGTGGTCTACCAAAGGCATCCGCTCTAGGTTCCTGGCTCCTCAGCCAACACCACTCTTGGGCAGAGACCAACATCTCTCTCCCTCTGTGACATTACCCAGTGTACAATCTGGACTGATGAACAATTGTGTCCCTTCAATTCTCCAACCTGGGGTGCCTTTTACACTGCTTTGCTGTGAGAGCTACCACTCCTGGTCTATTCACACACAGCCTCCAACATGTAAGTTACCCCCAGTTATATTGTATGACTGCTATAACCAGCCACTCAGTAATTATGCTGCAAAGTAACACCAGCAAATTTGCAGTCCCGCACTTTCCCCAGAAACGTGCATCTTGTACTGCCCAGTACCCTCCTGGACAATACAAGATCATATAAAGTTGTTGTTTTATTAATAGAAAATGATATGCACAAATCCTGTTATCCTAAATGGAGTTTCCCCACTTCTTCAATCCAAACACACTGATTTAGATGAATCTATAAAACAAGTTTATTAACTACAGAAAGATAGATTTTAAGTGACTACAAGTAATGAGACATAAAAGTCAGAACTGGTTACAAGAAAATAAAAGTAAAGCAAAACTAATACCTAACTTATTAAGCTAAGTGAATTCAAAGCAGATGTCTCTTTCATCGCATGTTACAGCGGTCTTACTGGCTGTATCGCCTTCAGTCAGGATCCCTCCCCCAGTCTGATGCGGTTTCCTTTGTTCTTCAACTGTTAAGTGCCGTGGTTAGAAACAAAGGGAGGAATCATATGGGGTGTCTCTTCTTACACTTCTTTCTCTTCTTCAGGAATCATTTCCAGCTGATGTTCAGGAGACAGAAAGTCTATGTGGACAGGAACCCCTATCTGTTTCTTTGTCAAGATGTAGATTTTCACCCACATCCTCTTTCCTGCCAAATAGCAGCCACTTAACCAGGTGATGGTCCGTTTGATTTTCTTGACACCTGGCTGAGGCATTGGCTAGCCTTTTGTCTCTGAGGAACTTGTTTATAGCTCCTCCCCTCAGACTTGGATCATGTCTTAGTAATACCATGTGGAGAAGTCTTATAGCTTTACATTCAATGTTGCCCAACATATTTTACCAGGGCAATAATGATCAGCAAATTATGAGTTTTCAAATGATACCTCATAAGGTATACTTTGCACAAAATTTATCATCGTCCTGTAAAAGGGGTGAACACAGGGGTACAGACTGTCACCTTTCCCCCAGGCTGCACAGTTCCTTGCTCACATTGATATCTTCAGCAAATCAGACTGCCTAAATAGGCCAGCGTCTGTGTTTTCCTTTCTTTCCCAAGGCATGACAGCTGTAACTGCCACCCATTATAAGTTACTACACAGCACTTTCTAAGCAAGCACATTTCTTTAACACTGTTTCCTATCACAGAGATGCACAGCATCATTTTCATGAAGTGGTGGCAGCTCCCAGGATCCTGATTTTTTTGTTTTGCCCTATCTGTCTGTTTATACATTTGCAAGTCTCCAGTGACTCTGACATCAGGCATTCTTGTTTTCAGTTTTCCGTTGAATAAAATGGCAGCAGGTGACAGCCCATTTTTATTGGTGCCCATTCTGTAATTAGACAGTGTTAAATATGGGTCAGAGTCTGACTCCACATCCCTTTTCAGTAGGTGCTTTATTATTTTGACACCATTTTCCATCAACCAGTTGGACTGGGAATAATGGAACTAGCAGTTAAACGTCCAAGCCTGTACTACACTTCAAACTGCTTAAACTCATGTCCATGAATCTGTGGCCTACAGTCATACATTATGTCAAGTATACCGTGGCTAGCAAAAACAGATTTGATATGTACAATCACAAATGCAAAATATTCAGTTGCAATATTTTATAAGAAAGCTATCTCAGGGAAGAGTGAATAAACAGTCCAGAACAAGTACTTTTTTTTTTTTTTTTTTTTTAATATTGGCTGGAAAAAACGGACTACTTTTTTCCAAGGGGTCCATTTTTCCTGTACCACCAACATGAACTCTTATTTGACTTGCCATGTATTTTTGACATATGAAATAAGCTATAACTGCTTCCTCAGTGTCACTGCTCATTTGAGGCCAGTATAAAATGTCTTTGACATTCTCTTAGATTTTTTCAATCATGAAATGACCTTCATATACCCTTTTTAACATATTTTTCTGCAACATCTTAGGAATCACCATCCTGGTGCCTTTAAATAAAATCCCATCTAATACGACAACTTCCTCTTAAACTGATAAATAGGGGCTCGGAATAAGCTGCCCTGGCCACCCTATTAAAACAATGACTTTCTGCACGGTCTAATCCTGAGCAGTAGCTGTGGCAATCACAGTCTACAATTCATCTGAGTCCAGACAGGGGTGTTGTTTTTTTAAAATAAGGTTGACATGTACTAACTCTAGCTCTGGACTTTGCTTCACTGCATTTTTGTCAAATGCTCTAGAGTGTGTATCTGCAACCACCTAATCTCTTTGAGGTTTGTATTCAATTTGAAAATCATACATTTGAATCTGCAAAATTAATCTCTGTATTCTCAGGAGAATGTTTGCAAGTCCTCTTTGGCAACGGCAATAAGTGGGTAATGGTCAATTTCAGCTAATGTAGGCCTCCCATAAATAAAGACATGAAACATTTTACATCCATTACCTAAGGCCAAAGTTACCTCCTCTATTTGAACATATGGACACTTAGTTTTTATTAGTGCCTGTGACACATAAGCCACTGGTCTCCAGTTTTGACTATACAGTACAACCTCAGTTACGAACACTTTGGGAATGGAGGTTGTATGTAACTCTGAAAAAAACATTATGGTTTTTTCAAAAGTTTACAATTGAACATTGTACAGTTTTGAAACTTAATACAGCTTTGAAATTTCAGTATGCAGAAGAAAAATGCTGCTTTCCCTTTATTTTTTCGTTTAACACAGTACTGTATTTCCTTTTTTTCTTTTGGTCTCTGCTGCCTGACAGTTTACTTCTGGTTCCAAATGAGGCATGTGGTCAGTTTGTAACTCTAGTGTTCATAACTCCGAGGTTCTACAGTACTACTGTAAGAGGACTGCACCTACGCTCCTTGAAGGTATCTGTGGACAACTTACTTTTGTGCTTACCCTCACTGTACCTCACAGCTGAGGCTTCTTTAATTCACTTTTTCAGTTTCTCAAAATCCTTAGTAAGATTTGCATCCCATGTTCATTAGACATCTTTGCAAAGGAGTATTTTCAGGTTGCTGGTACAGGCAACTAGATTAGGTACAAATTTCCCTATATAGTTCACAATTCCAATAAATTGTTGTACCTCTTCCTGGGCTACGGGGCAGGCATGATGGTGATGGCCTCAGCCTTACTGTGATCTATCTGTTCACTTCGCTGTGCTCTCTTCTCTCCCAGATATGTTATTTCCATTACATGGCATGTATATTTTGGTTATCTTTATTCCAGCAGCTCTGGTTCCTTCCAAGGTTGCTTGGAGCCTCTGGTCATGCTCATCTACTATTTTTGCCCCCTCAAATCAAAACAATTATCTATGTAAACCTTAGCACCTTCTATACCACAAAAAATTTGCTGCATTTTCCAGTTAAACACCTTGGGTGTCAAACACAAGCCAAATGGCAGTCGGTGAAAACAGTGTCTCCTAAAAGGGATGCTGAATGTGAATAAATGTGTCCTGTTTTTGCAAGGGCACCTGCCAGAATCCTGCTGATGCATCAAACTGAAAAACATCTGGCATCAGCCATCTCCCCAAAAATGTCTTCTGTTCCATGTAATGGAAAATGTTCCCTTTTACATATTTAAATCTTTTGGGTCTATACCAAAGTGAAGGGTTCAGTCTTTTTTCAGAATGACAAACAAGTGTACCCGCTCTGTTGATTTTCTATTTATATTATGATTCTTAGAGTAATGAGCCTATCCGGCACATCTTTTAGTTTCTGCCTGAGGTTGAATGTGGGATGCATAGGCTCTTTCAGCTCTATTCTGTACTCTGGTGAGAGCTTCTCTATCCCATGTAAGACATCCTCCAACTCTTCAGTTGCTTTGGCGTCCAATGAACACACCCTCTCGATGAGACCAAGGGCTTGACACACTTTTAACCCAACAATGGGTGCTGTTTTCCTTGGTACTGTTACAAATTATATCTTTTCCAATTTGTTATTTACCCATACATTTAGTTCACATATACCTCTAGTGGTAATATACTCACCACCGTAAGCCAGGAGTGTCATCCATTTACCCTCCACTATCTGTGGCTTTTCTTTTAGTGCTTTTATCACTGTTTCTGGCAACACATTGTCTTGTGCACCAGTGGCCAACTTAAAAGTAATAAATGTCCCCTATGCTTTCAGATTGACAGTTCAGTTGTCTTCTACTGCAACAACGTCCACTGCTCCTAAAAAGAAGCTAGTGGTGTGGTGATCGTCCTCTTTGTGCATACTGTGCTGGTGCTTGAAAACTCTTGCAAAGTGATGTAATCAATTTCACGCCTTGTGCCTTTTCCCATATGCTGGGCATTGTCTTGATTGTGCAGCCTCATGTACTGTTTTTGCTGGACTCTGAGCTCCACATGCTTTTTTGCCTCAGGTTTATATTCTTTTGTATTTTGGATTCTCTATTATGTCTACAGCATCAGAGCACTGTCCATGCTCCATAAGCTTCATTCTGGACTGAGGGATTTCTGCTCCTTGGCAAATTCTAATTGCTTTGTTGAGGGTTAATTCTGGTCTTTCAGTAGTCTCTCTGAGATGTTTGTTCCAGATTCCAATCACAATCTGGTCTCTTAAATAAGGACTCAGTCCCCTGTGGTGGGATAGGTTCTCAACCTGGTCAGGAAGGGATTAAAGAGCTCTCTGGGAACAATCAGCTCCAACCTGTTGCACCAGGATAGGGGAGGCTCCTTAAAAGGGAGGATCCCAGCCCAGTGCAGGTGGCACTTAGAGGCAGGGGCATGTGCAGGAATTTAAATTTGACTGCTTTTGGAGGGGCACGTTAAACACCCACATATTATATACACATTAAATCCTATCAACACATACACATCATATGCATAGAATATACATGCATAGAAATACACAGCAGTACACTCACCATTTCAATGAAAATCCATGTGCTGTGGAGCCATCTAAATAAATGTATCCACAAGTACTTGGCTGCGGCAGGGTCAGACAGCTCCTCTGGCCCTGGAGCCACAGCAGGGAGAGAGAGAGAGTGCTCCTCTGGCCCTGGGGCCATGGTGGGGAGAGAGAGCTCCTCTGGCCAGGGGGCCAGATCTGTGCCCCCACCACACCCTAGGGCTAGAGGAGCTCTCAGCTCCCATCACGGCCCCAGGGCTGGAGGAGCTCACTCTCCCTGCTGCGGCCCTGGTGCCAGAGGAACTCTGTGACCCTGCCACAGCTAGGGTTACTACCTGGCCGGTATTTGACCGGCCTGGATGTTTTTTTAATGGATTTGCCAGTTGCCAGAAAAATAATTTAATCTGCTGATTTTTTTTTTTTTAATGTGGATCTAAAGATTTGCATTACTATCCCAATACACTGGGATATCTAATGTTAAAAGTTTCTGAGTACAGCTGCAGTGTTTCCAATTCTGCAGTTTAAGCAATAACAGATCAAAACTGTTGAAAATACAGCAATCTACCCACCCACCCACAAGTGCACTACGCATGTGTGAGAGAGGGGTTTGAGTCATGTGTGAGTGAGGAGAACGAATGGTTGCAGAGTTGCCTTGTGATTGGGGGTTAGTGTTGTGGTGGGCTTGGCTTGTGTGCATGTATTGGGGGCGGGGTGATGCCAGTTTTTTTTGCATTTCAAATGTGGTAACCCTAGCTGCAGCCCTGAGGCCAGAAGAGTTCTGTGACCCTGTAGATTACTGGGGGGTTGTGCCTCTGCTTGCCCTCCTTTGTGCACACCCCTGCTTAGAGGGAAGCAGAGCTAGAGCTCCCTAGCACCACAGACCACAGCTACTTACCCAAAAAGCTGCTGAAGAACCTCTGCCACCTGAGCCCTCTGGACAGGTAGAGCGACCATCTTCACTGTACTTTTCATTTGAGCCCAGAGTGCTCAAACTGGGGCTCTCAGACTGTTGTGGGGGAGGGGGAGCATTAGGAACCCAGCCACCTTCACAGCAAATGCAGAGAAAAGTAAGGTGAGCCTGACTGTTTTGTGGCTGCAGAATTACTTTGTTTGCCTTTTTATTTGTTTGGACTGTGGTCATGCTCGGAGGTGGGGGAGCCGGCTACCTAAGACGTACAGCTAGGAAACTGTATCCTGCACACCAAACAGGCACAACAGCAACCCCTTCAGCCAGAAAGGATGGGAGAGGTGCCCACCCTCATCCCATGAAGGTGCCCCACAGTTACAATCAGAGATATCCCCCAAAAATGCATGATTGGCTCTTTCAGCCTTACACCAGTCACAAACTCTTCAATGGTTTCACCTTCTTTTTGTACTCTTTGTTTAAAAAAAAAAAAAACTCACCTGTTTCAATTTTACATGGACTGTATTACTCCTCAAATTTCTGTCATACATTTTCTAGTTGGCCTCCTCTGCCTGAATTTACTGAAAACTGTGAAACACATCAAATATCTGAGGATCAGAGATTGTCAAAAATAAGGCTACCTTCCTTTTTTCTGGAACTCATTACACACACACACACACACACACACGCACTAAAGCGCTGTTTACACCAGTTGTTTTCCAGCCCAGGAAGACCTACAAAGCTTATAAAGTTGACATAATAGTCTCTATAAACCTTGTTTTGATACTGTTAGAATAAAATGCTTTGATTTTTCATTTTCAAATTACTTTTTTCCCCCAATTTATTATAATTGTTTTAGAAAGCAGAGATCAAAATGAAACGTTCTGATTTTGTTGAAACAAAACATTTTGAGCAAAAGACAAAAAAAATAATTCCTCCAATCTGAAATGAAGCCAAATTTTGAAATCATTCTAAATGGAACTGTCGTCATCCAGCCAGCTCGAAGACATACCAGTAAAAATGCTAGAAAAGGAGATATAGGGTATCACAAGTTCATGTCTTTTTATGCTACAAGCTGAGCATATCAGCATAACTGTAAAAGGCACACACCATTTTGGAATTATCCTTCATATGTTCACAATGAGAAATTCAAATGCATGTACAAGTCTTTTTCAAACCCACTCTTCTTCCCTTCTGATTTGATGTGTAAATCTGCTTGCACGTGTGTACTTATATGTTTACACATCACTCGTCAAAACATTCACATGACATTTTTAGATGCACATATGGTGCATCTAAAAACATTTTAAAAAAATTCAACATAAAAAGTTTTGAAACTATTCATCTTTTGTAATGACTTTATGAGAGAAAATCCTTTTTAGCCATCTTTGAATTACAAGAGACAGCAACACAGAATCTGATATTTGATTAACTTCTTAGAAATATCATTGAACTAGTGCAAATAATTTAGTATGAATCATAGAACTGGAAGGGACCTCGAGAGGTCATCTAATCCAGTCCCCTTCACTCGTGGCAGGACTAAATATTATCTAGACCATTCCTGACAGGTGTTTGTCTAACCTGCTCTAAAAAATCTCCAATGCTGGAGATTCCACAACCTCCCTAAACATGAATATGACTGACTGGTTCAAAATACAAGATAACTGATATTTCTAAATAGTAGAATCCTCAAAAATATCTATAGAATTTATAAGTATATACATAAAATTATACCTTCATTTTGATTTTTAAGCATGTCAAGGTAAGGCTGAGATATGCATTGAAGTAGGTATATGACTGATTTGCAGTTATCTCCCGTGACAATTAAAGTAGATTTAGCAAGGTACTATTCTGTTTCCTCCCCACATTTAAATGCCTTTGAAATGGAAAGTCCCAAGAAACAAGTATTTATTGATATCTGTGTTGTTGTAGCCATGTTGTCTCTCTAATATCCTGAGACCAAAGTGGGTGAGGGAATATCTTTGAATGGACCAGCTTCTCTTGGTGAGAGAGACTAAAAACTTGTCTCTCTCACCAACAGAAGTTGGTCCAAAATAAAAGACAGTACCTTACCCCACTTTCTCTCTTTATTGACAGCTGTCATATAAGTTAATTAACAACCATAGCTGTGCTTAATCCTGTTTTTTCTGTTTGACCAACTAATAGTTTTAAATTCTGAGAAAGTTAATCACTACCACTTGGGACTAAAAATTAACTCTTATGTGCAAAGTAGCAATGTGCTACTATCAGCATTTAATCATTCATGGAAATGTAACTAAAGGCAGTATGGACCCAACCCTATAAGATGACTAGCAGTTCCACGGAGTTCAGAGGGATCACAGGGCACTCAGCACCTCTTGAAGTACTCAAAAATGTGCAGGATCAGATTCCAAGTGAACATGGGGTCCCCAAATGATAGGTCAACGTTGGATGATATAGGGCCCAATCCAGCTCCTATTAAATGAAAAACTCCCATTATTCAGACAGAAGTTGGATTGGACCCATACTGACTATCATTAAAATAATGGAAATGTAACTAAACATACTGTGACGGGTTGGATCACAGAAACTCCCTTGGGGATTGCCAATTGATGTGCCGAGACCACCTCTGAGCCCGTTTTCCCTGGCAGCTTGGGACTTCGGTGCCCTGCCTGGTTTGAACCAGACATGCTTGCCTGCTACAAACTCAGACCCAGGTCTGAACCACATCCCCCAAATGGTGCAGGCTTAACTGAAAACAGCTTAACACCCAGGTACCCAGCTCCAATGGGGTCCAAACCCCAAATAAATCCATTTTACCCTGTATAAAGTTTATACAGGATAAACTCAAATTGTTCGCCCTCTATAACACTGATATAGAGATATGCATAGCTGTCCCCCCCCAGGTATTAATACATACTCTGGGTTAATTAATAAGTAAAAAGTGATTTTATTGAATACAAAAAGTAGGATTTAAGTGGTTCCAAGTAATAACAGATAGAACAAAGTGAACTACCAAGCAAAATAAAATAAACCACGCACGTCTACGCCTAATCCAGTAAGAAGCTGAATACAGATAAAATCTCACCCTCAGAGATGTTCCAATAAACCTCTTTTACAGACTAGCCTCCTTCTAGTCTGGGTCCAGCAATCACTCACACCTGTGTAGTTACTATCCTTTGTTCCAGCTTCTTTCAGGTATCCTTTGGGGTGGAGAGGCTATCTCTTGAACCAGCTGAAGACAGAATGGAGGGGTCTCCCAGGGGCTTACATAGACTCTCTCTTGTGGGTGGAGACCCCTTTCTCTCTCCTATGCAGGACGTAGCTACAAACTGAAGTTTTGGGAGTCACATGGGCAAGTCACATGTCCATGCATGACTCAGAACTTTACAGGTGGCAGCCATTGTTCACATGCTATCTTGAACATCCTCAGGTAGACTTCTTATGTGGATTGGAGTCTTCCAAGGTTCCACTGTCCGTCAAGTGTTTCTTGATTGGACACTTGCAAATTCCTTTCTTAAGAAGCTGACCAAATGCCTTACTGAGGCAATTGAAAATCAAACAAGTACACAGCCAATATTCATAACTTCAAATAAAAAAGATACATCCATACAAATAGGATGAATATATTTAGTAGATCATAACCTTTGCAGAGATATGTTACATGGCATATGTAGTACAAAACATATTCCAGTTATGTCATATACACAAAATGTCCCAACCTGCCAGTGGCTTACCCTGACGGGCCGGGAGCCAAAGTTTGCCAAGCCCTGAAACATAGGGTCAGCTTATGAAAGAGTCATACAGTTTTTACCTATCCATCTTGGGGGGTCGGCTTATAAAAGAATGGGCTAATGAACGAGTATATACAGTAATTTTTCAGAGAAATTTGACTCCATTCCACGTTTTGGATTTCCTGCACATTCCCAGATCCTGCACTCAGACTTGGATATAATTATTTAGTTCCAAACTGTCTAAACAATATCACCTCTTTCCCCCCGTCCTAGAGAGACACTTCAAATGTAAAAAGAAAAGGAGTACTTGTGGCACCTTAGAGACTAACCAATTTATTTGAGCATGAGCTTTCGTGAGCTACAGCTCACTTCATCGAAAGCTCATGCTCAAATAAATTGGTTAGTCGCTAAGGTGCCACAAGTACTCCTTTTCTTTTTGCGAATACAGACTAACACGGCTGTTACTCTGAAACTTCAAATGTAGTGTCCTACCAGCCTGTACAGAGCACATCTGTCCAGGAAGACAGAATTCCTCTGGGATATTTTGGACAGAAAGTGAGAATGCCCTACTGGAAATTCTGGGTTCTGGGTGTGGAAACCAAGTGCATGTGTGTGAGAAATATGGGGTAATTATAAAAAATGATTCAGCGTCTGACATACTGTCGTAGGTTGTCCTACAACACAGCCTCTAACAAGACCAGGCTGTCCCGGACACCAGGTAACAGGACTGTTTACCTTTACACTAAGAAAGTTGGCAAGGCACCAAAGTCTGCATGTAGTGTGTGTCCAGGAAGACTTCGCGGTGTTCGTGCTTTGCACCCTAAAGTCCTTATAAGGTTGTCAAAAACAAAGAAGCAGGTTAGGAGAGCCTATGGCGGTTCCACGTGTGCTAAATGTGTCTGTGACAGACTCAAACCAGCTTTCCTTATTGAGGAGCAGAAGGCTGTTGTGAAAGTGTTGAAGGCACAAGCGCAGAGTCAGAAATCTAAGTGAATCTCTTTGTATTGTCTGCCTAATATATAAAAATGAAACTTCAAAAAAAGTAAAAGAGCGGTTAGCACTGGGAAGAAGCCCCCCCCCCCCCCCCGGCCCGGTACAGCCAGGCACTGCAGCAAGACGCGCACGGAGCACTTTAGCGCCAGGCTTCAGCCAAGCACACGTGCAAGGCCGTAACCTGGAGAGAGGGCTCCCCTGCTCCCCCCCAAGAGTTTTAAGGATTTAAGATCCACTCTGCGCAAACTACGCGGCCACAAGCCCCGGGCCCATCCCTTAAACTACGCAATTCACCTTCCGTGCGCGTGACGACGGCCCCCCGCGCACCGCACTGGGCGTGGCCTGTTTTCCGCCGCTGGGCGGCAGCGCCGGGACCCGGCTCCTGCCTCGCTCCAGCGCGGCCTGCGCGCGCGGGCCGGGGCCGGGAGGGGGCAGCAGCAGCAGCGGGCGCGCGCAGGGACCCAACGGCTGGACAAGCAAACGCGGGGCGGGGTGAGTGGCCGTGACGTGCCAGGGCCTCGCCTCTCTCCGGACCGGCTTGTGCCCGCGCGGCCACCCCCTCCCCAGGGGTATTTCCGGCCCTGTGTGACACGCCGAGCGCGCGGAGGGGCTCACGGGTCCCCGAGGAAAGAGGCGCGCGCACGAGCACAACCCACCCCGTCTGGGATCAAATCACAGCACCAATCCCGCCCCCGCGTCCCTTCGCCCCGCCCGCCGCACATGCGCACCGCAGCCGACACTCACCCCTCCGCATGCGCAGGTTTAGCCGTCGTCCCCGTGTCGTGCATGCGCCGTTTTACACACCAGTCCCTGCTTCCGCCCGACCCAGGGAAACGGAAGGAAGGCGCCGCTTTATCCTCTTCCGGTTTCGTATCATGTGACGTCCCCCTTCCCTGCACAACATGGCGGCCCCCATGCTGATCCCCGCGGCGGCCCCGGAAAAGCTGGGGTGAGTCTGGGGGCGCTGCTGTGACGACCCCTCGCCCTGCCTGACGCTGGCACCACCGGGGGCCGCTCCCCGGTGCCGGGCCCGCCCGGGCCGCTGTGCCGGTGGGAGATTCCCCCCGCCCGCCCTGTGCTGCCGTTAGCAACAACGGGGAGCCTGGGAGCGCCCCTCCCCCCCCCGCCCCAGGGTCTGCAGCGACATAAGCAGGATCCCTGCCCCGCGCTGCGCCTATCCCGTCTGCATCGTGCGGTTAGTCAGCGCCCCCTCTCTCCCCTGTAGATGTGTTGTGGAGGATGAAGCAGCAATATGTTTAGCTCGTGCCTGAATATTTGGGGCAAGAAAGAGAGAAGTCAACGAGGATTCTTCTCGCTCTCTTTCCACCAGGCCCAATTACAGGCCAGAATGAGAGGAAGGCTAGAGATGGTGGTAACAGTGCCGGGAAATTGGAGAAGGGGAGAAGTTTTCAGAAGGAAATTATCATGAGTTCAGTTTTGGCTGCAGTAAATTTACCTTGATGGAGAGCCACATTGATGCAGAGCTGTCAGATGCAGACTGAGATGTGCTATTGGCTAGAAATTAGAATTGGAAAGGTAGATCTCAGAATTATCTGTAGTATTTACACACCCAGACAATATTTAGAAGGGGTAGAAGGCAAGGACAGAGTTGTAAGGGCCCTACAGACAACAAAAGAGAGGAGGAAGAGGACCCACCAAAAGAGATGCCCAAGGAATAATAGGGGAGATGTGAGAATAATTGGGAGAAAGTGGAGTAAACAATTGTCAGTGCTAGCCTCATGTCCCTACGTGTTATAAGTCAAAGAAGAACGTGATAAGGCATGTGTGATCAGGCATGTGTGATCAACGTTGTAATGTCAAAAGCAGCAGCGAGCTTTAATTAGTAGCCTTAATTATTGGCCAGACGAAGTTCTAAAGTCAAGTTTTGCTGCTTTTTTTAAAGTAATGTCTGAAACTTTTATAGAAATACTGCTTCTGTGAATATTTGGTGTTATTTAGCATATTTGATTTTATGACTTTTGTGTTGATGACAAACTTGAAATGTTTAACTATACAACAAAAATGTTCTGATAACTTTTCATAATACAAGTGATGTACTTTACCATCTTTAGCCATAAAAAATACAAAGCTATTCTGAAGAAAGAAAAACGAAAGAAAAAGAGACAAGCGCTTGCCAGATTAAGAGATTCAGGTAATAGATAAGTCTTTTTTGTTGCTACTTTGTAAGGATGTACAAGTTATTTTTTCTTGTCACAAAGAAAAGGAGACATTAAAATGTGAGCAACGTTATCTGAAGGACCAGAAGACATACAATTTTAATGATGCTCCAGAAGAATGAGATTTATAAAATAGAATTTTTCTTTAGGAGATCTGAGCATGTAGTGCATTATTACCCACATACAGTGTCAGATGACTTAAAACAATATGTAGTAAATATTTTTGAAGGTTCGTACAGGTTTTTTAAATGAATCTTAAGTTTAAGCCTACAAGAGTAAAGGAAAGCATGTACACTAACACATGAATATCTTTGAAGAAATGGTATTTTTGATGTTTAGTTTAAGGAGAAACTAATTTAAAAAAAAAACTAGGGTAGCTCTAATTTGAAGGTTTATATTATAGCATTTCTGTTATACATAGTGATGAGGACCAGGAGAAAAATTATATTTAGATGTATGTACAGGGACATGTTACTTTTTCCTCAGAAATCACAGAAAAAAGTGAACCATTGCCTGAAGAGGAGGAACTGGAAGAAGAGGAAAAACAACTTGAGGCTGAAAGGTAAATAATCTAGAGTTTAAAATAATATCTGCAGTTGAAAAATTGTTGTTTAGTCTTTTATTTAATTTCATGTTGAAATCTCTGACAATTATATTTTGTAAATCAAAATCTATTTTTGTCCATATTATGTAGCGTACAGTCAGATTTCTCTGAAAAATTACCATATATACTCGTTCATTAGCCCATTCTTTTATAAGCCGACTCCCCAAGATGGATAGGTAAAAACAGTAAAAACTGTATGACCCTTTCATAAGCCAACCCTATATTTCAGGGGTTGGCAAACTTTGGCTCCTGGCCCAGGGTAAGCCACTGGCGGGTCGGGACGCTTTGTTTACCTGGAGCGTTCACAGCATCCCAATTTGACTGGGAACAGTGAACTGTGGCCACAGGGAACTGAGGGGCTCCATGCCTGCAGATGCTCCAGGTAAACAAAACGACAATAGATAATCAATTCAATGATTTTATGACGTTTAAAATCATCACATTTTGGTATAGACCCATTTATAAGCCGACCCCCGCTCTTTGATGCGTCGCGTTTTTACCAAAAATATTCAGCTTATGAACGAGTATATCCGGTAACTGTGGATCGAACAGAGTTTTCTGTGCGCAGCAATTTCAGAGAAACTGGATTTCCTTGTGTCCATAATATATGCAACAATTTAACCAAAATCACTAAATTGGAAAATTTCAATCAGTTTATTTTGCCTAGTTTTAGCTCCTAGGATAAGCAACAAACATATGGCTGACTATTATGGCCCGTAAACATACGGCTGATCATACGAGAAACTGCTGAGCTTGAATTAATATGCAAACTAGATACCATTAACTTGGGTTTGAATAGAGACTGGGAGTGGCTGGGTCATTACAAATATTGAATCTATTTCCCCATGTTAAGTATCCTCACATCTTCTTGTCAACTGTCTAAATGGGCCATCTTGATTATCACTACAAAAGTTTTTTTCTCCTGCTGATAATAGCGCATCGTAATTAATTAGCCTCTTATAATTTGTATGGCAATTTCCACCTTCTCTGTGTGTGTGTATGTGTGTGTGTATATATATATATATATATGTTGTCTTACTATGTGTTCCATTCTGTGCATCAGATGAAGTGGGCTGTAGCCCACGAAAGCTTATGCTCTAATAAATGTGTTAGTCTCTCAGGTGCCACAAGTACTCCTGTTCTTTTTGTGGATACAGATTAACGTGGCTGCTACTCTGAAACCATATTAAATTATGTTCTAGTCCTGCCCAGAATTAATGTTGATCTATTGATTGGAAGCATATCCCAAGAAACTCATAATCTGGCAACAGAATTCAAAAGAACATGAATAAGCACCTTTTGGGGGAAATGTAATGTTAAGAAAAAAAACTTATAATATCTTGCTGTGTTAAATAATTATAACTATGTTTAATAAGTCTGCAACCATGGCAGCTGAAATATAAACAAAAGTATGTCCACAAATTACTGATGAATACTGAACTTTTCTTGCTAAGTAGCATCTGATTTTATTGGTAGGCAAAAACTACATGAGGAATGGTTGCTGAGAGAAGAAAAGGCTCAAGAAGATTTCAGGCTCAAGAAGGAAAAGGAAGAGGCCACGAGAAGACTTCAGGAAGAAGAGGAGGTGAAGTATAAATTGAGAACAGTGTTTAACTGATACTGCCCATCATCTGGGAAAAATATTAATGTCTTTCTGTTGTGTAGCAGCTACACAATGCTTGGAAGTCCAGTATGTTTATTTTTTTCAGTTTTGATCTTAAAAAACATATAAACCATTCCTCACCAAAGGATATCTATGCAATGCTCTGGCCACCCTTGCCATAAATCTAAAAACTCAGTTCTGGAAAGGTTACAATGTATAACATGGTTGATGGCAGGATGGATAAAAATCAATTATTACTATTTTTTAATAAAAAATCATATTTAAAATATAAATACAGGTTTATTGTTAAAAATTGTGCTGACTTAAAACTTATATTTGAAATGACAATATGAAATATGTTAAGGCCTATTTGTGACGGGTTGGACTCCGTGGGATGTCACCTGGTGTGCTGGGACGTCAGACTCTTCTGCCAGCCTGGGCCCCCTTTACCTGGTCTTGCTGTGTTAGGCTCCCCAGCCTTTTCCAGCCAAGCACACCCACAGGGCCACACCCAGCTGCACAGAGAGACAGAGATTGGCTCTGCGAAGGCTCAGTTTAAGGAGCTTGCCATAGTACCCAGATGTTCACCTTCCCTTCCCCTTGGAGTACAAACCCAAAATTCTATGAAATTGGTCTCTTTCCTCAATGAGAAGGAGGGTCTGCACAACTTCTTGCCCTCCGAGTTAGAAATCACATAAACTGGGTTATATTCTAAACCAGAAATAAATGTTTTAACTATAACAGATGTATTTTAAGTAGTTAAGGAGGTAGCAGACAGAACAAGGCAGATTACTAAGAAAATAAAAACAGAGCACACAAACTAAGCTTAATACACTAAAGAAACTGGTTACATGT
The DNA here is from genome assembly GCF_965152235.1 of Eretmochelys imbricata. Taxonomy (NCBI): domain Eukaryota; kingdom Metazoa; phylum Chordata; order Testudines; family Cheloniidae; genus Eretmochelys; species Eretmochelys imbricata. The sequence continues at coordinate 138,407,649 of NC_135572.1, forward strand.
AAATTCTCACCCTAAATATGGTTCTAATAATCTTCTTCACAGGCCAGACGCCATTCCAGCCTGGGTCCAGTTCTTTCCCCCAGTTCAGTCTTAGTTATTTCCAGTAGTCATCTTGGGTGGGGTAGCAGGGGAAAATTGATGGCCTGGATTACCTTACTCCCAACCCTTAAATAGGATTTTGCATAAGGCGGGAGTCCTTTGTTTCCTAGTTTGACCCCATCTTCTCCTGGAAAAGTACAGAATTCAAGATGGGTTCCAGTACCAGGTGACATGGTCATATGGCTCTGTAGGGCCCTGTAGCGCCCCTGTAGCCATTCTTCACAGGCTGATCCACATGTTCACAGGAAGACAAATCTCTTTTACTGTCCATTGTCTCTTGCTGATGGGCCATCAGCGCTGTCTGGCTTTTTCATTGTTTTACCTGAAGTGTTAGCTGGGGCATCACCCAAAATAGCATAGTTGAAATACAGATACATAGTCAGTATTCCTAACTTCAGATACAGAACTGATACAGGCATACAAATTGGATAATCACGTTCAGTAAATGATAACCTTTCTAATAATATCTCACATGAGCCATCTTGCATAAAGTATATCTCAGTTATGTCACATTCATATCATAAGCATATTTCCATAAAGAATATGGACTGACACGTCACACTATAATCTATTAAAATAATTTAAATTAAATAAAAATATTTAAGCAATACATGATTGCTGTCAAGTTTTGAAGAAAGTCAACCAGTGAACTGGTGAAAGTCACTGGCTGAGCATCTGGAATCAGTTTGCTGAAGTACTGAGCCAGCTTTTGATAGCAGTAGCTCTTCTGCAGATGCATAGACAATATTGTCATTATCTCAGTTTAGTCAGCAAGTTCAGTTACATTATTGTAGTTCATTCAAAGTTAAGAAGCCAATGGGGAGTTGAAAAAGCATGAAAGCTTATTTTCTTCTACCAGTCTCGGTGTGAGAGAATAAGATCGACTAGTTCTAAAATCTTGAAGGACTTGGTGATCAGTTCAATTCACTCTTTACAGATTGTTTCCTTTATTTAATAAATCAGTTTTAAATGCAAAACGTGTTTTAATTAACCTTTTTCTTATGTATCCAGAGCATTGCAGTAATAACATATTTTAAAATGTTGTCTTTGTGCATATTTGATTGAATTCAAATATCCATCCAAATAGAGCCTGACACAAATTACAGGTACAAAATTATCTAGTCAATAAGAAATGCATCACTTACCATTTTTTACCATATTAAAAATATAAACATTAAGAATCTAATATGTAAGTTAAACCATATAATTACTTAAATGTATATAGATACATATCATGTATCCTTCTGGTTTGCAAAAAGTACCAAATTTAGTGGAAAGGCTATATTTAGTTGCAAATCAACAAGTTATAACGACAGGTTTCGGAGTAGCAGCTGTGTTAGTCTGTATTCGCAAAAAGAAAAGGAGTACTTTTGGCACCTTAGAGACTAACAAATTTATTTGAGCATAAGCTTTCATGAGCTACAGCTCACTTCATCGGATGCGTTCATCAGATGCTCATGAAAGCTTACGCTCAGATAAATTTGTTAGTCTCTAAGGTGCCACAAGTACTCCTTTTCTTTTTGCAAGTTGTAATGGCTACCAAACAATGAGAATCAACACTTCTTTAGGAAAATAATTAAGATGTATAAATGCAAAGCAGGATTAAAATTAAAGATTTAAATCAGCGTTTATTGCTTGGTGATTTAAAACATGATTAAAATCGACAGTTTAAGTTACTTTGATATAAATGAGTCACCCTGGGTGATGGTTTTGGATTTACCTCTAGTTTTGTCATTCATGTACATATGTGTATGTATTGTATTTTTGAAGGAATATTCTTTTAATCATTTACCAAGAAAATTAACAGTTTCTTTCTTCTCATAAAGAGAAAGATAAAAGAAGAATGGGAAGAACAGCAAAGGAAGGAAAGAGAAGAGGAGGAGCAGAAGCAACAGGAGAAGAGAGAGAGAGAGGTGATGCCTGCACTGGGAGGATAAACACACTGCATATCCTCTTACAATACCAAATGTAACAGTCTACAATTATATATAAATGTCAAAAGACATCTTGTCTATTTATTGGAGTTAAAAAACTGGGAGTTGAAATAATTGACAGGTGTTTTTCTGAGACCTGGAAATAGACCCTCAGTATATTATTATACTATAATGAAGCCTTATATTGGGGATAAAAATTATACAAAAGTAGCCTCAGTCCTTCAGTTTGTGTAGCAACATATGGCTTCTTGTATTACTCTTCCCTTGTAATTATTTGCATTGGGGAAATATGAAGGTATATTGCTGGCACTCATTCTCACATGTGCACTTAACATGTGACACGTTAAAGATAACTCTTAACATAGTATTGTATATTTTCCCTATCAGACATCTGAGCAGTCTTAACCTAATCATTTTTAAAAAGTTCCTTACTTTGATCTGGAATTATATTGCTGCTGTTCCTTAACAGTGTTCTTACTCAAAAGATGTTACAGGTCCTCTTTACCTGACTCATTCATCAGGATGTATCTTTTTCATAACTTGCTGGGTGGGGAAGAATACAATATCGAAAAGTGTTAACAGCTTTATAATGAATTTAACCAAATAAAGTTATTTGGTAGAATATCTGCTTAGAATTTAGAGAGATTGTAGCTGTCCCCCTGGATTTCCTCCTACAAAGGTCCAAAGTCAAGTTGACCCATTGCTGTCATCGGGGAGGGATGATCACAACTTTCTGGAGTTCATCCATCTCATTTCAACTTCTCCAGAGCAGCAAGAGATGAAAACCAATCTGATCCTACTCAGTTTCATTCAGAGCTGCTTCACCAGAAACAAAGATGTGATTCAGCCCACTGCCATCTTCAAGTAACTGCAGCAGGAGAGGAGAGAGAACAAGTAGTTTTCCCTCCTGCTTTTAATAATGGAAGATAGTACTGAGGTTACTGTACATACAGTAATTCCTCGCTTAATGTTGTAGTTATGTTCCTGAAAAATGCCACTTTAAGCGAATCCAATTTCCCCATAAGAATTAATGTAGATGGGGTGGGGGGAAGTTTCCAGGGAAATTTTTTTCACCAGACAAAAGACATTATATACATATACAGTGTAAGTTTTAAATAATTTTAAACAATTTAATACTGTACTCACCAATGATGATTGTGAAGCTTGGTTGAGGCAGGGGCCTAGCAGGGTTAGGACACAGGGGCTTGCCCCGCTCCACCTGCCCAGCACTCCTGCCAGGGAGTGGGGTTGAGGCATGGGGGCTTGCCCTTTTCTGCCCACCTAGTGCTCCTGCCAGGGAGCGGGGTCAGGGGCTTGCCTGCTCCTCAGCTGGAATGCTGGGTGGAGCTGGGCAAGCCCCTGCATCCCGACCCCACTCCCAGCAGAAGCACTGGGCAGGCAGAATAGGGCAAGCCCCTGCTTCTGCAACCTTATAGTGGAACATTGCATGACTTTAAATGAGTATGTTCCCTAATAGATCAGCAACCTAATAAAAAAACAATGTTAACCGGGATGACTTTAAGTGAGGAGTTACTGTACTTCTCCCGTAGAAGCAAAGGAGTAACACTGACAGAAATTGTCAGTCACTCTCTGGAACTACTGAGGAAGTGAAATGAGTGGTGGCAGCCACCAAGATATAGATATGATCGTCTGGATAAAGATAAAACTAAAAAGTAAAATGTGGGTGAGTGGTAGAAGTGGACAGTAGACTAAGAGGATAGAAGACTGATCCAAATGGAATGAAAGAGTGGAGACTGTAAAGGAAGGAAAGGGTGGTTGGACTTGGTTCAGCAGTCAGCACTTACCCAGCTGGGGCAGAATTATGTCCCTCATTCCCTGGGTAAACAGGAGCTCGGAATACTGTGCTGTCTGGCTGCAAAAGCAGTTCTATCCACCACTCCCCCTCTCCCTCCACCTAACAGAAAGTTGCTATGATGCATGTCTTCTGTGTATGATTCTAGATGTCCAAACCAAGATGAAGGTATGAGGAGAACCTCAAACATGGTGGGACAGACTGAAATGGAGAGAAGAGAAAACAATAGAAAGATTGAAATGATAACTAAAGGGGAAGAGAGTGGTGGAAATAAGGTGTTAGTTGTTAATTCCTGGAATCCAGTATACAGTATAGAAGAGCACTACTGAGTTGACAGAATAAATGTCATGCTTAAACTGGCCAGCAGAAATTTCTGAATTGTTAGCTAAAACTGGTTCCTGAATTCTTCGTGGTCACCTGATGGTGGGCCACAGACAACTACATGGTCAAATGGTGCTGACTCTGCACCTTGTTTCAGCTGCTAAATTACATTAAAATCAATATAAATACATTACATACTCTCCTAAAATTGCTCTTCAATGTAAACGATTGCTGTAATTGCCCAGGAACTATATATGATCAACACTTGGAAGGGAAGGGTCCCCATGATTGTGACTGGGAGGGGAGGTGGGTTCATGAGCCATTCGTTATTAATACATAGTTCAGTCCATAAAAAAAAATTGAGAACACCAGAGTTAAAATAAAATCCAAAACTTTTGCTATAGATGTTACTGAGTGGGCTGTGTGTATGCAAAGAGACCTAAGACTAGGAAAATCCAGAGCTAACTTATTAATATTAAAAATGCATTTTAAACTTAAGTGGTCACTTCTCTTGGCTTGTCCTGAATTCCATTTTATATTTATGCCCACTTATCAAGCAGAGCGTTAGTGCCACAGATATGTTTAGGTGTGCAAAGTAACATACAGTTCAGTGGCAGCAAAAATAGAGAAAGGAAACTACTAGCTTCAAAAGTAACTTTGAGAAGTGCTCTAGCATTTAGATATTAGAAAACGATCATCTACAGCGAAGTCTTCTCAGACGTATCCTTTAACAACATTATAGGGGGTCTGACTTACTGCAAAGCAAAATATAAATTTTCAGTGTTTTTAAAACAAACCACCACACTACTTTAGAGAGTATGGTCATTACATATTGCAAATTAGGTTCTTAACTAAAGAAACCAGATGAGTTACCTCTCTTCAGGGTTTTCACTAGTCCTGTGTTTGCACCATTTATAGGAAGCTGTGCAGAAGATGCTGGATCAAGCTGAAAGTCAGGTATGTTCAGTCTCTTTTCAATAAAGAACTGAAAGATCACTATTCCCTACCATCTGATTTTTGTCTTCTGGCATGATATTAATCTCTTCTGAAGAGAAGCTAATGGCCTTGTATAATTTAATATGTAATGGTTTCCATGAGCCATAAACAATGTATTTACTAGCTGGAACATATAATTAAGCACATTTGTGGCTATTTGGTAGCAGTGCAGCTGAGAGTGCTTGTTGCTGTTCAGGAGAGCCAGGTCCAGAATGACTTTGGGATTCTGCTTTCTGGGCCACTGAAGACTTGTTATGATGGTATGTTTTCTTTGAATAAAAGCAGTCTGCAGCAGGAGAAAGTACTGATTCTGAAATAAAGAGGGAACCACTTGGCTACCTGAAAGAGTGTAGATCTCATATTGGTCAAAAGTAGTAAGAAAATCTGCAGAATGTTCTTAAATTAGATCTCAGTGCCTGCATTCAGTCTTTCCATTTCTTTAAAAGAAAGCAACTCATTTTATCTCACCCAGTCAGTAAAGGTTTGTAAAGGTTCTTGCACTGAATAGACTCTTACACGTATCTAAGACGTAAACTTAATTATAGTTACCCATTTCAGAGTTGATTGCTATTAGCCACATTGGAATAGTGTTGGATTCTCAATTATATTTAGACTGAGCAAGGAAACTAAACTTCTAATTGACAAAATCTGGATGGACTACTTTGACTGTTTTTATTGTCTAGGGCTCTAATATACTTCTGGGAGAGAAACAAAGGGAAAGTGTAGTATATTGGAGTTTGAAATTGAAAGATACGAGGTTTCAGTTTGTGAGTTCTACCACTGCTGAAGCCCCAAATGACATTCTGCCATGGCCCCCTCCCAAATGGTGCTATCCCCAGTAGAAGTGCCAACTGTAAATAATCATAGCTTTCGCTTTATTTGGTGTGAGAAGCACTACTTCAACACTTTTCCAAACTGCTTTGCTTATTAAAATGAGTAAAATTCACCTTTTGAAGGGTGCTTCCAACTTTGCTTCAAGTCAACAAATACTTCCAATTTGGTAATCTCATGTTGCATTTTAGGAGTCCCAGGTCAGTGGCTTGAGTACAGAACTAGAAATGGGGAATTCCTGAGTTTTAATCCCAGTCATAGCTCTGACCGATTTTTTTTCTGTGGCCTTGAGCAAGTTACTTTAACTTTAGTACTTCATTATTCCTATCTGCATAAAAATTGATACTTGTTTACCTACTTCACTGGGCTGTTGTAAGGATAAATTAATGGACCCAACCCTCAGTTCCTGCCAGAAAGCATTCAGCCCAATTCAGGAAAGGGGGTGCAAAGATGTCTTTAGCCACTGTTACACTCTCTCAGTCCTGGGGTTGCTTTGCTCTGAGGTGAATCTCTTCCCTGAGGATCCCCCTATGCTAGAATGGTGGGCTATCCTAATGCAAGAAAGAACATTTGTAATTCTCTTTGACAGTGCAAGTCCAGTGTAAGGACTGAGTACTGTCGTTGTTTGTAAAAACTTAATGTATCCTGCACTCTGGCAAATGGAAAATTTCCATTTGTGATCTTAAGTTCCTTTTTTGTAGAGTTTCCTCGAATTTATGTAGTTACCAAGGAAGAGCTGTCCATCTTTAGATAGATTATAAGCAC